>NC_134458.1:29232859-30476297 GCF_047948215.1 Lycorma delicatula
TAACTATTTAGCTTTTAATCCATTTTGATAGAGCAAAGTACTGTGGAAGAGGGAACTCACGAGTTTCACTTTCCAGCAGGATGGAGCACCACCACACTGGAGTCTGTATATTCGAGGATTTCTGAATGATAGGATTCCTCAACGATGGATCGGCCGAATGGGATCTAATGATTCAGCTTTACATCACTGGCCTCCAAGATTGCCAGACCTCACTGAGTGTGATTTTTACTTATGGGGTTTTGTAAAAGATTCCATCTATGTGTCTCCCCTTCGAGCTACAGTGGTCAAACTGTGGAACCACATAACAGCAGACGTGGCAGCAGTGAATAGAGAAATGCTTGCTAAGATGTGGGGCAAATTCAACTACTGTGTGGTCATCTGTCGTGCATCCCAAGAGAGTCATATTGAGCACCTACGACTTGGTATGTAAAAAAACTTCATGAATAAACCTAAAATTAATCTTATATTTTTAGAATATATATTTAAATATTAAAATATATTATATATTATAATTATAAATATAAATATATTATATATTAAAATATATTTTATATTTTTTCAATATTTTTCAAAATAAAAACAATTCAAATCAGATGATTCTTTTTGGGACATAATGTATATTATATACATAAGTTTAAAACTGATTTCAATAAAAATAAGACATGTCTTTAAGCATGAATAGATAATCCTTATTTTGGCAATGCTCTATTCAAATTGATATCAAAGTCAATTTCATATTCAGCTGCTTGTACCTGGTCAGTTAAATTTCTGATATCAGTTGTCCTGTAACAAAATGAAAAGAAAAAAGTTGAATTTATCATAATAAAACTGTATATAATGAATAAAAATAAGCTCCAAAATTACTAATCTAATTTTTATTTTTATTTTTGAGAAGATAAGATCATGCAAGCACCTCTAGAACTTTTCTCTTTTCCAGATAAAACTTGTTTTATTAAATTTTTTCACACAGGATATACATAACAACTAATATTTGCAGATAAAACCTTGAAAACTGTTATCATTTCTACTTAAATTTTTTTGTAAAATTTTATTTAGGAGACTCAATACAGTAAGATCTCTTCCAAATAATAATTCTCACCTAAAATGTATGAATGGTTTTCCTTTAGAAGGACTTTAACATTGTAAGATATTTCTTAACTGAAAAAGAAAGAGAAGGTTTTTTCATGCTTTTGAAAAGATTTGAAAAATAATTTATTAGGTTCCTTTGTTTTTATCCTTTCTAAACGTTCAAGAGTATCTTGGAAATGCTTTTATGATCTGAGATTCAGCGATTGGAAAATCCTGATATTTACCTCCCACTGGTAGAAAGAGGGCAAAAACTGTATGTATTAACAACTGCTAACAAATGAAGGGACTAAGTTACTCCTGGTGTTAAGAAGTCTCCCCATTACAAGGGCCAACAGCCTCCTCAGAGGGTGGATGAGCAGTGGTGGGTACAGAGTACTCAACTGCCCCCAAAAGCAGAGGAATTTCTTGGTATAAGAATGCAGAAGGCAACAAAAAACCACTATATTAAAAATCCTAGTATTAATTTCTTGCATTATTCTATGATTCTGGCTTTTTCTGTTAAATATAAGTTCTCATTTGGATCTGTGGGGGAAGAAATATAAAAAGGTTAAAAGACTGAATGCATATACAAACTTGGAATGTCAACTTGTTACAAAGTGGAAAGAGTCTCAAGAGGGAAATGAAGAAAAATAAAATGAATACTTTACGACTAAATCAAGTAAAGGGGAGGACCAGGTGAAATGAAGAGTGGAGAAGTTGACATATTCCATTCTAGAAGAAAGGAAGGAAAAATGGAGTAGCAATAATTATGAAGTACGAAGTAGCTAAACAGGAGCAGAAAGTATGTTACATAAATGATAGGTTAATGTTGTTATGAACTGGGATGATATCAAAAATGTTGTTATAGTATAAGTATATATGCTGACATCAAATTATGAAGAAGATATTGAAGAGATGTATGAGAGTACTGAAGATGTAATAAAATCAGAAAAGGAATGCTGTAAGGTACTGATGGGAATTGGAATATACTGTGGTTGAAAAAGATGAAGAATGAAGTGTGCTAGGGAAATTTAACTTAGGGATAAGGAATAGAAGGGCGAAGAGATTAGTAGAATTTTTCTAAGAGAAAAAATTATTTATAGCCAACATTTAATTAAAAAATGATTTAAGGAGATATAAGTGGGTATACCCTGGTGACAAAGCTTGCTATGAAATAGACCATATTTAAGTAAATGAAAGGTATAGGAATGCTGTTAACCCTATAATGGTAAGGTGAAGTCTCTCAGACTACTCTCCTAACAAAACTGATCTCAAGAAGCAGTTCAGGGGATGACGGCATCAACAACTCCAATACCTTCCCTTCCATCCTCAAGGTCACCAGTCTTACTTTTTTTACTTCATTCCATTAGTGCCACTACCATTGTTATGTGACAGACTATACGTTACCATTTACATTAGTTTTTTCTCACTAGTTAAATACACAAACAACTACTAATTTTAGTAGTGTGATGTACTGTTACTTTTAGTAGTGAAGTTTGTAAATATATTTAGTGAAATGGGTGACAGACTAAATACTAGTTTTAGAACAAACGAAGTGCTTTCTCAACTTGATAGGGAGGACTGTGATTAGCAAGATACCTTGCATTTTTCATGGAATGCTGTACAGTATTATAATCTACTCTTTTGTGATATACGTACATCAAGCAATAAAAGCCAATGACAAGAAAAGCATTTGCAAAGAAAATCAGCAAGATCTTATCATTTCAAACATTCAAAAGCGGCAAAAGATCCCAAACTTGACAAGACTCTCAAGCAAAACACCAGTGACATTGGTCCATAGACTTCTGAAGCTGATAATGATCATCAAGAAGTAGGAACAAGGATAATATGTGGATCTTACCCAGCTAAGAAGCAAGATGACACTAAGAAGCAAGAAGCATGACACTTTTCATTGAAAAAATGTTTGTTTGAGTAGAAAACATATTACATGGAGCATTAGGAATGATATGTGTAGAGTGCACAGAAAAGTTGGAAATGGATAAAAACCATATAAACATATTTAAAATAATGTATGTATCTGAATTAGTTAAAATCTATATTAAAATTTGTTTTCAGTTCTTGAATATTTTTTCTGTTTTTTTACATGAGTAGTCTGAGAGTTACCATTTCATGTGTAAAACCAGTGTTACCATTCTAGGGTTAAGAAATCTAATGTATTACTAGGTGCAAATATCAACAGTCATCAAGTGCTACTTATGATGGAATTAAGAAAAGTTGAAGATTGGGTGAGGAAACAATGGGAGAAAAACTAAGGCAATTAAAAATGAAAACAGTAAGGAGACCTGGATGAAAATAAAAAATGCCATACACAGCAAAAACTGCAGAGGAAGAAATATGCTATTATGAGGAAAACAGAGCCAAGAAAAAATGGGTAATAAAAGAAATGCTAAAGAAATTGAAGAAAGAAAGTGATACAAGAATAAGACAAGAGAAAAAGAAAGAGTGATTGATGTATTGCAAATTATATTAATGAGTTAAGGGGAGAAACACAAAAAGCTAGGGAAAGTTGGTTGATGGAAGAATGCAACGATATTGAGGATCTAGCAAAGAAAGGGTAGTATGATATGATGTACAGGAAGGTGAGGAGCATTAAACAGGATAAATGGAAAGGGAATGATAAAATGCTATATGAGGAGAAAGAAGTAAAAAAAAAGATGGAAGGAATACATGGAGGACCTGTATATGAAAAGAGAGAAACCTGAGGAACTGAACATGGAATGGAAGGTAGCTGAAGAGGATGAAGTACTGTAGCAATGCCAGTATGACAGACCTGGGTAACAGATTCCTTCCAGTTAAGAAGAAAATATGAGAAAGTAACAATGAAATGAATCCTTTTCTCATGCTAACAGGTCTAACAATTTAACAATCATTATTTGTAATATTGCCAATGAACACCTCCAACATCTGTTGTTCGATGAGAAGGATTACAGGACCAGAATAGTAATTCATGGGAAAATGTAAGGCCATGATGATACTTCTCACGCTTCAACAGTTACGGAATATGGTGGAGTCTGCATGTCAGGGTACATAAGACTGCTTGGACCAGGAGTAAGAAGTCAGTATGAGATGAGTGTTGAGTGAGGCTGAGATGCAATTGTGAGATTGCGTTATCAGTCAACAATGACTGAAGTGATGTCACAAGCATTCCAGTGTGGATAGTGGATAAGTTGATCGGTGAGTTATTGGTAGAAACTAAATGAAAGGGATAAAGTATTAAATTCATTCTTAAATTGTTAGGGTAGTTCTATTGTAAACAGGAACAGTATTTGCAGTGAATTGAATTGAATGATCCTTAAAATGGTCTAATCTTATCTGGTTGTTAATACAATACTAGTTGTTGAAGGTGTTAACATTGGCGATCATTATAATGTCTTTAGTCAATTTGACTGAATTATAGTTTTTATGACATAACTATTTTTAAATAAATGCTGTCCTTATTTGAAATACTATGACATCACTATTTTTAAATAAATCCTGTCCTTATTTGAAATACTATTTTGTATGTAATTTATTCATTATTATGATTATTACTGTGGTTGTTACTAATATTATTATTCTTATTATTGTTTGTTGTTTATTATCGTCATTAACTATTATTATTGAAATAATAATAATTATTTTTCTATATTCTTAAACTAATAAATTGTATTTATATAAACATTTGAATGTTTATATAACAAGAAATGCATCTCCAAACAAGCCAAGATAAGACACTATAATACGGTGATCAAATCGGTAGTAATGTATAGGAGTGAAACACTGGGTCAAATCAAGATAGCATCGAGAAATGAAAAATTAGCCAAACTAGAAAGAAGGATCGTAAGGACCTGTATTGGCAGGGTAAACTTGGTGGAAGGAAAGTGGAGATTACTCCCACACCATAAAATCGATGAGGTCCTTACACCAATTACAGAAGAAATAAGAAAGACGAGAATAAAATTCTTTCGCCACCTCTTGCGTTTGGAGGAATCAAGAAAAAGTAAACAACTCTTGGAAAGATTGCTAAAGCTAAAAACACAACCAGTGTGGCTCACTGAGGTGCTTCAAGACATCAAAGAAGCAGGCATTGCACTGCAAGATCTCAGAATAGGATCTGGAAATTATAACAACTTGCCCGGTGTTAAATTTGGAGAAAAGCCTAAACAGAAAACGGGGACAGTTTGGACAGAGGAACGGAAAAGGGATTTTTCCAGGAAAATGAAAGAGTATCGGAAGATAAGAAAGACTAAACATAAATGACTAATTGGTCCATCCGCGCCGTAAAAAAAAAAAAAAAATCTGAATTTGTTAGTCTTTCAATATCCTGGTCAAGCTGTGAAAACACAACAGTACCATTATTAAAATATGAAATAAAGAAAGTAATTAAAGAAATAAAGGATAAAAAATAGACTGGAGTAGATGAACTTCCCATAGAATTTTATAAATGCTTAAGAGGGAATGGGCAAAATAATTAAACTGTGTAATAGGACATACAGAGAGAAGAATCACCTGAAGACTGTGAAAATGATAATTATATCATTAATTATGAAGAATCTAGTACCAGAAAATGTACAGAACACAGAACAATAAGTTTAACAGCCCATGTTGCAAAAATATTGTTAACAGTCCTAAACCAGAGGTTGCAAAGAATAATGAAAGAGAATGCAGGAAAGGCTTCAGGTAAGGGAAAGGAACCAGACATGCTACTAGGCTAGTAGCATAAAAAAAAAAGGATGGCTGGAGAGAGGTATTTAGAGAGAAAAGAGGAATGACTCTGTGTTTCTTAGATTTAGAGAAGGCATTTGATAAGAGTCAAATGGAAGAAAAATGGAGATTCTTAAAATAAAAAAGTAGAATAGAAAGACAGAAGGTAAAGTCAATAATTATATATGAAACAAACAGCAGAAATGAAAGTAAATCAGAATATGACTGACTGAGTGGGTTTACGTCAAGGTGTTAGGCAAGGTTGTTGCCTCTCACCGACACTCTTCAACATTTACATTGAAGATATGATAAGGAATATATTAGAAGCAAGAAAAAAAGGATTAAGTGTAGGGGAATGAAAAATAAGCTGCATAAGTTTTGCTGATGATATGGTAATTTAGCTGATGACACCTGGAAGAAAGAACAGAAGAGTATGGAATGAAAATAAATATAGGAAAAACTAAAGAAATGGAAATAAACAAAGAGGATTTTAGCGGTAAGAACAAGTAAAGGAAATTTAGAAAAAGTACAAAATTACAGATATTTTATACAGTGGTGGCAGGGAACTGGAAAAGTAGTAAAATTAATATATTTATTAATAAATAATATATTTTATATATATATATTAATAAATAAATGAATAAATATTGCGATCCCTTGTGTTGTTTAACTATGAAGCGGACAAATTACAATAACAATTTGCCTACAATACCAACAAATTTTCAACCCAAATCAAACATAATTTTTGATTTCATAGATTTCAATGAGGAATACAACTGACCTATTAATAAAATATTATTTTCTCAACTGAGTATTTTTAGTACTCAGAATTACCCACTGTGCTAGAGGTTGTTGAAATGATAAAATGCCTCATATTCTGAATTATTCCTTCTGTTCAAATTTACGATTTTTATATTTACCAATTCAATGAGTTAGTTACTATTTTTATCTATCAAAATATGGCACATAATAAAATTAACTTAAAAAAAATTTTAAAGTTACTATGGATTTGTATACAGAAGGAAATGAATTTACCAGAACAACTTAATTCTACACTTTATATTTTGTTATTGTTAGTTTTATATTCACAATTGTATTTCAATAAGCTAACTATTTGACGTTATAAGACATTCAATAATAATTTTTTTTTTTAAAGTACCTATACCATTACAATTGCATACAAGTTTGGAAATTTTTAACTAATATTACAACAAAAATGTTTTTGTACATATTTTCCTTGCCATAAAAGGTCACTTACGAGGCATGTTTTTTAAGTAAGGGCTGTTTTGATATAAAAATTGAAATAAGCAAAATAGAAAAAAACTTTATTTTAACAAAATAAACTACATGATATATATGCTATTTTTCTACATATATGCCATTCACTGTAATAAATACATTTTTGATATCGGCTTACCAGCTTCATTATTTCGTTAGTGAAGAATTCTTCTGCCTGTGATTTAAACCAATTAATTATGTTGTTCTGCAATTCCTCATCATCTTCAAACTTCTGTGATGCAAGCCATTGTTCTATATGGAAAAAAGATAATGATCACTCGGTGCAAGATTTGAACTGTAACGTGGATGTCTGAAGATTTCCCAACAAAATCATTGCAATTGTTCAGTGGTTTTGTTTGCCGTCTAAGGTTATGCGTTATCGTGGAGAAACAAAATCCCCTCTGTTAGCTTCCATTTTGAACTAAACATCTAAGTTTTCTAAATGTTTCACAATATGCATCAGCATTTACAGTTTTTCCATGTCCAAGAAATTCAACCAGCAATTTCCCTTTGGTGTCCCGAAAAACAACAGCCATAAGCTTCTTCATTGAACTTTCTTGCTTAAACATTTTGGCTTCAGGGATGATGAATGCTGCCATCATATTAACTGATTAATTGCTGCTGCTTTGACTCAAAATTTGTATAAGATATCCACGTTTCATCACCGGTTAAATGTGTTTCCATAAATCATTACCTTCATTTTCGTAGCATCTCAAAAATGAGTTGAAGCAACACATTTTTCTTTGGGTATTTCTGTCAACATTTTTGGTATCCATTTGAAACATAACTTTCTGAAACCCAGTTTTTCAGTTAAAATGTTGTAAATCATTGATCGCAAAACAAAAGGAAATTCAATCGATAATTGAGAAACAGTAAGCCTTCTGTTTTCATGGATTTTTACATTCACATTTTCAGTCATTCATCAGTGATGAAGTTGGTGACCACTATGTTCTTCATCAATAAAACATATGACACCATTGGCAAACTTTACCTTTGCACATAACACTGGGTCTATAAACATTGACAATTTCTCACTGCATCCATAAACATCGACAATTTCTCTATGAATATCAGCAGCAGATTTGTTTTTCACCAATAGATAACGAATTACTGATTGCACTTCACAACTCATGGGATTATTTATTGTAGCACTCATTTCAGCCTGGCTATATACAGCAACTAACACAAATAATGTTAAGCTACTGTAGCAAATAAATGATTGTTGATATAAATAAACATGCTACATTAACGCCATCAATTTCCACGGCATCTAATGGCGGCAAATTAGAAACAGCCCTAACTAAAAACCACGCTTCGTATATTACATGTCCAAGATATATGATCATATATCATATTTTATGATATATGATGATTACATTTATTTGAGTAGTCGACGTCAAATGATATGAAACCCTAATAGCAAAAATATTGTAATTACTATATGTGTATTAATAGTACATGTAATATACTATATGAACTACTTGCATTGTGAATACTCATGTGCCTTCACTGAACCACATATTTACCAAACATTACTGCTGCTTGCCAAATGTCAAACAACTTCTATACACGTGGAAGTGTAATTTGGTGTTCTACACTTTTAGTTCTCATTTTCCTTCTATATTTGCTGTTGGGTTAAAATTACATTATATGCAAGAAATATCATTAAAGGAATGGAATTTTAACCTTATTCTTATGGACTTTTAAGATACGCAAATATCCCACCAATATCTTGTAAATCTTGTTACAGGTCGAAATCATTAGTAAAACTAAAAATAAGTTTTACTGAAATCGAAGCAAGACTATAAAAATAAATAAAAAAAAATTCCTTTCAGCACGCCGGAAGGCAGAGGTAGATTTCACCAGTGCTAAGTAGGTATAAAAAAGATATCCACCTTAAAGTTAAGAAAAACTTCAAATTTACTCAATATGGCAATGGTTGCATGTGAAAAATGTTTCACATGTTTAGCATACGACAAGCCCCATCTTCTTACAATTCCAACAACATTTTGGTCATTCCTTGCCATAAGGGTTGGTTATATCAAAAATTGTTTCAGACAAAAGTTTTAGGTAATATTTAGAGGACTAATGACCGTTTTAAATCAATTCAATACTGTGCCTATTAAAGGAGGTATGATTTTTTTTTTGTCTTCAAAACCACATTTTTTCCACCCCCTGGGCCAACAGTTGGTGATATCAAAAAACTTTACTTAGATAGGTTTTAGGTCCTTATCCAAAGAATAGTAGGAACTTTAAATGAATTTGAGATTTTATTTAATAAGAAAGTTGTAGTGATATTTTGTTTTTTCCCCCACTTGCAACCCTGTGGTCCAATTTTGCCCATTAATGAACTTGACCAACATTTTGGGTCATTATACTTCATGTATCAATCTGAAAGTGATTGGTGGAAAATTATGGCAGTAATTGTGTCCACAAGAAAGTGAATTATATATATCAACTTTTGAATTGATGGTGGTTTTGGGGTCGGGGAATGTGGAACGCGAAGATATGTCGAAATTTTCCAGAAGTCGAATCATGGTACCCATTACAATAGGTAGATTTTTATGAAATCTACCTAATAGCTTTCTTATTAAATCTATCGATCAGCTGACTTAAATAGTTTATACCATTCTATTTCACAAGTCACTAATTAATCTAAGCAATAATTTAGTAGGACCACTGGTCCTACCTTAATAATGAATACCATATCAGTTATCATACCATGATATTGTAAGATCGATATACCATGAAGGAATATTCTTAATTTCACTCTCACATCCTTTTTTAAATCAGAGTACAATATAACAAAATCAACAATAACATACACTTACATATTTGAGAAACTGTTGCTAAGAATATGAACATGTGAATCAGGCATATAAAGTTCCTTTAAATTTTGTGACAGCCAATTTTGCATCTGAAAATAATAATAGTAATATTAAAAATTGGAATATGGATTTTAATTTTGGAGTACAGAGTGCATTAGTGACAAATCAATTTTTCTTCTATTATGTTCTTCAAATCATAAGTTAATAATCAGGAAGTTCTTATAATAAGAATATATATTCTGGTTGAATATATAACATAAAAAAGCCATATATAAATAAATCACAAGGTGATGTTAATAACATAATAATACTGACATCTCATAATTAGCAATAATAATTATGAAACCTTTTGAGCAACAAGTAAATATATTCTAATTTTCAGCTATGTGCCGGTATAGTTCTTTTTTTTAATTCTTCTGGACTTTGTTATCTTTTTTATAATTGGGTCTTATTCCATTGATTTTGCAAATTTTCAGAACAATAGCTGACTAACACAGAAGTTCTGAGGGAGGTAATTTCAAGTTTGCTGTAGGTTTTTATAACTTACATATAAATGGAGGAACCAAATTTTTTTTATAGATTGCCTTTATGAAGTTCAAAATTATTGTGTATTCACAGAAGAAATGAATTCTGTATATTGCATAATTCAATGCTCTAGTCTAAATATTTAGGACTAAATATTTCTATTTTTTTTTTTTCAGGACTAAATATAATTCTCTGCTAACTATAACTAATATATTAAACCTTTGCCACCTGCAATGATAATTTTTTTACAAATTTAAAAATGTTTTCAACCTTTTGTGTAGATTACAGCCTTTCAGATTTTAACTGTCAAACTGTAGTAGCATCAATAAATAATCTACGAGTAACTGTTTGTAAGTGAAAACATGTGACAAGATAATTATTACTTTCAATTTTTAAAGGATGATCAATAAAAATTCAGTTACACATTTGAGACTCTTATTATCAGAAGAAAAAATGGGAAAATATCGATCAAAAATTTAACAATTCTGTAAATGATTTTCAGAAGGTCTTCTTTCTAGCTTGCCTACAGTAAAAAAAAAATCTTGCACAGTTCTGCACAAGAAGGTTAACTTTTTGTTATTAGAAAATACATAATATGTAACATGAGGTTATACATTTATGTATTTTGCAACTTACATATATTACAAATTTTCTAACTAGCCCTGCTCAAATTTTTTCAACCTTAAATTGAGTATAACTCAATCTATCTTCATCAAATTTTCACATGCACAACTTCAGATACGTTACTAAAGCACACCTAAATATCAATGAAATTGATCTAGTAGTTTTGGAAATTTTTGAGCCACAAAATGTTATACATAGGCCTGTAAATAAATAAATATACATATATAATCCAAAATTTAAGTAACTGGTAATTTTGTATTTCTCATACCTCCAAAACATAAAGAAAATTCATTTTCAACCCCCTCCATTCTTAACATGTGACCGAAAGTAATACTGTACTTTTCTTCAAAAGGTTGGTAAAAAAAAAAAGAAAGATGCATGAGTTACTAAAGGAACTGTAAAATCTAACTCTATGCTAAGAGATCTGTGTGAAATGTCTAAATATAATTTGCCTGATAACCTTCAAAATTATTAGAAAAATTGCATATGAATTAGTATGAAAGTTATCCATAATGCTAAAAGAATATATTCAAATAATTTAATATCTGATTTAAACACGTTAAAGCAATGTGGGGAGTTATTAAAAGAAAGTGGAATTGGCAATAAAACAGGCCAAATAACTATGCCAAAAATACAACTCTGTTATCTCATTCCCTACTCTGGTAGCAGAAAAATTTAATAAATTCTATTCTGGCATTTCAAACAATAATATTGATCCATTACAATCAAAGCCATTCACCTTAAACAGTTTTGTTGATGAATAAATACTACAACTAAAACTTATAACTTATTAAAATACTAAAACTTATTTTTCACTGAAATCCAGGATGTTAAAATCTGTACTTTGAATATAAAAAGTAATAAACATTCAATGGGTTTTAATGAAATTTCAGCCATTTTTAAAAGAAGCTGTAGATGCTACAATCGCTTCTTACAAATTTAATTACTTAACAAATCTTTTAACAATGGAGTATTTTCCAGTCGCCTTAAGATATCCATTATTATTCCCATCCTTAAAAATGTTTTTGCACTTGCATATAATTTGAAAAATTGCAAGTTTAATTATTGTCTATATTTCTAAAATATTAAAAAATAATTTGGAAAAATAGACTACAGAATTCTTTTAGAAGGCATTACAAATTGAAAAACCTTCAGCATGATTTTAGAAAAACTTGTCTAATGATATCCTGGTCTTAAAAAATATTTTAATTAGAACAAATATCAAAAAGATTTCAGTTTTGATATTTGCTATCTCAGTAAAGCAGTAGATTTAGTTCTGTATTTCTGAGTAATGAAAATACTTAAGTTTCTACAGTATCAGAGGAGCTACTTACAACTGGTTACAACTATACCTTACTTTCGTAAACAGGCAATTCGAATTTCATCTTTGATAGAATACATATGTAAAATAGGTCCTCACTTCAAGATGTAGAACATTTGAATGTTACAAGTGTCCTCGGTCCCTTTTTTATTATTTATTATCTGTCACAGAATCTTAAATCATCTTTTGTTACTCTCTTCACAGATGACAACTATATCTACATCTGAAGTAATTGTTTTAAAAGTACTTGAAGTTTCTACATTAGTGCTTCAAAAAATAATTCACTGGATGAAAAGCAGATAGAACTGTTGATTGTGCTTCTCACTTGGATTTAACATTGCTAACGGCATACACAGAATATCTAATAACGATAATGATAACATATTAAGTAAATTTCTGAACCATTAAAAATTATTTAAAATAATATTTATCTGTTCATTTTGTGATTCTATTCTGATCAATGGTTTATCAATTTTCCTTAATCCACCCAGGCAAATGCTAGGGGCAGTTTTTTTTTAATCCATTGATTAGCTTACCTATCCATTCCTAATGTAATATATGTAACGCATTAATATATATTGATCAGAATAAAAAACATATTTATTTCTCCAATGTTACTTTCTTTTCCTTACTGAGTGATGAGAGTGTGTGTAAGCACTCTTTTAAATAAGAAGAGGGTATTAATCTGTCACCTAATTTTAACATTTCCTGGGAGGGGACAAAAAAATTACAAATTTTATTTGGATGAAAATCATGTTTAGGAAGATGATGAGCAAGTTCTCCAAAATGCAGAAGAAAGAGAACAGAAAATGACTAACTATTTTAGAATTTAGAATCATTTAAACACAACAATTTAGAACTTTACTTACTGAAATTATATTTTTTATTAAATTACAGTGGTACATTACATTAAAGGGATATCATAATTATTATTATTATTATTGTTTATTTTGTGTTGAACACTTTCTGCACCATTCACTATATTATTTTCCAGTTCATTAGAAGGTGACTCATCCACATCTATTATGTACTTTATGGCTGGTAAAGACTATAAATTTAGCATTCAGAATCTGCAGTTCACATCTGAGTTATAAAATTTGCAAATTTTTAAAGTGATTGTCTTTGTTCTAAAATTTCATATGGTAGTAGTAGTTTGCACTTTTTTAGTTCCAGAATGGTTTTCTCATCTAATAATGAATCCCTATCCTTATAACTTCATGAAATTGGACCTAGCTAGCCAGTATTTTCTGAAGAAACTGCCTACATAACACGATTCCTCAGTTTTTAGTACATTATACCAATTTTAATGATAGAATAAGATTTTAGGATTAAATCTAAATATACTATAAGTACTGCAAATGAGCAAAAAAATACATACAATGCGATTCTGACTGACTTCTCGTAGTCGAAGATGTTTAATTTGTTCTTGAAATTTATTTACAACAGACTGGATGTCAATTAACTTTGTGTACATGCTCTTTTCTGATCTTGTCAGTCCTTTATCCATAGTTTTTAAGTTCACTAAAATATGTTCTGCTCTGAAATCAATTATAAAATATTAATTTAATGTAATAACATTTTAAAAGCTACACAACAATTAGAATGTGTTTAACACGAGGGCTTTTTATAAAAATTTTAACTAGTGATATAAAATAGTTTCCTTCAATAATTATTTAAAAGTATCATGAAATAACAGATTTTAAGTTTTTAACCGATTAATTAAAAAAAAACAAAAAAAAAAAAAAAACTTTTACTTCTGCAATAATAATGAGGGGGATATTTAGAATGTTCATTACCACCAACAAATAATTTTATGGTAAAATATGTTCAGCGAGTTCATTTCTAATTTTGATTTTTTAAGCTAATCTTTATTTATAATTAACAGAACCATATTTTACTGACTACAAACACAGCTTACTATGAATTCATAAGTTAAAATAAACAAACTAGATTATAAAAAAGGATCTACTATGTGTCAATATCAATATTAATAAATGAACAACCCAAATCCAGTAACTAACTCAACACTTAAGAAGTTCCTTTTTGATTTTATAATTATTAATATAATAATAACATTCTTTGCACTAAAAAATAGTATTTTATCAGATGGTCCAATTATTATTATTATCATATATATAATAAAAATAAAAATTGTATATTTTTAAAATAAATGATATATTTATACAAGGTGTGTAAGAAAAGTAATGAGATTGGTAACACTGCGAGTAATCTGGAATGCTCTGTCTACCAGTCTGTGCTAGACCGGTTTGTTCATCCCTTCCACATGCTCAGTACGAGTTTCAACTCCGTTCAGCCAACATTATTTTTGACAGTGTCATCACTGAAGAAGTTGTGTTATGAAAATGGAGCATCGAAATTTAGAGCAACGTTGTGCAATCAAGTTTTGTGTTAAACTTGGGGAATTCGTGAGAGTGACCTTTGAAAAGTTGAAACAGGCCTGTGGGGAACATTGCTTATCAAGAGCACAAGTTTTCCGCTAGTACAAATCATTTTTGGAAGGTCAAGAACAAGTTGAAGATCAACCTCGTTCAGGGAGATCTTCAACTTCAAAATTTGACCAAAACGTTGAGCGTGTGAGGGTTCTTGTGAGATCAGACCGTCATTTAACAATAAGGATGATGAGTGAACTGTTAAATTTAAACACTTTCACCGTACATCAAATTTTGACAGATGATTTGGACATGCGAAAGGTTTGTGCGAAATTGGTGGTGAAAAACATCACAATGAAACAGAAGGAGAATCAAAGAAAGGTGTGTGTTGATCTTCTTGAGAGGATTGACAATGCTTAACAAATAATTAAACATTTAGCTGGGTTTTGTTTTATTCAACTCAAATGTAAAATAAATACATGAACCAATATTAATTTAACCCCATTACAATAACCTACAATAGTATAGATAAAATCTAATGTCCTAACAAGTGCTTAATAATAGCTAAACACATGGTTTTGTTGTACTATGCTTTGAAGCTGTCCTCAACAGGAAGTAGATAAGATGCTGCTACCTGGCCAGACCCTTTTCATTGTCTACGGTTAAGTTAGTGGAAGTCTTCAGTTAAATAAAAAAAATAAAATAAAATATCTTTAAACCTTTTATACAAAGTCCATTGACTTGGTATTTTGTTGATCCCAACCTAATTTAATAATAGGCACTATTACTAACGGAAACTTATCTTACCTGACCAGTGTTAACTACTAGTAGACCACTTAATTATTCAAAATGATAAATGAAATAAATTGTTAACTTTCAAATTTTATTGAAAACATCTGAATCTAAGCCCATACTATCCTAATTAATATTTTTCAACATTATTAGGGTTTTTTTGGCGCGCGCACGTGAGCAGGAACGTTAAAGAGTGATTTTGCTGTGCTTCATAAAAATAAAAAACAAAAATAAAACTTTTATAAATATTTAATATGAAGGTAGGTTGAAACATGAGAGGTTTGTCATATTAGCCTTAACGAGGTCTGTTATATCTTTCTTGCAATACAGAACATGTCTCCTTTTTATGTCTGTTTCAGGTGAACCAGCACAATGACAGTGTCCACGCGATCCCACCAAACCCTTCCCAGTCACACATGTGTCAGAGAGCTTCCTCCAAACACTAGGACCCCACGGAAGGCAAATTCCTGTTTGATCGAAAGGACTTCAGAGGACGGACTGAAGGGGAATGTTGCTGGAAGTACAAAGTACATACACGCTTAGTATCCCCGTATCAGCCCCAGTCCATTGATTCTCATTGGTCTAAGAGACCGGAATGCAAATACGAAATCCATCCATAAATAAAATAAAACAAAATCTATAACTGTCACAAAACAGATGATAACCTGCCAGATAAAATAAACTCTTGCTATCCTTGCGTTCCATTCCGTTTTTTAATCTACTTCCTATTAATTTCCTCTGTGAATTTCATGAGGGGGGTATTGCTAAACATTGGGGGTAAGAACCATTCTACATGAGATTTTACTAATATTTATCAGAAACTAATAAACAGAAAGTTTAATGTAGGAAATATTTTTATGTCCATTACTCAACATTATTCCAAACTTTTATTAAAAAAACAAGATACAATAATTCTGAATTATGATATCAAAGAAATTAATGTAATTTCTCTTAGAATACACACGTTCAGTATGGATTTAATTCCAAAGAACTCTGTAAAATGTTGCAGTCATTAGCAACTAAAAAATGCTAACAATGATGTAGTGAACAGTACACAGTGTTTTCAACTTTGGTAAGCTACATGTAAAGGATCCAGTTTATACATGACTTCATCTATTTAGCAGTTAGCAAGCATTTTACTTTAGCAGTACAAATCCTTTGATTACCAAGATGAAATATTCTAGGCATTACAGAATTACTGATCGTAAGGTATTCAGTTTGACATCTTATCTAGGACCTATTCAACTCATTTCTTTTTATAACATTGCACTCCAAATCCTATAATTTTATCCTGGAAAGGGCTTTAGTGATTTCAATTAAATTTTCACCCTTTTTTTACCGCTTATTTAAAATAACTAACCAGAAATGAAGTTCAAAATATTAAAGTAGTTCTAGAACTACATTTGTAACTCAGCAAAGTAAAATTGTAGTCCAATAACTATATCTGTATTCACTATCAATAACACAATTTTTAAAATTTTCATAATGAATAATTGATGGTAACAACAATCTATAAACAAAAGAATATGTTTATGAATAAATTAAAAAAAACAAAAACAGAACTGAATGCACCTTTTATATAAGTTGATCTGTTTTTCATTTATATCTTCATACTTCTCTGCAAGATGCTCTGCTGAAATTTGTAGGGATGCTTTACTATTAATCAGAAGTTTCAAATCTTCATGCTGTTGTTGCTTCATTTTTGTCAACATGATTGTTCTGGAAACAAAATATTAATAATAACAACTGTAATCATGATATGTAAATAAATTCTGAGCAGCTCTGTTCACGTTAATACCAAGTAATTAAACCTTTGTGCAGCGAAGTTTCTAGCATTACCTTGGGTGTATTTTTTAAAAATTACATTTTTTTACCAAAAATTATGGAATAATTTTCTATCATACGGTGAGGTATGAAACACCTAATTGAAACTGAAAAATCATGAACTGTTTCTCATCAATTTTTTAACTGGAATCACAAAACTCAGAATTTATTTCAAATTATTATTTTTATTATATGATTCAGGGGAGTAATCAAATACCAGTTCAAAAATAATTCACTACCCATAATTTCACAGAAATAACAAGAGTAATCTATGAGACTAAAACAAAAAACTGCTAAGAATTAAAAAATGTAAAACCAAACAAAAATTACAGCATACTGTCAAAAGGAAGTAATGAAACCAGTAAAGAATTTATAACTTCAATGGATATCGCTGTTGCTATTAAAATATTTATCTTTTTTCACTTTAAAAGTATTCCAGTTTTTCTATAGAAAATTCTTTTAAGAAATGGCAATATTAAAAAAAAAAAGGATATTTGGCCACAACAGACTACAGACTAACAAAACATAGATCCATATCATTGAAAATAAGGATTGCTAAGGACAGTAATGCACAACTACAATATGACAATAATAAATAAAGGAATAAGAAAGTATTCTTAATAATAATTCAAAGCTTACATAATAGTATCGACAGGTATGATTTTTTATTTATTATGTTTTTTACTGAAATTTTATAAAATGTGTGGCATAGATGAGTACATGTCATGTCTATATAAATTAATTGAAAAAGACTGCAGAATTTCAAAGAAACTGAATTTCTAGAAACAGCTGGTAGAGGGTTCAATTTCAAAATGAGTGTTTGCGAACTCGTTTCGGTATATCTTACCTGCAGACCATTATTTTTGTATAGAATTTCTGCACTTGTTTATTTTAGTGAAAAAAGAACATAATTAATTTTGGTGAAAACTGAAGTTCAGTTTAAGAAATATTAGTGAAAAATCACGCTTACATTTTTTTCTTGTAATAATCAATTACCAACATACCCAAAAAACATGTTCAATTGCTTCAGAACTATATGTCAGTTAAAACTGAAGCATAAGCCCATGTATGGTTTTGGTGTAAGTATGATCGAGTGTGTGACTGGCCAAGCCATGTCTAGATTGTGAGCACTCTTCAATCTAATTTTATTTTTTATTTAATTCTACATTAAGATTTACTAAGTGTAATCTCATTGTTTGATTGTTTGTTTAGGATCATTTATTAGTTACTTTGTTTGATTCAGTCAGTCTTTCCTTCAACGCAAAGGATTTTATTGAAATTAACTACAAACTAGACAGCCACAGTCATTCAAATTTATTCAATATGAGGTTATTGCATTACTGTTGAAATTTTCTGTTTTTCTAAGGCTATTATATTTTTGATATTAGTATTAGTGTTATTTATAACAATGAATTTATTAAACATTACATTTCTAGCAAAAATTTTGCAATCCTAAAATGTCAAAATAGATAAAAAATTATTTTATTTTTTTTAATACTACTTCCAGTACTTCATGATTTGCAGATAAATTAAAACTACATAAAATGCATATTAAAATGCTTTCGATAAACTACTTTATATGTTTTCAAGTTGTGAGGTTTAGATAATCTAATGGAAAAGGAAATCAAATCTACTAACTGTTTTTATAGAAACCTCAAAAACCCTCATGTTTATAGTTCCATAAACAGCCAAATAAGATAGATAGTTAAATACAGTTACTGAATATATAATATAACACAAATTAGGTTAAAAATGTACTAGCATTCAAGGTTGAGACAAAATAATTTATTTTGAAATTATAAAAATTTATTTTATAATTCATTATTTCAGGCGATTAAGTATCCTATGAGAGTATGTAAAAATTAACAAAGTATATAAATGTACTGTTAATTTTGCAAAAGAATGAATATCAAAAAATTATTTTTAAATCTATCTGAATGATTTTTTGTAGTATATCGAGTGTATTTGAAAAGTAAAGCTAAATACAGAGCAATTAAGGTTGTTAAAACATCATGAACGCTATGAAAAAAATGTCTCTTAGCTGCCATTGCCACAAGCACTGGAAGACATTTATGTCAGTAGTTTATGTTAGTTGAGAAATGAGACGTTTCACTTCTCATTCTACAAGGCACTTTACAATTTATTACACAAAATATGTATATTCAATAGCTTTTTCAGTTTTTTCATAGATCTTTTCTTAAAAAATTTATGAAAAAAAATCTGAAAATTATACCATCAATTACCGGTCTTTATTAATAGTTTACATATGAAAATATTTATTGTTTAATTTTCAGTTCATTTTATATAAGTATTTCATTTTTTTTTATGTTGGTAACATTCAAGCAAGCTTTGTTTACTTACTAATCTTTAAGACATGTATTCTACCTTTCTAAATGTGCGATTATGTTTGTAAAGTTTGTATGGTTATTTATAATCATATTCACTGTTCATTTAGGCAATTTTAATTTTTTCTTGTAGCTTGCTATGCGCTTTTATAAATAAATCTATCAGCAACTTTTGTAAGTAATTAAATGTGGATGAAATAAAAATCCAGGAAGTTTTAAATGAGCTCTATTTTGAACAATGAAGTTTGCTTGTGGACAGTAGCACTTATGATCCATAATGAGATGATAAAGATAAGGCGGTTAGTTCTCATGAAAAGTGAAACAGGATCATATGAATGTAGGTATTTATAATATCGGGTCGATGAGCATAGGCCATAATATGTTTTGAACAAAAAATATATTACGTTTTATGCAGATAAATGTATTTTTTTGTTTGAACTTTATACCTTTAAAACAAGGAAGTTGTAAAATTTCTCTAAACCTAAAAAAGCAAAATATAACAAATAAACAAAAAAATAACCTTTGCTTTCAACTCTTTAAATCTGGTAACAAAAAAATATAAATAAGCGTGCCAAAAATAAATCAATATTACTGGTAAAATTTTTATTTTATATCAGGTAATTCAGTATGGACTGACCCTGAAACGAGTGATATAACACAATGAGTTGCCAAATAGGTTACATCTACTAGGGTCATCCAACATAAATAGACCTATTAACAGAACTTGGATCAATGTGACAGAAAATTTAGAACTAACTGATATGAGCTGTCAGATATTAACCAAGATTTAATAGATGCAACGACTTATTGGACTCGTGCGTGCTCTGAAATTAGTTTTTTATTGATGCAGTTACATTAATAATTGCAATAAAACCAACCATTATACAGTACAACAGAATAAACCCGAGGAATTATATAATTCCAAGGCCTATATTGCAAAGAAGGTCGTAAGTGATGTAACCAAAATGCAAACATTTACAGGAATAGTCATGAACATGGATCTAATACCCATTCCCAGCAGCAGACATTACTGATGTAATGATGGGCTATACTCATCACCTATGTCAAAATAAATGAATAAAATAGGTCTGAATTAAATTTATGTATGTTTCACTACGCTGATAATACAAATGTTCCTTCATCAAATAACAAGTCTCACAAAATTCAAAACAAAATTGGTTTAGTAGTAAAAGATTTGAAACTTGCATTTATCCTAAAAAAAAAATGTATATATCTATGAGACAAGACTTCCATTTTTAGGAAGAATTTTTTTTTAGGCAGTATTTAAAGGAAAATATAAGTACGATAGAAAATCTTTAAAATTTGCACTAAGGGATTTTATACTGTAAAATATAATGTGTAATGGGAGAAGAAAAAGAATGATAAAAAGATGATGAATTTGTATACAAATAACTGTAATGGGACTCATAAACCCATTATCCTGATCCTGATTCTGGTCATACGTTGTTTACCACTAATCGGTTTAAAAGTGTGGCATTGGCACCAGAATTTTAAAACAAAACACATCCTCAAAATATAATCAAACTACCGTCAAAACTGTAATCTTCATTACAGTTTTTATTTGTAGGGATCCACAAAGATTCTTTTTTGATCTTTACATCTTTGGAATAAGAATCTTTTTAGATCCTAAAAAATAGAAATTTATTTTACGAACATCAAGCCACACGCTTTACAGATACATACAATATTTTTGAATCAACAAGCAATTCTTTTGATAAGACTGTTCTTTACTGGGGTCAGTGATGTTTAGTTTCTATCTGTAACATGAAATTTTCTGTCTCTACCATTCACTCACAAAGAAACCAACAGTACTTCATGAAATCAAGTTTAAGTCCAAGCAACAGAACAATTACCTTTATATTGCTACAGACATTCCACTTACATGCTTACATGCTTATTCATGCTTAATTTTATCCAACACTTATTTCATATTCTCATTAGTCTCTTTCATATCAGTGGCATAAGTAAGTTTCAGTTCTTATTTCCAACATGGAGAAACACAGCTTTAAGGTAAATTAACAAACAAATTTCATTCATCCGTTCTTTGTTCACTGAAAGATTCCGTTACAGAATAAACATTGCAAAAACCAGGAACATCTACAACCAAACAGGAATCTTTAGTCCTTATGCCTATTTCTAAAAATACATACTTCTGTATGCAAAACATATACTCTGTACAATTATATAATTGACTAAATAAAATAAACTTACAAATAAAAATACACAGATGTTCAATGCGCTAAACTCAGACTGCAAAGTGGCTAAGGGGTATAACTCAAAATACGAGGTGCAACAATAAAGTAATGGACTGATTTTTTTTTTGAGCAAAATGTGGCAACTCTGCAGTCTTCATAGAGACTCCATCTTTAACCTTGATCTTCCCGCCACTAACAGTCCAAATGGCACAGTCGTATAACCTCTCAGTCTTGAATAGTGGTATAATAAGAGAACGTGTTTTGGTATCTTGTCACGGAAATGGAATCTAAAAATTTGGCAGCTGATCTCTTCGAACAAGTACAAATCAACAGAGTTATTGAGCTGTGTTATCACTGGTGATGAGAGTTGGTTCTTCCAGTATGATCCATAGACAAAACATCAAAGTTTTCAATGGTGTTCAAAGGGATCACCCAGACCAAAAAAAAAGCTTGCTTGTCGAAGTCAAAAGTGAAATGCATGCTTGTGTGCTTTTTTGACTACAAAGGTATTGTTCATAAAGAGTGCGTGACTCTTGAACAAACAGTTAATCAATATTTCTACAAAGACTTTGACGAGTCCTCTCAGTCTGTTCAAACACTGGTATGAATTAGATTCTTCATCACGATAATGTGCCACATCATGCTACATTGTCTATACAACAGTTTTTAATCTCAAAATGCATTTCAGAACTACCGCAGGCACCTTACCTTACTCACCACATCTCGCCCCGAGAGACTGTTTTTATTCCCAAGTGTAAAATTGGTGGTCAAGGGACACCATTTTCAAATGACAGAAGATGTCCAAAATGCTGTGACATGAGTCTTAGCAACATTCCAAAAGAAGAATTTCAGAAATGTTGTGCAAGCAAAAGGGAACTGCTTTGAAGATTACACCCCAGCTGAGTAAAAACATAAATAAAAATTTTTATCATATCAGTCTCATTACTTTATTGTTGCACCTCATAAAATAGCTTTTAATCAAGACAAAAATTCCTGACTCACCACTTTAACCATCATCTAAGAGATTTATGATCCATATATAACTTTCATGTCATGGGCTTTAACTAATCTTTCCATAACAGCAGCTGAAAAAGAATTAATTAAAAAAGGATTCCCTAAAACATTATTGTAATGCATAATCTTTAAGAAGGGGCAACTTAAAAACTAAGGAAGATAGAAAATCTTAAGATTTTTTAATTCAGCAAAAAAAGTACATACACATGACATCCTAATTGGTCTGTGACAAAACATTTACTAGTATAATTTTTTTTTTTAATTTAGCAATCGTAATTATATAATGTGGTAATACGTTTAAGAGCCGACTAAACATGTAATCGTATGTATTAATATAATATACTTAATCATACCTAATACGGAGGAACTCAGCAGCTTGTTCTTGTCTAGGAATGGCTACTTCACGAAAATAAGATGTTGCTCTAGCCAGAAGCTGCAAATAAGAACAATTAACCACAGTTTAACTACTAAAATAAACTAAGGACAAAATGCATGATATAATGTTTATTTTTACTATAGAAGTGACAAGAAAAAGATATTTTGTTTTTGAAAAAAAACTAATTAAAAAGAGTGAAAGTAGATAAACTGTCAATAAATTATGATAGAGAAAATATAAAAATTCATGTTACTCAAATACAGATGAAACTAGATAACCTTAACCAATAAAAAAATAGATTATAAAAATTCAATTTTTTTAATAAAACAAAAATTATAATCATTCAGGGTGTCTTGCAAATAAATGGAAAGGATTTTAGAGCACGTTCCACAAATGGAAATAAAGAAAAATGCTCATATAAATTTGGGTCACTAAAAGTATGTATTATGACACAATATTTTTATTTAAAAAAAAATTACTTCAGATACAGTTCTGGGACCTATTTTATTTCATTTTTCAGGTCAGAACCCATAAGAAACCATCAAATTTACTATTGATTTATGTGTCAAGAATTTTGTACGCCTTCATTTTACCCCTTGAGCAAAAATCAGGGATAAATGTTTTTAAGCTATAACTCGAGAACAAAGCGTTTCCAGACCCATGTTTATATGAATGGTTTTCTTTATTTTCACTTGAACATTTCCTGAAATTCTTTTCATTTCTTTTTGTGACACTCTGTATACAAAGGATATTCCTTTACACAAGCATTTTCCTGATTAAAATAATAAAAAATTTAACATAAATATGGTTCCAGAAACATTTTGTTTCAAGTTAGAGCCTATCTATCAAAAATTTCTCCCTTTTTTTGATCTCAAAGGTAAAACAATGTTTATTGGGCATGTGTGAACACAGTTTATAAGGTTAAATTTATGATGTTCATGTAATTTAACTTAAGAATTTTAAAAGATCACAAAAATATGCATCTTTTCATATTTTTGTAAAAAAATAAAAAGGTTTTTCTAGAAATTTAATAAATTATAATATTTAAAATATTATTATATAAGCAATATATATTATTATTATAAACCACTTTTTCCAAAAAAGAAATCAACAGTAAACATGTAATGGAAAATTAATTGTGTTTTCAATAAAAACAATATAATACAGAAAAGTTACATTAAATATAATATTTGCACCAAAATAAGTTTCTCATATTTATATTAAAATAATCTCAACAAACAATATTTTTATTTTATAAATTAATAACTTCATAAAATTAATTTTTATATCAACTGTTAAAATTGCTCACCAACAGCTTGTGTACTGTTCAGTTGTTACAGATGAGATTACATTCTTTAACATTCTTGTAGTGTTCTTCATTTCTTCAGCGGCAATCATGATTCTTTGTAAAAGTTAATTTGTCAGTAACCGACTGTGAGTCACAAGTAAAATATATAAGTTTGTTTTGTGCATTGGCACGCAACTTCTTTTCTTTGTACAGTACCATCATGAACTCGATCTGTGAGTATAAACTGCCATAGATTGCAACAACTACTTATGAGAAATATGTGTTAAAGCTTTTAAGACACTACTGCTAATGGGGAAGAAAACATAGAACAAACTGATCTTATTCCCCTTTTGCATACTAATTGACTTCAGATTACTGCTTGGGTCGTTACTGCAGATGGTACTTAATCTTAATTCTTTAGTAGACATTTAGGTATTTTAGATTAGCATTATGTCCTACATCATACCATTTCACAGTTGTTTTACCTAATTCAACTATGGCTATTTTCCACTAAGAAGATGTTACAGCTATTTATGCAGATTGTAAAACTGTTATTACACAATAAACTGTCTGGTAGCAGGACTGGATGGGATAGTGAAATTTTAGATTGGTCACAGAGTTTATTAGATTTAACTGTTGCGACTGTAGAAAGGGACATGGTTACTACTGTAATCAAAATACTACTGATAAATTAAAGATCATCAAAGAAATTATTCAAATTCTGAGAAATTTTTTCTGGCATGCTTACATATTGTTTAAGAAACAGTGCTATCAATGCGTATCAGTGGATGAAAATTCAGTCAAAATCATTAATTGATGGTGTGGACTATATCAACTACAGATTAACAACAAAATAGGATATCACATGCAATTCGATCATCATTTCAGAAAGGACCCTGCATGTTTCTATCATATTTTTATTATAGTAATTGGGTAGTAATAACTATATTGAGGATTTTTGGATAAGTTTATGTACCACAAACTAAGTTTTTATTTAATTTACCACAAACCCTTTTGATACCAGCAGATCTTGTGTACATTGCACGTGAGTAGGAATATGTTATTACATAATGCATAATCATAATGCAATATCATGTAAAATTTAAAATAAACTGAATAATTTTTAGTGCAATCATTCACCATACTCTCATAAAGACCTTAAATTTCCTCTTTAATTAGTATGAGCATATAACAACATAATTTTTGATAAATGGATTACGTATATTAAAAGTACTTGATCAACAAAACAATCTACTTGGATACACTTCTTGTGTGTGGTTCAGTAATTATAATCATTTGAATATATTCATTTTATTTACTATAAATTAACCATACCACTTCCCAGCTAGAGAATATCATTAATTCATCATATAAACAGAAATAAGCACAGTAAAACCTTCCTGTGTTAAGAAAATACCTGTACTAATTGCTTGAAACCAAAGAAACTAATGCAGAAAATTCATACTTTTTTTGTGACTAAAACAGAAAAAATTTCATTTCATTGAATTTGATTTGGCATCACTACAAAAAGGTGTATAAACATGGAAACTATCAAAAGGTATGTAAACATGGAAACAATCAGTATTATTTCAAACTGTAGAAAAATTTTTCAGATATGAACAAATTATATTACAGGAAGTGTATACATACAAAATAATGTTTATTCAAATAAATTATAGTAAGAACAGTCTGTAGTAAGAAAAAAGCAATTCTTACAGTTGTATAAAGATTGTACAACAATAACAGATGGATAATAAAAATAAAATTTTATGTCAAATACTGAAGGAAAATACTAAATTAAAATATATATTATACTTTGTCAAACTGTAAACAATCAGTAAAATTAATATAAAAGGATTAATAATAAAAATAAAATTCAATTTCTAATAAAAAAAAAAAGTCACTAATGCTGTTTGCTGTTCTCTCATCTTTGTAGAACACTAAGTTAAAAATGCATTTATGTTATAGCTGCCGTCAAATATCATAGTTCATCTTTTTAGAATATTCACCATAAAAATATTATATTATAATATGTATATATATATATATATATATATATATATATTTTTTTTTTATATATATATGTATTATATTTATAATATAAATGCTATAACAATTTTGTAAATTTTATTGTAATCTATTAATGTAAATAATTTTTTACATAAATCAACATTATATTTGTTCTGGTAACACTCCAAATTTATTTATTTAAATAACCATATATAATCTTTACTATGTTAAAAGATTATTTTCCCTTTAAAATTTCTAATTAAAAATGTAATAAAAAACAAAACAAATTAAATTATTAAAAATAAAAACAAAAATTAATAATTGTAAAATTTTTTTCAAAAATGAAAATAATAAAAAATAATAATCCCACAAATTCTTGATTAAGATGGAAGTCTATACAATACAGATTATTAAACTAAAGAGTAAGTAAAACAGCTTAGCTAAATACATACAAGGGTTATTTTTTTTTTTCAAGGTCCGATCGGTCACGAAATTAAAACTACAGTGAAAATAAAAAATTGTTTATTTGTGACAGTACTTACATAGTTACGTTATTTCTCTACATAGTCGCCCCTCCGATTCAGACATTTGTCATAGCGTGGTACCAACTTTCCAATACCCTCGTCATAGAACAGAGCCGCCTGTGTTTTCAGCCATGTTTCTACGCTGGTCTGCAGCTCGATGTCTGTGCCAAAATGTTGTCCTCCTAGCCGGCGTTTCATGTGAGCAAAGAGGTGAAAATCAGATGGAGCCAAGTTCGGGCTGTATGGTGGGTGATCAAACACTTCCCAATGAAAACGCTGCAGGAGCTTCTTTGTTACAACTGCAGTGTGCGGCTGAGCATTGTCATGGAGAAAGACAATTCCTGATGACAACATTCCTCTGCGCTTATTCAGAATTGCCCTTCGTAGACGCTGAAGAGTCATGCAGTATGAGGCTGCAGTGATGGTCGTGCCACGTTCCATGAATTCCACCAAGACGCAGTAGCCATACACTTTCTGTTGGAGAAGATTCGCTTGAACTTCTTTGGTTTACTGGGAGAATGAGAATGCATCCACTGTTTGGATTGTTCTTTTGTTTCTTCAGTTTCGAAATGGACCCATGTCTCGTCCCCTGTGACAATTTTGTTCAAAAAATCTTCTTCTTCATTGTGGTAGCGCTTGAGAAACGTTAGGGAGGCATACATTCTCATTGTTTTGTGATGATCATACAGCATCTTGGGAACCCATCTCGCACACAGTTTGCGGTACTGAAGTCTCTCACTCACAATGATGTAGAGAGCTGACCTTGAAATTTCAGCAAACAAATCACTCAATACAGAAATTGTGAACCGACGATTTTCTTGAATTCCCTCATCCACTCGCTCAACAAGATCATCGGTTGACACTCGCTTCCTTCCCTGACCGCCTGCATCATGAACATCTGTACGTCCCACTTTAAAGTTCCTGCACCATTGTCGCACTTTGCTGTCACTCATTGAAGTTTCACCGTACAGATTATTTATTCGATGATGAATTTCAGCTGCATTACACCCCTCAGCCTGAAGAAATCGAATTACCGCATGCAGTTCACACTTGGCGGGAGATGTTATTGTTGCAGACACGTTTACGTGTTAGCTAGTTCAGAACTAAATGAAGTAACGCGGTGTGATTGAAGGCCATACTAGAGACGCTGTGCAACACATATGCGCAAAGGTTCATGTGATTTTGCACGGGTTTTTATTTTGCGACTGATCGGACCTTGAAAAAAAAATAACCCTCGTATATAACCTTTTTAACAATTTATTCTATTTTAATATATTGGTGAAGAATACTCACCTCAAGAGACTGCTGTGGGGAAGGATTTGCTGGGTCGGCCATTTTAAATACAGGAGTACTTTTGTTATCAGGTCGCAAAATTTTCTTTACAAAGTCCTGAAATGGAGGTGAATCCACCTACAAAAAATAAATATTAAGATTTAAGCTAAATCTCAGACAAAAATTTGTCAAAAAGTCTGTTGACAAAAATTTTGATTTAGTTGTAACCCAAAAATTCAGTAAACATTTAAAACTAAATTCAAAAACTAATTTAAAAAACTAAATTAAAACTAAATTAGAATTTAATTTGTTGAAAATAAATTTTATTTAGTAAAACGATTTAAATAAAACATTATTTTGTAAACACCTACATGCATATAAGTTTAATATAGGTCTATATCACTACTAGATGTGATTGATGCAGAAAATTGAATGAGTGGGAATCAAAATTTGTTGGAATTTATAATTTTTAATGTTATTTTTTTAATTCACCTGTACACTGTCAGTATGGAAAATAGTTTTGAAGAGTGATCCTTTTAGGACTAAACAATTTAAAAAATACATTTTATTATTTTTTAACAATTACTTAACTTTAAGATCTTTTTTCATCTAATTTAAATGTCTGATGCCTTCATAACCTAAAAAAAGAAGATTATATGGATTTCCTTTCTTTTTTAGTCCTGCAGGGAATATTTGTGATTTTTATGTGGAATAAATTTCACAATAATCAAACATCTGGTGTAGCTATTGAATTCTACGTGATCATGCGTAACACAAAGGTGATTTTAAAATAAAAAAAGATGTGAAATATATAACAAATTCTCTAGTAATATGTGATGAACATAATATTACAGACCTAACCTCACTAAATTTTAAAGATTCGTGTGGAATTATAGGTACATTGAAGGAAGAAATTAAAGAACTAAAGGAAATAAATTTTCAATCAGAAAATGAATGTAAACAAGCTAATAGTCAACATGTTATTAAAACGGATTTTGATAAGTTAAAATCTGAGCAATCAGAGAAAAAATTCTTTATCAGAAACTAAAGCAAATGAATTTACGAAGGAAATTGAATATTTAAATGAAATTAATCATGAATTATGCGATAAAAATACTACAAAAGATGTTCAATAATTAATGAGAAAAATTGATGTAGAGAAATAATGATTCATTCATTGACAATGAAACTTTGCCAACTTTTCAAGTTGGCAACCTTGGGAACACATTTAATCAGCTGTTCGATCATAATTAATCTAAAATAACCTATTTTGTTGATTTCAGAATCTCAGCTCCACTTGAAACGTGTATGCCGGAAAAGCAATGTTCAGTGATGAGATTTTTGCTATCAGAAAGTGTGAAACAAGTGGAAATTTACTCAAGAATGTTGAAAGAGTATGGTGTTTAAACTGCAGTAACATGTGTAAGAGAGTGGAACAGTTATATTTGGGCAGAACAAGTGTGACTGATCTCCATCACTCTGGAAGACCAGTTAAAGTTTCGACTACCGCGCTGCAAAATCGCATAAATGATCTTATTTGTCAAGAGAGGTGAATCAAAATTTTCCAAAATGCCAGTTTGTGTAATATTAGAGTTGGAACTGCACATTCAATCATTCATGACGTGCTGAATTATCACAAAATGGGTTTGAGATGGGTTCCAAGATAGTTGACTCAAGCCCATAAAGAGAATGGGAGAAACACTTGCGAAGTTGGGTTGAGAGGTGTTGCCACCTCAGACCTCGCCCCATCCAACTTTCATTTGTTTGGCTGCTCAAAGATTTTTTACATGGCAAGAAGTTCAATGACAATGAAGCGGTCAAAAAAGCAGTACACAAAAGGTTCAAACAGCAAGGTAAAGACTTCTACCCTGCGGAAATCAGAAAGCTCACAGAACAGTAGAGAAAGTGTCTAAATGTTACTGGAGACTATCTTGAAAAGTAGTGTAAGTTTCACTGTCATTGAATACATAATGTTTTTCCTCTACATCAATTAATTACTGAAGATCCCTCATATATTAAAGAATCTTAATGCACAGTTAAAGGAAAAATTATTTTGCTACAAGATAAAATTAAAACTCAAGAAAATTCTGTACAAATTAGGAATTAATTCTGAAATTACAAAAAATAATCTCAATGAAATAATAAGCTATCTACCAAATATTACTATAAAGTATACAAAAGAAAATGTGTCTGATCATCCAGCTGATAAGTAAAGGCTTACTAATTGGCTTCTTCATACGTTACAAAAAATTAATTATCCATTTAATCTAATATTTTTAGTGTAATTATTATTTAATAATATTCTTAGTCTCAACAATCTAAAACAGTTCAACAATCTAAAACGGTGTTTCTCAACATCAGGGTCGCAAAATTAGCCTATAACTTTACACAAAACAATAATGAAATTATTTTACGAAAAAAAAAACATATATTACAAACATTTTACTTATATTTATATGTACACGTGTAAAGAAAATATAGATCAATGAGATGGCTGTGTTTGTTTTTCATTTAAAAGTTTTTCCATACACAGATCTAAGTTAGAAATGCACAAAAGCAAATTGTTTTCAAGTGATAAACGATGATTCCTATGTTTAAATTTAGCACAAACATAGACAACAAACCATCTTCACACAGGTAAGATGTGGCGAAAGAGATTAATATTTCCAGTGCTTCTATTATTAAATTTCCATATTTATTTTGATGAGCAAGACAAAATGTATCTAAATTTTCAGATATGAATTGTAGTTGTGATGTTTTATCAGCAGACATTTCGATGAGCTGGTTTTGAAATTCAACCGATAACTTAGCAGCCGCAACAACAGTTTCATTAAATGGATTCAGTACTAATCTCTTTGAGAAATTTCATCTTCCAGAAAGTACTTCACCAACTGAAGTTTCAGCTCACACATATGTATCTTCATGCTATCCAAACCGTGGTGAATAATAGTGTCTTCTTCATCCAAATTTTTCTCAACGTAATCAGAAGCAAGTGGAAACATATCAAAATTTTTTTCTTTACAGGTAAATAATCTAGATATCAAACTTTTTAATGAAGTAATGAAATTTGTCTGTCATTAATAAAATGTTTTTATCACGTCCTTCTAAATTCACATTTAAGTTGTTTAAATATGAAAATACATCAGCTAAGTATATATCATGCTAACAGCAACATTCTCATTATTCTGTAAAAACATTGAGAATGGAATTTGTTTATCCTGGAATAATATTATTAATTCATCTTGCAATTCCAGTAACTGTGTTAACACTTTCCTCTGCGATAACTGTCTGAGTTCTGTATGGAAAAGAAGATTTTTTCTTTTCACCCATTTCACTGCGTAACTTAGCAAATAGCCTATTCTGTGTTGTTTGGCTTTTAATAAAATTAACCTTTTTTACTGTTTTACAAAGAATTTGTTTGAAATTTTCCAGCATATTTTTTCTGGCAAGATCATGTTTGTGAAGGAAGCATTCCACCCTTGGTATAAGATGATCTTTTGATTTTTTTCTTTTAAATCCACTGTTCTTTTCTGTTGTCGCCTTTGCACCACCACTACATACTGCAACACATTTTGACTGATCTATGTTATAGTTTTTAGTAGCTTCATAAAAAAAAAAATCTAAAAGACATTGTCCTGTTCCATGACCAGGTATTGATATGAAAAACAACATATTTTCTTTGATTGATCTGTCCCTATTACATTCATATCTCACAAAACATAAGAACTGAGAAATGTTTGCCACTATTTATTCATCAAATAGAATACTAAGAATTTACTTGAACTCACTTGCTGAATTATCTGATCACAAACATTGGCAGCCATGACATCAATTTGCCTGGACAATGTGTTATAAGAATGCAAAATTACATTTTTTTTTTTCTTCTTCCATGCCTATTAAACACTTTCTATATCAATTGTAGCAGGCAATATGTAGTATCTGCGATTGTATGGAGTTTGAACAGGTTAATTACTCATAATGCTACGAAATAAAATACTTCAAATGTACTTTTATTAGTACAGCTTGATTTACAAATAGAAGTTTCATAATTTCTCAAAGTATGTCATTTTCTTACAAAAAATTACAAGGGTTTGCTTTAATCCAGATGTTTAGTCTCCAAGTGTAGAATTAATTTTGATGGTTTCATGCTTTCATCGGAGAGGAGTTGAAAGGAAACAATGCGCTGTTGGCTTTCCATCCAATGAGGTAAAACTATAATTTAAATAATTTTCAATCGTCATTGTACAATTTTGTCTTTTTACCCATCGATTCACTGGATGTAGATGGCTCACTTCCATTTTTTCAAAATGTATCCATTTTGCATAAGAATCTAATTGAAAAAAAAACAAAAAACAGTTACACTGTTTGACTGTATATTAAAAAATTGAAATCTCAATTATTAATATTTTCAATGAAACTATGCTTTTAAATAATTAAATAAAGGCAATAGATGCAAACTTTGCCTTTCGAAACTAAACTGATGTTCCGCAATCCTTTACACCTCCTTTATACTGCTGTCAGCATGGCGTATTTAAATGTATCATATGCATATTTGAACATGATGCTCTCACAATAAATATTATGCAAGCTGACCAAATTGTAAGGAGCACGTACACACCAAGTTGGAACATGTAAATTGCTCATGTTTGTATACTTCATACATGCATGTTCCCACCCATTGCTATCAGTGCAGCTAATAGTTTTAACTAGGTTTCATTGAGGTGGGGTTGGGGGTCACAAAATAATAATTATGTATGTTTTTTTTACATTTTGGGGGTCATCGAGCTAAAAAGATTAAAAATCACTGACCTAGAAGATAGCATATATATTTGCAATGCAGAAGGAAGTGAATTGAGGGCAACCAATGTGTATGTTATCAATGAAGAAATTTTTGGAAAAGCATCTGATTTTAATTTAATTAACAAGTTGTAATGGTATGCTATTACTGTCTGTTAACATAAGAAGTTTGAAACTAAATATTGTTAAATTAGAAACTCTTTTACATCAACTTATCTTAAAACCAAAGATTATTATTTATAATGAAGGTTAAGTGAAAAAAATAATTCTATTTATATCAATTGTTATAATTTACATAGGAACAAAAACAGATGGGGTTGTGATTTTTATTGATTACAACATTGAACATAAAGTAACTGATGATAATTTAGGATTAACTAATTACTTATACATATAACTAAAAAATAAAAATATAAACATATTCACCATAAGTCATGATTATAAAAAAAATTTATCAAGGATATGTATTATTTTATAGGTAATAAACACATAAAGAATCATATAATATTAGGTGATTTCAATATTGATATAAACAAAAATGATTTTGAGAGTGTTCTCTTAATAACTTTTATGGATTAGGATTTGAACCTTATTTTAATAAAAGTATTTGAATCAGAAGAAATTTTGATGAACTGTGCATAGACGCTTTTATTAAAAGCTTTTTTATATAAAATTTATAAGGCTTAGTTATCAGATTACTGATCATTATCCTTTATTTTAAAATATTAATAATGAAATAATATCTGAATTTTTTGAGACTTTTGCTTATATTGATTTAAAAAAATTGTTATTATTAAGTACAGCTTTACCTTGGGAGAGGTATATTTTGTACATAATGTAAATGAAGCAATAAAATTATTAACTGAATTACTAAATGAATTAACTGATAAAACTAGGAAAGTTAAAAAATTACATAACAAAGGTTCTAAAAAACCATGGATTACACAATATGGCTAATAAAAAAAGAATGGTGATTACAAAAAACAATAATGTAAACAACTTGAATAGAGAGTGTATGAGCAAAAGTAGAACTAATGTTAAGCCAATATATCTTAGACATGTAGAAAACAATGAAATAAAGAAAATAATTGATAAATTGAAAAATAAATCAGGTGGGGCTTCTGGGATACATACTTCTGTGATAAAAGTATTATGCAATAATATTAAATTTATTAATGCTTAAATGTATTTATACAATTTAAGCTACTATACAGGTATATACCCAGATCAATTGAAAATGGTTAAGGTTAAATCAATTTTTAAAGCTGAATTAATAAAACTAATCCTGGAAATTATAGACCTATTTCTCTTGTCTCTGATTCTGAAATTATATATGAAAAATTATTACATAATAGAATTTTAAATGTCCTGAGTAAATATAATATTCTGTGTTAGTGAATTTGTAATTAAGCATCATAGCATGTTTTATTAACAAAGTTAATAAGAGTACACAATTATCTGCATTAAGTCTTTCTCTCTGGTGAAGAGAGATCTGGTCAGTGGTTAACAGTTCATTTGAATATTCTATACACCACATAATTCTGGGAATGACTAAGCCTAACTTAGCCTCAGCCTAAGTTAGTTATTAGGAGGTTCATTTTAGAAGATAGAGTAATTTATATTTCAGTATATATTTAATCTGATCAATGCAAAATCATTTATCAGTAATGTGCTGTTTCCATTCAGGATAAAAATGTACCAACTGACCGAGAGATAATGGGCGAGATAAGCACTTGCTGCCACAGGACTTTGTAACTATTAAGGTAGTTCAAATTTAAATGAGAATTTTATTCTGGAAAAAAGAGAAATTAATGAACGATGTTGTAGCTGCACTGACTGAGAGACTGGACTAGTAGAGATCACTCTAACTTACTGCAATTCTGTTTTCATTGTTGGATCAGTCAGTAGCACGATCAACAAGCAAGAGGTGCATGTGTCTGTTGCACAATGCATTATCATTAAATTTTTAATTAAAGAAGATGTTAAACCTCCATTAATTTACACCAGGCTGTACACATAATTCGGTGGTTATATGTTATCAAAGGCACAAGTGAATCAGTGGTGTAATGCCTTTTAAGGAAGGGCATGGACGAGTTGAAAATGAAGCCCATGATCAACATCTGCGTACTACTGTCATGAACTAGAACTTTCATCACACTGAGCAGATGATTTTGGTTGACAGACACATCAATGTAAGATGACAGCAAGAGTGGAAATTAGTGTTGGCAATATCAAAACAATTATTCATGACTATCCTGGTTACTATAGAATTGCCACCAGATGGGTATCTCGCCTTCTTACCTTTAAGCAAAAGTTTATGAGGAGAAAGGTCTGTGATCAATCATCACAGAGCTTTTGCATAGAATGAAAAAACAGAAAACCGTGAATGCTGCCTACTACAAGCAACCTCTTATGGGAACACGTGAAGCCAGCCTATAGATTGAAAAAATGTGATATTCCAATATGGAGTTCAATCTTGATGCACAACATGCAGCTCCACATTGCATGTTTAATATGCGAGACACTCAAATACCTGGCCTATAGTCCTGATCTCAGTCCTTATGATTATCATTTGTTTAGCCCACTCAAGAATGCATTAGATGGACATCAATCTGTAACTGATGATGAGGTTGAAGAATTCAGCTCACTTGCAGAATAGCCAAAAGAATTCTACAAATGGATGTTCAAAACTTCCCAAAACACTGACAAAATGTATGACTGTTCATGGAAACTATGTTGAGAAGATTTAATACTCATTTTGTCAATTTCTGTAAATAAACTATTTATTCAGACAAATTTTCATTTAAATTTGAACCACCCTTGTATTTTGTAAATTGTATTTGGTAAGTGTAGGTCAAACCCTACTAGGTCCATGGTGATCATGTAAAAACCTGTGTCGGCCTTAATATGATCTAGTCGATAGCAATCATCTATACATATTTCTGAGGATTCTGTTTTCTGTTCGGCAGCTGCAAAATAAATCTAATAACTGAATTATCTATCAGGCAAAGTAAGCCTCCAAATTTTCCCTAAAATATAATCTAAAGTAAGTTTAAAAAATCATGCATGTATGATTTTGCTGCATGCAGAATATCACAACACATAATTCACTCCTTAAATTTAATAACTTACTTAATCTTTTTTTTTGTATTTATTTACAATTGATTCAGGGTAATTGAATAGCTTACACAGATAGATGCTTTAAGCATAATTACATCAACTGATGCTAAAAATAGTAAATATGTAAATAAAGTATCAAAATAATACTGTAATAAAAAGTGCAAATTAATCACCACACAGATATAATGCTGATGTCGAGTACATATGTAGGAAAATTCTTGCATCTAATTACAAAATGATCCAACTTCAAAAAAGTTTATTTACAGAAAATAATTCAAGTACGCATCTTTCCTGTCAATAAAGAGGAAAAGACTTATTTAGAAGAGAGAGAAGTACTAAATGGAAGAAAAAATATTTTTTTAGAATTTTTCTTATTTTGAATGATTTTTACATTATTCTACAAACATTCAAAAGAATTACATGAATAGTATATAAAATGTTCCATTTTTTAGAATTAAATAAAATATTTAATTTCATTGAAATCTGTATCATAACTCTGATTTAATGTTTATAAAATTATTCTGTTAAATACAAATAAAAAATGAATTTGCTTTATCATTTCCAAATAACAATTCTGATAAAGACAGCATCTATAACTATCGTTTGAAAATTGATCATTCTCTTCCTACATATTCCACTAATTTTTCACAGATCCTTTTTCCCTGGATTCCTTGAAGTTCATATTAGCTGATCCACTGGGAGAGTCTGTATTGCTAGATCTGCACCATCTGGCTGCTAATGAGGCAACATTACATCTATAATATTTATTATGTCTATATGTTTATTATATCTATAATTTTACAAGCAAATATTTCAAAGATTAAATTTCTTTCTAATTATGATGAACTTCAAGGATGTGTCCTTTTCAAGTCTAGCAATTACGCCCAAATAAAGTCTGAAGTTTCTACAATAACCAATAAATTTACAACTAAATATCAACAATAAATTGATTACCAGTAAATGCAGCTTAACGTTTGAAAATAGATATATTTTTTTTTGCGGTTAGTATTACATAATTTATCAATTTAAATTCTTATCTATCCCCACAAAAATGATACTGATATTACTATAATTTGGGGTTTTATTCATTTGTATAGCCTGAACTCTTCATTTTGGATTAATTTAATTTTCCAAATTTCAGAACTGCCCTCTCATTTATATTACCTTTGAAAACATATTTATTTACTCTGAAGTTCAACATAACTTAAAAACTGTTACACATATTTACATGTTATAAAGTAAATTAAAAAGTATATATCCCTGAATAAAAATAAAAATAATAAAATTATATTTATTTTTATTACAAAACCACATAATCTGAATTAAATGAAAGACGTTAAAACTGGTAAGTATAAGTACATAAAATAAACACTACAAGATTAATAAATATTCTAAATATTTTATCTATAAATAAAAGTTCTACAAATTAGTAATAATTGAGTAAGTTTTACTACCTGATCTGCTATGCTTACCGCATTTGCCACTGGTCCTATCACCATATATTTGTTAAATGGATTACGAGACACTCCTGGTGAAATATACCATGTTGTTAATTGTAAGCTAATTATTTCATCTGGAAATAGTGTAACTAAAGTTGAAGTGGGGCATTCAATACATACAGCACCAACAACTGGACATGGTTTTGTACCACACATCTGGCTGCAAACTGTATATTCAACCACACTTCTATCCCTTTTAAAATCAAGCAATGCATGTGGAGGTAATTCAGATGGTTCTAAAATCATTATTACACAGCAAAATGTAAAATTATGAAATTAAATACATATATTTTAGTAATGTAACAAAATAATTGTATATTTACTTACAAATATACTTTCGTAAAGTGTAAATATTTAGTCCTCACTGAATAAGTAGCAGAGACTATCCATGTTATATTTTCAATTTATTTATAGAAAATGTACATCCCTTTGGGTTCACTTACAATTTTTAGTTTGTGACTATTTAATTTACATCCTACTGTAGGTGGTAAAATGTACAGTTATAGAAAGTATTTTTACGAAATGAAGACGAATGTTCATTCCAAATAAGAAATTATAAATGTATATAAAAAAAAGAGTCATAAATTATAGAGGCCAAAATGTTTTACTGAACCTTTATAAGATAATTTTTATTCTTTTAGTACTGTAAGCGCTATTTTATACCAACAAACTGAAAATATAAGTATAAATTTAAATATATAAATTTATTATATCTATAATTTTACAAGCAAATATTTAAGGTTAACAACCTGTATTGTAGCTTAAATTTAGATACTTCTTGAAAAGTGGATGAGTTTGTATCATCGTATTGTTGAGTAATTACTATCACTCTAATGTGATTATAGATTTAAACATATTATTATGACACAGTTTAACATACCCCAAGTGATTCTGTACACCACAGTACAAAATAACAAATAATTTTACTAAATGGTACTTATTTGATGCATGTTAACCTGAAAAGAGATGAACAGAATAAATATTCTATACAACTTATTACAAAAAATATATAGTTCCTAAAAACTTTTCTGCCTAAACTTTTTTGTGTGAAAATGGAATACAGGTTAGCAATACAACATATTACATATGTGACAATGCTACTCAAAAATGAAATTTCAAAACTTTACTTTTGAAAGGTACATTAATCCTAAAACCTAAGATGGTATTTTGAAAGTATACAAATACTAAGTATTATAATAATGTGTTTACAAATATTATGTATTTTATTAATAATTCTTGATAGATGATAATCAGGCAGGGATTGAAATGAACAATTAAAATTGCTGATTAATATGATTTTGGGGCTATGTGCTGGAGAATGTTTTTATGAATAAACTAGATCATGTCAAGAGTTAATATAATAATGAAGTTACATAATAACAGGAAAATTAATATTTTAGAAAATCCATTAATAAAAATGAGTAATAATCAGACTATTTAATCAAAATATTTTCTAAAAATTACAGTTTAACTTACAATATTTTCACTTAATAGAGAACAGGGATACATATAAGATGTTACAACTGCAACAAATAGAAACTTAAAATAATAGAGAATTACACTTCTAGAATTATATTAGAATAATTAAAGATTTATAATAAAACTGTTGATAAATGTAACCAAAATTTTGGTTATATGGGAAAAAATTATAATGGAATTGTAATGGAACCATATCAGTCCCAATTTATTAAAAAAAATTAGCAGGTAACTTAATGCAATACCAAGCTCAGCTCTATTTAAATAAATGAGGAACGTTGAATTAGTAACAATCTGTGACCAAAAAAAAATTCTCAAGCTTTTTCAGTAAAGTGATGGGGGAAATATGATTCCTCCTTAATCAAATAGTACTGAGCCAGGCTCAGCACCAACATTTTTTAACATGTTATAAATCTCCACTGTATATTCATACTGACACCAGTAGATCTTGCTTATTCGCTTAACTCCAAGAAGAGGTATGTTTCAGACTCTATTTTTTTATGACATCACTTATTTACATTATCAGTATGATATGTTCAGTAATGACCTATTATCTAAATTTGATAAACCATTTGTTGGAAGACTGATCTTATCAACAAAAAGCAATAACATTTTGTTATTCTTGCTGGCTTTTTTTTAGTGAGGAATGATTATCAGTGCCGACTGTTATAAGGAAACTCTCAAAAATCTTTGTTGAGTTTCAGAAACAAGCAATAGGCTCCACGAGTCCAATGCTTACTGCATTCATTCATCCTGAATGCATATTGTACATTCATTCTCAAAACATTCTTTGTTAGGCTCCATGAGTTGTAAATTACAGTGTTCAAGATACTTTACAGCAAGATTTGGCTGCAACAAGATGTGGCTCCAAAACACTGTATTGTTACAATGGTTAGAAGCAGTAATTTGCTGTTAAATTATTTGATAATTGGTTTCACATGCAGTAATTTACCACAATATGTAGACAGTATCTGTGGTGTCATTGTATAGATCAGTGCATAACAATTAATTAATTAATTAAAACTGTTTTAATTTAATTACTTAATTATAGCCAATAAAAAATATTTAAGTAGTACTTAATTGCCTGATAATATGTCTATGCTAAAACTTGTATCCAAAGCAATTACATGTTTACTACTTGTTTACCGATGAAGGAATTTATATCAATGATAATAGATCCAGTGGTTAGTAAATTAATGTTTTGTTTTATGTCTTGAATCAAAAACAGAAAAAAATATCTCAATAAATTTTTTAAAGTTTTATCAGATGTCAGAATGTTTGTTTAATTGGTCCAACTTTCATGTTTCTGTATTTTAATGTTTTATTTTTCATGTCATACACGTATATCTTAGGATATTTCTCTATTTCTACGATGATTTGTTCATTATCTAACTCCATTTTAAAAATTACTGCTGACTGATAAACACAATAAAGTGAAAAAAAATCATAATTATGCAACTGGATATAATTAAATAAAAAATATCTGGATTGTATAGAAAATTGGAATAGTATGCAAATAAGCAGTGGCAATAACTTACAGTGTGCGAAATGAGGTCTCAACAGTAAACTATCGCTAAAGAAAACAGAACATGTTCTATACAGCAGCAATATGACTTTGGTAATTGTGGAGCGATTCTTACAGCCACTGTAGCATTTAGCACATGAAGCCCCACTTCTATTTATCGATGTGTCTAATTTTTCACTGTAAATTGCAGGAGGTACAACCAGTAAAATACAAGTTGTGGAGTTCCAGCTTTAACGGAGACTTTTACATGGAATAATTCTGTAACATAATGATACGCACCAATATGCTGCAAAAATCACTATCTCTCTTTTGAAATTGTACTAGTGGAAAACCTGACTCATTTTGTATTGCCCTAAATTCATCCCCTTTGACTTCTATAAAGTTAAAAGAAAAGTGCATTTTGCCCAAAATTAAGTAAAAGAAATAAAACATTCTTATGGGAACTGGATGAAAACACTTACAAAGAAGCATTAGATTCGCTTATAACCACTGGGATAAATAATTATTTAATTTCAGTGGCTGTACAAAAGAAAGTACAAATGTATAGATTTCTGGACCTAATATCAAATAAAGATTATAAATCAAAAATGGATTTTTGTACAGCTTTCTCATTTTGTCCTATAATTAGTGATTAAAAAGTTGAGAAGTGTTCTACACAGATGAAACAGCATTCATATGATCCAATTCTTATATATAAAAATATACTTTTGTGGATATATGACATTTGTGGAGCTATTCAACATTTTATTCAGTATATTTTAATAAATAATGAAAATAATTAAAATTTTTTTCATATTTAAAAGCAAATATAGCACACAAGAAAATTATTTCACTGTCACAATAAGTAAAATAATACTGTAGATAAGTCATCACTACTGAAATTTTTTAGTTTATCATAAACTTTTTCAACCAACCATGTAAATAAAATGTGCAAAATTGCATTTACATATGCATTTTTTGTTCACAGTTTATTCTAATTGATAAATGTTGGTGTCCATTTGCATTCCACAGTAGAACAGCTAATGAATTCAAAACTAATTAAGTTGTTGAATTTTGTGAAACTAAAACTTGAACTAATTACATCATAAGAGGAGTGATCACCTGTGAAAATGGTTTTCAAATCTGTTATGAATGTGACTAAAAAAAAATCTTGTTAAATTAGTGTCACGTACACTAGGGTTTAGAGTAATATAATGAGAGAACTGTTTCGGGTTGGATATACCTGAAGTAAGTTTAAAGTTAGAGGATAGACTTGTAGTTTTAAGAGTTGGTAGAAATAAATGATTATCACATAAAGATGGCCAAATATTTGTGTTGTCTGGTTTAGCAGGACATAAATTATTTGATTACTAAAGTTGTAACAATTTGTAAAATATGTAGCCTTTGCAGATGGCTGGGTGGGATCTCCTACAAGAGTTCAAGTAGCTCGATATCTGGTGGTTTATTGCAATTAGAAAAGTGACTGCAAAAAAATCTTCATACCTCAATATTGCTAAAATGAGAATATACCTTTTAAGCTGAGGAGGTTCCATTGTTAATGGAACCATTGTTAATTCATCACTGGTTCCAGTGATGAATTTAATGTAAAAACATCTTATTATTTGGAATTATTTCCAAATCAATGGGAAAAAAACAGAAGTTGTATTTTTTCTATGGAATAACATTTTATATATAAATATATATATTATACTTTATGTTCCACAGTAAGTTCATTAAGGTCAATCATGTATGGGGTAGACCACAAATAATAAAATGGAAATTTTATCATCTTGTAACTGAACATGACAGAAGTCTGCAATGCACTTTTTAAGATAATTGACTAATTTTCTACAAGAATTGGAATTGGCTGGGTAGATTTTAAAACTGTCAGTAGTTTTAGAGTATCTGAAATTTTTTTTATCCCAAAATAAATTTTTTATACAAATTACAAAACAGAAGATATTTCACAAACTAATCTACGATGATTTGGTATTATGTACATTTAAATTCAATTTCTGAATCACTCTAAACTCTGTACTGTTATCAGAAGACTGTAAACCTGTAACTGCTTATAATGAAAAGAGAATAATTTTGAAAAAAATGAAAATGAAATACATATTTTTTTCTGAATTTTATCTGTAGTAACTATATCAGATTTCCTAAAGAATGTAATTTTTTCTTTTCTAACTCAACTTTCTATTATACAAAATAATCTATAAGTTTAATTTAAAAGCAAAGAAAATCAAGTATAGTTCTACAAAACTGTTTAAACAAAAGTAATAATGGTCTACAAAATAAATGTAAAAAAAAATTATCTCGTTTAGTCATAAGTAATTGGAAATAAATAAAAAAAAATTAAAAAACGGGGTGAAAATTCAAAATCTGTTCCAAAGTAGTCTCCTCTCGCCATAAGCACACCTAGCTGGTGCGCTCTTATAAAAGCGTAAAATACAACCAATTTTAGGAATCTTTCAGGAAAATTTTCTTAAGTTGGAAGGAGAAGTAAGATAACATTTTTATAAAATATACTTTATGAATATACTTTTTATAAAATTACAGGCTTGTTTTATTTTATATCTAAATTAAATTAAAGTCAAAATGTCCACGGGTTTGTTTGTACACATCCATTAATGTTCATGTTAAACTCTGAAACCGATGGGTGATGAGAATAATTCTTTTACCAATGGTTTAAGTGAACTCTAAGAATGGACAGCATATAATATCATATCATGACACATTTTCTGTGTAGTAATATTTAGTCTGACTAAATGATATTTGTAATATGTGGTTCCCACGAGTAAAATTTATAAACTAGACTGAATTTATTTTGGTATTTTATTTATCTAAATTGGGTTAAGTGTTCTTGAGAAATCAGCAATTTAGTAGAAAATTTCACTTTTTTGTTTTATAAAGAAGCGAGTGTAATAATATTTTTGAAACAAGATTCTTTTAAATAATTAAAAATTTGTTCTTTGGTATTTTGCATTTCATGTAAAACTAATGCTTAAGAGATCTGCTTTTTTATTTAAGAAGCGGAACAGTTTTTATTTCAATTTGTGGATGTAATTTTGACTTTTGTATTTTTCTGTTTGTATGGGATTACCTGAGAATGGTGTAACCTACTTTAACAAAACTTGCAGAATGAACTTATTTTAACTAGACATTGAGGATTTTAACATTTAATTGATGAAGATAAAGAATAATAGGATAAAATAATTAAATTATTTCACTTTTGACAAAACTTACAATTTATACATTAAATAACCTCTTCGACAAAAAGTTTCAATTGAAAATAAAAATAAATAGAAAAAATATCCTAGGAAAACTTTTTATATTTGGATTGGAAAGACTGGTTTCACCCAGTAGGAGGGTAATTTAGCAGTTTTAAGAAAATAAAGAAATAATTATTTACGATTTTAAGAAAATCACCTTAAAAAATACAGCATCATTCTTTATAACAATAAACATTAAATTTTTATTAAAAAAATCTGTATCAACTGTTTTTAAGTAATTCAGCGTTAAAATTCTGTAAAACAGTGGTTGTAGAATAACCTAAAACTAGTTTGTTTTTAGCTTCTTTTTAAAATAGAACAACAATAAATTGAGTTACAGTTGTTCTCTTGGCAAAGTAGACTTTATCCATTTTTAAAAGAAAGAAAGGAAATTAGTTACATTATAAATTTATACGAACCATAATTTTTAGAAAAGTAAATCTTGAACTCTTGCATTATCGGAAGATTAACAGAATGGAGACCTGCAGCATGTATAATAAAGTACCTAGAAAATAAACCACAAATATATGTACAAATACAAACAGTAACTCATTGATAAAGTAGTAAATACTAATGAACTGAAATGTAATGAATACATTTAAATCACAAGGATAAATGATTAGTAGCTTATAAAGCCCAGTGTTCACTGCTAGACACTGCTTCTTGACTTCATCTAGAGTTTTATATGAGATCTGTTCAGAAAATAACCGAACTTTATTTTTTTAATCTTTATTATTAATTTCACAGGTTATTGGTCCTTGTCCCCTTCAAATTACTCCCCTCCCCAATTCACACAATATTCCCAGCGGTGTTTCCACTTTGTGAAGATAGCTTCATTTGAAATGGCCTTTAAGGTCTGTGACGAATTTACTTTAATGTCATCAACAGTCTCAAAACTGGGTACTTTCATCATTGTTTCTAATTTCAGAAATAAGAAAAAAGGAATAAGGAACCACGTCTGGTGAGTAGGGAGGCTGAGGGAGGAAAGTCATCTGATTTTTGGCACAAAATTGAGTGTGCGAGCACATTGTTGTGGCGAAGGAACCATGAGTTGTCTCTCTGGCGAGACAACTCATGTCTCTTTTTCCAGATTTTTTTTCACCTTGATAGTAAACACAGTTTCACCTCGAGTCAAGAATTCAAAATGTACAATTCCATTAAAATTGAAAAAAAAACAGAGAACATGATTTTGACATTGGATCAAGACTGATGTGCTTTCTTGGGGCGTGGAGGTCCTTTGCCAATCCATTGTGATGATTAAACTTTTGTCTCGATGTCATAGCCATAAATCCAGCTTTTGTCTCCTGTTGTGATCCTTTGCATAAATGTTTCATCATCATTGGCTTGTTCAAGAAATTGTCGACAAACATCCACTTGATATCATTTCTGCTGTCCGGTCATCAAACGAGGAACAAACTTTGCTGCAACTCAATGCATTTCCAATTTTTCAGTAAAAATCTCATGGCATGATCCAATTGTGATAGTAACCTCTCCAGAAAGTTCTCTGACAGTTAATCGGCAATTTACACACACCAGATCGTTGATTTTCTAAATGTGGGTATCATCAGATGAAGTCGAAGGCCTTCCTAGTCAGGATCATCTTCAATCGACTGATGACGACCACTTTTAAATCATGAAAATCATTCGTAACATTTTGTAAAATCCAGAGCATCATCTCTATAAGCTTTTTCAAAGTTGAAACGTTTCTGTGAAAGTTTTCCCCAGTTCACATAAAATTTTACATTGTATCGTAGCTCCCAAAAATCGCATATTATGAAAATCACTGCTGACACCTAAACAAGTTGCACTCAAATAACAATTACACGAAAATTAAACTCGATATCAACAATACAAAAACATGTGGTTGTAAAGGAGGTTATGCGGAACACAATGCTGCCAACTACACGTCACTAAATATCTCTGACGGCGTGTAATTAAAAATGTTAAGTTATTTTTTGAACAGGCCTAGTACACTCCCTGTGAAGTCGCAGATGGACATGTGCAAGGTCACAGAAGCATGAATGATAATTATTCCGATATATATATGGAATTATGGTGCTGGTACGCATGAAATGTTTAAGTTGGACTTTTTTTTTTTTTATAGGAATAGTAGAATTTTTATTATATTTCATACAACAATAATTATAACACACTTCATCTACCCACCGGGAGAGAAGTGATTCTATATATTTAAACTTTTATTTCTGTTACTGTATCAGTTTACCTTTTCATTACAAAATACTTATTTGTTTACTACTTTTTACTTATTTATTTACATCTTATAATTTAATTCTTTAATCACCCAAACTGAAATTTAAAACATAGATTCACAACTAGCTTTTAATGTAATGAAAATGGTGGTTTTATTTTTTTGCCAAACATATCGTTTTATTTTTCTTGTAAAACCTTCACATACTTACAAGATTTTTAGATTTAACTTATTCAGCTGACTTAAATGTTAAAATTTAAGTCCGCTTTTTATTTTATAATCCAAGAAAAAAAACGTATTGATGCAAAAAAATTTAAGTTAATTAAAAAGCAGATTTTTAATTAAATTTGCAAGGATAAAAACAAAGGCCTATACAAGATATTATATCATTTCTGTTTAAAACATTTTGTGATATTTTACTTTTTTTGGTGAATTTTTTGTTTAAAATAAGGAAAACCATCAAAATCAGCTTATATGTTTAATGAAAAAAATTACAGCTCATATAACAAAACAATTAGATTACAATATAAGTGTTTCACCCACAGTGAATTCTAGCTTTCTTAAGGTTAATCTTTCCTAGGTAGAAATATTAATATGACAGAATGAATCTAATATTGTTATCAGCATATAGTATATTATTTTCAATGTACTAACTAGTTTGATCCTACATTAAACAATTAATTAATTACATTAAAAATCAATAATTATGCTTGTACAATATACATGAACTGATATGCTTGTAAACAAGTTAAAAACATATTACAAATTTTTAATAAAAATAATTATAAAAGCTGACTTAAAAGTGATTTTGCATTATTGTCTCTATATCTTAACAGCATGGAACATAATGTTACCAAAAATTATATATTGATCACATGCACTTGATTATAATTCATGAGCTAAGGGCATGAGAGACATGACGGCTGTCCTGTAGCTTTTCTGAATTTTCACATATGAATCTAGTACATGCAATATGCAACATATGTTACTGTCTTGCCAAATAGCTCTACATTCTGTTTTGAGAGTAGCCTAAAAATAAATAACACAAAACAGCTGACTATGTGACAAATTAACATAAGTTCAGCAATTAAGAGCATTAAGTTCTTATTACAAAATAATACAAATAAATAAAGTATTTTAAGAAATAGAAATGAGATTACAAGTATTTACAAAAGATTACAATAAAATCAACAGAAAAAACTCCTAACATTATGTAACATAATTAAAAAAAAAAATCTTAAAAGGATGCTGATATTAAAAAAGGTAATTTTCAAAATTGAAAAACATACCTAATTTTCAGAATCTTGTAGAAAAACTGGAAAAGATACTGAAAATTTCAAATCTAGCATTTCTCCAACAGATATACAGACAATTGTATTTTAATGTACACATTACTGAAATTGATGTTCCTTTCTTTTTATCGATAATTCTTTTTCTATTAACAGCTTTTACAGAGATGTAATGACAATATACAAGGGTCAATCCATTTGAAGTGTCCCAAAAACACATAAGTTGGTTGCTTCACCAATTCAAACAAAAATGATACTTACCCATTTGTTTCCTACATGTCTCAGGACCTTAAAACTATTTGTTTTAAATTTTTTATTTAAGCAGTTTACCTGTGGTGGCCATTTTTGTTATGGTGCACACACTTATTTTTGTGATTGTAAGGGTATACGGAAAAAATAATAACTAAAAAACTATTCGTCCTGGAAGGATGAAACAAAAAGCCATTTATTCATATTTTCTAAAGGTAAAAAGATTGGTCAGTTGTTTATTTATCTATTTCTCTTCTTTGTATGAGAAAATTATCAATACATTTTAACATGAAAAATTGTGAAATTTCACTTTTGGTAATTTTTTTCAAGAGGTAGGGATGGCATACACAGTTTGAACTACTTTTTTACATGTAGGTTATGTTTATAGATTTACCGTAAATAATATTAATGGTGATACATTTACCCCTAAATTTTTATAATGTTTTGAAAACTAATTTTGAAAAAAATTCAAATTTTGACTTCAAATAACTCTGATGGGGCTGGTGATAAAAATCTCAAATTTGCACAACTTACAGTGTTTTTGTAGATGTTTATGGCAAATAAAAAAGTTTCTTGTGTATTGTACTAATAAAAAAGTTAAACCTCTCAAAAACCATGAAAAACCTGTTAAAAGCAATACCATTTTGACTCACTAAATAAGTGCTCCAAGGGGACTTCTTGTATTCTTTGCACTTTATGCTACATATATTTTTTTATTTAGCCCCTATGTTGTTGAGGTTGATGTTTTTAATATTCATAAAATAGTTTTTTAAATTATTAATGATAGGTTGCAATTTAATAATAACTTAACCAGTACCAGTAACCTAATATAATTTTGATTCAAAAATGCTTGTAAAACTTACCCAATCTGAGATTTCAATAAGTAGCCCACCATCTTTTTTCAAGAATTCATTTTTATTTTTATACCGGTTTATTTTTGTAAACACTATTGAAAAAAAATAAATTGAAGCAAAATTTTAATTATTCTTCAATGAAATAGCCTGTTTTTGTAGCAATGAAAGTTTATTATTTAGTGTGGTTAACCAACAGCTGTGATATCTCTTCTGATAATTCTCTTGAAATTGTGTGGGAATGACCCATTACTGTAGTTAGTTCAAGTGATGTCAACTTTCTTAGGACTCTGCAGATCGGTATCCACACTTTGTTTTGTTGAGACTTTTGAAATAATGTACGTAGTCAAGCTGCGTGGAAAAAATGAACCTGCAAATCGTCATTTTCAAGGTTAATATCTACCACTTCTCCTATCCACCACTGATCATCATACACACAAGCAACAAAGTTTTTTTCTTTAAGTGAAAGTGGTACAATACTTGATACAGGATGGTCTTCATAGTCCTTGGGGTCTGAAGTAACATAACATCTTACAATGCTTTCTGACAAAGGAACATACTTGTGGTAGCTTCTAGTACCAATAACTCTTTCACAGCAGTCAAAACAGTTTTTTGACCTACGTATTTGTACCTAAGTTATATATGTAATAACCTAAGTTATTTGTCTTACATTTTTCTTAACTGTTTTTTTATGAGTTCTGAAAGGGTCACAACAGAACTATCCATACTAGTGACTGAATTTTGACAAACACTTTTTTCATGATATTTACAAACATTAGTGACATCTGAATTATCAAGTAAAAAAATAAGTTGGTTTTCATCACTAAATTCACAAATTTTAATGAGTTCTTTTGTCACTGTACCATACACTGTTTTAAGACACTTTTCATTCACATAAATTCCTATTGAACATTGTTCTTCCATTGTTTTATTTGAAATTACTTGAAAAGAATGTAAAAATTATACCAATTTTAAGATTTGCAAATATAATATTATGAAGTAAAACTTATTTATTTAATAAACATTTTCAAACACAGGATGAAATTTGAGATACTCGGTAAAGATGTAAATATGTCACTGACTAATGTCAGACTCTCTTTTCCTGTTTAGCCTCCGGTAACTACCGTTTAGATAATACTTCAGAGGATGAATGAGGATGATATGTATGAGTGTAGTCTTGTACATTTTCAGTTCGACTATTCCTGAGATGTGTGGTTATTGAAACCCAACCACCAAAGAACACCGGTATCCATGATCTAGTATTCAAATCTGTGTAAAAATAACTGGCTTTACTAGGACTTGAACGCTGGAACTCTCGGCTTCCAAATCAGCTGATTTGGGAAGATGCGTTCACCACTAGACCAACCCGGTGGGTTGACTAATGTCAGACTGACCAGTCTATAACTGCAAAGCTAAATGATGCAACAAGCATAAATGACCATGTTGCAAAATGAATTTTCCTGATGACTTGAAATGACTTCAAGCTTCTGTTATAATATGAACACTGCAGTTGAATGGTTCAAATAAGTCTAATTAAATTAGAATAATAAGTATAAAAATATTAAAGAACCAAGCCAAGAAACCCCTTTTTGGAGCACTTATTTAGTGAATAAAAATCACTTTTAACAGGTTTTTTATGATTTTTGAGAGGTTATTAGTAAAAGTACTTTTTTATTAGTAAAATGCACAAGAAACTTTTTTATTTGCCATAAACATCTACAAAAACACTTTAAGTTGTGCAAATTTGAGATTTTTATCACCAGCCCCATCAGAGTTATATGAAGCCAAAATCTGAATTTTTTTTTTAAAAATTAGTTTTCAAAACTTCATAAAAATTTAGGGGTACGTATATCACCATTAATATTATTTACGGTAAAATTACTAACATATATCTACATATAAAAAAATAATTCAAACTGTGTATGCCATCCCTGCCTCTTGAAAAAATGACCAGAAGTGAAATTTCACCATTTTTCATGTTCAAATTTATTGATAATTTTCTCAAACAAAAGTAGAGAAATAGGTAAATAAACAACTGGACCAATATTTTTACCTTTAGAAAATACGAATAAATTGCTTTTTGTTTCATCCTTTTAGAACCAACAGTTTTTTAGTTATTTTTTCTGTAAACCCTTACAATCACAAAAATAAGTGTGTGCACTGTAACAAAAATGGCTGCCACAGGTAAACTGCTTAAATAAAAATTAAAAAAAAAAAATAAATAGTTTTAAGGTCCTGAGACATGTCGGAAACAAGTGGGCAAGTTTCAATTTTTTTTGAATTGGTCAAGCAACCATCCTTGGATCACTTCAAATGGATTGATCCACAACTAAATACTAACCTCGTATCAACAGTTGCATCACGAACAAGTTTCAGTGGAGATGATGTAATTTCCACTCCAGTTTCTTCAGAATGTACCTCTAAATTAAATCCAATGTCCAGTTCAACTGATTCAATAACATGAAGTGCATACTGAGGTTCTTCAAAATGACCACTAACCTGGAGAAAAAACAGCATTGTCAACGATATGAAACTATTTCATACATACAATAAAAAAATTATTACACTCCATTATGAAAAAAAATCATACATTCATGCTGAACACTTTTAAACACACACACACCCACACTTTACTTAATAATATTTCTAAAAAAAACTATCAAACACTGTAACAAAATAACTACCTTACACCCAATACATACCAACACACAAATGAGTGAAAAAATATACGTAAAGCATTTATAAACTAATAATAATCATTGAAAACATTACTAAAATTTATAATAAAGAAATATTTAAACCAGCATTCAAACTGAATGACCAAATAATACAATATTAAAAAAAAATAAATAAAATTAACAATCTGTGTGGAATTTATAAAATTTAATGTAATAGTTGTGATGGTATTTATACAGGAAAAACAGATTTCTTGAACATTACAGAAAATACAAAAATAATAAATTAGGTTTATCTAATATGGCGACCATCAATAAACTAAAACATTTTATTTCTGATATTAACACAAATTTAGAAATATTAGAAATTAATAAAGATGACATAAAATTAAATACATTAGAAAAATATTACGTATATAGATACAAACAAAATTTTAATTTAATAAACCAGACAGTGTTTGAGAGAGATGGTCTTATAAAAACTGAAACAGACAGCAGCACTTGTGTAAATTAATAAGCAATTTTCAATGTTTTAGTACTTTTACTTTTAAATTTTATTATGAAATAATGCAATTATCTCAGTCATCAATGAGATGCAGGATCTTGCAAAATTACTTTCATGAAAAATTAAGGTAAGATATGTCTTACCTTAATATTCTGTACTAGGTGGTTTATTTAATGAAATTTAAATATTATATATATATATATATATATATAATTTTTAATTAGTATATGTAACGGCATACATGTAATTATAAATTAATAGATATAAGTACAAATGAAAATCACTTCAAATGGCTGCCACTCCTTGTCCAACTGCTTTCATATAAAACAAAGTAAGATTTACTTTAAGAGAGGTTGGTAACAAAAACTTTCAGTTATCAGAAATATTCCACATTTTTAAAAAATTCGACAGGATAAAAGTTTTAATATTCATATGATAACAAAATTTCAGAAAAATTTTAAAATTCTAAAGGGTTTTTGATCCCTATTGTTATTCAACAATGAAGTTTTTGCATAATTATTAATAAAGTAAATTTCCCCCCCCCAAAAAAAAAATCTCAGTCCTGTTCGTTAAGTACATGAATTAGATATAAGGCAACTTTGAAATAAAAAAACAAATTACCACTGTTACTTCTATGCAGATTGTTGCAATCTTTTATAATCTCATTATTTGTACACACCTTAACCAACACAAAAAATTATATTGTGAATAAAACCATCACTCATATAATTTTGACATTTTTTAACTTGACTCCACCAGATTTTACTGCTAATTTATTAATTTTACTATCATCACCTAAATATTCATATCACAGAAAACTGTAAAATTGTAACTGCAGTAAATATCATTGCATTACTGAACCTGAACCGTTCATCTGGTACTAGAGGTAACCATAGATGCTTGAACGATTTGGTTAAAAAAATTAGAATAAACATTTTATACACTTAATAAAAAAATTTATAAATAACGGATGGAAATCTCGCTTACATCATCTGTGTTTTTATTTTCATAGTTCTGGTAATCAGGTTCTTGAAGGTTAAGCAGCATGCAGTGGTACAGAATTCCAGTACTGGATGCTATTACAACAATTGGTAATGGTCCATTTAAAACTAAAATTCCACTGCAATCTACACCATAATTATCTTCAGCAGATGGAAACATCAGAAGCGGAGAAGTCATTCTTGCAACTTTACTGAAATATATTTAAAATTTATAAAAAATGCACTATATATATTAAAAAAAAATATTCTAAAATTCCATTATGACTATTAAAAAGTTGTTTTGTCCGTTAGGGCACAAAGATATAATTTAGCTATAAAATAAACATTTTTATGTTTTCATTAAATCATGGGACAAGTGCCCAACAGAGAATATTATGATATATTTGAAGTAAATAAAAGGCACTAAAGATATTCTATTTAAAGTAACTAAATGTAAAGTTACAAAATAACTCGGTGAATTTAAAAAATATATATTTCAAAGAATGTTACAGTTAAAACTACATTGTAAAATCTTCCATATGTTACTTTTTTATTTATATATTTTTTTGTGATTCTTAAAGCTACTGCAGTTTTTTGCTATCTAGATTATTTTGTATGTAAAACTAGTAAGTCTAATTTGGATTAAAAATTAGAATCCTATAGGAGAAAGATTATTTTGTAATATTTTCAAAAAAATATAAAAATAAATTAATTTTGAAGTTACCGTTATCTCAATATTAAATTTATAGAAAAAACAAACCAGCATCAGAAATTTTAGATTTTCCAGTTAATCCAGTGGAGATTTAATATAGCTGGTTTTATATTTAACCAACTGGTTGGTTCTAGGCTCGTTTCTACAAAAGGATCTGGCATTTGTTTCACTGTTCAATTCATATTACTATTATAATGAGAAGAAATGGAGAAACCCTAAGGCACAAGACACTTCAATCATAAGATTTATTAAGCGCTTCTAAAATTTTATTTCACAATTAAAAATAAAAGGTCTGTTGTAATGCAGCATGTAGTAACAGTAAAATTAATTTATATAGGTAAATAGTAAATATAAAAAAAATTAGAAATAGGTATAAAAACAATATATCAATTAACTTTTTCTCTTAGACAAAATGGGACTCGAGTATGCTTTCAATTATGGCCCATCCATTCATTCACCACTGATTCTAAATCACGTTAAGGACAGCGTTTTACATATTGCACATCGTCTCACACACATATACAATAATATTACATCAGTGATATCATGGATATAATATTAAATAGTATTAGATTTGACAAGATTCATCCATCTCTGAGTGGATTCACCAGGAGTAACTTCAAATTCATCAGATCTGGCTAAAAAGCTCAGTTCTGGAAATATACAGGGTGTTCTAAAAAGGCGAGACCAAACTCTAGGAAGTGATTTTACTTAACATATTAAAGAAAAAAGTCCAATAAACATAGTTCCAGAAACGCATATTTTACTTTTTGTCTGCCATTTTGTGTTTTTTAAGAAAAAAATTATTTTTCAAGAACGGTTGGAGATAACGCAATAAAATTTTGTACTTTACTTTAAACTAACATTTTTTAATGGGAAAATGAATAATGACACTCTTCGTTGACAAATTTCATAATGGTGGTCGTTTCAATTTTTCAATCTTAAATATCTTATTATCATTAGATATATCAAATTGTGTTGTATTATAATTATGCATTTCTTTGTGAACAAAATAACATCTTAGTTGTAAAAATTTACCAATAAGCAATGGAGTTATTGCAAAAGGGCCTCAACCAATAAGGTGGCCATCTTGTTTTTTTATTGAGACTCACTTGATAACTAAATCAAATTTTTTGATTAAAATTGCTAAAAATTCAACATTATCGATATTTAATAATAATTACTGTAAGAGCATGAGACATTTTGTTTGTTTTCCGATGAGAATCACAACAAATATTCAATGTGACCTCCATTCATTCTAACACAACAATCCACATGCTTCATTAGTGACTGATGAAGGTGCTCAAAAATTCCTGGCTGCTCCCTGATTGTTTGAAAAGAGCAGACAGTTCTATCTTCTAACTGATGAGCATCAACAAGTGGTGTTGAATAAACAAGAGACTTTACATGTCCCCGTAGATAATAGTCTAATGGGTTCTGATCTGAGGAGCATGCAGGCCAACAAATAGGACTGCCCTAACCAATCCATCTTCCTCGAAAATGATCAGTTTATTTTTCTTTGACGCCAATTGCAAAGTGGCAGGCACACCATCATGCATGAACCACATTGTGCTTTACAAAGGAATGTCCTCCAGAAGTTCAGGTAGGTCATTTGTTGTGAACAAATTACCTACCCGTTACCATTATCCAAATATGAATCACCTATCAACTATGTGGCAAAAAGAAAGGGCCGATTAGCTTATCCATGTAGATTGCACTCCAAACAGAGAAAACCTATGTTGACTTTCTGCTTGAAATACTGCACGAGGATTTTCCTTACACCAAACATGTCGGTTATAGAAGTTATTTATACTATCCTTAGTGAAAGACGCTTCATCTGTAAAAAGAATGTTAGATATCCACTTTGGGTTATGGGCACACTTGTTAATTAACCACCAATTGAATGCAATCGGTGGTCAATTAATCAATCACCTGGTAAGTAATTGGTTATCGCCTAGTAGAAGAGCTTGTACCTGTTGCAGATGGTACAGGTACAATAATTGGGAGTGTAAAATATTCCACGCTGCTTTACAAGATATGTTTTCTTGGATAACAACTCTTCTGGACGATAATTCTGGACCCTCTGCAAACTTGTTCAAAACCCTTTCTTCTACCTGTGGTGTTGAAACTGTTTTACATCTACCATTACCAACTATGACGGCTTTAAAGCTTCCAGTTTCTCTTAAATGTGCATGAAGACATGAAAATAATTTTCTATCTGGCTGACAGCGGTTTGGATACTTTTCTTGACAAAGCAGTTTTGCCTCCCTCGCATTGCCATTGGCAAGTCCATATGTAAAATGCCTACCAGCGAGTTCATTATTTGTATAATTTTGATTCATTTTAAATGAAAATTAACGTGATTAATGACAATTTTCAACCAAAAAAAACAAAGATTTTAAAAATTCAGAGCACAGATATCACAATTCAATGGAAGCAATACAACATGAAACTGTTGTTCACAAGTGAAAGAAAAGTAATGTAAGTAAAAAACCAACTGTTTCAGTTGCAATTATCACAGAGTACTTATTTATATATCCTTTGTGATTAATAAAATTTGTTAGAATATGTATTTTACATATATTTTTTTATTTCATTTTCAAAATTTGCTTGAATAACCTATCTATTTGATTTTCACATTTTTTTTCAATGTGACCTCCTATTACTGTTTCTAGGATAGGTCTTACAATAATTATTATTAAATATCCATAATGTTGTATTTTTAGTAAATTTAATCAGAAAATTTGATTTAGTTATCAAGTGAGTCACGATAATAAAAAGCAAGATGGTCACCACGTCGATTGAGGCCTACGTTTTGCAATAACCCTGTTGTTTGTTGTCAGACTTTTAAGACTAAGGTATCGTTTTGTTTACAAAAAAATGCTTCATAATTTTTATAATAAAACACAATTGGTAGATCTAATAATTCCTAAGATATTTAAGATCAAAAAATTGAAATGACTGCCATTTTGAAATTTTTCAACGAAGAAAATCGTTATTTTTTCCCTATTAAAAAATGTTAGTTTAAAATAAAGTACAAAATTGTATTGTGTTGTCTCCAACCATTCTTAAAAACTAATTTTTTTATTAAAAAACACAAAATAGCAGACAGAAAGTAAAATATGCATTTTTGAAACTATGTTCACTAGGCATTTTTTTTTCAGTATGTTAAGTAGAATCACTTTGTAGAATTTGGCCTCACCTTTTAAGGGCACCAGGCAGAATTCCAAGATTTTAAGGACTTCTGGAAGAACAAAGTTAAATCTACAGCCAATTTTTGGTAGTGTAAAGGAGTAAATAATTTTGGGAGAAAATCATCAGATGATAAAGATGATGTGGTGTCTTCACATCAATTTCATCAGGGCCCCCCTCCAGTAGGGTGATAAGGACCACTATATATAGAATTCATCTTCAGTACATAATTTTTCATAAATAAAATACAGAAAAAAGCTCATTTACTATTTTTCCAAAGAATAAAACATGGCTGTACTCAGGGACAATGTAATATTTATATGAAGTTCAATGCTACTGCTGACAAGCAACTTTTATCATTTACTCTTAAAGCTTTTTTTCCTCTCCTACACCCCTGCGCGGGACCAACAGCAAAGTGTTACAATATGAAGAGACGTGTCCTTCAACTCAAACGGCCCTCCCCACTTATTAGCATAACGTCTGGCATGGCAGGTCAGGCCAACGGTTGGAGGATCTTCTGTTGTTATTTGATTTACTTACTGCAGTAAAAACAGCCATTGCAGACTGCCCCACCGGTCTAGATCTTAATGTAACCCTCAAAAAATTGCTACTCAACAGGAAGATGCAAGGGATCCAATGTTCCCACACTTCTTCACCACCACCCACCAAGCAAGCCCGGATGGATGGTGACTTCATGAGAGGCTAATCTTCATCCCCCACATCCACACACGTCATGCAGCCACAGATACTCATGATCCAACTCTCAAGCATCACAGGTTTTTGTCATAAGTATTCTTGAAGCAAGCTTCTCAACATCATCCCAGCCTCATCTACTGGACAACATTTAGTCCATGATTCTCTCTGGAGTAAGCCAGACTAATCCAAACTCCTGTCTCACACCATCCCATCTATAACATTTATAGATGATATGCTCGGGTGTATCCAGTAACTCACAATATCTGCAGGCAGAGGTAGCATGCTTTCCAAATCGACACATGTATCCTTTGAACTCCCTATGGCCTGTTAGTATCTGGGAGAGGTAGAACCCCACCACCCTGAAGCTATGCTTCACTAATGAGTCAATATTACATATAATACGCTGAGTCCATTCCCCAGTAGGCGAGGCATTCTAAGTGTCTTGCCAGTCTCTCAACAGTATATGACTTGCTTTAGCTTTAGGCATTCCATTGTATACTGGAAAGAGCATTTGGGCCCTCAACAAAACTGGAGGAACATCCCAACCCCATAGGGGATGACACCCGCCATGTGACGCTTCTGGTCACTACCCCTCCCACCATTCCTAGCCCTGATGGGCTTTAACGGGAGTCAACTTTTGTACTGTAACTTTTTGCACCTCACAGTAATAAGCCAGGCCTTGTTGGGATTCCACCGATCTAAATGCCTTGGTAAACATTTACATTGATGATTTTCAAACTCGGCTCTTGCCTTCGCTGTAGGCCTTGTCTGGACATCTTGAATGTGCTACATCGTTGCCGTTTGAACTGGCTAACCAAGTTCACAGAAGCACGAATCCCATGCCTAGTTCTACTTTTACTGAGAACTGGAGGAACATCCGCAATGACTTCAACCGCATTTTGAGAGACATGCAGTATGCCGCAACAATACTAATGGCTGCTCGCCATTGCATTAACAACAGCCTATTAACATTCTTTTTGAGAACCACAACTTCCTTCCAGAGTCTCTCTACAATTTGCCACTTAAGAGCTTACCAACAGTATTCAATAACGATATAGGATGATACGCAGTCCGAACATCTTTTGTTACGGCTTTCATCAGCACCAGCACCAACAACGGCTCCTTCCACTGTAAAGGAAAACTACAATCTTGTAACACATCGTTAAATGTATCAAGGGCAACCCAAGGGTGTCTTGACACGAGCATCTTAATGATAGATCCTGGAACCATAACTGGGCTCGGGCTTTTATCAGGATGAAGCCGTAAGGCCGCTCCGCGTAACTCCTCAACAGTGAATCGATTCGTATGAGCCACTTGTATTTTATTTCAAGCCAACTCAGATACTGGAAAGAGCTCCAAAATAGCACGAATAGCATCATCTCTGCTTAGGGGGCAACAGATTTTCTAAACATGTTGATAAAAATTTTATATCATCTCCCTCCCGCGGGATGATGTCTAAATCTGCAAGTAAATCATGCCAGGCATTAGCCTTCGCCTCCTTAACGGCAGCATTCAATATACCCCTCGCACAACGGTAGGCTAGAAGGAATTTATCAACGACCCGACCAGCTCTTCTATTGGTACGCTGTAGTCGCCTCCTGGCCGCAAGAGCCGCAGCCCGTTTGTTCGCAATGCCACTGGATCACCAATACACAAGCCGCTTACCAGGACCGTACGGCATTCCACCACGCAGGCACTCTTCACTTATGACGTCTGACAAGCTCTCAGGAGTAATGGGATTGTTTACTCCAAACCTGGCAACAACACAAACAGACTGAACATCAAACAGTTTCCATCGTTGGGGTCGTGTAATATGTCCAGTACGTTCAGTTTGGAACTGAAAAGTGATTTTTCTATGATCACTCGCAATTTCCTTACAGAGAAGGTTCCGGTCTTGAATCCTAGAAGAAATCCGTTCAGATGTTGCTATAAGATCAACAACCGACCCACGCCCCCTTCCAATGAAGTTAGGTGAGAGCCGCTCGTTGCGAACAAGCCTCTGCCGAGAACATAGCCGCCAAAATATGTCCTCTAGGAGTAGAGATTTCCCCCGAGCTCGAGGGACTGCGAATTAAAATCTCCAGTTAAGATAACCGGGTTCCTGGCTCTTTGAATACAATCTTCTAAATCACAAACAAAATCGTGATACCTGTCAGCACTCGAGTTAGGAGATATATAGCCTGAAATGAGCATACAATCGGTAAGGTCTACTGATACGTAGCCATCACCTCTAGAGACTCGGGAAGTGATATGTCTGCCCGAAACATTCAGAATAGCAGCATCTCCAGATCGGTCAACAATCCACGAATGCGCGGCCACCTTTCTCTTACTGGGCTCAGCAACAGCGAGGAAATCCACGCCATGCTCAATCGCAACACGCCAGATAAGGTCGTGAGCAATAGAACTCCTATTAGAATTAACATGTATAACTCTCACTGCGTGGTCTGTTTACAGTCCTTAGACCCAGCCCCATGTCCAACAATAGCACAGGAACCACACCTCGCAGGCTCCTTACAATTTGCCCTTAGGTGGCCTTGTCCAACACATCGGAAACGTCGACCGATCCGGGCCCCTGCAGTATGCAGCCACGTGGCCGGTCTCCCAGCACCGGTAACAGCGACTTTCGGGTTCCCAGATACTCATACAGCAATGGACCCAACCAATACGAAGTCGCTGCTCAGTTAACCGTTTAGCCACCCGATAGTTAGTAATAACATTCGCTATCCTTGTGTCATCAAAAGTTGAACTAACCGAGGATAAATTATTCAGTCGCATCAACAACCTGTAGCAAAGCATCAGTAATCTCCTTCTCAGTAGTATGACTAGATATGTCCTTAACACGGACTATCGTCTGACGACTCTCTCTAGATTTGAGATCAGCCCAAAGTCCAACAGCACTAGAACACACAACATTACGGAATCCTTCTGCTGCAGCTGCTCCCTTTACCCTAACATGAAGGTCTTTATTAGTCCCCTTATGCAGGAACAGGATTTCACCAACCTCGCCAGAAGGCACCCACTCCTTAACAGTCTTCAGAAGATCGGCATACAATCTTCCCTGCACCTTAGCAATAAATTTTCTGCTGTTAGATAAAGCAGGAGTAGTTCGACCAGCCCTTCTACAGTCAGCAGGCACCGTGTCACCAGAAATCAGATACTGGTAGTATCATCATGTCCACGATACAAATAAATCAACAACTTCTGTATGTGTTCCTCAAGCTTACCTCCCGGTAAAACAAACACTGGTGAAGATACCCGAAGTACCTTCCTAATACAATCCAGTAAAATAGCCAAAGTGGATTCATTTCCCGAAGACAAGTCATAATATACCGTAAAGCGTACTGTCAAATTAGACAGAAGAATCGTCCTCCCCTGCCCACTCCTTAACAGTCTTCAGAAGATCGGCATACAATCTTCCCTGCACCTTAGCAATAAATTTTCTGCTGTTAGATAAAGCAGGAGTAGTTCGACCAGCCCTTCTACAGTCAGCAGGCACCGTGTCACCAGAAATCAGATACTGGTAGTATCATCATGTCCACGATACAAATAAATCAACAACTTCTGTATGTGTTCCTCAAGCTTACCTCCCGGTAAAACAAACACTGGCGAAGATACCCGAAGTACCTTCCTAATACAATCCAGTAAAATAGCCAAAGTGGATTCATTTCCTGAAGACAAGTCATAATATACCGTAAAGCGTACTGTCAAATTAGACAGAAGAATCGTCCTCCCCTGACACCATCGAAAACTCCTTCTTCCTTACTTCAACCGCTTTAATTTCCGGTCGCTGTGCCGTAAGATCTGATCCGCTCGGAACACCAGCAACTTCCTTAAAATGACATAAGTCACCTTCAGTCGGAAGAGAAGCCAGTTGTTCAACCTTCTGCATAATATCAGCCGGCCATCTCTTTTCTACAAGCTTACACAATTCTGCATCCGAAATCGATCCAGCAAGAACATCAACAACATTCCGTATACCGTGCTCCAAATCGCTCCATGGCCGTTCAGTCTGCGAGGTACCCAATCGCGGAAGACATTTCATAAAGAGAGGTCACCACAACCTCTAAATTCAGAGCTTTTTCAAGTGCCCTAGACGCACTCTCCTTAATTTCCTCCTTGATACTGGTATTCTGTAGAATAAGCCGCTCCAAAATATTCAATTCCTGCAATAAATGGTCCATATCGAATCCGTCAGTACCGCTCCCTTCACTACTATCAGAAATAAGGTTAGACTTCCTCTTAGGGATCCGCGTCCCTGTGGTTTGAGATTCCTCAGTCACAACAATAATCAATTTTCCTGTATCGTCAGAACTGTCTAACTCCGGTAAGATAACACGCATACGCTGTTGTCCAGCCGTAGTACGGCGAGGCTTCCCTTGATAAGGTTCTTTTTGGGCCATTCTGAACCAAAAAATACGATAGTCTACTGCAATATTTAATATATTTTATGTCGTAGTTAATGCTACTAATCAACAAAGAAATTGGAATTTAGTAAATTCCAATACTCAATACCATAGCTTAAGATATAAAGCTATTAATCTTACCAATAAAGATAACAATGAAAATAAAATAAAATTTATTTTCAACACTAATACTAGTACACTAATAATAAGTAATAGTCAATGCCACCCGCACAGAAAAACTACGTTTACTTCAATGTTATCAATTAATGATAACAAGCAATGTCTATTGTTAATAAAAGAACAATAGCAAGATAAGCAATAAATAATTTCTTACTCGCAACAAGAGGCTTCCCAAAGGGAGCACAACAAGCGACTATAGACCTTATTATTTATGCAAATAATAGACTTCATAAAAAAAATAATCCATTCGCCAAAACTCATAAATCAGTTTCGATATCCAATCCACAGTATCCGTTTATAAAAAACCACTAAATCCAGTCAAAAAACACTAATAAAGGAAGAGCTCAAGTAGCGACTACCACACTCGGTAAAACCTCCAACTCGACTATCCTTTTAAAGCTTAGGACTTCAAAACTTTGTGTTGTAAATACAGAAAATTTGAATAAAATAAGATAATCATTTATTTAAATTTTACACTAAAATGAATAAATGAGATAGATAAATGAATAAATAACAGAAAGCACATTTTTACAACTAACAAAACTTTCCACTTGTAAAAATCTGATAATGTAAAAGTTAAGGTATTTATTATTACTATGTCTAATAACTACAATTTTATTTTTTAAATTATAAAGAATTATAATGAACACATTTTTATATTCCATGCAAATATAAGTTCTATTACAATGAAAAAGTAAAACAAAAACCATTTTTCCGAGGAGACTGGAAGATCAAGCATAATAACATCACCGTTTCCACGCAGTAATAGGACTGGCCATTCCATAGGTTCATTTTTATTTTCAGGATATCGAGGAGGTATGTACTGAAAGAAAAAAAAATTATCTGAAAACCAATTTAATCACAGTTACAAAATTAATAAAAAGTGTTCATAAACATGAATAAAATTCACTGTTCACAATTATATTACAAATTATATCTTGACTAGAACACATTCTTGAATCGATTTAACATTTTTTTTCAATTATTACACTATTATTTCTCGATCTATAAAGATAACAATTCTAACAGACTTAGTCAGAAGATGAATTGAAAAAATAAGTTCTATGTAGAGATGCTTAATTAGCAACTGAAAAGATTTGAAAACTGTTAAGACTACTTATATTTAAATACAAATATGCAGGAGCTCTCTTCTATAAGAGAGTAAATGCAAGAGATGCGACACATAATTCTATTTTTTCTAATTTTCTTTAAAACCCAATAATATGCTTATTGGTAAATTGAAAATAGCCATTTTGACACGCTGATACATATATTAATATGGTCTGTGATACAGACAGAAAAAAATTTACAAATATTTTTAAGAACATTTAAATTGGAAAAAAGTTTAGATATTAGAACCTACTAACGATATGTTTTCTCAATCACAGTTAAAGTAGCCTGACTATCTCCTGTTTTTTATTGACACATTTAAAAAAATGTTACTTTCTAATGTAGTTATTTCACTGACCGATTTTCAAGTAGTGGACAAAATCAGCCACGGACCAGCTTTCACCGGTTCATGACTGATTTCTCTGGTAGTGCACTTTCAAACGGAAACATTTAATAACCGTTTTATTGGTAGAAGTTAGAAAGAAAAAATACAGAGATAAGGGATAATAAAAACTGTACTGAGAGAGAGAGTACTAAAACTTAATTACTACTAAATCCAAATAGAGAAACAAATAAAGCAAAGTTATTTTATGAGTGTAAAATGACAACAGTTTTTACAAACCCATAACCTCTGCGGTACCTGACTATTTAGCCAGGTACAAATATGTAACTCAAAATAATATTTAACTGTTATTCACTCGAAGTATACTGAAAAAATGAAGAAATTCTATTTTTATAATTATTTTAGTTTTTAAATGGACAAAATATTTTACAGAACAAATTTTAAAAACGGTACAAAATATATGAAGAGAAAACAATTTTAACTTTTACTTAATTCATCATAAAGATTATAGAAACTTTTACAAAAGAGATCGAGTAAAATAAAGGAAAGAATAAAAGAGATCGAGTAAGATGTAAAGAAAAGAGAGAGTGTGCTTAGAGGTAGAGGAATGAGAAGTGTACAGTATGGTGAGAGAAGAGGGTGCTTAGTGGCAACAGAAAGCGGCAGCAGTGTTTTCCAATCAATTAGTCTCTCAACGACTTTTAAGGAGAAACAATATTTTACAGATTAAAATCTGTAAGTTGCGCATCTTATAAAATGGGCCCCTCTCTATACGTATCCCAGTATAACTTACTTGTTACTTTTAGGAGAGTAAAGAAGAGAGCGGGTAAAGTGAAAATTGTAAATTGAATTAATGGCATTGAAAATTTAAATGACTTCTTATCTGAGTAAAGGAGGGATGAAGAAACTTTTGCATTTCTCCTGATGCAGGAATTCTGTAAGTTGAAATAAAGGGCGGCGATAGTAACGGTACAAAAAGTTAACTGTAACAATTCTTCGGTAAATAAAAGATAAAAAAAATAATCACACCTTACATATATATATATATGTGTATAAGTGATAACAATAACCACATAAAATTTTGGGACAATGAGAAAAACAAACATAAAAAATTAGTGAAGAAATCCTGTATTAAAATTTGAGATTACCAAACATAAAAATCGAGGTCCATATCTAGTTAAGGGTAAAATTTTTGATTTTTAAAAAGATTTTCTAGCAATTCTCTTTTCACGTTAACAAAAAAATAAATTTGACGTTAGGTAAGATGAGTTACAATGAAAGTGCTGAATAGGAACTTAGTCATTATATGAATGTCTTTCAATTTTTGTGCGTTTAGAACGAGAACCATTAGAAAATAATAATTTTGATTTATTCAAATCGTTAGACTACAGTAACATAAAATTGAAATTGTAGATTTAACAGAATAACACAATAAATTCTTCTAAGTTTGAAATAATTATTAACGTGTGAAATTTACTAGTTTTAAGAATTAAAGAAACTGATTATCACGTAACTGCAGTCGATTGCCAGTAATGTTTGACAATATTAGGATTATTTTGAATGTTTAAATATCACAATTATTTAAGTGTTTAGGCTTTGCATATTAATTCACACGCATTACTAATGAAGTTTATATTCTATAATTTAATTATAACCTCTAATTATATTTTTTTTAAATATTCACGCAGAAAACTTACAATGATCGTACCAGCATGTGGCTGCTAGATTGTAAAAGTATATTTACACTATAATTAAAAGCTTTATTTGTAATTACTATTATATTAGCGTATTATATCAAGGTTATTGACTATTCGAATGCCGTAAATAAAAGAAATAGTTATTACAATTAAACTAATACGCCACATGTATTATATCAATAACTATCGTGCTACTGATTTAGTTTATTTTAATCCCCTTAGGAATGGTAAGTTACATATATTTTGTGCAGATTGTTATTTTGCATAGTTCTTCATTCGCTTCAGCAAATTAAACTATAAAATCAAACACACTAATATCCAATTAAAAAATATAAGTACACAAATATAAACTTTATATTGCCATAAATAAAAATATGTATGAAAATCGGTTCATTACTTAAAAAGTAGAAAAAAATGTTAAAATGATGCCTATATAATGAATAAGTACTGATGGATTTATTTGAACAAACTGGTTTAGATGTAGTGGAAAATACTATGAACGGGTATCAGATACAGATAAAATGAATTCACTATACTTTCATAACGAATAAAACTATTTTTTTTTTAAGATAGTTTAATTTTAAAAAATGAAAATGATTGTTTGAGGTAATATCGAACCTCCCTTGGTTATTCTATAAATCTAGTCTTTACACACAGGTTTTTTTTTCTGAAAGTAACCGGACTGATACTGTAAAACTCAATTTATTGAAAATATGAGCAAATACATTTAATAATCTTCTAAATAGGCTCCTTATGCCGTGCTCCCAGCGATGTTTCCATTGTTGGTACGCCTTCAGAAATCCCTGTTGTAGGATGCTGTGGATGTTCCTTGTCACGGTCTCTTGAACAGCTTTAATGGTCGCAAATCGGTGTCTTTCATGTCTCTTTTCAGCAGAGGGAACAAAAAAAGTCGCGGGGAGACAAGTCGGGGCTTTGGCAGTACCGACACTTTCTTGTCGGTTAGAAACTCCCTCGTCAACGCAGTTGCGCTTGAATTGTCATGGTAGAGGATCCAGTTGTCAGAGAACTCGGGACAAACGCGAACGATGCGTTTTCTAAGTCTTGCCAGCACCTGGGTGGAAAAAGCCGCATTCATTCTCATTTCAGGGGGGACAAACTAAATTTCCACATTACAAGTTTTCACACTCATCGTGCCTTCACGACGCACCAGAGCCAATCCACATACTTTTAGGACAAACCCTGTATGAGAGTATGTATTCACCGATGTAAAAATCTTTAGAACTGTTTTTTTTTTTGTGCTTGGTTGAAGTGAGAACTCAACACTGCATCGACATGAAATTTCTTCCGCTGATTCTGTGAAATTATTATTTTAATTTGAATATTGTTTGTATTTGAAATAAAAGTTGCCTACAAGCGCTAAAGATACTCCGTACAATAATAACAGCTCTGATTATTATAATTTTATCAAAATCTCACTACTTTTTTTGAAAAATTAAAATTTGATATTTAGTATTTTTTGAAAAAATATATTAATTTAAAGGAATAATTATTTTTTAATAATATTGTGAAAATTGCTTAAAAATAATAAAAATACATACAAAAATTAATACGGTGTATAACAATCAATATTTTTTTATTAAAATTATATGAACTATTTTTGAAAAATTCTTGAAATTTTGCAAAATAGTGGTAGCGCCTATAAAAGAAGCAGTTTTTCAATCCGGCTAATACTAGTTAACGAGTTAATGATTACCTTTTCCTAGGAATGATTCACAAGTTTCTAAGAATAAGGTACAAAAAATCGTCCTTAACCAGAGACGAACTACAATTTTTAGAGTTTCAATTTGTGTGCATACCGTTTTTACTGCTTCAAGTCATATTAAATTTATACATTAAGAATGTGTAGTCACACATATTTTTTTTTATAGCACTCAGATTATCACACTATTTCCTTGTCAATGAAAACGATTAATTTATAAAGATTTTTCTTAATTTTCATTCATTTATTTAAAAAAGAAAGGGTATTATTATTTTTTTATACTCGTAATTTTTATATTGACGGTTAGAATAAGGATAATACGGGCAACTTAAATGAAAAAAATTTTTCCTAAAACGATCAGAAGACATTCCCCAGAAATGTCTCAAAAATTCAAGTAGAAAAAGAAAAGACAAAAAACAATCAGATTCAACAGAATTGAAAAATAAATCTACTTACTGTAAATAAATAAAAACCCAAATTCCAAAACACGAAAAAAAAACATAAAAGGTAAAACATGGAATTTTTTTTGTTGTAATTTAGCTAATTTGTATTTTAATGTTGAATAATTATTTAAAAAATGTTGGAATTTTGAAATTAAGGTTGTTTTTTTTCATCTTGTTATCTGATAAACTGATTTAATCAATTTGTTTTTATATTTTTTTTATTTTTTTCATTTTGAAAAAAATTTTTTTTTTTTTAATTGTTGTCAAATTTATGAATAAATATATAACAATTTAAAATTATTTTATCTTTATAACTAGAACTAATTTACACATTTTTATGCATACAAAAACACTTAACACTCCACACATAAGAATGCAGATATTACACATATAAGAACGCTGAAGAATATTACACATAATAATATAAATATTACACGTCTTACCTTTAATGATGAATGCGGAATAAACTGGAAATCTACCACATTTTCCCCAACAGATTCGACCGATGGTAAACGATTAGGTGAGGCGGTATTAAGTATCCAAGAAGTGATACATTTATAAGATGAAACGTCATATATTTGTATTACGTTATCGTCGGTTAATATGACGAGATGGTTTTCATAATCTGATCCTGGATGCCAGTCGACTTGAAGAATATCTGTGGTACCTTCATTAATATTTAATTTTCTGCATCTGAAAGACAACAAGAAGTTTTAGTAAGAATATTTTGCTTAAAAAATTATATTTTATTTTAGAATACGATAGACCCATCCGACCTAAAAATATTGAGGTAGAATAGCGACTTAGTAGTTGCAGTTCAATTCGGAAAGCTGACTGCTAAATGCCTGTCCGTACTAATCGCAGAAGTATTTTTTTACCGATGTTTCTCGCTACAATTAATTTGGGTTTTGCTACTAACACATCCTGGTATTAACTAGAAACTATATACGACCCTAGAATGCTAATATGTACAGTATATTAAGAGTGCATGAAGACGCGACACCTATCTTTTAGCGAAGATAGAATCCTAATTTAGGATTCGGTGAATATCCTTATATCTGATGGATGTCCAAGATAGTTCTAGATTATCTTATAACTTGCTCCTTCCCGTCAGATCTAGCGATAAACGTTTTGAAAGGTTAAATCTACGGATGTTACGTTTTAACAAGATACTACTTTCAGAGCGCGAAAAAATAATTCTTACATAAATTAAACGCTTACGAATAAATATATTTACTTTTTGATAGGAAGACCAGATAAAACTTTCTATCTGTTATTTCTTCACCGGCCGTGACTAAGAGCTAATCAAGTGCATTAATTCTGAAGAACCTTGTAGCCAAAAAGTAAAGAAAGGATGTAACAGTTTAAATTTAATTTTACTCTCAAATATATTTCCTCGTTTCATCTCGAAAATGAAAACATCTTAATTATATGCCCTCCAAATAACAGAAAAGGAGATCGGGGATCTTTATTTGGAAGGAAGCAACATATTAAAAGTAAATGATTTTGTACGATCGGCTTAAATATAAGGCGTAACAAAAATGTCTATTTGGAAAAAAAGAGGAGTCACCGGAGAAGTGCAGGGTTTTTAAAGGAACAACTTCGTTCCCTAGAATTGTGTGGGACGTGAAATTTCCAAATGAAACATAAAATGTTCAGCCAGAGGAGAAGAGATGTGCAGTCAGTTAAGCAGTAACACTATGCCCTTCGGTTGAAAGGAACTTTTGTATACTTTTACCTTAAATCGTATCGATAAACTGATGCAACTTCTGTGTACAAATGTTTTCCTCCATAATAATGATTTAGATCCCTTTAAAAAATTTTAGTGGATAATAAAGTTTTATTTTTGTAAAACAGTTCATCCTCTTTAAATTTTTATTAATTACTTTTTTAACATTTTGTGAATTACGATAGTTTTACTGACAAAAATACGCGATTTTTATATAAACAAGTGAATGTATAAAATGGACAAAAATTACCGTTCAGTACATGGAAGGTATGATCGTCATGAATTGAAAACCAAAATAAAATTAGGAATTTTCTCTAAAGTTCATTACTCGATGCTATATAAAAACTCTTACAGAAAGTGATTTCAAGATTAAAAATTTCACTAGATGAAAGATTTTGAATTTAAAATATTTAAAAAAAAAAACTAACAACATAGTTAAAGGTCACCGGGTTTCCCTATTTATGACTTTCCTTTTTTGGGATGGGGGTGCGATTTTATAAAAAAATATTATTTGCAAATACTGTTACTGTTAATATTGTTAACAAATCTGCCTAAGAAAAATATGACAATTAGGTGAAACCACGAAATATTGAGTAACCTTGATCTACAACCTCATCCCCTTGACCTTTTAAACTGAAAATTTAATGGCATCAATCCCCCACACGTAGAAGTAATCTGACTAATTTTGGTCAAAATCGGTCCCGTAGGTCCGGAGATATAAGGTGATCTACAGGCTAACACCGAACACACACACACACACACACACACACACACACACACACACACACACACACGTACATACGAACATTCCGGATTTTTGGTTTTTAGGATTCCTTATGAGTCAAAACGTCATGATGCGGTGAAAATCGCATATGCTCAAATTGGACCGATTATAATACTTTCCCTTCTGGAACTATAGCGCTATCTACACTGGAAAGTAAAAAACAAATCGAATGAATGTGTAAAACAATATATTATTAAAGGCAACAAATTTAGATAAAAAACAAATAAATGATCTGATTTGACCAGAAACCGCTTACAAAATACGAATGAATTTTTGGTTCCCGAATCCAAGAATCGATAATGTGGCTGTGATACCGTGAAGTAAAGGATACAATCTTTTTTCATGGACACTTAATGCGAATTTTTGGTAAGAATAGCGTTTTCATCGACGATCGTTATGTTTCGCAAAAATAAGCTGTAAGTTTACAGAAGCCTGTCGATTATATTTTATTTTATTTTTATTTTCAGACATCTTGTGCAGTTGTATCGATTCCGGGAGTGTAGGCGGCTGCAACGCCCGTAATGAATGTACAAAGCCTAATAGTGAAGTAAGTATACATGTTTTGTTACATCTTCGAATGGCTAGACGAAAATTAATTAAAACCCCGAAACAGAACGACGATCGGAAGACGGTATCGAAGAGCAGTATCATAAGCGTTGAACTATAATCGGTCCAGCCTGCCGTCGACCACCTACTTTCGAAAGGGAACGGGTATCCTTTGGGTCGACCAATTTTCAATTATTACAGGAGATATCCGCATGAAATACGAGCTAATGCCATCCATTACAATTTAATTGTAAGTGAAGCGTAAAGGGTAGTCATACCGGCCGTTTTTTGACCACCGTTAAGATATAACCCAGAAGTAAATCTTATCGCTTCTAAATACCAATATTTTTTTCCTACCAACTGAGATTTTTCCTATCTTGTTATCACGTATTTTGTAAAGAAAATGATACAACTTCAAGAGATAACCTTTTTATAAAGAAAAAAAATCACACCAACTGAACCAAAATTGTTAAATGCGCTGAACTTTATTATACGCATAAAAGTAAACCGTGTTTTTCACATTTATATGCGAAAACAAAAATTTTCTTCCTGGAAACGGTTATCGGTAGCGACTATGTGCTAAGTGGTATAAATTATCGATTTCTTAAATCTATTTAATTATTCACGAAGAAATGATTATTTTAAATAAGAAATAATAAGTTTTACTATACTCATACGTCGAGTTAAGTCGCTTAGTGCTACATTTAACACTTCGTACCGGTGACAGCACCGGTTTTCGCTGAATAAAATCAACACATAAAAAACTCGCCCGGTATAAGAGATTAATTGATTGTCATTTTGTGAAAATACAAAAAACACACCTACATATACGAACCCTTTTAAAATGCTAGCAAGCAAGCAAGCGAAGCCATTCCTACCTCACCCTCTATATACGATTCTCCGACAGGGTAAAAGAGATTTTCCGTACCGAACTCGAACCAAAAGCCATACACGAAAAGAGGAAACGCAGGCGGAGAAAAGAGAGATGACGAAGGAAAGAGATACGGGGGGAGAAAAAGGGATAGCAATTCGCTACCGTTACTGCAGGAGGGACCGCAACCCTTTTAGATAACAAAAAGTAAATACAAATGATTCAAAAAATGTCCTCCTCCAAACGGCGAGACAATTTCTAAAAATTATTAACGCGGAAAAAAAGAAAAGACCAAACCTCTACTTCTACCTCATCCCGAACAGAATTAAACCGTTTTACCTTAGCTCACAAAGCTTTACGGTATGAATATCGCACACAGAAGGTTCGCATCGCCGGTAACTCATCACCACCATCAACATCATACCTCAGCGAGATATGTTACTTAACACTCATTCAACTCTTATCGTAAAGAGAAAAAAACATTTCATCTACTAATCTACATTGTTATAGAATATTATTCACGATTCGATGAGCTAAGAGAGGAAGGGAGTTTGTGCGAATAAAAATAAAATGAACGTGACGCGATAAACAATAACGGGGAAATATTCTTTTTAAACACGACACTTTGACGATTTGTTATTCAAAGGAAATACAAAAAATATTTTTATAGTAAAATCAAAAGTAAAATTAATGAGTTAGAATAGTAAAAAGTTAGAATAAATAAAAATGATTGGAATCATGTTTTGGTTAAATTTTTTTTTTCTTGGCTGAGAGTCACACCAAACAAAGGTCATGACGGGTTGATTTCTTCTTTCTGTTAATCGTTTTAAAGAATCTTTATTAAAAAAAAACCTATTAAAAAGTTGTGACGAAATATCCTTTAATATTTCGCTGGAAACATTTTATTAAAGTAAAATACAATCGGTAGCGAATAACTTCTATTTGGTCTACGAATGATATAGTCTGAAACTTGACGTCGAAGAAGCGAATTCGACGGGGAGAAGAAAGGTAACATTAATAGAACATAGGTCGATAGACCTCGGTTCGAAATAAATTTCTTGAAAGAATTGTCAATTCAGATCTTACGGTGGCTAAGACCGAAAGCGTTCATCGTCAAGCGCCGGTAAGCTTATAATAAACACTAATAAAAAATTATTATCGATGAACATTCGAAAAAAAATTCAAGGTGTTTAGGCACGGTATAGATAACAGAAGTTAGAAGTTAGGACTCGCCTAAGACTTCTTTTTCGGAAGAGTAGCTCGTATTCCCGCCTTCAGAATCTTTTGATTCTCCGTAAACGAAACACCCGAATTAACGCTCGGCATATATTTTCAAGCACACTTCGTTTCAGAATTTTTCTAGTATATCTCTTCGCTCTACATTAGAAAATGTATCGCGTACTCCTTCGAATAAAGGTCGTAATAAAAAACAGAATGCTGATATACGATTTAGGTGTCCGTCAGATCCCAGATCAGAGACAGGACAAATGCTTACACGAGACTCGTCTCGTAACTCTGGAGCTCGTTTTTATAACGAAAAGCCCGAAAAGAATAAATTAGTTATCGGATTCGAATTTAAAAAAAAGACTATTAACCCAGTCTCACAGTTAATTACACAAAGCGTGGTTTAGTTTTTAAATCAAATAACGACATTATTTACATCGACTAATATATAATTTTCAGTTGTAACCGTGCATATGATATTTGCTTTGTGTAATTCAATCGAGGCTACGGTTACTGCCTTAAACGTTGTATATTTGATTTAGTTTTATTTAGTTCGGTGTTCCGTTAAAACATGAATTTTTTTACTTAATCGGATACATATTTGATTAATGAAACGATAAAATGTTAGTGTGAACGACTCGAGCTTAACTTTTATAGCGAGTTTATTTAATCGTTAATAATTTATTTAAATTACGTTATTAAATAAAGAATTATGATTCTACGCGTATACAAAAAAATATTTTTATTCACATGCCAACTACAAAAATAAATTCTACTAACAATAACAGAATACTTGAAGAGATTACGAGAAAGGCATTTTACAAAGATATTAAAAAAATAGAAAATTCCTAAAAACAAAATCTCTAGTCTATTTAAATTTGATTTATTTCTATAATTAAATATATTTTAATGCACGAGGATAAAATATATCCTACCGTTCTTACTAAAATATTTTAAAATAATAAACGATATTTTATTTTTCTTCGGGGGAGTAAATGAAATCTTGCTCAAAAGGAAAAAGAAAATAAGAGGCGAACGGATCGGATGATTTTATAAATTCGATATTTTCCCATATTAACGTAGAGGAAAAGAAACCCTTAAAGATAGCCGATTAGTAATCCTTCGATGATATACTGTGACCTGAAGTAAAAGAGTTTAAGGGTGAGTAGAACGAAAAACCGCAGTTACCCCTTTTTCATAATATTCATCATTAGATTACAAAACCATTAAAAAATCTGTGCAAGAGCCCGAACGAACCCAGTAGTAACCGACTCGTTCGAAGCGAAATACGTTCCTTAGTACCACGATCCGAGGGCCGAGGGAAAGCCGGTTATCGGTTAAAGGGAAGACAAGAGAGAGGGAAACCGGAGGAAAAAAGAACACAGGCGATGCGGGGAGGGAAGATATTTTATGATCTACCCTTTTTACATTTAAAACGTACAAGATAAAAAGTTTCTAAACGGGGAACGGACCTAGACCCTGGTCTACAACGGCATTTCCCTTTTCCTGATACCGAAGAGGGCGGTGACGGCAATGTAAAAAATTAAGGCGTGCATATTAATGTTTCTGTAGTACATCAAAAAACAATAACAGTCTGCAAAATATATCAACGATTATATCTTTACGAATGCAATAAATAACCGAAAGAGGGAGACGAATATCACGATGAAATTTAATATTCAGATTAAAAATCAAAGAATTTTACACCACACGATTAAACGTTAAGGAAATAAGAAATTTGATTTTTTTTTTTATACTTAAGTAATAGGAATTAGCTAAATTACCAAAAGATCTACGGGTTGTAAATTCCTATGAACTCTTTAAGAAAATATCGTATTTTAAAAACTATTAAATACTAAATCTATTACTTCTAAATTAACTTTAAAAAGCTTTTGTTTACTTTATAAAATTAAAAAGAAAATAATAATATCGTAAATATATACAGCATGTATACAAATTTATATACATTATTTTATTAAATTTTATTTTTCTGTCTTTCTACTAGCTTGGCTTTTTTTTTATAAACTCAGTCAAATACTTTCGCAAACGTATGCTTCTTCCGAATGAATTTTTATGAAAAATTAATAAAACTTAAGTTAAAACCTACAAAAATAGAGGTTTAATTTCCTGTCGTTAAAAAAAAATTCTGCTGCTATTAACAACTAATGTAGACAACTAATCCATTACCGTATTTTTTGCCATATTTAAATATATTTGATATATAAAAAATAAATGTATGTGTAAATTTAACCTTTTTGTGACGTCTTTAACAGTGAAACGCGATGTTTTTATAACAAATTACTTTTAAAAATATAAAAAAATCACAAGTTTTCAACGGTATGTCATCAGTTCATCAGTTACAAATGTATTTAAATTATTTACAATTAAGACAAAAGGTAAAATTGATCATTTTATAACATATTCGTTTTAATGAAATCGAATATATAAAATTATTATAATTATAAATAAATATATATATATATATAAATAATTACACATTCGCACTTTACAAAAACTATAAATACTTTAGTGGACAGTTACTTACTTAATCTTCTGTAAAGGAAAGAACTAAACAAGGCCTAACTGTTCAAAATGTAGAAAACAAATATATTTCTTGTGAGCTTTAAAAATTAAATTAGTTTTGAAAGTTAAATACAGTTATTTACGTATTACAGTTAACGAAATGTTTAATGTCCGCATTACGTAAGTCTCACGACATATATCATCCAGGGACTCCGATTCATCTCAAGCACGTGAAAGAAAATCTCGCTCGACACTAGCAAGAGCGATTGCGATAAGTCGTTTAAGGTATCTACAGGAAGGGAAAGAATAATGTGTGTGTTTTATAAAACCCAACAAAAATAGTCGCAAGGCATCAAGTCCGCACTTGTTGATAGCCGACGTATAAAGGCCACGTTTTCAATCGCGCGGCCGACTGCCGACTCGGAAGATAGTCGCCTACATAATTTTGAACCTCTACGGGCCGATGAGGCGAAGTTTCATTTCCATCCAAGAATGAAGTTTAATCTACCTCGAATCGAGGCGTTAGCCGTTCGCTTAACATGTCGAGATAAATTACTCCCGTTACTGTGCGTTTGAAAAAAAAAGAACGGTCCATATACCTTTTCGCAGCAAACAGTACAGATGTTCACTTTAGGCGAATCGCGTATATGTTGCACAGCTTCTCTAAGGTTTTCTGTTCCCCGAATTCATACTCATGTCTACTGGCCTGAAACGTGTCTACATTGACGTGAAACTTACACGCGTCATCCAAAAATTACGCGATGAAATCTTTTTCGTCGATACACGTTTCTGTACGACCAAACAGAAATCTTTACGTTAGAGTTTACAGTAGTCGCTTAAACTTTATACTAACTATAATTTATAAAGCGCTATTTTAAACTTTCCTCCAAAAGTTTCTACACGTTCACAGTTGCGGAATTTGCAATTTTAAACTCGCCGATCTTGTCGATTAACCTAAAATACGCCGGTACACGGCGCGAACACGATCCACTCGTTCTTCACACACCGGTGGTCTTCCAGAACCTTTCTTTTTACAGACACCCTGTGTTTTCTAACTGATTTTTCCAGTCGTAGGCGGATCACCGTGTTGGCGGTCGTTTACCGTACTCGCTTCCGAAACGCCGCTGCAGGATAGTAAATAGTAATTAAGTCTGTTTCGGTTAATTCGAGCACAAGAGTAGCAGCCACAGACAAACTACTCTTTCAGACCGGTTAGGCGACACAACAATCAATAATAACTTCAATAACAGCGATTTTGCCGACTTAATAACACTCCCTTTAAAACCATATAAATTGGTTTTTACTATCTTTACATAAATAAGTTAAATTGTTTTTTAAATCATCAAAAGTGTCTGTTTCACTTGCAATTATCCTGTAATGTTACTTGCCTGATTTACTATACCATATTTAGAAAACCGTTTCTAATTTTCAGTTTGCATTAACGTAAAACATGAAAGAATTTCCGTGAATGAATCTGACAATTAATTTGCACGAATTCAAACATTAGTGACTAACAGACGATGATATTGTACCTCTTTTTTTAAGTTAAAACTTTTAAGAATGTTCTAAATATTTATTATTTATTGGTGTTACGGTAAAAAAAAAAGTTTAGGCGAGCGTATGATTTTTATAATCAATTATTTGGCAATCGTCTTTTTTATTGTGTCCTTCAAGGATATCAAAACAAAAATGATATATTATAGGACATACGCTTAAATACATCTGTGGGGTTTATAGCCAGATAAAGTACCCAAACTTCTTACCTAAAAGGGATGTTTTTGCAAATAACTTGGTTACAGATGGATATCTTTAAGTATACTACATAAAGAAAAAATAAATAAAAAATACACCGAAACCATCAACTACTTTTCTGTAGAAAAAAGTACGTATTTTTAGAAATTTGATTGAGTTTTTAATAATTAATAATTTAGCTGTATCAAAAATAAATTACGACCTAATATTTTAGGTAAATTTAACAGTTGGTTTTTCAATAATTCGTTATTAAAAGTAATGTTATACTGTTTAAAGGAAATACACAGATTTAAAATTTCATCAAAAGTGAAAATATTATTAGTCAGAATACACGAGACCAATAATTGTTATTATTATTCAAATATGACATTAAATTTTCATTTGTTATAGAAATAAGAGGTAATATTTCGTACGTTATGAATCGTTAAACAATTATATTATTATTTATTACATATATTAATCGGAACGGGAAAAATAAGCAGGATTAAGTATGTAGGCAAATTTATCCCCTTTATATTTTACCTCTACCTCATTAGAATGTATTAAAATTATATTTAATGTAACAATGAACATTTTGCGTTCTAAAAAACAAATCATACATGCCACGGGACACGGAATTTCAATATTCTTACCGTTATATGAATCTGAACGTTTCATAAATCCAGTTAAGGAATGAAAAAAGAAAATATTACTTTTTCGGATTTCTCGGACAGGGACATCTAGTACGTAACCCCATGGCTGAAATTTGAGCCCGTAGCTTTCGGCATCCGACGATAAACCTTGGTCTCGTATGAAAATCTCTTCCGTTTCATTCAAATCTGTACAATAATCCACTTCGGTTATAACAAATAGTGTGAAATACATATTTTCCTCAGGTAAGAGAAAAAATATACATATATTTTGTCGTGTACATTTAATGGAAACTAATTATGAAATGTAAGGATGACAGTTAAAATTAAAATATTTTATCAATAAGGCTAATAAATAATTAAAGCGAGAATGAAAGTCAAAAGATCCTTTTTTCGTCAAGGTGGACGATCGGCTGGAAATAAATTCAATCAAAAGAATAACTGACATCTCTGCGATTTCAATACTGTTAATCATTATTTTCAGTTAAAGTAAATTTATTCATAACGTTCTAATAAAAGCTAATATTGAACAAATTTCATAAAAGTTTAAAGTAAAACGAAAACATATCATCTTCTGTTAGTCGCCGATGAAAAACGAAACTGTTGAACCCAAAAATACGTTTTTCATCAACTTATTATATAACCTAAAGATAACAGTACAATAATACGTTTCGGCAACCACTCGAATCGTTATGTTTGTTATAGACATGCCATACAGATAGCGCTCACCCGCAAAATTACACCCGTAATTTAAAATTAAGTCGCCCGTAATTTTACACTAACACACACGCACATATACAAAAAAATGTCTTATTTCATTTTATCAAGGACATGAAACAAACAACAAAGAAACAACGGAAAAAGAGTTCGCTCAGAATTCAAAATCCAAAAGCAAAATAGTAAAATATTCAAATCGACTAAATTAGCTCATAACAAAATGAACGGCTTCAAAAGACAATTCGGTATATAGGCGGGATAGAAGAAATAATTATACGTAATGTATATTAACCGATTAAAAATAGGGTATTATAGTCGACTACACCGATGCGATGATTAAAATAAAGAGAAAGAAATTTATTTTCGATCCGTATAACCAGGACCGTACCATGGCAATGGCAACGGGACATTTGTCAAGGACGCAAAAATTTGAAGGGCGCTCGGAACATTAAGCAAACCTTTCTTACGACGAAAAATGCAATATAAACAATAATCACGATAAAGAAAACCGGAGAAGGAATTGCATCTGAAATTAATAAAAAACTGATCGGGGATGGATTACAAATCGAAAATATTTGTGGCCAGGGCTATGACAACGGAAGAAGTATATCTGGCAAATATAAAGGTGTACAAGCTGTAATAAAAAATGATAACTTGCTAGCAAGATATATCCCACGTTGTTCGCACAGTAGAAATCTTGTCAGTCTTTATGCGGCGTCGGTAAATGTTGATGTCACAAAAGTTTTTAATACTACACAAGAACTTTTCAATTTCTTTTTTTCTTCTGCTAGTAAGTGAAAAATTATCATCTATTATTAAAATTAGCCTCAAAATGAATTCTGATAAGAGATACTGTTTTATAGCAAATGCAATCAGCTGATCGATTTGAGGATATTGTTTCATTCTTGAGAAATATGAAAGAAATTCGCTTGCCGAATCGCTGTACATGATGTACAATCTTAAGTTTCTTATATTTCTGAATCTCTGGAATCTGGTACTAAATAATTCAATAATGTCAGTATATTATTTCAGAAAAGAGATCAAGATATTTATAGATCGTTGAAATTGATTCAAGGGTTTATTGAAAATTTTACAAATTTTCGAAAGAACAATGTAGATCAAATTTTCATAAAGGTTGTTGATCTTTGAGATAAATTAAGGACTAATATCAGACCGGATAAAAAAAATATAAACGAAAGAAAATGACAGATGAACTTGGCGATGATGAATCGCCGAGTTTAAATTTCATTAAATTCTTATATTACAGTGTTACAGATGCTGGAATAATACAATCGGAAGAACGCTTTCACTGCATTCAACAGATTGCGGAAGACTTCTATTTTTAACCGGAAAAGGCTTAAATTCATCATCAATGGAAGAAAAAGGACATATATTATCGGCAGCATACCCAGAAATAGACAAAAATAAGTTCATAAATGAAGTGAAATATTTTAAATACCAAATAAAAGATCTATTGGAAAATAAAGAACCGAGCGCTATTTGTCATGCGAATATTTTGAATATACTGAATGAATAGGATTTAGAAGAATCACATTCAAGTATTGTACAACCTAAACGCATATTTCTGACAATGCCAGCGACAATAGCCACGGTCGAAAGAAGTTTTAACAAATTAAGAATAATCAAAAGATATTTGACATCTACAAGTCTCAAGATCGTGCTTGAAATCTAATCTTTTTGTCAATAGAATGTAAATTAGTGAGCGATTTGAAATTCGACGATATCATTAATGATTTCGCTAATTCAAAATCGACAAAAATAAAACTACAGAAGCATTTTTTTATTTAAATTTGAAGTAAGAATAATTAAATTAGTACAACGAATAAATGTTACGTTTTACTGTAAATTTGTTTTACATTTTTATCGTTTTAAAAAAGCTTAATTTTATTGCGATAAATAACCTGCGTAATAAAATTATTTCTTTATGTTTTTGCCACTTATTTATATAAAAAGACATGAAAAAAGGCGCCATATTTGATATTCGCCAAGGGCGCCGAAATAATTGTTACGGCTCTGCGTCAACGAAACGAAGTGGGGGACACAGAAACGAGTGAGGTTAAGAGTTTAGGTTATCCGCGACGCTTCGATTTTTTTACGAGAAAAAAATCAATAAAGGAATTAAACAATTTCATGAGACGCATAGCCGGATATTTTTTCGATAAAAACGTGACGTAAACGACCGTAATGAAGGTATACATATCGATTTCTATAGATAAAACTATCGTGTAGATCGTACGTACGCATGCACGCGTGTGTGTTCGTATTTGTTCCTGCGAGTACGCTTAAGCGGATATAAAATGAAATAAAAAGCGCACGACTCGAGTCGGTTTAGTTTCTAAACGCTGTTTAAACGAGGTAGAAAAGAAAATGAATAGCTACTGTGTGACCGGTTAGGGGTCGATCCGAGTATATATGTATCTGCGTCTGTATGAATGCCGTTTATGTGTACGCGTGTGTGTTATTTTAACCGTAGTCGTAGTAACAGTAGGAGCTGCAGAGACGGTCCGGCATACTAATTCCGGCCCTAATGACCCGCAGATTTACAAGATACGGTACAGGACTGTCGTATCTCTTTTTCCACGGATAAATAATATCCCGGATTTTTAAACCGTCACTAAGCGACCGTATAGCAGCATCGTTACTCCGACTCGTTATTGTTTTTATTACAACTAAAAATGACGGTAAACAGCATTTTACTTTAAGATAATTCGATAAAATTGAATTATTAGGAGATAAAAATAATAACAATATTAAAAATTAAAAAATACGACTGCTAAGAAAAAACCCTAATCTTTAATATAGGATAGTCATTAACAGAGGATAATTAAAGAGTATGGGGGTGACAATTTTGCGTATATTTTTATATAGTATAATAGTTTTTTCAAATTTTTTTAAATTTATTTAAACATATATATAAATACATATTTATATAGCCTATAGCAGTTCCGGTAACGTAAGGTTTCCAACGCGGGGTCATACATCTAAATTGGTTCAACCGTTGAGCTGGTACGGTGGAACAAACATGCATACACTCTACAATCCTACAAGTACAAACCTTTTTGGGCAGTCGTGTAAAACTTTTCGTTTAAGGACAAAATTTTCTTATTGACGTAAGATCTGGTGAGAACTTACTCATCAGACTACCTTAAATGCCCGTTTCTACAAGGTGAAAAATATATCTTTTAAATAACAGAATACAACATAATAATAATAATAATAATTACAATTAAAATTCCTACGATTATTTTGCAGACATTTACGTTTATATTAATTTATTTTTTCTTATTTTCATTTTGTGTTCAGTGAAGTCTTCTTTTTATCATCCAGCAGTGGTCACTCATCACAGATTCATCCCATTGGTGGAACCTTTCTCCTTGTTCGTCGCTGATGTCACCCAAGTTTAAAGGGAAAAAGTCCAAATGGGAATGTAAAAGAATGGATTTTCAATGACATTCTGCAGCCTAAATTTTTGTAGTTCATTTATACGGTGATCACGGTTTTCAGTTTTTTTGTTTCAAAGAAAACCGGTAACAATATATTTGAATGACTTCCATGCCGCTAGTTCTTTGGGATTCAGTTTGCTATGAAGTATATTTTCACGAATTAATTTTCTTATTTGTGGCAAGAGAAAACAAAGCAAAATAGGGTTTCTGTCGATATGAATTTTTTTTTATTTTAGTGTCATGAATCAGTTCCTGAAGTTCGGCTAATAAGTCCTGGAACATTCTGTATATAAATATACATTAACAATTTTTTTTTTTACTTTTATATCAAAAATGACTTTACACCCGTACGAAATACGTAAAAAATTGTAAAAATGTATGAGCATGCTTCGCTACAAAATACATTAATCTGTCGTTTGACACTATCTGTCCCCGGTTTTTCTTGTGAGCGTATGTAAATACGTCTGAGAGATAAAAAAGCCACCGGTCAAATTTTCTTTACTGATGTTCAACAGCCGTTTCTTGCGGCAACTCGAATGAAAGTCTATTGAACATCGTTTGTATTTTAGTCGGCCAAGAGTGCTGATGTACGACCGTATACTTGGCCGGCAGAAGAGAAGGACGGTAAGCCACTTAATCGTCACTTTCCTTTGGCATGGGATTCTTGTTATTCTTACAATCAAAAGGGGGCCTGGATATATAATTTTTGGGAGTAATTTACAGCTCGAAGTAATAGCTGGTATGTTTATGGCGTTTAATACAATAAATGCATAAAATACACTAACATAAAATCTTTTTTTTATTCTTTCTCGGTCCGTTTTGGCGTTTGTCATAAACGTGTGTACATTCCAATTACGGGCTAATTTTCTGATAGTAACAATTTCAATCAAAAATCAAAACTATTTTTTAAATTTAAAATACCCATTAAAAATACCCATTTTTTAAATTTAAAAACGTAAATTAAGCAGTAATTAACACTTTTTATTTTTTAATAACTGCTATATCGAGTGCTAAGACGTAGAAAATATAGTGTAACTAAAACCTAATAATATAGCTGCTCGCAGGATAAAATATCGGTTAATCATTTTCTCGCAAGAGTTACCGTACATCGAATATTTATTTTTGAATATCGATTCATCACGACATAACGGTCACACACCCTCACACCTTTTTACAATCATACATATCTTTATCGCTCAAATTATCAAAGCGAAGCGGTTCCTTTTTTAATTTAAAAAAACCATTCCGATAGAAATAACTATTTTTTTGAAAAATTCCCGTTAACTGGAATACCACCGGTTGAAAATTCCCAAATTGGGGAGGGGACAATGACAAAAGACTACTTGTCAGCCGTACTTTTTAGAATTTATTTTACGTTTCGCGTGGCCATAATATACAATTAAGTTGAAAATTCATAAAAAAAGTTACTTTTCTTCAGTTCTTTTTTTAATATAAGTAATAGGATGAAATTGCAACAAAAAATTTGAAATAATAAAATAACATCAGTTTCAATTTTTATCTTTATTAATAACAAACTTTTAAACATATCCGACATTTAAACTCATCGGTAAATATATAGGACGACTAATATACGTAAATAAATATAGCGGCCCAGATTCTAAAGCCTCTGAACATCTAATTCATCGTAGCAGATATTATCGTAATAATCGCCAGAAAGAATACAAGAACTTGTATATTAAACCGATTTCAATTCGATCTCCTGATCTTAATAGATTTTCATTTCAGTAAAAAAATATTCTTATTGAATCTACCTTTATCTACTTTTTGTTCTATTTATTTAAATTTTAAACTACAAATCGCTCAAAAACCGTTACAAAAAAACTGTACTTAAATATAAATTATTTTAAAAATAGCTTCACTTACCTCTTTATTTAAATTAAATTCATTTATCTATTGCGGATTGGAATTTACGGGATTTTTTTCTAAGTAAAAAAGGTTCAAGCAAAGGCATTTATTAAATCCGATCTTGTTTTCCCTATTTACAAACGATTTAGATAAATATTTTTCAGGAGTTGCGACATTTCATAAAGGAAACGTTCTAAATTGTTGTATGAAGATATCTTTTTTAGGCCTCTGTTAGGCTTACGTTGTAAAATACAATAAACGAATTTTAAAAGTATCGTATTAAGTGGAATTTGAAATTAATATTATATAAGTCAAGCGAACAGTTGTGTTTCAAAAAGTCGGAAAAGCGGTGGTTTGGAGCAGAACGGACCGAAATCGTGAAAATTACAAATATATCGATTACGCCGGACCTCTAGAACACCTTTCAAAAGATATTTAAGAGAGAAAGCAATGAAAACAGAGTCGGCGATTAATCTTTTTAACAATATTATTCATAATAATGTCATTAATCTTTCAGCCGTGCTCGACATTTTTATCGGGGTCTCAATTAAGTGATACGAGCCTGTAAAATTTACGATACCTTACTCTATTATTCATTCCTTTTTAAAAAAAAATCTTTAATTTACCGAATTATTCGCTTGACTTTTTGAAGTTCTTGGAAACTAATCTGTCTCCCTTCTACTTTTGTTTTTACATTAAAAATTCGTTAACATTATGCGCGAAGTTGTTTTAATTTGCTAGAGAGCCGATATCTTAAGATTCTTTTGATAGAAATTTTAAATAAAAAAACATCCTTCTATAATGACCGGAGGCATATACGTAATTCGTTTAAATTTTAATCTTATGAGTTTCGTTAAATTTTCCCCTGAAAATACGAAAATTAGAATTATTTTGAACGATAGCGGAAAATCATTTAGTTGCCAGTTACGGGTCTCGATCGCATAACAATACCGACGTACATCGTACAAGAAATCGAATCGTTACAATTCTTGCCCGTCTAGTAACCGGAATAAAAGATGTTCGATTCTTTAAGGCCAGAACGGAGTCGCTGTATTTCAAGCAGTTCTTTTTAATAGTAAAAAAATGTTCTAAGAATAACATTCATGCACGAGAAAGTTTGTAAAATTTTATTGTGGACTTTCAATTCGGTCTGAATCACGAAGTTCGTTAGAACTTCGACGGTAAAAGTCCGCAGAACTGGACGGACGGCGAAGTCAACGAACTATTTTTACAGTTCTAAACATTACTTACCAAACCTAAAAGTGAAATGAAAATGAAAGAAAAAAAATAATTAAAAAGTAAGCATGAAAACTTTATATTTCAGTTCAATAAAGAATACTTTCAAAAAATACCTCGAATTTTGTTACACGTTTCTTTTTCCATTTGATGAACCGCGGGACTCGAATATGTCATTTTTTAAGGTGACTTTACGAATCGCGCCGCTAGATAGCAGTACTTGATAGTACTAAGTAGCGTACAAAAACTTGATAATGTACTTGAAATAATAAAATTTAAAAGAAAATATACCACAGCTTGTTTTAATAGTAAACGCTCTTATGTAAATGAAAGTACTGAACATGAAACAATTTTTTTTAATTCCCATCACCTTTTTAGAAAAAAATAAAAGTATTAGTTTACAAGAGATTACACTAGTTTTATTAAAAAAGGAATACATAAAACAGAAATAAATTCGATCGGTAAAGTTTTTATTCTACAAATAGTATTTGAACCATCTGATGAAGAGATAAAAAAAAGTTCATTTAATCTTATATATACATATAAAAATGAATGTTTGTTTGTTTGTTTGTCCCGTATGCGTTCCATACCATTCATCAGATGAAACTTTTGTGAGTTGTGCGCACGCCCGCGAAGGTTTCTGAATTAGTTTGTACCCGCTAGGTGGCGCTGGGATCGAGATATTTAGAAAAACTGTATTATGGTCCGATTTGGTTCATATTCAGAATATAAATTAGTTACGCGAAAAGAAAAAAAAATTTTTTCGAAAAAGGGAAGAAGGGTAAAAGGTAATAGGGAAAGGGGTGAAATGTAAAGGGCAATGGTTAAATTTTGTGATAATTTTCAGTTAATGTATTCAGTAATGTTCAGTTTTTTAATATTTTATAAAACTTTCATTTGTGTTCATTTAATCTATCTATATCTATCTATATATATATATATATATATATATACTCAAATCTAAAAACAGCGAAGCATTGCCGGGTCGGCTAGTAACAATATAAAAAGCATATCCACGAATAAGATAAAAATCGGGGATTCCACGTATTATAAGTAATAAGTGCAATTCCACGTATATTCCAAGTAATAAGTGCAATATTATATCACGGATCTTCAATTCGTGAAGGTCATTATGCTGGTTTTATTAAATAGGAAAAATATGTTATGAAGTGAATGATATAACTATTAACAACAAAAAATTGGCCGTGAAATTCAAAAAATGTATTTTTGTTTGTTCTAGAAAGGCAATAATTTTAATAATAAATCCATTAGATAAAAATTAGTAATTGATAAAAAAAAATAAGTAAAAGAATAATCTAACAAAACGTAGTGATATAAAAAAAATACAATGAAATTGTAAACCGTGCGGTAAGAATATCGCAGATATAATTTCTTCCGCTGAAAAAACAAAGATTTTTGTAACAAATAAAACTGTTTTTAACTAAATGATACTGATATCAAAAAAGGTAAGACATTACATTTCTATTATCAAAATCGGTTATTAATTTAGAATTTTGTTTAAAAAAATACATGTTAAATATATGTAATAGCCAATAGGCATACATTAATAGATAATAAAAAATGTTTAAGCGTTTCACAAAATAAGTAAAAAATAGAAAAATTTGTTACAAAAGTCTTACCGGCCCGATTTCATTTACATATCACATTTACAGAAATAATACATTTCTTATGATGCCGGGTCGGTAAGAGCTTTGTAACAATTTTTTCTATTTTTTGCTTACTATGTGGAACGTTTAAACATTGTTTATTATCTATTATTGTATATCTATTGTCTATTACATATATATAACATGCATTTAAAAAAAAAAACAAAATCTAAATTAATAACAGATTTTGATAATAGAAATGTAATGTCTTACGTTTTTTGATATCAGTATCATTTAGTTTTATTTATATTACACAAATCGTTGTTTTTTCAGCGGAAGAAATGATATCTGCGAGACTCTTACCGTACGGTTTACAATTTCATTGTATTTTTTTTTTTTTGGATTTAGATTACGCATCGTTTATGTTTATATACCTAAAGTTAAGTAATTTAAAAAGTACTAATCGATTTAAAGCGAGCAAATATTACGGATCGGCCTGGAATATACATATTCACTAATTCACTAATCGGAGTCGATTTAATTATCGACTCTCCTACTTCTGTTTTTTTATTTAACAATTTATTTGTTAACTTTTTTCTAGTTTCTGTTTTATATCACTACTCTTCAGACAGTAAGACATGCTTGGAATTTGTTTATTAAAAAAAAACCTTTTTCTTTAAACAATGTAGTTGTGATTTCTTTTATTTTGAAGTATCTTTGGTTAACTACATCGTGTGTACTTACTACAAAAATAGTAATCGTAAAATTAATTTATATAGGAAATAAAGATAACAATATTATATTACTGTTTATTCGAATTTTAACACCACCATTATTCAACGCTAAAAACAATAATAAAACTAACTTTAATAAATAAATAATAGAAAAAAAAAGATAAAAGCCCCATTATAATTAAAAATATATTTGCTATTACCCCAAAACGACATTAAATTGTAGAATTATTAAAAGTAGCTTAGAGTCGATCAAAGATCTATTTTCTCTTCCTCAGTCTGATATCCACCGATCTTTTTATTACCGTAATAACTTTACAAAATGCTTAATCGTAAAATATAAATCGGATAAATAATCATTAATGAACGTGAAAAAATAATTTTTTTATATTTTTAAAAAACATGCCGTCTATAACCTACAGTCATAATAACATTTTTAATAAAGATGATTTTTAATTGTAATTTCCAGGCTGGAAAGGAGAGAGATTAAGTATAACTGTTCCGCTAAAAAAAAAAAAAGGAGTTAAATGAACGCTGATATCAGCGGTTGTTAACTGTTATTGAGAATATATTATAAATAATCGTTTTATAATTAATATTTCGATAATTAATCTGATCGATTTCGAGATATTGCACGGATAGGGTCCGTGAAAAAATTAATTTATTTTAATTTTAACGATAAACAAATTAAAAAAAAAAAAAAAAACTAATTAAAACTAGATGAAAAAGCAGTTTTTGCATTAGCATTCCGATGAACTGCGTAAGAGTGGTGCGGTTGTACAGGGGCGGTATCGCAATCTTGTTCCCCGCTGCTAATGTCTGCGTCCGTATTTCAAAATAAAATACAGACCGGACCGCCACCCTTACAGTCAGTAATTATGTATACAATACATGTCTTAGCCATTAAAACGAAAAATCCCCTACGCCCGGAACCGAGGGCATCATAACGGTCACAAAATATTTATAACTTTTTGACCCTTTCTCGGCCAAAATGCTATCCGTTTGAGATCCGCACTCTGCCCGCTAATGACCGTCGCCTTTGCAAACCGAATGAATATTCCGAACGAAATCGTCTCGCACACCATTACAGTAGTATATTTCGTACGTACACGATGTACAGCGAGCGGCCTTTTACCCAAAATTATAATTCCGCATAAAAGTACACTTAATTCTAACCGGATGCGAGTGAAGATACAAATACGAGTACTATTATTATACCGGCGAGAGTTAATAATATAATCTTATACTGAAAAGTTGAGATGACAGAAATACAGTTTTTTAATAAGAATTTTAAACACATGCTACATTCACAACTAAGACGAAAAACTAAAAAACCGTTTAACGAATTATACATTAAAACGATTTTATAATTGAAACTACTCGTAAAAGGAAAATCAACAGAAGAAAACGACTAGCGGAGGAAAGTTAACTGGTACAATAGTTATGTATTCATGATTTGAGGCGTTTGGTTTACACTTTTCCATCATCCCTTTCTCTCTCTCTCTCTCTCTTTCTCTTTCTCTCACACGCATAAACAACATATCTTATCGGTGTATTTCGTAATACCTGCATTTGTATTTCGAGCACCGAGCAAGTACAGGAGTATTATAATTAGCTGTATTAGTAGTGGTAGAAACAGTAGTAGAAGGCCTAATTGCTCTGTGCAGCTTGCTAATAACAAGTACGTACGACTTGTAATGTAACGGTGTATATATATATGTGTTATGTAGCGTTGCGGCAATGCAGTAGCGTCTAAATCTTTGGTACCCGGTAGCAAAGCTGCTAAACGGGCACCTTACACGTAAACCTAGGTTATATAAACTAATTATTTTTCTCTGAGCATTAACTGAGACGAAACCTCAGAAGTTGCTCAGAAAGGCATGAACCCTAATTCACAGTACAGCGTGCCTGAAATACGCGCCTCCTGTACCGCGTTACAACCGACATTACACTCCATAAGCGCATTACAACAGACCTACTATAGAGCTGTTGCCGCCATCTCTTGTACGCTTTCGTGTGCCCACCCGCAGTCGCAACGCCTTCGACTACCTACCGTCTCCTTCATCAGCCAGCCGACCCTCCGTCTTTCATTTACTTCCCTTCTAATATCTATATATGCATGCGCTATATATTTATACGCATATACATCCATACGAATACAAGCACTTACAAATTATGCATTTCAATTTAACTCTTGCATTATTAAAACGTCTCATCCGACGAACAAACAAGAAATTAAAAGACAATCGCGATACATATGAATTTAAAGCAGCGGTTCTTTTCACAAACAGAAAAATGAAGTTAATAAAATTACTCGTAATTTATACAGAATAATCAAATAAATAAAAATACTATTTACGGATTACAAAAGAATTTAACAAAATACAGCTTTACCAAGAAGTAATTGTAATTTGCCGACAGATAAAAGCATCTAAATTAATATTGGATCTACTGCTTACTGGATACTGCTTAGTATAAGCGCTTTGAGAAATTAGAGAAAGGTTTACTATATAAGGTACAACAGATTTGATGAAGTCCGCGTGCAAAAATAACTAACCGAAAGAGAAACACGAGACGATTAATTGAATCGTTCTAATTTACATGATCTCAACATATCGAAAAATCTAAAAAAAATTTATCCCAGAAAATCTTGATAAATACAAATATTGTTTTAAAACTGCAATTAACACTTTCAATGTTATAGTTACTACTTAAACTTCAGAACTCAGAAACCAATACGGTAAATAGGATATGGCAGCAAGTAAAATCAATAATAGGATATCTGATTCACATTAAAATAACGTAAACCGTCTATTTGTATTCTAGTGACTTAGAGATACAAAAATTAAAAACGATAATAAAAAATTATGTTCCTACATGGAAAAATATTTTCGCCGTTTAAGAGTTGGTTATTAAAAAAAAATTACCATGCGTTTTAAAAGATATCAGTAAGAAAGGGGAAAAAAATGAAATCCATAAAATTTACAGAAAATTAATTAAAACTTCCTTAAGAAATCTTGATAAGTGTTTTCAATTTTTTTTTTTTAGACGAGTCGGGTTTTGTTAGGTATGTATATATTAATGAAACGGAAAAATAAGACAAGAAAAATAAGACAAGTTCGTAAAAACGATTTCGACAGCTTTTGTCGGTCTGTCTATCGATGACGTTTCTGAGTAAACGATCTTTCTTTTTCTGTTTAGCCTCGAACCACGTAAGGTATTACTTCACAGGATGAATGAGGATGATATGTACGAGTGTAAATGAAGTGTAGTCTTGTACAGTCTGTGTTCGACCGTTCCTGAGATGTGTGGTTAATTGAAACTCAACCAAAAAAGAACACCGGTATCAACGATCTGGTATTCAAATCAGTATAAAAGCAACTGTGTATAAGATCTGAACGAAATACACTTTATTACACATCGACGTGCTCGGTGGTACGGTTTTTTGTGACATGTACGTTACGAGAAAAAGGACTGAAGCGGTTTCCCGCTGTCTAATCACTAGCACTCGTGATCCACCAATGTGGAGGCAGCTCATCTTACGGTCAAACCGTGTGGTAGACATAATTTTACTCTAAAATAAAGCGATTCTAACTGCCGCCTATTTTATCATAAATCCTTTTATTTAAAATTCATCTGCAACAGGGTAACTTTTATACGCTTTGCAAAGACATTAGCAAAATAATAATTCGACAACAGAATATTAACATTTTATTAAAATAAAAGGAAAAATAACACTCACGATCAAAACAAAATATCCTCGACTACTTTTGTTACCGAATGTCAGAATACAGCGTATCGCTTCGGTTCTTTCAAGATTCCGACCGTTTTTTAGACATCTAAAATCCTAGCAAAAAAATAAATAACGTTATTTAAGCTTGATTAAATAACGTTTTGGAGTCTCAGCACATAATATATTGTTATGTAAAAGCGAAGCAAATACGCCTGGTTATTTTTCACCTTCGTGTTTATAATTTACGATAAATTTGTACAAGTCATTAAGATCTAATTTTTTTATCGATTCAGACCTTAACGAAGAAAGGAAAAATGTAATATTAATTAAAAATTAACATTTAAGAGCTAATAACTCGAGCGAATCGAGGTAACAAAGTTCAGCTATATGCTACTCACTTAGTTTATAGAGTTCAAGTAAACAAAATGCGCCGTATGGTGTTCAGGCAGCCGATTCACAAGTATCTCCTGTAAATCCTGGTGCATACAAAAGAAACTACGCGACGTTAATATTCAGTAACCAGGCGGGCATTTTAAATTATATTATATTTTAAATAAATTAAGACAGTTTATCTGAGTTTTTTTAATAGTTATGAAATTGTCAATTGTCCATAAACAGTAAAATTTCACAAACGTATTAGATTAAATTTGTACGATAATAAGCTAACAATAAATTCAATTCGGTTTTCGTCAACCGATTGTTAGAAATCCGTAGTGCTGTCCTTATTAAGAGATACAACGGGAGGCTCAATTTTGTTTTCTATTATAACATCTAATTTCCAATAAGTTTGTTCAACAGTATCCGTTACATGTTTTATACAGTTTTCCCTTCCTGCTAGCCTGTTTTATCGATGGTTTTTAAGGGTACATTCTTAACATCAGATATTTTAAAAGCGGTATTTTATGACGGTACGTAACTTTTGATTTTTCCCAAATTAACTCGATCGGGTTGAGTACAGGATGATAGGGAGGTAATCGAAGCACGGTTTTGCCATTGGATCTTGTTAATTCGCCAATTTTATAAGCATTAAAATTACTTTTAATACGGGAATCCCTTTACAATAATCGGCCTTAAGTTCATCCTCTTCAAAAATTACTCCTTTTGAACTAAGTCGCATTTTGATATCGTTATTTTTCCAGGCACGGCTGGAATTCTTTCCTTTTTACAAGAATGATAAGGAACGTTGTCTAAGACGATAACCGAATTAACTTCCAGGGGTAACAGATCGCTAAACCGTTTCTCAATAAATAAAATTCGTGTACTTTTTTACGAAAATAGCGTTTTTGTCGAAATCTTCAACATTTTCTTCAACTGACCTACGGGATTTTGTTATCTTAGGAAACCGTAATTAATTACTAGATTTATACTAGCGATTCATGTTGTACACTGAAGCAGTCCAGCTTCTACTTACGTTAGCAGTTTTATTAAGGACATCCGAAATCAACGTAGTTGGATTACTCTGTATTCGCTTTTGTAAGCGTTTATAAAATATGCTTTTCAGCATGACAATAGGGCTTTTTTAGTGGCCTTTTTTCGGAGAGGATGTCAATAGTCGTGTACTATTATTATCTGAATCGGAATCAGATATGATGTCAAAATAACGGTATAACTGAAGTTGTTCACACACAAATCTAGGAATACACTACACTCACGTTCCAGCAAACATAAAAAAAATGCATTAACTTTAAATAAAATTAGATTAAATAAATAACAGAAGCACAAAAATTGAACACGAGAACAAGAGTGATCGTATGAAAAGATCAAGAGCGTTAATAGAAATGAAAGACATAATATTATAAATTTATAAACGTATGATTACACGAGTAGTATATGATTAATTAATTATACGGCTACTAAAATGAGCAATGATTATTGTGTTTTATATAGGTACAGTCGAGTTGTGAATCGTCACTGATACAAGGGACGGGACTCAGCAGAAACATGACAAAATCACTAACACAAACCCAACGTTTGTTTATTCTTCACTCTACAAGCTAACTGAATACAGTATAGTTAATTATGCAATTCTCAAAGTCGAGAGTTCCGACGTTCAAATCCTAGTAAAGGCAGTTACTTTTATACGGAGTTGAATACTAGATCGTGGAAACCGGTGATCTTTGGCGGTTGGGTTTCAATTAACCACGCATCTCAGAAACGGTCGAACACGGACTGTACAAGACTACACTTCACTTACACTCATACATATCATCCTCACTCATCCTCTGAAGTAATACCTGACGGTGATTCCCGGAGGCTAAGCAGGAAAAAAAGTATAGTTAATTACAGACCTATTATTTACATTTCAATTTATTAAGGTATATTTGAAGTCCGTTAAGAATAATTTCGCTAACAGAAGATTACAAATCGCGTGCGCGCTGTCGGCAATAGAAAAAAAACAAGACTCAACCGTTAAATACTTTTTTTACTCTAGGTTGTTCATATACTATACGATTCAAGGATACGTATGATAAAACTAAATACTCTTATTGCAGATTAGTCACCGTGCAGCGGCACTACCGTAGTAAACACATTTACTAAACGGCAGAAGAGAATATGCGTGAGTGTAAGTTTTCGTAGATGTATAATACCGCGAGTGTTTAATGAGGACCGTACATCCACTGTACATTAGGAGAGGTGATAGTAGGTCTCCCTTGTGCCTGCTACATCTTCTTCATTTCTTGACAATGCGGCATTCCGAGTCGTTTCCAAGTCCATTAAAATCCCTGTCTACATTCTCACACGTCCTACTTAACTCGAGTCTATATAATAATAAAATGAAGACGATGAAGTTAATAATGCGCTACTGTTAAAGCGGGCTAAGTTTTAATGTTCCCGCCTCTCGGTAGCCGGGCGTACGGGAGCTCACGAACTCGACTTTCTAACGGCTTTACTTGTACGCACCCACGGCGCGCTCGCTCACCGTTATGTATCCCGATTTCAGCGGGTTGACAATTAGAAGACTGACGACACAGTGCGTTCACTTCCTCTCAAACTAGGCTCAATGGGGTTAACAAATGAGAGAAACAAATATACATACGCGTACCTACACAAGATAAATTTATTTGCCAGGATGTTACCGTTATCGTCTCACGAGTCTGTTCTGTTCATTATAATTAAATAATACATCTTCCTCTCTTTTTGTTAACGAATTATAATTCTATCGTTACTTATGTATACACTTTTATCTCGTACATCGAATCGATATAATCAACAGCGATTTTTAGGCCGGGTTTTTTAATGCGGTTGTAAACGATGAGAATCAATAATCCGATCGAATGACAGCTGTTTCATACACAAATGCAATATTGCACTGCAAATGTATACGTTTCTGATAAATGCTAAAATGTCCCTCGATACAGAAAATAGTACCTGTCAATATTTTTACCGTGAATCTGCATACGATTTAACTTACCTTAATTTCCCTGTTAACCGGTCTGTCGGTTTATTAAAAAAATGTCCTATGGAATGCGTTAAATAGTTAAATATCTCAAAACCATACTCCAATACGATTTCTATCAGAGCATTATTTTTAGCTTACCGTGTTTATTATTATTAATAGAATAGTCGTAATATTTTCTGTAACTGACTATTACGCACATTAATTTGCAGGCGAACTTTTATTAAAAAGAATTTTGATAATGTTATTGAAACAATTAAAAATAAAAATAGTAGGGAACGTAGTCGACAATCTTAAAAGTATTATTATTATCAATAGGAAAATTACAAAGTAAATTTATAAGGCTCTTGAAATTTGTTGTTACAATACACTGTTAAGAACGGCAGGATTGATACACGTTACTCAGAAGTCTTAAAACGAACCGGAGAATATAAAACTTAGCGGTAGAAACTTATAAAAAGAGGGATAAAGATATCGACCACACAAATATCCGGGTACGGCTAATTCAACAGAGATTAAAAACTATAAAGGAAGATCGAGATCACTATAAACGAAGAATTCAGTCTGTAGGGGATGAAGATATATTTTGAAATTATAAGATAGAAAGGAACAGGGAATAGCGACAACCGGTGGCTCGACTTATGAAGAAATTAAATCGCAGGGCTAGACACTCGATTATGTAATAGCGCCTATCGTTCTATTCTCATTAAAGCCGACAGTGCATCTGATATGATTTCTTTAATAATAATTTTTTTAACGAAATTAATACGAGCCTAATTATAATTTTCTACCGTCCTAAACTAGGAAAAGTTGCTGTTTTTGAGCGTATAAAAAGTTACACGAAAACCGTGATAAAAATAATAAGAAAACATATTGAAAAGAACCGTTTTCTTAAATAAAAAAAAACGCTCGAAGAAAAAGTGCAATAGTTTCTTTTATTTATAATTTATTTAAATTAACGATCAACCTAGCATTATAAATCATCTGTCTATGAATTTTTAAAAATTGAGTAAATTTTAATTAAAAAGAAAACTTTTTTCCAATTTATTCTTTAACAGGATAAAGTACAATTCTACGAATCAGATCATTATATCGTTAGTGTATAGGAAGACTTGATTAAGTTTAAAAGAAAGAAATTCGCCGGTATTTCTCGAAAATCAAATTCTAGGATAGAATCCGACGCCCACACGAAAGGAGATTTATTTGAAATCACTTCTAGTATTCAAGTTCTTGCTGTATTCGTGTTGTAGCGAGAAAAATAATATGAGCACTCTACGATCAAAGGTAGATAATCTATATACGGAACGATTATTGTTTCTTATAAAAAGCAATCGCAAAAGTGGTAAAATACTCTAAACGTTAACCAAACGTTTAGTAGTAATGTTATTCTGGTCCGAAAAATAGAATATACTTACTATTTACTGTATAAAGGCTTACTTTTTCTCAATAAAAAAACTTTATTATCAAAATAGTAAATTTCTCTCATTTCTTTGGTTAAACCTTCCCGCTAGAAAACTCACGATTTAAAGGTTAACTTCGAGAAACAAATTACACTGATAAACATAATTTTTGTTTCCTAACATCCGATACGTGATTTTATTCTGTTTTTTGATGCTAAAACGAATACGAACTCAGAACGGTTCTATCACCCACATTTTTGAAATTTTTTTAAATTTTAATTAAAGGATTTTTTTCATTTTTCAACGTATAGTTGGCATTTTAAGCTCCTATATTAAATTAGTTAGCTCATTTTTATTGTTTAACACTGTTTAAATAAATAGTAAGCTATAAATAAACAATACTAGACAAAGAATTAAATCATATCATAGTAACATATTACGACATCATATCTAATACAGAGGAGTGAGCCTTCATGGACAAGATTAATCATGTCTCTGCAGGTCGAAACATGTAGCAAAAAACACAGCTGTGTTGTTTGTATTAAGCGCTAGATTTGCGAAGTTCAGTATTGTTGCTGTCTTAAGTTTGTTAACAGTGCAGTGTCATAATGCCTCGAAATTGTGTAAATGATGTGGATGCCTTTTGTTATGTATGTGGTGAGTTTACCGTAAAATCAAAATAGAAAAAACATTACACCTTTAATTAAAAAGCATATCGTTTGTACTTTCAGTGTAAAATTGATATCAGTTTAAGACCTGGGCTCCTCATATAGTATACACTGTAAATTATTGTTCTATATATTTAAGAGGATGGCTGAAAGGTACAAGGATTTGCCATTTGGTGTACCTACGGTTTGACGTGAACCAAAGGATCATGTAACCGATTGCTACTTTTGTTTAACAAGTGTGTCTGGAATTTCTAAAAAATCTCAACATACTGTAAAATATCCTTTATTGCAATCTGCAATCAGGCCTGTACCTCACAGTGAAATTATTCCAGTTCCTGAGCCACCTGTGAATGTATGTTTCGAAAGCGGCGATGAATAATCAGGCAGTGCTGAAGAAGACGACAATAATTTTGATTTTGAATTATCTTCCGATAAGTCACCCTTTATATCTCATGGTCAATTAAATGACTCGGTTAGGGATTTAAATTTATCAAAAAATCAAGCTGAAATGTTAGGATCAAGACTGCAAGGTTGGAATTTCCTTCAAAAAAATACAAAACTTTCCGGCTTACGAAGCCGAAAAAGGTACTTTCTCAGTATTTTATTGATGAAAATAAATTGTTTATTGCACAAATATTAATGAGTTTATGTTGCACTTAGGACAAGTTCACAAACCTGAGGACTACCGCCCTTTCGTAGATTCGTCCAAGTATAGTTTAAAAGTGGTTCTACTACACAACGGTAACAAATATCCTTCGATACCGATCGCTTATGGTAATTATTTGAAAGAGACATACGATGTGATGAAAGATGTTCTTGAAAAAATAAATTATAAAAAAACATAGCTGGTACATATGTGGTGATTTGAAAACTACAGCTATTTTGTTAGGCATGCGGTTAGGCTATACTTAGTACATGTGTATTCTTTGCGAACGGGAAGCCGAGCTAGGGATAAATATTACGTTACCAAAGAGTGGCAGAAACGAGACTACTTAACTCCAAACGGTAAAAATATTATTCATGAGCCCTTAGTTAAACTTAAAAAAAATATTTTTACCCCCTTTCTATATCAAGCTAGGACTAATGAAAAATTTTGTTAAAGCAATGAAGAAGGATATTCGCGGATTTTTGTAAATCAAGCAGAAATATCCGAATATAAGTGAAGGAAAAATTAAAGAAAGAACATTTGTTGGTCCTCGAATAAGAGAGTTCGTCAAAGATGATGAATTTAACTCGATGTTAAATAACGTTGAAAGTGCAGCTTGGGCTTCATTTAAAGACGTTTGCAAAACTTTTCTCGGCAAACAAAAATCCGATAATTACCTCGATATTGTCGATCAACTTCTTACTTCACACAGAACTACGGGATGCAATATGTCTGAAAATACATTTCCTCCACTCACATCTGGAGTTTTTCTCGGACAACCTCGGAGACGTAAGTGACGAATACGGTAAACGTTTCCACCAAGACATTTCGGTGATGGAAAGCCGCTGTAAAGGGAAATGGAATACTAAGATGCTAGCCGATTACTGTTGGAAATTAATTCGGGATGTGCCTTAGGCTATTTTAAAAGAAAAGCAACAGCGAAATCATTCTAACACAGGTATGGCCATGCAAAATTTAAAATTTTTCAGATTTTAACTATATTTTCCTTTAATTTTTTTTGATTCGTACTTAATTTAAAACTAAGGGTGATAGAAAAATAGTGTAAAAAAATTCAAGAAATGGTATTGAAAAGGTACTTAGAGAAACATTTTTTTTTTGTGTCAGTGTTACATTCTTCAATATCTGAAAAAACCCTTTTTAGGATTTAATTTCTACTATAATTTTTTTTTATCTGGCGAATTCCCTGAATGATCAATAAAGCTTATAATTTCAAAAACCGGTCGCAACGAACCGGTTACGGAAAAAAGTATCTAAGATACTAATTATCTAATTAGAAACAGTACCTTATTCATAATTACGAAAAGCTTTTACAGCAGGTCGTTTATTAACGATTTTTATTTTGTAGATTTGGAGGAAATGAAATGCGGCTCGTTTCGTTTCAAAGAGAATAAATTATTAACAGTCATCGATATGAATTCATAAAGAGTTATACGACAAATAAACGATACAGCTTCTTTGGTAAATGACACGGGAAATTAAATTTAGGGGAAAACCTCGCTACAGATTATTTTTAGGAACAGAAAAAGCTGTGTAAAAATCGCTAAATCCGACGTTTTTGACAGAATAATTTTGTTCTTTTAGTTTTCAAGATAACTTGTGATGTAAATATCTCGCTAACCATTAATCCTGTCAGACTGTTTAGCGGTAAAATTTGAAGCGCTTTATTTTGAAGAAAAGAACACGTCGTCTATTTTCGAATACCATTTCGTCGAGCGACCGAGTTACGGCGGAAGCTATATATATATATATATATATATATATATCGTACAGAAGCTCTGATTCTAAAACGCGGTAGAAGTCAGACAGATTTTTGAACCGCATTTCGTTTACTCTGATACGACAAAGTAAACGTTAATATACGAGCGGATAAACCTTTTTGTGTTTATAAATAATTTGTTTACAACGCTTGAATGGAAATAATACGAACGGAAAAAATACCAGAAGATAAACTGATTAAATCGCCTAACGGTCGGATACTGATTAATCGCCTAAATCAAGATCGGGCTAACGATCTGTAATTCTAAGTATTCGACTGATCATTTAGGTTAAAATATCAAGAGTTTTTAAAATCGAATTTACGCGCTCTTTTTTTTTTTTTATACTTGTTTGTAGAAAAACATATTTTTGCGATAAAATGTTTCAACATGTTATTTAAACTGTTTTATTAAGCGCAATAAAAAAAAAATATATATTTACCTTTCTAATAAATAAATGAAAAAGTCACAGCGATATTCTACCGCGTACGTATAAAAGAATAAACTAAAAGGCGGCGACGGACATCCGTTGAAATCAAATCTCGTACGCAAAAGCTGAAATTTAATTTGTCGACTTGTCAAAACAATGTCCTTTACATTTTCAATTCGTTTTATACCGTACCGATACATCAGACTACGCGTAGGTGAGGTGAGCCGCGACGAATTCTTGGTACGAACAGGGTGGTGTCATCAGGAAAATTTAAAAAACAGAACGGCTTTATGAATCAAAGGATAAGTTAAAAATTAATTCAAAAAATCCAATACATGTGTATACATATACGTATATGTGTACGCAGATATACATATCGCACTCTTTCTGACAACAAACGTACAATTCATAACATGGCGGCAGCGACAGTCACGGAAAACGCTCACAGCTACGAGATGTAACGCGACAAGTAACGTATAAAAATATTTTACCGATCGCCTCTCCTGTTGTTACGATTAATAATAATTTCTCTCGGTTCACAAAGGGATCGCAAAGGGCAGTATCAAATATCAACAACAGCAGTAGCGGCGGAGAGGGCGGTCAGGTAATACGTGGGGTGCAGAGATACCCTGCGGCGAACTTTTGCTACGGATAAGTCAGGGTGAGTGAGGTTTATTTTTCTGACTGAACAAGGGCGGTTCACTCGCCGAGTTATTACCTGTTGACAGATTGACGATTAATAAATTGCATAAAAATAACGTGAATATCCCAAGAAAATATAGAATGACCGGAAATTTGAAGGATAAGAAACCGTGCGATAAGCATTATCTAGTAACGTTAAAGCGTAATTACAGATTATGATATATTTATTAATATATTTTAGATCGGGATGTATTATGAATTCAGTTTATTAAAACTGCAATATAAGCTACTAAATATATAGGCCGTAGTTATCCGAGCGAAGCGATTTATCTCTATTCGGTGATTTACGGTACAAGAAAAACAAAAAGAACGGACTATTAATCCACAGTATAGACTAAGAACACCTCTCCGGCGATATCTAAACGATATAAAAAAAGGCTGGCGGTACATATTAAAATAAGATTTATTTCCTTATAGTGTACGGAACGCTCACTTCGATCGGTACACCGTTAATAGAGAAGGATTATATCCTGAACGCTACAAGATTATATAGCGATGTTGCGAGTTTAAAGCGCGTTTTGTCATTCCGAAGAAGGTAATCTGTTATGCACATTTATTTGTAACATCGTTCCTCATCTATAGCGTAGAAAAAATGGCGGATATCAGTTTCCGATCGTTCATCTGACAAAGGACAATTTCACACTTCTTGTGAAAACGATACGCCTCACCGTTATCTATAAAATGTTGAGAAATACCAAAACATTAAACGAGGAACGTTCTCGAGCTTTTTTTGAGGGGGATGCTGAATACGATATCGAAAGGTTTCAGATAATTTTCGTTTTTCGGTATCTTTTGGTCGGTCGAAATTATTTTTTTACGTCATTTTACCATAGAATACACGATTTTACAACTTTTTTTTTAACATCGGCATTTGTTCCTAACCCAACTGTTCATTAAACTGTTAAGTCACCACGAATTATTATTTATTAAATCAATAGTAACGCCGGCTAAGAAAAAAGTATCGCATTACATTAATCGAAAGATTTCCATCGAGAAAAGCGTAATTTGGTTGGTCGATGTAATATATACTTCTCGCGATAGTCGCCACCGGTAACATTTGTCAAACGGCGTAATACTAATCGACCTGTGTCAGGATGTACATAAACTAGCTAATCTATACCGAACACCAAACCGTTAGAATCGACAAAAGTTGACACCCAAGGTGATTTGTGCAGCGTCAGTAAATTTTTACGCAAAAAAACGATCGTCAGATCTACATAAAATAACAGCGTTTTCATAACCGAAGTTAATCGTCTTAAGACTTGTAACGACTCATCTTCTCTATTAGAAAAAACAAGAAATGTCCCATTAACATAATTCATAATTTTTCCGTATTTCGGAAAGCTTTATTTCATAATTTGTAAATAATGGATCTCACTGTAATATCATTCGCATTCCATTATCCTACTTTTCGCCTTGTCAGTTTACTTCCTAAATAACACGAAAGTCGGGATCTGCACGACCTATCGATCCTACATTTTTAAATCGTAACACATTTACGTTTTTATAGAACGAAAGAAAATCTAAAAAGAATCGAATAAACTAAAAAACTAATAAAACCGATTCCAATACTGCAAAATAAAAATCGATTCTTTATTAAGTTTCGACGTTTTGAAATCGACGCCAGATTTATAACCGATTTTTTATTACTCGTCAAAGTTCAGAAAGCGTAAACGTACATATATACGCAGCAAGCGCTTCTAATAGTACAATGGAGGGGATAGTGTACCGCTACAGAACGTCGTCGATAACATGAATCCAGTTGTCGGTCTAGCAAACCAATCCTCACCCTGCGTATCAACCGAGCTAACTAAACTTTGACGAGCAATACTATCCCTTATCAGGAGACGACTTAAAAAATCACAAAATTTAAACGGTATTACTTTTTATCTTTTAGTGCGTTTTATGAAGTTGAATATTTAAAGCTGTTTTTTACGGATCAAAAAGTTAGGTCTGCAAAAAATAATGTTCATCTGACAAAAAGCCGTTCACAAAAAAAGGCCAGAAATCTGCGTCTTGAAAAAAATGAGAAAAGAAATTTAAAAAAATAATATAAATAGGCTACTACTGAGGATGAGATAAGGCATTCTCTAACGCTTAAATAAGCATATCTTTTTAATTAGTTTCACGTGAAAATATATTAGATCGTCATCAGGTAACGTTATACTTACTTACCTAATAAGTACTCATCAGGTAAGTATTACTCATCAGGTTAGATATACTTACTTTACCTTTGATTAGTATAATCGGAGAAATAATGGCGACAAACAAATATTTATAAAAATTATCTCAGAAAATCGTGTCACTTTTCGTTAAAAAATTGTAATTAAATTTAACCGGAAGGATCATTAATTTAATTTTACTACGGACGGACTGCCGGCAGAAATTCTCCTAAACGACAAAAAGAAATGATTGAAATCGGTGTACGTAATAGAAAATAAGGCTGTATTCTACGTAAACAGAAAAAATACGGAGATCGAAACGGGAACCATCTTCTCCTTTTTGGAGTAAGTTAAAAATTATTTTGTAGCGGATTTGTCAATCGATCATCTATTTCACAATAGAATTGTGAAAAAATTTACAAGTATGCACGGCTACAATAATGTTGTACGGCGATAATTACAAGAAGCGACTGTCACGTGAAATAGCTCTGTTCTGATATCTTTCCGTCGAAAAGAAGTAGACTCAAATAGTGTAACAAATTATACTTACAAGACCGGCAAAATTTCAAGCCGGTAACATGCAATATCAATTCGCATTTTGTGCGAGCATGTAATACATACACACTAACGCACGCATACGATCGTATAATAAAAGCAAAGAGGAGTGAAGGACGGAGCCGGTGGATATCTTTTCACCGCTTACCTCGATCCTACCGCTTCGTTCGCTCTACAGCTCGAAGCGATAGGGGCCGCACGCCCGCTTCGCCTTTGAAAATCAAATACGGGGGTCGGAGTATTAGAGCGATGCGGAGCGGGAGCGTGTCTGTGACAGATTCCTCCGACGCCATCGTAAAGCACCGCGCCTCTGCCGCAGAGTCGGTTAAGTTAATGCTTCGATGAATCTTCACTGCCCCGTAGCGAAGAAGAAACCCCTTCGTTTTTCTCTATCGCATACAACACGATTCGCAAATAAGGACATAATAGGAACAGAAAGCCGTACAATAGACATTACGCATCGATAAACTTTTTACATAAAGAAATAATAAAACAAGCAGATAACGTACGGTAACGTTTATCGAAATAATTCAAACAATAAAAATCGCAAATAATGTAATCTGTGATTATTCTACAACGCAAAACAACTGACAAACCTAAAAGGACAAGGCTATACGATAAAGTATAACGGCAAGACTAATGTGTAATCCTTCTAAAATTTTGATTTGTTAATCGAATGCTAAAGCGCACATTTCCTAAACTAAAACGACGCTCGAAAAAACCTTAGTCAGAATCCCAGAATTTATTGTTTTTCAAGAAGAAAAAACCATCAGCGAGCGATTTAAAATTCGGTATTGACTACATATAAAATTTACGGAACAAAAGAATAATCGTTTACCGGGAAGCAAATTGTCGCACACGCGTCCATCTCGGTAATAATTTTATTGAAGTTTAAATTAAAAAACGTTTCGGTAATTTGATGCGGACTCGTGAACGGTAATTTATAAAAGTTTAACAGAAATGCAATATTAATCTATAAGCTACTGTTACAGGAACCAAGTATTTCAGCACTACGCTGACTGTCCCTTCCCGGAATTCAAGTCGTGGAAACCTTAAATATATATTTTTCGGGTTACTTTTTTTTTTTAAACCGGTTACCGAAAAAAACCTTTATGGCGATTTTAAACTTTCAAGTTATCGGTTTTCCTCCACCGTTTATCTTGTCTAATGAAAAAATTATCGCAGTCCGATTCAATTCGAAACGCGGATAACATATTTTAAATTTACAGTTGTTAATTTATACAAATTAAACGGTTAATAAGTAACGAGAAAATAAACGGCTGTGCTTTGACGTCCCTATAAATATTTGTTTTGACAAATAATAAATGTAACGCTTCTTTGTAATATCTTGTGCAAAACCGAAAACAAAGTTATAGCTATAATCGAGTGTTACAAAAATTATTACATACGCTGAAATAAGATAATAAACGCACGGAAACCTATTAAACGGTTACGTTTCTGTTATTTCCGTAGACTTTATACGGTAATTTACAAAAAAAAAACTAAATTACAGAATCTGTATTATATGAAGTTAGCGGCCGACCGTCTAGAGACTTTATTATCACAGTCTGAGAACCGTGAAAATTGATGAATCAATTTACAAATTCCATGGAAAATTCAGATAAGATCAATGAATACAGCCGTAATAATCTATTTTTAACAAAACTTACATTAAGGTATGAATAGCGGGACTCAAAAAGGTCCGCTTTAAGATTCAATGAATAACTGAAAATTAAAAAAAAAATAAAAGTTTATTTAAAATAAATATGTAATCGCTACAGTTTAAAGATAGCTTCTTTAACTTTTATTAAGTAAATGAGTCGGAATAAAAAATTCTTTTTCTTATTTGGTTGTAGTAAAATTCTATTTTTTCGATGACCAAACGATTCTATTTTTAAAAAAAATCCAGAATTAATGCTACAAAATAAATAAGTCCCTGGTTTAAGTTATTTGAAAAATAACCGTAACAGTTTACGAAGTAAAAAGGCAAAGTTTGAAATCGTTACGTAAAATACAATTAACTAATAACATCTAAATGTACGACCGGTACTAAATCATCTACATCGAATAACCTCTCTGCATTTTCTGTAGTCTTTATTATCGGATAGATCATATACTTTTACAAAATACAGAGATAAGAATGTGCGTCTATATAATCGGTAAGTCTCGACTTGGTATATCAAGGATTTAAAATTTCATATTTTAGGTAAATTACCGCAAAACTTTTGGAAGAGTTGTAAAAAAATCTATACCGTCCTGTGAGGTACCGTAAATAAAAAATAATTTAACGGTACTTTTTATACCGGCATAAAAAAGAAGAGATAAATCCGTACAGTTAAGATCGCGATCTCGGCTGGAGAACGTGCTATCTCACATTACGTACGGAAGGTCGGTAAGGAAGGTTCTCCCGAAAAGCTTATCGGTGGCTTTAATTTTATCGACCTCTGCGATCTAACAAGTCACTTCGAAGAAGATCGACAATCGACAAGGTGTCGGTCGAGCGTCACGTCGTTACAGTGATTTATTGGTTACAATTGCACTTAAAACGCCACAAAATAAATTAAATAATTTCCCTATTGTTTGCGTTCTATGAAGTTTTATTTGATAAAAAACCTAAACCGGTAGAAAAAAAACGGAGAATCACTGTCCCGATCTTAGCTATCGATCGGTTTGAACTTTTTTTACCATTCGTATCTCAATAAGAACAATCATTTGATTAGGTCGATCGGTACATTTCAAGCGGTTAATTTCATACTATAATTGAATAAAAAGAAAAAATTCAGAAATATATTCTCATTAACGGTTGAAAGTTATTGTACGTAATTTTAATTTTAAATAATCGTACAAAAAAAATAACGTCGGGAATAGTAAAGCCACACAGTCGCGTATTTAATCTCGTATCTAATATGCCGAATCAGAAAAAATATATAAATTTAATCGTTATTACGTAGCGTCAAACTGATATCTGTAAACAAAACCGTGTTTACATATTTCGTGCGCAAGCGCAAGCGATGTACATCGACACTCAAATGAAAACGATCGTGAGACAAACCGTCTAACGAGTAGCACTAAGTAGTTAACGCGGTCGTTTTGTCACTCTTTCCTCTCCGAAGCAGTTAAATCATGTAAAATACGCGTAAAAAAAACCACATTATTTCTGTATTAATCGTTACTTGTAATTGTTATTAACTTCGTTATCGGATTAACAAAAGCCGACGTAATAGTTTTCTACTTCTTAAAACTAATCGTGGACAGAAATGATTATTAACTAACTGTAAATCGGTCGATAACTGTTAAACTGTCGGTCGCAAACGCCCAAATCGGGTGAGTACAATACGATAGGTTATTTACTTACAACCTTATTATTCAGGTTTGGTTAGACGGTTAACGATACACATTTTTCAAATATTTTGCGCGTTTCAAACCCCGTTACATTAAAAATATGAAAAAAAGTACTACAATTTTTTTTTTTAAGTTTCAGAATGCAATTATATAAGACAGCCGTCGATATTTTATCGTCATTATTAAGCTTCAAACTAACTGGAAAGTTTACAAATCTAACGAATATAAACCGAAGTACTAAACGATATTAAAAATCTGCTAAACGGTTTGAAATTATACCTCCTCAAAACAGCCGATAAACCTAATTACAGTTTAATCGATCCTTTACGTTTTTAGATAACCGCTTCCAAGACGGTGTCGTCGATTTAATCATAAGAAATAAATTAATCAGTAATACAGGAAAAATTAAGTTTTTTTATAGGTACTGCAGTATCATCGAACGGAGAAAGTAACAGCCGATCTGCGATAACGGTAACCGGCGGGTTTATTACTAGACGGGGTATATATTTTTTACCGATTACATTTAATCCTTTTAAAAACTAAAAATCGTTAGGTTATGAACGTAACATAATAGATAATAATTTCGTCGCGGTAGTAATTTACAAGCGAACCGAGACGTTAAGACATCTTAAATAAATATCAAAAAATATACAGAATCCGTTCTGGATGATGAGTCTATAATAATTTTCTTTTAATATAGTAAAACACTTACGAACTAAGGATTACTAAGCGCTTAGATAAACCGAGCGAGACGGCGGTAATGTTATTAACCGGTAAAACCGTATTCCCTTTGGTTTTCGCCAGCGTTTCAGTTTTTAATAGCCGGCAAAGATCGCATTTAAATAACGAGTGTGTTGCGGTCGTTGAAGCTGACGTGCCTGATTCCAGGCTCCGGTTTAACGACAGCAGTCTTTGGAACTTCTTAATACGGCGAGCAGGAAAGAACAGCGGGAGGTGGAAGGAGGAGGCGCGACGCGACGCGGTTTCAACCCGGGAACTTCGTTAATCCCACCCGCTGAAAACATGTTTAAAACTATATTCGGAACTGCATTCATACCAGCTAATTCCTGATAATTACAAAGTAGGCTTCCGCTACGGTAAAGGTACCGTAACGGCTTACTTTTATTGTTCCTCTTGTTCAGCGTTCTCTATTCTTTAAACCGCTACCGAAATTTTACACTTCATAAAGAATTTGCCAAACATTAATGCTCGCCAAATGTATACAGCGAAGAGGCGCTCAAACAATTGTAACGCATATATGAATAAGATCTTTTGCGGTGGCCGCGTATTCGGGACGGTTACTAACGTTGAAACAAAATTAACATTTTAATAAACGGAATTATTTTACTTAAAATATATTCAGCTATACCGATAAAAATAATCCCTTAACGTCTACGATTTGAATAATATACTTGGTAAATCCTATTCTCCCGAATCTGATAATAATATTGAACTTAAAAAATAAAATAAAAATACTGATCTTTAAAACTGCAACCGATAATTTGAAGAATAAATTACATTAAATACCTTTTGTTACGAAAACAGAGATTAAATAAAAGACGATAATTTATTTCATAACAACATTATTAAGACGATTATTTATTTATTATTCAAGCTCTAAAAACGACTAAGTTTATAAATTATTAATACGACCGTTTTTAACAACTTTTTTCCGTACGAGTCGAATTTTCAGTAACTAGCTATACTAGGCGAGTTATATCTCCGTCGATGAACCTGAAGCTTAATAACTTCATACCGACGGTAAAAATTGAATTGTCATATTTTATTCCCCGATAACGAACCGATGCGATTTCATTTCATTACTAAAATTCATCTTCATAATTGTAATAAAAGTACCCTTTTTGACTGTTTGAACCGTACTAGACTTTATGTCCGTAAAAAAAAAACCGGAGTAAAAGTCTAAAAAAGAAATATTAATTAAATAACTAATGTCCAATTTTTATCACAGTCATCGCCTGTTGCAGGGAATTTTTCGACCGTGTATTTTTTGATACAATTTTATACGATGCGTATAAAACAATCAATATTAGCTCGAAGATGTGATACCTTTAAACGAGGCGGTGTGTATAACACCCGAAAGGAAATGATTCTTTCTGAACGGCTGTAGTCGTAAAATATCGTTATCGGCTTTTTTAATGATTTTATCTCTGAAAAACCTTCAAATGATGCGTATGTTCTTTAACTATTTCATAAAGTTCTGCTTTAAGATCGGTTTCGCGGAAAGGAAAGCCATGTGACTTCAGCCGGTGTTGCGTAACGATCTAATAAGAGGCATTACCTAGCACAACTACTGAATTAGGTGGTGAATTTGGAAGTGGTTTCTCTTTAAGCCGCTTTGAAAAATTCATTTCGTGATGATAGGCTCCCGCGTAGCTGTCGTGGATTTCTACATAGTAAGGCAGTGAAGTATGAATCCCGTATCGCCTACGGCGTGCAAAACAATCGATCTTGATCCTCTGCCAACCGATTTTTTCAAAAATTCTTTAGGCGGGCTCTTTTCAGCCCATCCTTGGTTTTGAAACGAATAATGTATATGAACGTTTCGTCGAGAAAACACAACTAAACGATTTTTTTCTCTGAATTCACTTTTTTTTCATATACTTATAATAGCGTTTGTATCGGATGTCATGGCTTTCCACTAAAAACCGATATACTTGTCGAAACTTTAACCCGTTTGAAGCCGATCTTTTTCAAAATACGTCTTAATGATGTAGCGGAACCTGCGAACGCATTATCATTTTTTAATTTTTCTTAGTAACTTTTGTACGGTGGGAAGACATTTTCTTGAGTGTTAAAGTTGTTAACTACACGGTGAACACGGCATTAGTCAAAGTCGTCTAACCGAGAAATAGTATTTTTTTTGAGTGAAGAAAAAGTCGTTGACGGATTTTCAGTCATAAATTTTGCCTCTGCTAATTAAAGCAGAGGCAAATAATAGACCTATTAACTAGCATATAGACCTTTTCGAAACTCCCGTCGCGGCACTAACCCTTTCTATTATATTTTTAGGATCGATAACAAATAAACAGTTTTTGCCTCTTCGGTAATAAATTTCACGACATTAGTCATAACTTCGCGAGATTTACTAAATACAATTTTTCTTCCCCCGATTTTAGACGGTTTAACAAACTAAAACTAACATTAGATTAGGATAAAAAAAGTAAAATAAAACTTAACACTACGGTTAGCCTGTAAAAGTAATTTCCGCATCGTTAACAAAAATAATTTATATGCTTTACTATTAAAAAATCGTAACCTACGAAATACGTCTGTGATGTGAACACAGCGAACAATAATGATGAACTGAAGAAATGCGTTCGCATAATATTAGTACTTGTATATGAATAATGAAATTACTCTTCAATAATAATATTTATAAACATTTCTGAAAACAAAGTAATTACTTAGGTACGCAAGTACGTTTGAACAATAACCTGTTGTTGATAATTAATTTTTATTTGCGGCATTACAGAATTTAATTGTAACTGATTGCACACTTATGGAGGGACGAATAGAGGCACTGTCATTCTGGTGGAGTGGTAGTGGTAGGTTCACGAGCCCATATAAAATGGCAATATTTATACTTGTTTTACGAGCAGCGGTCTACAACAGGAAAAATATAATTTTTGTTATTAAGTGATTGTTACAATACTTTTTCTTCTAAGTAGCAATTAATATAGCTCCTTTTTTCAAAATACCATTTACATTCTAACCGTTCATCCTGCAAATAATGGTGTCGACCGCAGTGATTTAAAAATAATTTTAAAAATTTAATTTTTTCAACCGATATTGAATTTTCTAAATATTTATCGGAATATAAAGTAGTATAATTCTACCAATAAATAAAAGTATGGCAAAAAAAAACATTCCGACAATGACGTAATTTTGTACTTTAAAATAATGTAGAATGAAATTTAATACTAATAACATTACTGGTTAAAATACATAAATGATAATACATATATTTAACGTGTTTGTTATATAAATGTGCATTAACCGATATATTAATTATAGATTGACGACTACGAAACAAAATGAGATTCGGTCACCGACTAAATTAATAATATTGACGTTTTCCGTAGCTTTTAATTCGTTTTCTTGCTAATCACCCATCAATTGTAACCTCATCCAAAGCTATTCTAAAAAAATATGCCAGTAGAAAGATTTAAATAGGATGGAGGTAATAAAATGAAGGAAAGAAAAACCCGACCGGTGAAAGCTGCAAGCTAAATTCAAAACCGGCGTAAGCAATCGAAAAAAAAACGTGCGAAGATAAAATTGATCATATTATTCGGTCGCCGAGTCATATTGTAAAATAGTATTTATCTCTGTATCGATTTATAATTGTTTGGCGCTGTTAAATATTTCGGTAACTGACTAGATTGATATTATAAAGGATAATCAAAAATTATTCAGCGCATTTTAGGTGTTAATAAAACAATGTACTTACGCGTATGTTTTATTGTTGAACAAAGCATTTCAAACGGTTTTGTTTACAACACTTGTTAAACTAACCGATTTCTTTGAGCTCTTTTGTGACGCGTAAAATGTCGCATGCGTCGACTGAATTTAGTATGCGTGAAGTTTTATGTTTTTGTGTAGAACCTTCACGATCGTCGATTTAGCTCGGCTTCTCTGGAAAGTTTCTCTTTCTAGATCCACAAATTCCTCGGAGACGGGAGATCTACAAGTTCATTTTTTGTGTACTAAACTTCCAGTATCCAGAAACCGCTGCGCTGATACCGAACTTAATACAATCTTTATTAGGAGGATCACGGCCGAACTCGAAAACATCTACCAACAGTAACAACAGAACCGTTTTCATGAAACCATAGTAGGCACACCGTTTCCTCCTGTACAGAAGCCAATGCTCAACTGACAATCCCCTCTGTCGTTACATCGCGTCGGGGGTGTTCATTCAAGGTCATCAGTAACTATAGTACCTACACATCGACCCGATCTACACTGCTTGTTCGTGTTTTATTAGTCCCTAAAATGGAAACCACATCGCTTAGTTTAATCTATAAATAATAGTTTGTTGGCAAACACTCACATGATAATTTACAGATGTTGAAAATAATGTCCATTCACTTCTAAGCACTTGTCAACACGTTTGACTATGTTCCTGGTTACTCTTGTTAGATGTACCATGTCTATTTCCTGGACGGCACTGGTAATGTTTATCTGAAATTCTGGCAGGGTGTGTTGATTGCTCCTATAAACAATTTTTTTTAAGTAACCAAAACGAAAAATACTTGGACTAGTCAGATCAGGGGATCTTGGTGGCCACGGTCTTTTAGAAATGATTCTTCTATCGGAAATATCCTGCACCATCTCCATAGTAGAGCGAGCTGTATAGCAAGAAGCACTGTCCCGTTGCAACCAGCAATCACAATCATCCTCTTGGAGTAAGGCTATGACTGTTGGATAATTTCTTGGTAGACGGCAGCTTCCACAGTTTTTAAAAAAAAAACCAAGGGTCCTATTATTCATCGCCCAGAAACCGCACACTATACGTCTATATTTGTGAGTGTAGGAGATTCAAATAAAATATGCAAGTTTTCAGAACCTCAGGTCCGGTACTTCTGACTATTAACATACCCACCGAGGTAAAACCACGGCTCATCTGTGAAAAACGCTTCATCAAAATGCCGATGTTCTCTCTAATGAAGTTTTTGAACCGTAGAAGTTTAAGAACCCTTTTAGCGAAATCAATATTAGTTAGCTCATGGAAACCCTGTATTCGATATATATAACATTTCAGAATTCTCCTCGCTACGGTGTGGGCTGAACCTAGTGAAATGTTCTTTTCTCGGCGTTATCTCAGCAAAACTTTATGAGCTATTCTAACTTCCGTTTTAATGTCCAGTACGAGCTGCGTAGTTAACATTGACCAGTGTCGGGCACGTTTCTAATCTAACTCCGAACCGGTTTCACAAAATTTTTTAACAAACTTCTGAATAACGCTCTTCACTGGTGCTTCCTTTTAAAATTTCTCCTTATACTTTCGTCGACACACAACATAAAATTTCTTTCGTTTATAAATAAGTCTCCGTCACGAATACACGTTCTTCAACAGTTAACCGCATTTTAACAAAGAACAACACACGATTACGCAACCTTGATCAAAAGTAAATGCTCTACACAGACTGATAATACTCAAATTTGCATGCGATAAACAACCCTCCCCGTTCCAGCTCCAGTCGAACCATCAATTTTCATATTATTTTACCCGTTTCACACAAGTAGATACATTTTACCAAAAATATGCAAAAGTGATGAGGCCTTTGTTAAGTTGAACACTCTGTATACACATTAAACTATTTAAGTAGGTAAATACTTTCAAGGTAAGAATTTCGACTATTCTAAATAATAAAAAAAAAAACAAATCAAATGTATTTCTGCTTTACTTCCAGAAAAAATTAGAATTTCTATAATTCATAATATAAGGAAAAAACAAAGTATCAGGTACACGTAAAGGTAACAGTTCCCATAAATCGGTGTAAAACGTAATTATATTGTACGTAGCGCGTGAAAAATGGATTGTGTTCATTAAATAACATTAAGAATTTAACACAGATTTTCAATTATTTCCTATAACAGTTACGATGACATATTTAAGTAATAGTAAGCTTAGGATAAAAGCCGTTCCAAGACTTACCGTTAGGTCAGTATAAATTACCTTATAAACCCGTTCATTGAAGTATTCAATAACCCCGTATGTACTAGACCGTGTTCGATTTTCCACGGATACCTTAAGTATCTTTCATTATTGGCAACCAGGTGGAGGTAGAACGTTTGTGATTTACGCGTCCACAATTAAATTCTAAAGGGAGCTAATTTACAAACACTTTCTAACCTCAATTATCAAGAGCGTACATACGCACACATACCGAATTACAATTTAACATGACCTAATTCTCCTTCAACAGACACGCACAAAAGCTTCATTTTAACGTAATTAATAAGAAAAAAAAACAAGCGATGAAGGAACTTTTTCATCCTTGAATCGCATTAAAAAAAGTGGTTGATCGGCTGAATGAATTTTCGAACGGCATACATTTAATATCACTCAAAAAGTTCCCGACTTGTTGGAAAGTGGCTTTGATGAGGGTGCTCTTAAAATCAGAAAAGGATCCTAGTGAGGTCGGAAGTTATCAGCCCATCAGCCTCTTGCGGGTAATCGCCAAGTTGCTTGAAAGGCTGGTTGTGGAACGGCTCTGGGAAAGCATAGAGGTGAACTGTTTTCTAAATCGAGACCAGTATGGCTTAACGAAAGGTTGGCACTGAAGATTGCGTCTTAAATGCTGTTACCGAGGTGGAAAGCGCCGACTGTAAATATGTTTTGGCAATTTTTATAGACATAGAGACAGCATTTCCTTCCTTGTGTTGGAGTTCTGTCCTCGATGAGTTGGAACGCCGAAATGTTCCCGTAGCCCTTCAGGCCGTACTACGTGACTATTTGTCTAATCGTACGGCTCTGTTTAAAGATGCGCACCTAGTTGTGAAAAAAAATCCGTTACCAGGGGAAAATATTCTGTAACTTTTGGTTTCCGTGTTTTCATACCCTAATATTTAATTTTACAATGATATTCTTTTAAGTTGAATTATTCCCTCTATCTTATCCTAGTTTACTTTAAAATAAAGTTTTTCCCGGGAGACAAATCCTCGCTGTTCATTGATTTTTATATCTCCTACTTTCAGGAAATTAATAACATCATCAGTAAATTGTAATATTTTCAAGAACGTTTTCATCTTTTTATCTGCGACTGTTACTCACCACTAAAAATTTTCATTTCATTCCATATAGATGAAATAGTACCGCTGTTCTATACGAAGTAGTAGTAGTAGTAGTATTGCTTCCTGCGAATACAAGTTAAAATATAAAACGGACAGACTACCGCATTTTACTTCGAGAAACGTTTTAGACTATTATTTTAAAGATCGGTAAAAACAATAACCGAAAATTTAAATCATTAAATGAGTAAAAAAAAAGATAAAAACAAGCCGAGAAAGAAAGAGAAAGGGTGTGAGAGAGAGAGAGAGAGAGAGTGAGAAAGAGATGCGAACATCATGCGATTATTGTAAGATAAACGATACAACGACAGTGAATTTGTAGAAATATCGGTGTGTCTGACGAAGAGAAATGTCTATATAAGATGATCAAAGTACTTGTTATCGATTAACTTCTTGTAGGGTAGAGGACATAGGAAATGAGTCGGGATAGGACGAAGCGTAAGAGGAGGTGAAGCGAGTGAATTCGCAGCGGCCGATGTAATGATCTGATTTTAACCCTTCGGGCAGAGACACTCTATACCGTGTCCTTTCCTAATTACCCAGTCCCCTCGTGCTTACTACCACCACCATGTGTCAAAACGGCCCTTTAGAGGGCCAGATGAAACGAGGAATATCTATAGCTAATTCAAGAACCGTTAGACCGTATCCTGTACACAGTCACCGTATTCGACGAATAAAGAAAACATACATTTTACTTGGAACTCGTGTGTTTAATTCTAATTCGGACACAAAGAGAAGTCGCTTTTTGTGTTTAAACAAATTCATACGTACTTTATATCTTACACTGACACGTACTGGAGAGAGCGCATGCACACACAAAAACTAAATTTTATGAAAAACGTTATCGGCTTTAGAGTGCGATTTTCAAAGCCGAGTACAACAGACCTACTAAAAAAATGTTTGATATCCAGACGAAATTAAACCCAGATAAATTCAAGGATCGTTATCTTCGAATCTTTCGAAACTGGAATTCGAAAAATTGGACGTCTTTAACGTAAAAAAGTAACTCCGAATTTCATAAGACCTAAAGTTTAATTGCCTAGAAAAGAGTACATTTAAGTCAACGCTAAGGATTAGCGTCGACCGACGGGCGGTGAACGGTCGTGGGGGCGTATCTTAGAATTTATTAGGAAGATCATGAAAGAAAAGCAAAAGGAAGAAGATCGTTTTGTGTAGTGTTGTGACCTCAGATTTTTTTGTGGCATGAATTGTGGCGCTGTGTGTGTGTGTGTATGTGTGGTCGGAGTGTTAGTCCGGGTTGCTTGTCGCCAGTTCCGTCGTCCCCCCGTGTTCGGGCCACGGATTGCGTCCGCGCGGGATGTGTTGCACGTTATGAGCACGGTTCCGTGTGCAATAACACAGCGCGGGCATGCGATGCTCGTGGGGCGAGTGTTCGGGGGCACTCTCTGGGTGATTTGGTGTGTTAGTTGTTTGTTGGGAGTGTCATTTTGTTGAGTGAGTTTGTTCTGTCATGTGTGGGTGCCTGCGCTCCCAGATGTTATGCCCAAAGGTAATTCCAGGGAGCGTTAACGAGGGTGTAGTCGGTAGGAATCCGACACGGATGTCTTATGCAAGATTCTACCTCCTCCTACGTAAATGCCTATATCGCTCCGCTCCGGCGGAGAAAAGGGGAAAAAATCCGACCGTATTATCACATATGTGTATAGACAACTAGAAAGATACAAATACATAACGAGGGCTATAACATTCGGTAATCTAGAGGACAAAATTAACATCAAAATCAAGTTCTCAGTGATCATATTACTGCACCGCGGTACTGTCGAAACGGCGAAATCTAGAGAGAACTGAAAGCAGAAGCCGTCGGCGATGTAACATCCTCTGCCGTAAAAAATCCACACCCGTTTCACGAACATGTTAACGTTGAATCTCATCTGCCATTTAATAACATAAAAACGACGAAAAAGAGAATGAACCTTTCTGGCCCGTCGACTGATTAACGCTTTTGTGAAACAAGATAGAAAAATTATTTGCAAGGCGTCGTTTGACCGCTCTCAGTTAACGTAACAAAAAATGCAGATATTCGTAAGTTACAAACGCGCAGAAAGCCGGTTCAAGCGATCTGAAAGTTTGAGAAGGTGTAACTAAGCGACAGAGCTTGTTTAAGCCGATAGGCTAACCTAGCCGAATAGAAAGCGGTTTTACTACTGGATTTGTTTTATAAATGTGCCATTCGCTTTTTTTACGATTTTTCGAGTTGTTTTGAACTGGAGTTTTTTCTGCTTTAGTGAAAATTCAAAGTAGGAGACTGCGGAGTCATGAAATATGCTTCTGTATTTAAAATTTTAGTTAGAAATAGTCTACAACTCGATGCGTTTAAAAACGGGAGAAGATATTGGCGTTTCTTTACCGAATGCCGTTCGACTTACGACAAGAACTATTATTCTGTTGAACATTACTTGTTGGAAGTTGTTTGAAGATAAATATCTTGGAAATCGACCGTTTGATTTTCATAAAGTATACCTAAAAATTTAGCTTAAGTTTCCTGTCGATACCCGAAATATTTTAAACGAATTCGAAAAAAAGTATATTTTTAGAACCGCTATCCTTAAGTCCGTGGTTTTTCTTCAATAACACTTCAAAATTTGAAACGATCTGTTATGGATTTCGCAAGTTATAAGCAGGCTATCTAACAACTTTGGAAACAGAGCTCTAAAGAAAGGCACGTTCTTCGGCTTTACCTAAACCTTCTTAAATAACTGAAAAATTAAAAATTGTCATTCAAGAGACGTGTAATTTAACTGGCTGCATTTTTGTGGCCTGTTTTATGAAAATATGACGTTTTATTTCAGAGATATTTTTACTAATTTGACATTTACACTTAATCGGATAGTAAGAGATTGGTTTTACAGTGGTTTCGCTACATCGCAGCAACTATATTTCACTTTTTTCTTAAAACTGAATTAGGCGTTTTCGAAAAACTCAATTCTGAAGTTAGTACTCGTAACATATAATCGTAAGCTTATTCCAAAGAAGTTTTTCTGAAAACTACTACAAAGGTGCCCAGATATTTTTACGCACAAATACAGCTATACGCATATTAAAATGTTATTAACATAGCGGGAAACGGTTTTTTAAAATTTCATTATGTTATTATGTTATTCACATAACTAAATACAACTCTTTAACACATGCTGTAACGTTTAATGAGGAATTGCAGCGACACATCGTTCAATTTCGCTCTGCAATTCGGGAGTGGTGAGGATGAGTATTGTAAGCGGCATCCATACGGTATCCCACCAAGAAAACGTCAGAAGGGGATAAATCAGGAGACCGAGGGGGCCACAACTCCTTTAAAATCACCTTTGCACGAAAACACTGATCCAAAAAAGTAACAGAATTGTTGGTTGTATGAGCCGTAGCATTGTCCTGCTGAAACCATATGTACTCGAGCCGGTCTGCAGGTTTGGTTTGCTTGGCATTTCTCCCGTCACCACCCCACTCGGTCGCTCTAGAGCATAAGACCGAATGTCTGTGCCACAAACGGCTACTGAGCCACAAAACAGTTGAGCGATCAGTGTCCAAAACAGCTCCTAGAGCTGATCTAACAGCATGAACGGACTAAGCGCGGTGCCATACGCCACCGGCTTACGTGTCCCAACCGCTCACTTGTCATATATTTACTAAAATGGGTAGGCGTACCCCGTCAACTACTAAAATATATATGACATCCATAAATTAAATTTACTTCGTCTAGACAGAAATTCGCTGCCACGCCTAGATCGCTGAATACCAGCAAGTATCTGTCCACCATATTAAAGCGCTTGCAGTCTTAACTGGCTGGTGGTCAGCCGTGTATATCATTAGGTTAACTTCCCACAGCAGTGCGGTAGGAGTCTTTTCCCTTAAATTCCGACTGATGTCGGTCATTTTTCAATCGATATCAGTCGGTAGAACAATGCTTTCAAAGACATCTCGGTACACCACGTACATTAGAGGCATTAGTCTTTCCGAATAATCCTCCTAAGTTTGTGCATCACTGAGACGGCGTCCGCTGCTACTTGCTTAATGTGGTCGCTATAAAGAAACTTTTCATCAAACAAAACACCTAGGTACTTATGAACTCTAACTCGGCTGATTACACAGCCTTTTTATATAATATAGGGCTTACGACTGTACGATAATTTGTCTGCGCCCTTGAGAAGCATACACTTCGTCTTGGACACAAAAATCTTTAAATTTTGAATGTTCATTCAGCCCTCTGCGGTTGAGAAGGCCTTGACTTGTTCAATAGGGATCCGTAGTTTGCTTACGGAAAGACTCTTACCTCATTGCCATGGGAAGCTAACCTTGAGTATGGCTGACTACTTGCCGATTATTATGGCTCCAAGCGCTATAAAATGGTGGACAGGTACTTGGTGGCATTCAGCGAATTTCTGCACAGACGAAATAAATTTTATTATGAATGTCATATATATCTTTAGTAGTTGACGGGGTGCGCCTACACATTTTAACAAATATGACAAGTGAGCGGTTGGGACACGTAAGCCGATGATGGTGTATGGCACCACGCTTAGTCCGCTCTCACGCTGTTAGGTAAGCTCTACTTTTCTTCAGTTTTTTTTTTTTTTGTTTCTTAAGTGTAATTTTAATAACCAAATAAAAACGCATAACTTAACAAAAAACAGTACGGGGAATAAAATACTGTCACTCTTAAGACTTTTTTTTACGGTAAGGAAGTTATTAATTTTCTAACTCATCGGTAAAAATATGACGCAACTAGTACACCGGTTGACCACAATATAAAACAATAAACGCTTTCTATTAAACTAATGTAGTTTTATCAAATATTTAAATAAAATCTACGTCTGCAATCTTCGGTAGCACCGTAACGAAACGTCTCGCTATACGCTAATAAAACGAATACAGGAATTCGATGCGGGCGAAACACGATCCTACTGTCGCTATATAATAAGTAGAGCTAAGCCATACAAAAACAATTAAATTTAAATAAATGACGTTTCACGGCCGACATAAATTGAAAACACAAGCACACATAGATACTATATTTAATCCAGTAGAACGGGATGAAAAAAATTCAATATAAAATTCTTTACTGAAAATAATGAAATTCCTTTGGGTAATATTTCATTATGTTATCTTCACAGTTCAGTTATGTGAAACACTTCGATACCGTTATTATTGCGGTTTTAATATCGTTAATAACGACCTATCGCGTCACTTCATTTATTAAAGGAAAATACGTAAAATAATAATAAAAAAAATTTAATGTAATAAATGAAAATAAAAAAATCGGGTGCACTTATCGTTTTGCTACAGTTAATAAATTAGATTAATATGGAATAGTTCTTAAGGTATAATCCAACTCATATTGAAACACATTTTATGCAACGGTTAATAGACAAAACTGTATTTTATAATTTTTTTTTTTTAAATTACGTTTAAAAATGTGAAAATGATTCTTGCTATTTTTACGGTCATAAAATATTACTTCGAACACATTTAAATATACTTACAAAAAGTAACTTTTTGCTGCTGTTGTTCGATCTCATTACGACTTCTACCTGTGAAGAACTAGATGATGTAATCACCGCCATACCAGTAAATAAAAATATACACACTCCGTTAAACAAAAAGATTTTACAAACCGGTTAAAGAAAACGGGCTCGCCGGAACGACAACTGAATAACCGTTTTCATTCTACTTTGGAGATCCAAATAACTCCATTATCCGGAAAGCGGTAAAGCCCAAATAGAGACCGTGTCTTATTTTATAGTATAATTTTTTTGGTATAATTTTCATTCGCGGACTGAAGATACGTATAACTCGCGTTCTATTACCGATAACTCGACGGTTCTCGCGAATGAAACTTAGAAAATAGTGTGAAAATTCGTTTTATTTTTCGAATAAACTCTAGCTATCAGACCTGCAGGTGTAAGAGACTTAATAGAGAATGTTATAGCATGCGTTTTTCGAAGGAAGGCAAACAATGTGATTTTTCTTAACGAGTTCTATATATATTTTCTATATACAAAATATCTTGCCTGTAAGTATCAGAGACTTAGTGCGAAACGACAAAACCTTTTAAACGACTGAAATCTTACAAACGTCCGCTATCCCTTCACCAAAAATATTTGCCAAAAGATAACTCCTTTTTGACTTGAAACAGATTTTTTGCGTTTACAAAAAAAAATTTACAAATTAAAGCTGGGCGAGGATGTCTTTTACCGTAATATTTTAAACAAATGAAAATAAATCAACAGAATTTTATACAACTATCGTAGAAAACTAGAGATTTCAAACAAGAATACTCGATACTTGTCGCGATGAAAGTTTAGTTACAGGGACGACAATTAAAGGAAATAATTTAAATAATGTTTATAATTTTTTTAGGAATTTACAGAGACTTTTCTTCTAATTAAAAGAAGATAAATACTACAGTGTAGTTCCTACACTGGAAGTATTTACTGGAGATAGACATTTCTAATCTGACGTTTTAAATACCTTACTTTAACAATCCGTTAAAAAGTTTTTTTTATCTATTAAAAAAAAAAAAAAAAAGCGGCGATGTCAAGTATTACTCCTATAAGAATAGAACATCAATTTACAACACTATTAGTACTCAAAAAAAAAAAAAGAAGTCAAGAAACTTTTGTGGGATTTTTATTCCGTTTAATTTTTTTATAAACCGTAGATTTATATGCGCGAGTTATACCTACATGTAATGTTTTGTTGCTTGAACCTTTAGTTCCCCAAAAAATTGGTAAAAAAAAGAGCACCGTTGATTTGTGGTACGATCTCAAGAAAAACCCAACTTTTTGACAAAAAAAAAAAATTAACTGATTAGAAAACGATCGAATTATAAAAGATTAAGTGGTTTAAAGGGAACTAGAATCTTCCTCGGTCAGCGTACAGTAATCCGTAAGTGTTTTTACCGGCATGTATCATCTTGTTTAGCGGTTCTTTTAAACCGGTTTTGATTATTCTATTTTTGAGCAGTTTGATTTCAGGTGTGAACAGAAAAGTGAAGCTTATAACAGTTTGGTGAAATACTCTATCTTAACGTCAACAAAAATAGGCCGAGGGATAAATCCCAAAGCTAGGTTTTGGCGCGATCAGGAATATCATTATTATTTTCTGAACGTTAAGTTTTGAGAAAAGTATAAAAATGCTATTTTTCTCATTAAAATTAGTAATACTATTTTCGATAGATCCGCGTTTAATCTGCATCGGCGTGATGGAAAATATTTAACTCGAAATTTTCTGCGAACAATTCTTTACACTTTTTATCGAACATTTAAGTAAAATAAGAGCGTATGTCATCTGAGAACTAAATTATTAAAGATTGTCTATTTTCAGAATTTGAGGTAACATAAAAGTACCGAGTCCCTCCGATTAATATTTTTATAACCGTAGCCTATAACGTGAGAAATACCTTTAACCGAAAAAAAATTATTTACTTTTCAGTAACTTTAAAAACTACGAAAATATGTGCTGTAATATTATTACGCGACAACATTAATGAATACTACAAAAACATGTAAACATTTCATTTTCAAAATCTACTTCAGAAAAATTAAAACAATATCTTTTTCAGTACTAAATGAAACCTTTTTGCAAATGTGCAAAGAGAATCGCTAAAATATACGCCCGATAATATAATATTTTAATAATATACATAAATTACAAAAATGTTATCGAAACTATAAGAACGTTTTTTGAGAAATTCCGATTTCAACATTTTGCAAAATACCGATTATCGTGTTAAAGAATAGATTTTGCGTTGTAGCGGTTTAGTTTATATTAACTTTGAAAAGAGTACAATAATTTCTTGTATATAATGATCAATAAATATTATAAAAAATTAAATTAATAAACAATCTCGAGAAAGTTGAATTTAAAAAAATATGGAAATTAATGTTTAATCGTTTGAAACCTTCTTAGCGACGCTTTTTCGTCAGATATAAAATGTAGGTTATCAAACGATTTACAAATCATCCGACTGAACTATACTTCAAAATTCAACGAACTCAAATATCACAGCAAAGAAAATCAACTTACGAACAGATATTTATCGTATCCAATTCGTCGATACGAATGTTAAAATAGTCCCTTAAGACTGACAGACTGTTTACTTAATTACCGATTTACTCTGCGGTCTTTGGCGCTTAAAGTTTCAGAGCCGTTTTAACAAAACACAGTCATTTTTCACCTGTCACGAGCCGATCCGACTTAATCGTCGTTTAGGTTTATCGTTTGCTTAAAATCTATTCTATCACGGTACTCTGGTCTTCGTTTACGTCTGCATAAAGGGAGTTAACCCGTCGGGTCGACCGAATGATCGGTTAAATACCGATCTTTTTTACCCGATTCGTTTCACACGACTTTGTAATAGCATAAGCTAATTTTATCGGTGATAGTAATAGAAACCGTCTGCTTAAGCTCTAGTTTAAAAACAATCACTCGTCAACACGGTATAGGCTGTCAACATCCTTAGCCGGGCGTTAATACGTTCTTAAAGTCGCCCGCGGAACAGACGAAGCTGTTCCTTTAGAAATCGATATCTGTTCTCAGGCGGTTCTGATTTCTGGAGAAAAGGGAATTTTTTTCCAGTGCAATTGTATTTAAGTAAGTCTACACAAAACGGTCGATCTGTAATGTACCGCTCCCATCCTCGGTAAAATTCATCGACTTTACAAGGGACTGGGGGCCGGTCGAGAGGAGAGCCTGCCGCCAGGAGGGCCCTACCCAGGACAGGGTTGTTTCCGTAGTAATGCGGTCCTGGGATTAGATAGTCCTTTCTCATCGCTTAACCTTTATCGTTGAATCCTTCCCGTTATCGAGTTCTAAGCGAACGTTCGGCCCTGTAAGGCCTTTGCTTACGGTCGGTATGCTGGGAACATATAGAATCGGCGCACCTTTTGAGCTAATTGGTCGACGGAGAACTCGTAACCGACCTGGGACTCATATTACGTCCGATGACATCACCGATTTCTTAATGCGGATTATTAAGCTAACGTCCTGATCGGTTAGAGCAAACTCTCCCGATTCATCCTAAAATACATATATCGTGCTTTGTCGGCACAGGTCTGTATCAAAATATCCGGCCGTAAAACTTCCCGCCCGAGTAGTCCAAGAGAAAAAAAATGGGGAAAGACGATGTAAGAGATAAAAGTAACGGTATAAAAATATATTTAAATATTTTTTAGCGACTCTGTAATAAGTATACAGTGTATCAGAAGTTAATCGTAATCTACTTTAAATGACCTCTCTTGATGGTGGGGGCGGAAGTGACGGTAGGGGAGAGAAATAACAATTCTTTTATACAGTTTTTCAGAAAGTTTCGATATCACAAGTTCTAATATCAAAAATAGCTTCCTATGGAATATGAGCCTGCGAATAAATAATCTTTGATGGAATGACTACACGAATAACTCGTAAAAATGATTTTTCTAATAATCGTAATCTTAGTTCGCTGAATTAACGCTCCGTAAACCTTTTCTTTCACATCCTGTGCTATAAATACAAATTTCTAATCAAAAATTAAAAATAATTTTAACAATAATTACCACCTAATAAATAAACATTAGCTGGAGCGTTACCATTTTTTAGACTTTTATTCCTGTTTACAAGTTTCACTAAGAAACAGGTACAAGCCACAAAAAAGTACTAGGTGAAGAAGTCTCATACAAAATTTCCGCCACTAAGTCTAACGACCGTTAAGCGACATCTCGCTTTCTTTGATTATCTTACGACTTTCAACGATAAGGAAATCTCAAATCGGAACCGTTTGGATAAAATAATTCTGTATCATGTTAAGACTAAATTCGATGTTTTCTGATCGGTTAGGAATGTACCTTCTTGAGATCGGTAAAAATAATACGGTATCATGATCGGCCAGATATTATGTATTCCGATCGGTAAGGATTTTTCGGAGGAATCGCGAACTACTCCTTCGTCCGGATAATTTTTGTTTATTTTCTTCAAATCGTCTTATTCTCAGCGTCAGCTGCACGTTGAAGAAAAATTCTTTTGGCATTTACTTCATGAAAACCTGTGCGGTCGCTCTGGAGCTACACGGAGTACAAACGACCAAAAAAATATGCAGCCCTAATACAACATCATCCATCAGAAGTGTACAGTTACATGACCTTTTTTTCCTCACGTATCGTTATTTTAAAGTACAAAGTACTTTTTAATTTAAAGCGCTGAGAATATCACAAGTTTCAGTTACACAAACATTGAAACCGTTCTCTTATGTTTAAACCGCTTCAGATACTATCAAAAATGTCGGAATGAATCTTCAATCGACACCGCAAGAGCGCGTTAAAATACAGTACAAATAATGACAAAAATAAGTGTATTTGGATAATTAAGAAAATCAACCGTACATCTTTTTTAATTTGTAATATTAATTAATTAGGCAATTACAGAAAAGAGTTTACTGCACGTTGCTATTTATACGTACAGAGAGGTCGATTATTAATAGTAAATTCAGTTTTCATGTTATTTTTGCCGGGAATATTTATAAAATTAATTTTAGTCGCGTTCAGTTTTAATCGAATAAATAAAGTCACAAATTCTCGACAAAATAAAATCTTTTGCGAAGAAAATATCATCGAAACAGTAATACAGAGATTCGAGTGACACGGTCGATCTGTAACACCGATTCAGACCGTATGTACTGTTCCAGTCACACGACTGGAAAGAGGTGAGTTCAATTATTTATATCTAATTGTGCGGTGTAGTATTTTGGTGTTATAAGCGGGCAGTAACAGTTACTGTACGTATTAGTAACATCAGTTGACGGTCGAACAGCCCTGCTCCGCAGTCCGTAAAAACAGGCAAACATGCAAATTCTGTTTATCGGCTAGAGATATTAACGATACATCAGAGCCCGTTATTTCGCCGTTACACTTCGATAAACCTTCAATTTTATCAACCGTAAAATAACAGCTGACGTTCTCTCTCTCTCTTTCTCTCCCGTTAACACTTCATCCCTCTTTCTCCCCGGCCGTTCGCTCGATCTCGTTATTAAACAAACACAATTTTTTCCTACGACCAGTAAAAATCATACGACAATATATATGAACGCTTCTCCATTTTTATCCCCGTAATGAAAATTACCTTCACATACATGCCTTATCATCCGATGGCCGCGCGTATGTACGTGTGCCCCACCGGTCACTGGCGGCGGTAAAAATTATTAACCTTTATTGGCGATTTTTTTCCTTTTTTTGCGGGGAGAAATAATCGCGACGAGGCGAGGGGTTATCGTATACGAACGATATAGACGCGTGATAAAAGCTCCGTTAGATATATTGGGCGCGACTACGGTGCCTTTCCCGTGACCCCTCATCGTCCCTACGCTATACGCTAACGTAAATTATTATACTTGTGAAGAGTGAATCGCATTAAAGAATATACCGCACTCCAAACACCGTGCGTCGTATATCGTGTGCGATACCGCACGCGTTAGCAGAATATTACAAAACAATACAAGGGAGTTAACCGTTCTGCCCTTCATTCTGCCAGTACGCGTGTTGAATTTTAATGACTTACGCTATTTACAATGCGAAATGTTTATATTGCGATTACCACACGTAACATAATTTTACTTATATATTTTTATTTACTCACGATGTATACGGAATAAAATCCACGTAAACTTTGTTTTAATATTACAAGGTACGATCGGATCATCGCGGCCTTTTTCTTAAACGAGAGCGGTATTTCTTAACCTTCGTACACGATTAATGAGTTTTACCTTTACCGAAAAGCGACCGATCGAATACTACATGTCAGTCGTACAGAAAGAAAGTAATTAAAAATCGAATGAAGTCGAAGCTTGTACGATTTTTAGGCAGAAAGTTCCATACATATCTATTAATGCCTAGATGAAAAAATAATGTCACCGAAAACAAAAGAGTGAGCGTCGAATAGAGATTACACTTGTTAAACGGTTAAGGAAACCGATATTTCAAGTAAAGACAGGCGGTAGTTTTATTTCTAGAATTGAAAACTGCGCGTCTTAAGACAAGAAGGTGTAGACGAACTAGTGAAGGCTGTACCACGAGTTCCTCACAATTGATATAGATATAGTAGGAAGCGGTATGAATTTACTTAAGAGTTACAGCGTGCAGAACCTCATCATAAGAAATAAGATGGGAACTGAGAAAATTGTTATCGATAAAACCGAGAAGCGGCTTAAGCTGCACGGCCGCTTACCTCAACGGGTTACAAACCGAAGAACCCGATGGAAAGAATTCTAACATACGTTTTAAAAAAGAATAGGAAAACTTGTTAGAAGGAACGTATATGATGTAATGTAATCCACAATAACAGTCGGCAGGTACGAAAGCGAAGTAGCTTATTATTATTATGACGATGAATGATTTTCAGAATAATCTTTACTGGCTTTTCTCAAATTTCATTCGTACTCATCGAACATTAAGTTGTACGTTTAAAGTTATCGAGTTACAGAATAATTATATTCGTAGAATCTTACGTAATTTGTTTGAACGTTTTAATATCGCTTTCTTTTAGAAGGGAGCAAATTCTTAGCGTAAATAAGCCGAAAAAGAAACGTTAACAAAACAGACACAACGAGCTATTATCTTTAAAGGTAAGATTATACAGCGTATATAATATATTCGTGAGATATATCATCCCGGCCGCTCCGCCAGTATAGACTCCTAAAATGAAGAAGTTTACGGCTTCGAATCCTAACAAGTTTCTACGGCTAGAACGAAAGAAATCGATAATTTTATCTAGCCGCAAAAACTATTGAGTTGCCCGTTCGTAAGGTTGCATTCTTTGCAATCCGAGAAAACCATTTTTGAAACTCAAAATATATCTGAATTTTAAAAATACGCATATATCAATACTAATTAAAGCTACTTACTGCATCGCCATCTCATTGTTTTTTACAGTGTCGAAGCGCTTCTGTAATGTACAATATTTCATCGGCGATTTATACATTTTATTTTAGATTAAAAATACAAAATGTTGTACATTTAAAAACCGATTTAACAATTTTACAGTTCGCTAATGAAACAGTGTATAATATTTAAGCGTTTTAGCAATAATAAAAAAAAACCCACTAGTCATTAAGAGTAAGGTAAGCGGCAGCAATATATTTCGTAACAATATCGTGCTAGGAAAATTTTCATAAATAATACTTACGACACCACAAAAATAGACACAAACAGAAAAACAACACCGCAGAAAAATAAGAGAAAAAAAATTCACCGTTCGAAGCGGATTCTGAAAAATATCATCAACACGAAAATCAGCTTCAACTCACTTTTAGTACATAAATCTATTCATTACGAACTAAATTTAAACGACGAATTACGGCACTTCTGAGGCACTTGTCGAATTATGGCCAATCATAAGCGACGAGTCAATGTGGCGAGAGCCGCACTGTCAGACCGAGTGGGAGTTCCTAGATGCGGTTGCTTTGTTCAACCGGCATCCGTAATTTGCTTAAGGGAAAGACTCTTACCGCATTGCCGTGGGAAGCTAACCCTTAGTATGGCTGATCATCAGCCAATTATTGTGGCTCCAAGCTCAATAGAATGGTGGACAGATACTTGCTAGCATTCGGCGACCTAGACGTGGCAGCGAATTGCTGCGAGACAAAATATATTTTATTATGGATGTCATATATATTTTAAATAGTTGACGGGGTGCGCCTACTTAGCAAATATATGACAAGCGAGCGGTTGGGACACGTAAGTCGATGGTCCACGGCGCTTAGTCCGCTCATGCTGTTAGGTAAGCTCTAGCAGCTACGTTAGGATACTGATCCCTAAACTGTTCGAGGCTCAGTTGCCGTTTGCGGCACAGACATTGGTCTTGTGCTTTAGGTCGGCCGGTGGGGTGGTGGCGGGAGAAATATCAAGCAAATCAATTCACTTTTTAAAAAAAACCAATGACGAGTTATGCAACCTAATCCATATGATAAAACATAACTTCTAGTTAAAAAATCAAGACATAAAAAAAAACAAGAAACCCAATAAAAAAAAAAAAATCAACCCCGTAGAATAAAAATTAAATATAAAAAATAATGACTCAAAGAAAAAATAATATTAGTAAAAAATAAGTTATAACAAAAAAACACAGCCTATCGTCAGATATCTTTGACGACAAAGATCAAAATGCCTTTCTTTTGATGCCTTTATTTATTTTACTTCAGGTTGATTTTACTTTGTAAAAATATTTTTATATCAAACATCGCTTAGATAATGCGGGTTAAAATCTATTGAAAAAACTAAAAGAGTAATTTGCAAAGAGAAAAATTAATGCCCGTGCTATTTCCAAAAGAAATTTACGATAACTTTTCCACTCTAACTTTTTTTTTATCTACTAATACATTTAATTTTTATACATTACATAAACGACTAAACATCGAAACGGCATCTGGATGTTTTCGTGTGAAATATTTTAGTCGATACCGATATCGATTTAGTTATTTTAGTTTATGGCGATATCGACTGATTTATGTTCTTTAATCGAAATAAATATTTTACGGCGAAAAAAATTTATCTAACGACATGGACCGTCGTACCACAATACCGTGAAAATAACAAAAAAAAACATTCATTTGTATCAAACCAGGCAAAAGAACTATTACCGCAGAATAAACCGTAATATTTTGGCCAAAAAGAAAGGATTTAATCGTACTTCAATTTCAATTTTCCGTAAATTATCTAACGATTTACAAATCATCGTTACAAAAATAAAAATAAAGAATTTCTTCTAACAAACGCAATATTATTCCGTTTTAAGTTTTTTATCGAGATAAATCTGAAGTATATATTAAATAATTAAAAATTAACACCTTAAAAAATGTTTTTCGATTGCGTGCCGATTTAATTTATTTTAAGCTAACGCATAGGAGTATCGCGCTTTTGGTTCATGTAGTTATGATTAGCATCTACTAATACGGACTATAACCGCTTTTCTTTTCTGTTAATAATTAATAATTTTAAATTCGTAACGGTATCCGATTAAGGTTTTCTTCGATCCTTCACGAAAACATAAATAAAGCAGTTCCTTTTTTATCGGTAGAACACCACATCTACCCAATTTGATGTACGACCTGAATAAAGTATTTATTTTATACGTAACTCGGTTTCATTATCTGTACTTATGTTTGCGGTTAAAATTACCTTTAGACCGAGTTTTGTTAAGACGTAAATCAGCTGCCTCGTATAACCGTATTATTTTTTTGAGTAAAAGTTGACCTTTGCGCATATAAAAAGTTAGGAACACACTGATCGCTATATTACTGTAATTAGAAATAGAAATTTTCTGAAGGTTGCTGAAATTATCTGCTGAATTTAAAAAAAGCGAGTACGCTTAAACAAGATAGCGCGTACATAAGGTCAAATTACACTAACTAACTTCTAGGAAAAAGAAAGCTTGCCGGTCTTAACTTTGCGTTCCTGAATGCGCCCGTTTATTCTAATTTAACTCGCTCAACCTTCCTAGAGTCTCTGCATGCGTGCGCACACTCGCGTTTTATTGGTAGACTATCAAAATTAAGGACCGAGGAGGGCGCTGCTAACTGTTGTATTACAGATTGATAAGGAAGAGTGAACACGAATCGGCCAGCGAGATGATAAGGCGTTCGGTCAGCCGACCTCAGTTCCTCTAGTCCGCAGAGCCGTTCTAACGTCGAGTTAAACCTGTTAATTAAGTCAACAATTACTCAGTCGGAGACAGTGCGATGTGTTATCGGTTTTAATTAATAGCTGCGAAGTGAATGGGTACGGAACCAAGAGCAGCACGGGCTTGCGAAGCAACACATTATGAATCCAGCCGCCCGGATGACCCCCCTCCGCCAACCCGACCATAACCGACGACCAAATCCCAAAACCAATTTCCTTTCCTCCTCCCTCTTTTCCGAAAAGAAAATTAATTAATGAATTATTTAATAGAGACGGCGAACCCGGATCGTACGATTTCCCTCCGGTCTTGTATTCGGTATTCCGTATCAGAAGCTTCTTATTTCTTTAGCGAATCTTTCACCGTCGTACTTGTTCCAAAACGCAGTAATTCGGTTATTAATTAAATTTAATTAAACTGTTAATCGAATAATAATAATTTAAAATGCATTAAAAGGAGAGAAAGCAATAAGAACCGAAAAATCATACCGCGAATCAAGTTTCTTACAAATAATTATGCACCCTTTTTAATAATGATTCTTTATTAAAGAAAACATAAAAAAAAAATGAAAAACATAGAAGGAAAATAAAAAAAAGTAATAAAGTCGCGCTTAAAATTGTTACATGCTGCGAAAATATTCTTTATGGAAAACTAAAAATGTGCACAAAAGGGAATCGTTATTAAATTACTACGATAATTGAAAATTTGTCATTTTCACTTCTCACACACAAACAAACGTGCATAATCCAGAAATAACAATGAAATATGTAGTTCTTATTTACAACGATATACCATATCGAAACGGTCACAAAACATTCACACGTAGCTTGCTCTTTTCGCAATTTATTATTCAGGTAAAATGCCACTTATGACGAATACTTGCAAACTACACCTGCTAGTAAAGGGAAAAGATAAAAAATGTTGTCCGTCTGCAAAATAACATTCCTATGACAACACGTAACAAGCATTTTTTGTACGTAAAAATTGTCCTTGGAAGATATTTTCGCACCTTATCCTGATATCATTCTTGAAAACTAAAAAAAAAAAACCGAAAAACGTAACAATAATTTTCAGTTTTGTAGCGTTACAGCAGCGACTAAGCGTAAGTATATACACACACCATAAGTATATCTCTACATAATTTTATGTACAGTTACCGGCACGATTCACAATTAAACGCATAAGTAATTCGGATAGCGGTAAAATAAATAAGTTAACATTAACGCATAATAGAAGATCAGCGACTTTTAAAACTTTAGAAAGCGACTTTAAGAAGCGTTTCATAAAAGAAGGTATAAGAACCGCTTGCTGTTCATGCTACTTTCATCGGTCTTTTAACGGCTGTAAAGCGTGCACAGTATTTTAGCCGATATAGATACCGATCGTAAACGCTAATATAAATCGATAAACGTAATATTTTTCACTAAACGGCCAGGGTCCCGCGGTGAAAAGAGTGTATGTATCCCGTTTACGGTTGAATTTCACTATATTTCGCGGAGATCGAAAGGATGAAGCGATATATTCGGTTCAATAAGACAGATTCACTCCTCCGTTTCCTCGGATATCTGTCTTACTCGTCGTCCTTGAGAACGGATATTCCGTTCTTACAGTACTTTAGCGTTTTAGTATTTTAAATAGTACTTCGTAACCGGTTAGAATATTTTAAAGGGGAATCGAGGTAAAACGTTTGAGAAACACAACAGGGGTTTTTCCGTTTTAATTCAACAGATTTTCAAAAGTTTTATCACATCACTATTTTTGATTTCCGTAACTTTTTCCACGAGCTGTAGTATTCTTTTTTACATCATATAGAGGTCAAAAAGGGCTTTTTGCAAAGAGTAAAAATGGAACTTCATCTTAGCGTAGTAAAAATTCATTTTCTTACATAACCAAATCTAGTAATGTTTACTGAAATTACGTTAACAAATTGTTGTTTATTCAAATTACGGGCCCAAAATAAATAATGAAGGGGTTAAGGTAACCGGCTTGTTTTTTACCTTTTAACTCTAAGGTAGCAGTAGTACTTAAAAAAATAATTGGACTGATACCGAGTGTTCTTCATAAAAAAAATAATGGCCGCCAAATTGTAAAACTTTGAAAACGTCTCGTGTTTGGAATCTTGGACGAAGAACAAAAAAAATATTATCGGCGATTAGAGCGAGGCTAATGTAACGCACCGATGAAAAATCTACCAGAAATAAATAGTTTACTGAAGACTCTTTAGGCATTAATATACTTAGAGATACATAATACACGACACGATCGATCGCTATACCGAAGTAGTTTATATGCGGATACGAACGGTGTCATTAGGTGAATGATTTACGACTATTAATAAATTTACAACATCCCGGTACGGTTGTTACCGTGACAGAGGGTGTACAATTTCTTCAGTAAACAATCGGTCGGGGAGGTTTTTGTAGTAACCTGCTTGAAATGAATGCGAACAGAACGGTCGAGACGAGATTAGATGTACGGAGAGGCATACGGTCGAGAGGGAGAGGTTCAGACGCTTTGGATCACGGGAACGATGGAGGGGGTAGGACCATTAGTGTAAAGTTAATCGGTGAAACAAACGCCATAAAATCCAGGTGCTGTGTTCTTACCTTCGACGGCATAAGAACTAAGTTGCGGTGAGAACGATAGCGGGACGAGAAGGGGGCCGTGTGCTTTATTGGATCGCTCTATCATGTAAATTAATGTAGAACCTATGCGCTCTCTATTACCTTCTACGGTTGTCATTACGATCCGACAGGCATTAGGGGTTTTTTGTCCCCTCCGACGAACCTACACTCGGTTATAATGATACAGACTTCGAGTGTAATGCGGCACAGAGTTTTATAGCTACGGTTATAATCTTATTCGGCCTACCGCAACGGTATCAAACTTTCGACATTAAATCATGTACATCAAACTTCTTTAGTTTTTTCTCGTAGTTGAAGGCATGTGAAAAAAATCTTATCTTTCTTTGAATGCGCTTAGGGAATTTCATAGCTCGTAAAACAGATACAAAAAATAATATCGCTTATTTATAAGCCGCTTAAAGTTTTATATAAAGTAATTTAAACAATTCGCGCAAATACATTCCGTTTAAAATAATTTTACTAGTTAGACCGTATAGTTACGGGGTAGTTAACGATTATCGTAATCATGCGAATCCAATCTACGAAAATTTTTATCGTTCTTCGATGAAAACAAGTAATGAACGACAGACTGTATATAGCTACTGCATCGACCGCGTTTTAACTGCCGCTTCCATTTGCAATCTAATGAAAAACACCTACGTTTGAGCTGAAGTAATTCTGCAACTAGCAGTTAAAAAAAAAAAGTTACAATATATGACAAATTAAGAACCTGTTTACATTATTATACGAGAAGTTCGTTTAAAGTAAGCGTATGAAAAAAAACCGGTATATCCATCTCCAGATATCGAAAGAGAATAATTATTAAACTTCAGCGGAAATAGGTTGCAGTTCACGCTAATACGGAATGCCCTACATTCTTTTATTCACGTGAAAATTCTCAGAATCTACATGAAATATCTTTAAATATCAATAAATACTTTTTACGTTATAAATATGATTTTAATTTTATGTTAATTATTTTTAGAAAAGTTCTCTTATAAAATTGTTTTTTACCGAAAAAAAATAACCTCGATACGATAACCTGAAATACAATTATTTTTAAACGCCGAAAATGAGTGTTTTAAATTATCCTCCAAACAATCTTCAACGATTTAAAAGGATAATAATAAAAGTTCTTATATTAAATAAATATTTTACAGAATTTTTTTGTCAAAGTTATACAAACAGAAACCTCACCCACAAAAACCTTTTTATACTGCGCATTTCTAAAAAAGCAAACGAACGTTTCTTGGTGTTTAAGAGAGTTTTACACGATAGCATAAAACACGCTTTAATTTGACAAATATCATTGTTTTTTCTTTATCTTAAAATAATCAGTTAAAGCTTCATTCGTCGGATAGACTGTATAGTTCCGATAAGTCTCCGTACCCCTTCCTGCAATAAACATATTGCTACTGTTTAAAAATCGCGCGATATTCGGTACCAAAGAAATAATTTCCTTACCGTGGTCGGTATCTCTGCTCTCAATGTCATACAGGACTATCGATCGCAAATCGCTCGTTCTATTATTTCAGATGCAAATCCGCGGCTGATGTGAGCGAACGCAATTACAGTGTCGAGGAGCGGTCAGTGACATGTGTTTGAGTGCGCGGGTCAAACAACGCCACAAATAATGAAATGCATTTCGTGAACGATTTAAAAAAAATACCTTTCGGCACGCCGGAAGGCGGAGGTAGATTTCACCGGTAGGGAATAAAAAAGATTTCCACCTTGAAGTTAAAAAAAAACTTCAAATTTACTCAATACGACAACGGTGAAAACATGTAAAAAACGTTTCACATGTTTAGCATACGACAAGCCCCATCTACCATTCCAGCAACATTTTGAGGACTAACGACCACTTTTAACCGATTCGATACTGTGCGTATTAAGGGAGGTATCATTCTTTTTTGTCTCTGAAACTCAATTTTTAAACCCGCTGGGCCAATGGTTGGTGATAAAAAAATTAACTTAGATATGTTTTAGGCCCTTACCCGAAGAGTAGTAGTAACTTTCAACGAATTCGATATTTTACTTAATAACTAAGTTAAAACGATATTTTGTTTTTTTCTTCTTTTGTATTGGCCATTTCTTGCTGTGAGGGTTGGTCATATCAAAAATTGTTTCAGATAAAAGTTTTAAGTAATGTTTAAAGGACTAACGACCACTTTAAACCGATTCGATACTGAGCTTATTAAGGAAGTATGATTTTTTGTCTTCAAAACCCCATTTTTTCCATTTTTGGGTGGTGTTTTGACCTGGATACACGTCCAACCCTTTTGCACCGACTTGTTAATGGTATTTGCACCGACTTTTCGTAACGTTTCAAATCTCAATTCCATATTGGTTCTCGGTTCGTAAAGTTTATGAAAAATTATATATTTTTTTAATATCGTCATTGGAAAAATTGTCCAGCGTAAGATCTGGGTATGTAGGCGTCTATAGGCGTTTTGATATAAAGCGACGACAAAAGTATTTTCGCTTTGTGACCGACATCAAGGCGATTTTAATTTTTTTGTAGCCCCGAAAGCAGCAGCTGTACAGTCCGATTTGTTAGCAAAATTTCAGTTTCTTGGTGAGCGATTTAAAAGTTTTTACGTCCTCAACAAATTACAGAATTAGAGACCGTCAGCCACGGGCGCTTCGATTCTATCTTCTTATCTCACAAGATTTACGAACGAGATACGAGTTAAATTATTGCTAACACCAGACTGGAAATTCAACTGAAATTCGTCTTTTAACCCGTTCGAAAGATTTACAAGCGAAATAAGATTACAGTAAATAAACCCGTCGTAGATAAACCTATAGCTAACACAACACGAAGAAACAGGTGACAGTATCATTTCAACCGTTTCGTGTGGCTGAAAATCATTAGGGTAGAATTTACTCAAGCGAATTTTATGCACCCTTATTTTATAGGATGTTTCTATTCTCATAAATCGGTTCTAAGAAGATCTGTGGGTTTGGCTGCAAACATTAACTGGATAAAATCGCCAATCGACGCAGATCTATCAGTTCTGTAAAAGCAATATATTAACGGATACTGTATGTTCGTATAACTTCACACGTATACAATTTAGATAACGATATACAATTATATAAATAGTAATTACCTGCATGATATATCAGTCGTACCACCTTTAAAAAGATCATCGGGTCCAGATCTCGGCGGTAATGTCAAATTATATACATCATGTTTACAAACGATAGCGATTTTGTTAGGTCTTCGTGGAAAATTTAATGCTAATTTAAATACTTCACTATCGATAACTGTTGTGGGTATCAGTTTCTGGAAAAAAAGAAAGAAATAGATATAGATATAAATTAAAACACACTAACACACACATACACTTCAAAATGATGCAGTTATCTCTTCTGAGTTATAGGCGCAATCAATTAAGCTTTTGCATATTTTCGAAATATAAAATGTAGACAGTTCTAAGGATTTATTAAATACTAATTTATAGTTACAGGTATAACAGTTTATTACTACGTTAAAAAATAAAAACTTACCATTAAATTCGTCCATCAGCTTGTGTTCATTTCCTTCTTTTTAGTTAATTAACCGTACAGTTAATTAAAGAATTAATTAACGGGTTTACCCGTTTATTGACTTTTTTTAAACACGATAAAGTTTTTTGTTTATCTCATTCCTCTTCTTCTTTTACAAATACAAATTAATCTAATGTAATCTATATTTTAACTGTATTTGAAAAAATGGCGCGTTTTAAACTTATGTATCCTAAATAGTATATTATGCAACGAGCTTATAATGATAACCACAAATGCACGAGTGCAAAGTAAATTACGAGACGAGCCTTGACGAGTGTCGTAAACTTCGCAAGAGTGCATTATAGCATACAGTTTCGTACAGTATTTTTTCTACGGTTGAGAATATATGGGGATTTTTTATTTAAATCGACGTGGTATACATTGTTTACGGAATATTTTTTTTTTTAATTTTTCAAAAATATACATTAAACAATACGTGTGGCAAAAGGTTATCATAAGTTCTGCTTTTCTTTAATATCGATCGGTGTTATAGGGGTGAAAGACATTTCTTCCACAGAATCCGACATAATTAACAAATGGATAAACAGTATAATATAGAAATTTAGTTACTTATCGGCGTACGCTCAAATTAAACCCTGCTTGCTAACTACTAAATCGGATTAAAATTAAAGTAAAAAGCACCCGATACGTTAAATAATATCCGCTTCTGATCTGTCAGCGGTTGAAAGAGTAGGCGTTTAATCTGTTGAAAACCTGTACTGTAATGAAAATCTGTTTCATAATGATACTATGATACAGGTTCCAGCTGCGTAATTCAAACATTATAATACAGCCGTAGAAAAACAATAGTTAAACTCTTGATCGAAATCAATCGTTTAATTACAGCAAATGATTCTCGACAAACGGGACAAAGGCTGTTACTAAAACGCTTTTTAAATCCAAATTCTTATCTGTTAGTCTGGAGGTAAGCACAATATCTAAATAATCGCTGGTCATATCGGAAAAAAACGATCGTTTAGGCTCGTTTTTGTATACCTCTTTGCCTGTAGGAGTCATCATATCTCGGGAGCCGTACCTTGCGAGAGCTACCGTGCGGATTCGGGAGATTTTCACCAGTCCGATCGATATATCTGGAAAAAATCGTGGAAGACTACAAAAAAAATCCCATGGAATATTCTGCACGAATTACAGCGTATTATAATTAAAAGCCCAACAGTTATTTCATCGAAATATTTTCATTCATTAGGAAAGATCAAGAGGCCCGGATTTACCTGACACAGTTGGGATAATTGTACAAGGAAGACAGAAAACAGGATCGCCAGATAGGCGCAGCCGTCCCCATCGAACCGCACAGGTTGCAAGAGGCTTAAATAATTTCTTACGACTCCCAGGCGGATGGAACGAGCACCTGGGTAAAATCCCTAAAATATCACCAAGGAGGAACGGATTAAAAGTAAGAAAAAGCGATATGTAGTCTGTACATAAAGCGGTCTTTTTAAGGAAAACCTACCCAAAATTGTGCGGTGCGTGGTGAAATTAAACGACTAAACCGCAAACCGTTCGACCGGCTCCCCCATTGCTATGTTACGTAGTTTGCTATTCAGTTTCGCAAACTACGTAACATCATCGAAAGACGGTCGTTTTGCTAACTTTTTGAACTTTTCCTGATTCCTATGAAATGGGATTTCAATAAAATAAAATTAATATAATTTATTCGAAGAAAGATTAAGTTATAACATTATTTTCTTAAAACGATTCATTTTTTTGTACGATTAGAACGAGATTTTTTTAAACACTCAAGACCCTTCCTGGGATTTCGATTTCAATTAACAGAGTAATTAATTTAATACATACATCATCGATAGCCTAACGGTTTTATTAACAAAAAAGGATGAACGAATCACGGTTACCGATTCTGCATTCTATCAATACGAAACTAAAGAACAGGAGATTCAAAATGATATAAACGTTTTTCGTGAACGACTCGTTCATTATTACGAGTCAAAGCCGATAAAGAATAAAAAAACGTTTTCGAAAGTCGTACCGTTTATAATTAGAATAACACGAATATATACTACATTAACACAAGATATTTAAGAATATCCAGACCGAATAATTACGAGTAGAAATAGAAATACTGAGATTTTTATCAAACCTTTTCCGGTTCTTTCTTCCGATGAATAATTACAAAGTAAAATTCCCCCGACGATTTTAAGTCCAAAAGTTAAATAAAACAGGATAAAACCATTTATACCCCCGCAAAAGCACCACCGCTTTGTTCCGTCAACTCACCATTTTTACGCGACTACCTTTTCTCTCACACTCCCCGGAGAAACCTGAAAGAGAGGGATGATGAATAAAAAGAACACTTTTTAGAATAAAATCCCACACGCGCACCCTTCTACGGTAATAATTTATATAAGACCGAAGAAATTCATTTAAATTAAGCTTCATCCCTTCGGGTAACCGCATGGTTATTAAGACCGGATAGCCGCAATTTAGAAATCCTCTTCGCAAATATATATATATATATATATATACTGCTATTTGGGAAGAAAATTAAATACAATAACAATGTTGAAAAAAAATAATAACAGCCATAATAACTAATAATTAAATTTAATTAGTAACAGCCCTATATTAACGATAAGAAATAAAATATAAACTAAAAAAAAAAAAAAAACGAATAGCGTTTATGATTAAATACACTCGCAGTTAAAAAAATAAATACCATCTCGCAATCGCGTGCGCGGGCGCGCATGTATAAAAAAAGTAATTGTTTGATTTAAATTACATTAAAAAAATAAATAAAATTGTATAATTTTTAAAAATGCCAAACTTTCAAAAAACTAAATCTGATCTTTTTCAAGTACACAAGGAACAGAGAAGCAGCTTAATTTTAAATGACAGGATATCAGAAAACTGTGAATTACAGGAAAAAAGTTGTTGCAGGCCTACCTGGGACGCTTGTAAACTCGCAGAATCCAGATAAGTGTGTGTGTATACATAGCTGTAAAGGAGTTTTTTCAAACCGATTTTCTACTTTACCTAGTCAAAAACTATTCCTTTGATCGATTATGACTATTTGACTTTAAATACGAAAAGAACACGGTTATGTGGTTGTCAGATGAAGGCCCAACAGCTAATCTTATCTAAATAATTACCGTTAACGATTACACTAGAAAGGTCAGCTCAGCTGCTCGGGGTGTAAAAAGTTTGGGATCGTGTTAGATAAATTTTTATGAAATCTAATCGACTTTGCTTGTAATAAATCAAAACATTCAGTTTTGTTTTGAAGAATGCCGATGAAGTGTTACTCTTGTCGTTATATTACGTTATATTCGTACATACTTATATCTGCCTAAAATACGTATAATATCTCCGGATTATCTCAAAATAAATTTCCACGACTGAAAATCGGCCTGAGATTTTTATTTGTGCCAAAAAATCAGTCCCAGATTTTTAGTAAATTAAGAATTGTAAGTTATTCGCGCGTTTTTATTTAACGAACGTGCAAACTTCATCAAGAAATACCATTGGATGTGAAAAGACACCTTTTTTTTAATAAAGGGGAAGCAGAATCAAGTAACATTAATAATAAAAATTTTATTATAACACAAGGCTTACTAAAAAGAATATCGGAGTCTTAAAGCGACATAATATCTCTTAACTTTAATTTACAGCAACGAATCACAAATATAATGAGAGTAACTTGCACAGTTTTCCGTACAAGTGTTGGAAGTTAAATCATTATACACGATATGATCCGACCGATAGGTGAGTTTGTACTTTAACTGACACATCTTAAGTAATGGAAACGACAGCCGCTTCGATCCTTTGCTGCGAGTCGGGTAGATAAGTGTATACGCTACATAGTTTATAAAACCCCGAAGGAAAAATCGGATAGGACAGATCGGGTGACTGCGGAGACCACCGTAATCAAGCTGTCATCGGATTATTTGCCGAACGATCCAGCGACCCCGACCGCTGGATCGTTCGGCAAATAATCCGTCAGATGAAGGCCCAACAGCTAATCTTATCTAAATAATTACCGTTAACGATTACACTAGAAAGGTCAGCTCAGCTGCTCGGGGTGTAAAAAGTTTGGGATCGTGTTAGATAAATTTTTATGAAATCTAATCGACTTTGCTTGTAATAAATCAAAACATTCAGTTTTGTTTTGAAGAATGCCGATGAAGTGTTACTCTTGTCGTTATATTACGTTATATTCGTACATACTTATATCTGCCTAAAATACGTATAATATCTCCGGATTATCTCAAAATAAATTTCCACGACTGAAAATCGGCCTGAGATTTTTATTTGTGCCAAAAAATCAGTCCCAGATTTTTAGTAAATTAAGAATTGTAAGTTATTCGCGCGTTTTTATTTAACGAACGTGCAAACTTCATCAAGAAATACCATTGGATGTGAAAAGACACCTTTTTTTTAATAAAGGGGAAGCAGAATCAAGTAACATTAATAATAAAAATTTTATTATAACACAAGGCTTACTAAAAAGAATATCGGAGTCTTAAAGCGACATAATATCTCTTAACTTTAATTTACAGCAACGAATCACAAATATAATGAGAGTAACTTGCACAGTTTTCCGTACAAGTGTTGGAAGTTAAATCATTATACACGATATGATCCGACCGATAGGTGAGTTTGTACTTTAACTGACACATCTTAAGTAATGGAAACGACAGCCGCTTCGATCCTTTGCTGCGAGTCGGGTAGATAAGTGTATACGCTACATAGTTTATAAAACCCCGAAGGAAAAATCGGATAGGACAGATCGGGTGACTGCGGAGACCACCGTAATCAAGCTGTCATCGGATTATTTGCCGAACGATCCAGCGGTCGGGGTAACGTCATTCGACCATCCTTTACAGAGCTATGCCAGAGAGGAGGCTTATCGCCAAATAGAATTTTCTGGCCATCTTTCAGTCGAGGAAAGAGTCATTAACGCAGCATATTCAAATAAGCAACTACTGTTACGCTCGCTTCAGCGAAAAAGAACGGCCCATGAACTTGCCGTCGGGATATCGCCATAGAACATTTAATTTTTGTGAGTCCCTTAAGAGTTTACGGGGATTTTCTAAACCCAAGATACGGACATTATGCGCTTTAACTTTTCCACTAAAAAAATCTCATTACTAAATACAATACGATCAAGAAAGTCATCTTCGTGCCCCAACATTTCGATCGCCAAGTGTGCACGCACAGCATATTCGGTAGGCTTCAAAGCATGTAACAGCTGTAAACGCATATGCAAGCGCTTCCTTTAAACATTCTACGGTCATCACCAGCATCGCTAGTTCTTAGCTGGCCTTTCTAACAAATTTTCTACAGATAATCATGAAAATTTCCTTGACGTGTTCAACATTCTCTTCAAGCACCCTCGATCGTCCAGTACTCTTCCTTTTACACAAACATTCAAATCGATTATGCCATCATGAATCTTACTCGGAGGATCGCAATTAAACTTTCTACAGCATGCACTTAGAACTTTAACAACAAATACACATTTAGCAAACCGCAAAACACAGAAGGTTTTCAGTTCAGGAATCGCCAACTTTGCCATCTTTCGCTGTCAAACGGAAAATTTGGGAATCGATCTACGGCCGTGCGCGCGACTAAAATTGTCCTTATTGCTCGTCGATTCTAGGCTTAAATCAATATTGCACACCTCATACATGAGATATTATAAAACTTAAAACCGTTATCTTTTTTGTACACTTGGTATTATAAATTACTCAGTTTATTTTATAAAATTATAAACAATGTATATATCGCTAATTAATAAATTGATAGCGACTAAAATTAATTATAACAGTAATTAACATCGATAATATTAACCCGCAGGTTGTACCACATATTTTCGAGAATACTAATATAACGCTGAAAATAGAATAATCTTCCTAGCTCGTGAATCGCTGGCGCGCAGCATACATATTCAATTACTTTTCATTACAAGTTTCAAAACAGATAAGTTATTCTATCAGGACGTTTTTATTTATTTATTACCTTAACATGGACGCGTCATTAATTTTCATTAATTTATTCTTTCTTGCATTACTTGTTTTACGCGTCGATACGGACGTAACCGGTTGATTTTTTTTATTTACTACTTTTGTATGTCGCGATGCTACTTATGATCACAATTTTATGTTTTCCAAACAAAATAAAAGTAATATAAAATAATAATAGTAAAAAATAATAACATATAATATAATAAAAGTAAAAGATTGTAAAATAATTACGTTACAAGTACTAGAATAAATACAATTTGAAACTATTTTCATTTAAAAGTTTTTTATTAATTTTGACTAAGTTCCTTTCCAGAAATAAATAAGAATTAGTGGCAAATAAAATTTATCAAGTTTAATAGATGAAATTAAACTGTTGAATGATTCAATCAAGCCACATTACAATCAATCGTACTATCTAACGTAACCTAAAAAAATATGTTAATACGTAACTACATATGCGAATACTAATAAACATGCGAATAATGCACAGCTTAAAATTCTTAAATTAATCGTGTGTTTTATGAAAGTAACAAATATTTAAAAACTTTATTTAGTAAAAAAAAGAAAGTAAAACAACTTTTGTGTTCTTTACAAGGTGGCTTCTTCAGGAAGTTACACGATTTTTTGTGTCGTCGTAAACTTATAAAAACGCTAACAAAGTTTCTTGTTGGTCTACGGAACATATAAACGTTCTAAAAACTTTCCTGTTTAAATTTATGCACGTTATTAACAACATCAAACGAAGTAAAAATTTTTTCCAAATTTTAAAAACATTAATATTTAATTTAAGACTATGTACACAAGAGTGTCACTGTTATTTAAATCTGAAAATATTACTTTTTTATGAATATATTTCACTTATTTAATATTTAAAAATTCTGCAACTTTTTAACGCGAACAAGCCTTTGTTCCATAGGTGTTAAGCGCTCCCAAAAGAATAGAATCCCACAACGATTGATTAAAACGATCGTTGACGATGGTAAAAACCTTTACACGGTATTTCATAAAACGAATTTTAGAATCGGTAGATCCGTAAGATCAATGCTAATGAATCTGATTTAAAAAAATTAAAAATAGCTTTTATCTTTAATGTAATCGAGCGATAAATTCGAAAATAACTATATTTACAGTACGCAAAATGTGTACAAATTAAGTGTAACAGAAAAATATGAACCTTGAATCTATAAATACAGAAAACAGGAAATCTATACCTGTAATTTTTTTTTCTCTGCGGATTTGATGTTAAACTTATCGTTTTAATGTTACGATGCGAAAAATCGTACCTTACAAAATTCATTCGTTTTAAATTATTATAGACGACCGTCTATAATATTTAGCTAAAACTGCTTAAAAAAAAAGTTAACACAAACTGCTGCAAAGGTTAAAAGTTGTATCCTGATAACTAATCTATTAATAAAAATAGTTTGATTTAGTCGATATATAGAAACAGAAGAATCAAAAGAAATCAAAATCATTTGTCGGAGGTTAATTAGCCTACAAAAACAGTACAACAGTGTTAAGGAATTGTCGTACCGTTTGAAAACTATTCCCGTCACGATAATGCTTCATATCGGAAAAAATAAAACAAAGAAACGTCAAGCCGATAGGATAGAACTGTAAAAAAAGCCGTTTTTGATTAAAATGTCACATACGAGTAAAATTTCAAAATGTAGAACTCCGGCGTTATCTCTCCATTCTATCGCTCGATTTTTTTTTCAAAATTTTGGTCAACACAATCCCCTAATAAGCAAGCGAATCTAAATCCATCTCAGGCAGGTAAAGGTGTGCTTAGGAATCTTCTTCCCCGCAGTACATACACCACGGGATATCCCTTATCTCGAACCGGTGAAGGTACGTACCAAGTCCGGTCAAATGAAAACTCAGTTCCTTTTGAGCGACGGCTTTATACTGGCTATTAGCCTCTTTGTCCACATACCTTTACTTCAGGCTTCCCAGTCGGCCTGCCATTCGTTGACGAGTAGCTCATATGCTTTTGTTTTTGCCACGCAAAAACAAAACTTCATGAACAAAAATGCCACGCAAAACAGAACTTCATGAGTTCTGACTAGACAGTTAGCTCCGACGTGTATAGTTGGGACACCTGTCAACACCAATACCGCCTCCCTAGAAACCCTTTTATATGCAGATGTAATTTTTAACGTTGCCATTCTTTGGAGGGAGACTAGCCTTTGACCGTTCCTTTTCCGCTGAAGTGCCTCAGGCCAGGCCGGTATAGCGTATAATAACACTGAGGTAGCATCTGATAGTATCAGCCTTCGTTTATCTTGCTCTAAGCCCCCATCTATTACCCGTGAGTCTACCCAGCGTCCCGATCGGTTTTACGGTACATTTCGTAATATTTTTGTTGAAGAGACCTGATCGCTCATCCACACACCTAAATATTTTATTTATCTCTCGGTTCGCACATTAAAACCTTCCGACGCTATGCTTTTATCTCTTATTCTTCTTCTTCCGACCATCACCAACACAGTCGTCTTTTTCGGAGCTAACTCGATCCTTTGTTTTAAGATAGTCACTAACCTGGTTCACGGTCTGTGTAGCTGTTGTTTCAACCTCTTGCTCCTTTTGACCTGCCACAATCAGGCCAAATCGTCGGCGTATGCTACTATGGATGTATCCTCCGGGAACTCTAGCCTCGAGATCATCGAAGACTAGGTCCAAGAGGATAGAGCCCAACACTGACCCTTGTGGGATATCGCTATGCATTTGGAATCTGACCTCCCCTTCCACCATCAGGTTTCTATCATACAGGTAGTTATTTAATACCCTTATCAGATAATCACTAATGTTTTTCTACCTCATTGTCCCCAGCACAACCGGGCAGGGGACACTGTTAAAGGCGTTTTGGACGACTAATAGGATAATTAATCAACGGGATTCGTCTTGTCCTCCGCGTCCCTGCGGATCGGTCTTTAGCCTTTATAACCTTTTGAATTGAATCCGTCGTGGATTTGCCTCTGTTCTGACAAACCCGTATTGGTTGGGCGATAGTCCTCCAGCCCCGTTTATCTCTTCCCAAACCCGTCCCGCCAGTCTTTCATACAGTCTCCATAGTGCATTTAACAGACAAGATTCTTTCTTTCTTTTCCTGTTTAGCCTCCGGGAACTACCGTTCAGGTATTACTTCAGAGGATGAATGAGCATGATATGTATGAGTGTAGTCTTGTACAGTCCCAGTTCGACCGTTCCTGAGATGTGTGGTTAATTAAAACCCAAGCAGCAAAGAACACCGATATCCACGATCTAATATTCAAATCCGTAAAACAGTAACTTGAACGCTGGAACTCTCGACTTCCAAATCAGCTGATTTGGGAAGACGCGTTCACCACTAGACCAACACTGTAGATAGAGAGATAGGCCTGTATTTCTTTTCTTCATCATCTGCTCCTTGTTTGGACAGCAGTACTGGTCTGGTTTCTTTCCAAGGGCCAGGGAAGCCACCTCGGCTCAGCGCCATATTCAGTGTCTCAAGTTCCAGCCGTGGGTGCCGGTCTACTAGCTTCTTCATTAGTGACCCAGCACCCCATCCGGTCCTGGACTCTTGTTAACGCTTATCCTTCCCGCCGCCCAGTTAAGCTCGTCGATTGTAAATCGTCTATCCCCTTCATTTACAATAAATTCGTGGTCTGTTATATTTGTGGGAATAACTGAAACACCGTCCTCAGGGTCTGTGCTCTGGATAAAGGTTGCAAGAGGATAAAGGTAACCAAGTCTCTTGGTTATCAGTCTGTAGGCTTTCCCCTACGGGTCCACCTCTAGGTCGTCCACTAATTTTTTCTATGCAGCCCTTTTTGCGCACTTAATTTCGGCGCTTAATATATTCCTTGCGGCCTTGTATCCAGCTCCTCTTCACAGTCTGCACTTGATGTCTTCTTCTCGTCCTCTCTAAGCGCCTTCTTGCTTGTTGGGCAGCCGATCTCAAGTTAGCAATAGTGTTATTCCACCGATATACTCTACCCCTTGAAAGTCCACTTTTCCGTTTTAACTCTTCACATTCCTCTGACTTGATTGTAATGATTTTCTGGTCTACTAAGCCGTGTATCCCGGAATCTGGCAGCCACAGAATCCGCAAAGCAATAGCCTTGACCGTTCTAAAACGTTCCAGTTGTTCTTAGTATCGAGGTTTTCAGAATATTCGAAGACAGTATATAAAAACGCTGACTAGAAAATTATATTCGGTTCTAAAGCGACGTTAGACGCGATGCGTTCCACGTCTTCGGATTTATTTCGTGTACGTTTTTATTAAGGACCAAAAAATGTTTTTTAACACGGTCGAATGAGATGGTACAATCTAAAGAATGAGAAATTGTTAACTACTTTTTTATTTTACAATATTCGACATAAATTCCAGAATCGACAACAACCGACTACTGTACGGTGAAATGAAGTTAACGAATTGTACGATTGACCCATTCGATGCAAAGGTATAGAGCACGTTAACGAAAAGCGAGCGAAAGAACTCATTGTTATTTTAACTGATTTGCATTAAAAGCTAAAATCCTCTCTAAATCTTTGCAAGAGTTTCGGTGCAATATTAAAAGGGATCGACGATAAGTTCAACAGCTGTGTGTCTGAGCTCCGTTAGCGATTTTTCAGCTTTGTCAGCTTTTTGCGATCTCGACAGCTGTAGTAATTAAATCAAAGTAATGAAAACAATCTTATAACTGGGGAAAAATGCGAGTAGCTATCTTCCAATAGTTATTTCTAGACGACTAAGGAAAAAACGTTTCACTAAAACTTTCAAAGTATATACCAGTCTCGATAAATATTTTTGTTCAGAATTTAATAAGATTCATATCGATGTTAATAAATTAATTAAAAACTATACGAGAAACAATTTTATTTAAACATTTTGATACTTCAGTTAACTTGTACGGGATTTCAGAATTTAAATTAAAATCGTATATGTTATGTACGAAAATGATATTACCAGGTACTTCTACTTTCCCGTCTATATAATAGCTATAGCTATAGCTATATAGAGGGGGAAAGGATGGTGGTCAAAATTGGGCATATCCAGTTTTCACCGAATTTCAACTGTAGAGAGGTTTTCGGGTGTACTGAGCTAGTATCCCGGAATCCCGGAATGGGGTCCTACGAACCCCAGAAAGCCGATAAATGGCATCGAAATTTCCGCGGCGAAATGTGCGTATGTATGTATTATCGCCGAATGGCTTCGACGGCACGTGGCACTTTATAACCTTGGAGTAGCCCTGAGAAGGGCAGTTATCGTCGATTGGCTTCGACGGCTCGTTGTAATTTATAACCTTCTGGTAGCCCTAAAAAGGGCCGCTTTTGGCGTTAGCTCTGAGGAAGAGATGTTGGTTCCGGAAGCTGGTCTCCGGCGAAGTCGACTTGGCAGTAGTCGGGGAGTTGCGGCTCATCCATTGAAATCAGACCGGGCTTCCCCTCAGCGGCAGATGGGTCCCCACACAGCGTGGCAGTGGTGACCCCCACAGCCCCGCAGTGTGGGGTCGGCGTCGGTCGTCTTTCGAAGGCGCGGCCGAGGCGATTCTTCCCAAGCGATCCCACGCTGGGCCGACTCCTGCTGCTGAGTCCGCCAGCCAGGGCGATTGAAGTCCGGCGAGCTGGAGCGGGAAGGTAGGGTCCGCGTCCAGCGGATCGGCCGGCCAGGCCTGCGCTCCGGCAGGGTTGACATCCGCCGGGAGGTCCCAGGTTGAGGCGGCTAGGGAACTTCTTCTGTCTTCATCTTTTTCTTTGTCTTCACCAGCTGGTGGTCGATGACGAATTGAAAATTCTCTCATGCACGCTCTTTTACTGAAGCCTGGTGGGGCCGCAGCGCCGCTATGGTGGGAGAACTGCGCGGTTATCTGCGCGGCGGGATTGACGCTGTACCAGCGCGTACGTGCACTATGCTCCCGCTGACATCCGAGCTGGTACCGTTGCCGTCCGCCAATATTAAGTTAGGCATATATATGGTAACAGTACGTATGTTGGCGTGTAAATCGCCTTATATCTCCAGAACTACTTGACCGATTTTCAACAAACTTGGTTATAATATTTGTATAGTAGGGGCATAGATACTATTAAATTTTTAATTCAAAAGGTCACGGGTGGAGGATCCACTGGGGAAAAACGAAATCGTCACCAGATTTTGCATAATTAAGGTTATATTTTTTTTTGTGATAATTTTATGAATATTAATCAACAACTTTTGTCAAAAAAAGTTTTTTCTAAATTTCACAACCACCCGTAAAAATGGTTTTAATTTTGAAGACTTATAGAAGGCAGTATAAAAGGTGATTTTCCTTGCAATTTTTTTTTGTGAATATTAAAAAGTAAACAATTTTTGTAAAAGAGATTTTATGCTGAATTTCAGCCCCACCGCTAAAAATAATTCTAATTTTGAAGAGTTATAGAAGGCAATACAAGGGATGATTTTCGTTGTAGTTTTTTAAAATAATTTTTGTGAACAATTATAAAAACAAACATCTTTTGTGTAAAAATTGTTTTTCTAAATTGCCCCCCACTCAAAAAATTTTTTTCTATTAGCATCTCTGGGGATCCACAAATTTGTTCCTCATCAAAGTGGGGTCTTAACCCAGCCACTTCCCCCTTACACAACCCACTTAGCGACTGGACTACTGCTGTAGTCGTTTGCTATGCTGTATCATCACAGGTGAGCGGTAAAATTAAATAAATGAATAATATTTTAAGTGAAAAAATTTATTTAAAGTGGTCACTAGTACCGCCACACCGCTTTAGCGCACACTACACGCTTTAGCTACACTATGCGCGCACGCTTTAGTTAGAATCATTGAATAAAATAACAAAAAATATATTATTTACATAAAATGATAAATATTTTAAATTACGTTGTGGGTGTTAGCCGTGTAACAGAAAGTCGCGTGACGAGAAATTCGTACAAATGTGTAGTCAGTTTTTTGAATGTAACAAAAAGACTTAGATTATTATAACACACATTAAAATCACATAAAGTAAAAAAGATTTCTCCTCATCTTAACACGATAAAAGTGAAAATAAACAGTAAAAAAACTGCAATTGCAAAATTGCTAAGAGCGATTTTTTTCTCTTTCTTTATTATTCCTATCGTTTTTAGATAGGTAGAAATCTTTTTTTTGGCCAATTTTCCACTCTTTATAATTTTTTTCGGTTTTTAGATGACAAGGGAACTTTTTTTTTAAACAAACATTTTTTCAGATCTATATTAATTTTCATAATTCTTTTATTTTTTTTTTAAAAAGAAGACAACGTAAGAAGTCAATACATTAAAGAAAAGAGGAATGAGTTTTATTCTTATTTATATAAAATTCTATAACAAATAATATTTTGATTATATTTATTTAATGTACATACGTTTCAACATACAAAGTCCATCACTATTCATACTTCATGACTACGTATTACATACTGTCAATCTACAACGTATTTTTATCAAAATTTCTAATTCCCCGTCGATGTCTCTGTAACAACTGTGATTTGTTTTTTACAGCTTACTACCGGTTACAAAGTTAGGTTAAGAACAGATACAGAATGCATTATATGATAAACAATATATTTACATAAATTAAAAAATGTTACTAAGATTTTCAATGAAAGAATTAGAGACTACAATACGAATTCCTGTACATATGGTCTAGCCGTTACTAAAATATTAACGTTAGACCAACACCTAAAAACTGAACCTGAATATTCATCTGCGATCTATTTAACACCGTTACGGGTAGTAAAAACTAAGTTAAAATTTCAGCTCGATCGGTCAAACCGTTTCTAAGTTATCGCTGCGACATATCATCCAGCCAAAATTAAAGAATTTTTAATAGACACAGATTAAGATGCACATCCAAATTCTCTAACAATAAAAGGGAAATTTGCGCTCGGAAGTTGGTCGTAATCAGCTGTTATAATTACTATACAATGGTTGAGTTCATTAAACAAACGAACAGTTCGTTATTGAATTCAGAATGTACGTGTGCATTTGCGTGAATACTTCTCGTCTAGGACTTTGATTTTGGATTAAGCGGCGTTAGAAGACTACAAAAGTGTACGAATGACCGCGATCGACCGTCGAGTTCACCGTAAACGTCTGCCAAAATTAAAATTTTGTAATAATCATTACCCAATAACGGTGTAAGCTATCAAGTCGGTTGAAACGCCCTGATGTAAGGTTTACTAAAATTCATAAAATATATAAATATCAATTTTTTTTTTAAATCGAATGTAAGAGCCCAAAATGGCGGAAAAAAGTTTTAATAATTGAAAAAAATTAGGCATAAAACCGATAAAATATGAGATAAATAAATTAATTAACTTAAAGTATGCAACGAAAGTAGAAGTTCGAGATATCTTGGTTAAAAATTAATTAATAATAATTGAAAGAACAGTAATAATGATAATGTTCGTTTGGGAAAATCTTTTCATCGATAACCGGTTGTATCTGTATTGAGAAAATGGCTTTTAACTAAAAAAAAAATACATTTTACGCTTAAGTATAGGTGGAAAAAAAAAATAATAACCTGTAATAATTATGTTGGTGAATATTGCTGCCTACCGGGGACTCACGAGGCCGGACTGAGCACTGTGGGTTGTGATCAGTTTGAGGGCAAGAAGATGACCTCCGATTAAGCCACACTTGGCTAGGAACGGAGGGGGTGATGTAGCGACCAGACACGGTACGAGGCGGGATCTTCTCCCCTCGGGGGGTTTCGAGATGCTGACCGGGAAGAATTCCCCCAAAATAAGTAGCGGCCATGAAAGATCTTGAAGCGCGACTGTCGTTATCCAATGTGATCTCGGAAGACGTGGCGACAGAGGAGATTGGGATGTTCAACACTCTGTAATGAGGTTGAGGAGTTCATCAGTGACTCAAAAAACGTTAGGAAGAGGAGTGCGACGTATATAATGACAGAAATGAGGCTGCGATGTTTACACCTTTTAACAGCCATGAATGTTGATAAACTACAAGGATACATAAAGGTTTCAGGGCTGGTATTGGACAGCGACAGATGAGTGAAACTACGCCGACAAAGAGGACGGTAGCAGAAGTTCTGAAGGCTCAAAGACCCAAGGTGATACTGATTTGATAAGCCAGAAGGTGTCACCTCCTCATCCTTTAAGGATGAAGAGGTGACACCTTCTGATTCGTACACCTTTCAGGTGTACGAATCGTGGCTAATGATAGTGAAACTGAAAGGAAAGGAAACAGAAACACTGAAGCGATAAATAAATATCCCATTACGACTGTCACCAAAAAAGTCTTGAGGCCACGGATGAATGTATACATTTCACCAGATATCGGTGAGGAGGGATTTGTTGATGCAATAAGAGTTCAAAATACGGATAAGTCTGTGGAAAAATTTGCGAGTCTTTTTAAAGTGGTATTCCGGGTTGGCCGCAGAGAATCTAATGCGGTGCCTTACGTAGCTGAATGCGAGAAGCAATTCCGAACAAAAATTCTTAGAAACCTGTAGATTGTTTATAGACTATCAGCGATGTAATATTAATTAATGTTTTCGACGTCAAGGCCTTGGCCACGTAGCAGGGGTTTGCAAGGAGAAGGAACTTTGTTCCTTCTGCGGCAAGGACGAGCATCTGACGAAGGGCTGCCAGGTTAGGAAGGACCGTAGTCCTCCTACCTGCATAAACTGCTCTCGAGCCGGAAGCCGGCGAATCACGATTGCCGTTCTGAGGAATGTCGTCATACAAACGTGCGCGAAATCTTTTGAGAGGCAGAAGATATATAGACAGTTAGTAGGGTTAAATGTTTTCCTGGCTTCCAGATACTCGTTTAGTTTTGTTGATTTATGCTTTGTGTTTAGTTTGTTAAGTTTTCAGTTTTATGTTTTACGAATTATGTTATTTTTTATGCTTTGATATGTTTAATTATTTTGCGATTATCGTTATTTTTATTTTGTTTCGCTTAGGTTTTAGGGTTATGATTAATTGATAGTGTATATTTCTTATTTGTTTATTCTTGTTTTGTTAAGTTTAATTTTGCGTTTATTGTTTTTTATAAGTTAACTGTAAGTTTTTAGTTATTTGTAGGTTTTTTGTTAGTTTTTATACGACTTATATAATTTCTTTGTATTTATTAGCGTTTGTTTATGTTTTATGTTTATAATTGTACTTATTGTTTCTCCTTTGCAATTTATTAGGTATTGTTTATTAGAGGTAATAGTTTGTTTTTCTAGGGTAGTTTTATTATTAGTTGTTATATTTTGTGTTTATCGAGTTCTTATTTTGTGTTTTTTTTTTTCGTATTCACGAAACACTATTTTGGTTTGGTATTTATTGTTTTTTTATTCAGTTAGTGTTTTGTAATATAAATAGTTCAGTTTTTATGTGTATATTCAGTTAATTTCGGTTGCTGTTTATTATTTTATGGGTAAGCTGGATGCCTGAGTTGTGTGCTAAACTCATTCCTAACACCGAGTAGTATAGTGGTTGCATCAGCTTAGTCGGGTGGTCCTGTTTAGGGCCTGATAAAATTATTTATGATTGTAGGTTCCGAACTAGGCGCGGTACACCGATATGAATGTCGCTTGTGGCATTCGCATCGGTGGCATCTTGGCAGCGGCCAAGTGAGATACGTCTTGAGGCCATGAAGATGATCTCCGGTAAAGCCCCTAGGGGCTGGTACGGAGGGGATGGCGTGACGGTCAGAACCGTCACATGGTGGGCGTCTTACCCTTGGGGGTCAAACACACTACTGACTCTTCGCCAGTCCCTGGCAGTTTTACATCCCGTCCTGCAGAACCAGTACCCAACAACTCTTCCCTTTAATTGTTGAAGCGTAACAATTTTCGTTATCCGCGCTCTTACGTTTTTCTATAAATTCTTTTCCCGATCCGATAACCCTTCTGGTCGAACAACAGCTTTTGGTGGTGACGTTGTCTGTATTATAAAGAACAAACTATTAAACGGACTAGCTGTCCTATAAGAAAAGAATCACTTTTAGTTCCTTCTAGATTCTTTTTTTCATTATTATTCTCTCTTTCTTTTTTCTTAATCGGAACAAACCCGTTGCCCTGGCTCGTTATACTGATCATGTTATACTATCCTCGAATAGGACCGTTTGCTTGTTGCTTAGCGTCCAATCGAATAGGACGCCAAGCAACAAGCAAACGGTGACGTTAATGTCATTTAACACCTTGTCAAATGATATTAACAAATTGACAGTTCTAACGAACTGTCAGTTGCATGGCAGTTTTTCTTCAAATCCACAAGCTGAACCGTAAGCTGATAGAAGCTAAATTGTGAACTAAGTTGCATTAAAAAGCGGGACAGAAGTTTCTTTAAAAACAAAATGTACTCAGTGCTTAACGCTGCCAGCAATGCATAAGGTCAGGAGAAAACCTTTTTCAACATTTCATTATTAGTAACTGGAGAAACTTATTTTTATTCCGCTTTGTACATATGGCATCCGACCGGATGTGTTAGTTTAGTAAATACTGAATTATAGGTTAAAGAGTTTCTTAGATATTTTCAGATATGCGACAAAATTTAGTAAGTAAACATTTTCGAATCGAACTTCTACATCTGGAATCCGGCACATTTTTTAACCGATCGCAATACTTTCTATCGATACAAATTAAAAAAGTAAAAAAAGGTAAATAAATAAATAATATTTAAACAAGAACTACATTAACATAATTTTTTCCAGAAATTTAACGGCATGAAATGATTATAATAAAGCAATAAAATTAAATTCTAATCGCATAATTTAAATGTAATCTGTAGCTGGGGTCTGTTGTAGCCGACCGCAAACCAACATATACCAGTAAACGTTGTAGGATCTAATAAATCAGATTCATATAATTTTCTATTCAAGAGCCTTAACCGAGGACGTTCAAATAGGAATAGTTACAGGCCAAGCAAGCAATTATTTATCTCAGTCTATTTAAGTAACAACATTTATTACACTAGTCGCCCTATACCTTAGTCCATAAGTTTGAAGTTTCCTATTAACGGTAAAGTCGCAGGTATTATTAAGAACTCACGCTTAATCTTCAGTTAACCTAAACAATTTCATTTTTTGTCGCTGAAATCTGTTTTAAAAAACTAAAGAAAAATATCCTTTTTTGAGTACTTTTTACTTTATTCAATAGAAAGCGCCAAAATGTCAAACTCGCTAAAAAGAAATCTAAAATTATTACCTACTGACCACCTAATAGTAGTTAGTGTAATGTTTCTTCATTTCCTTGACTAATTTAGGCATATTTTGACTAACGTTTTCCATTTATCGGCCGTTTTAAGATTAATAACTATTTCAGTTAGTAATGCTTCATTTAAATGGTTTAAAAAAGTTGATATGTTCTGATAGGCTGAATAAGACGATATGAAGAGTGATTAAAAGCAACCGTTAATGTCAGAGAAAATATGTTATTTAAAAAAAAAAAATGATGTTGACACCACATGACTTCCTTCTACGCCTATTAAATTACATATACACATTTTTTTTGTGCACTTCAACTAAAATTATTTCATTTGAAAGTGAGATAGGATCCTCCAACTCTTTAATAAAGTGGATAGTTACACAACTGCACTGCGGTGGACACCACATTGGTGGTGCCCGTATCAGCATTTTATATTAGTTTATGTATCAATTTTGTTTCACGTCGTTCAAGTAGTTGTGTGGTTTAAATGAGAACGTGTGGGATCCGTAACCACGCACACATCGGTTCGAATCAGACTTCATATACATATTTTTTTTTTAACTTTTTTTTAATTTAAATATATTGATTTATTAATAATTATTAACCTCTGTAAAAATTCTTGAATTAAAATTAAAAGTACATAAAATTTTATTTCACTAATAACTTCTGATTTTTTTTCATATGTTATAGAATTATTATTTATTGTATTTATTTTACAATCAGAGGTTAATAATTATTAATAAACCAATATATTTAAATTAAAAAAAGTAAAAAACCATATGTATATGGAGTCGGATTCGAATCCATGTACCTTCCCCTTGTAAGATCAAAATATTTCATTAATTAAAATTTTATTTGGCTATAGCTCTGGAACCAATGGGTAATGTGCAGTGCCACAATTAAAAATTTTTTTGTGTAATTTTTTATACTGTACTATAAAACTTTTTAAATAAATTCATTCATCGGTCGGTTATCGAAAATGTGCAAATCGTTTTGTTGCTTACATATATTTTTTATAAGCATCAATTTGCACGCATTAATGTTTTTGTAAACAAATTCACGGCTGTCTCACTACCACCTACGAACATTTGAACTAATCTAAACATATTTATAAATCGTCGGGCTTGATTTCGCTTCCTTCCAATAAAACGTTTGTTGGTTTCTTAAAATCGAATGTGTGCACGAGTCATCCGTTGGGTCATCGCTTCAGCAAACCCATCGGATCGGTCTGGTGGAGAACTCGTCATCGCAAATCAGCTGATTTCAAAGTCGAGAGTTCTAAGGTTCAAATCGTAGTAAAGGCAGTTATTTTTATACGGATTTGAATACTAGATCGTGGACGCTGGTGTTCTTTGGTGGTTGGGTTTCAATTAACCACATATCTTTTGAATGGTCGACCTCAGACTGTACAAAACTTAATTTACATTCATACATATCATCCTCTGAAGTAATACCTTACGGTAGTTCCGGAGACTAAACAGAAAAAGAAAGACGTCATCACTTCAACAACAAAAACAAACATTTAATTCGACAATAAAAACAAAGAAACGTATTCTGCATAGTACAGAAAACACTAAGCACGGTCGTTATTGTTAACTCGTCTTATGCATTTACGTAAAAATTATTAAGAGAAGGTGTTTTACACATTCATTTTTATTTTACGATAATAATATTGTTTATTTTTGATTTTATTTATCGATTTAAATTATACATATCTGCATAATACCGGACATGTTACAATGTTTTATCGTTAGCAGTTTTACATTTTTAGTTATGGAAATTCCAAAGAAAATTGGCGGTCATAAAGTTTTACACAGTCAGACGTGAAATCATTCTCAATGTCTATTCTTTTATGACAAAAGAAGGCGTGGAAGATCCACGGTTAATAACGAAACATCAGGAAGCGGATTGCTGAAGCAACAGAAGTTTCTCGCCGTAGTGTACAGCGAATAATTTAGGAAAATAAAAAAAAATGCAGCATGAGGTAGTGGATTTTCTACTTCAAACAAAAAACGTTCGCGAAATAAACCGAAAATAGAAATTGATAACGGTAACAAATGTATTATTAGACAAACTATATATGAATTTCATGTTTTGCAAGGTCAATGATGTACGATAAAAAGTTTATTAACAGTGCTCAGAACAAAATGGATTAAGGTTGGAGAATGGGCTTTGCAGGAGGTTATTAGACAATTAGGTTTCAGATGGAAAAAGACTCGTAATAATGGAAAATTTTTGATACAGAAAAATGACATTCAGGATAAACGAATACTATATCTAGGGGCGTTAGAAAAATGCAGAGCTGAAGGATGTCCATTGATTTATATGGCCATATTGTTGGACGAACGATTTCGATGAAACAACCGGGTTACTTGCTCCGATAAAGAGCAATTATCGTTCACGCAGGTGGGAAAAACGGTTTTGTAAAAGACGCGTTACTGATTTCAACTCGTAAAAAATTTACCACAACTTTCAGTGTTAGTCATTGATAAGGCACTATATCACGATCTGGAGTTGAATGGTGCACCGAAATCAACCTACAAAAAATGTGAAATGACTAAATGGCTACTGAAAAAAATATACCGTTCAGAGAAAAGTTAAAACCCGAGCTGTATGAATTAATTTCGACCGGTATGGTTTTCGCCCTGGCAAGGGCACAGAGGACGCTATTCTTACAGTAATGGATTTGGCTTCGACCAGCGAGTGCAAATATGTATTGGGCGTCTTTCTGGACATATCCGAGGCCTTCAATAACTTGTGGTGGCAGAGGGTAACTAGAGTAACTATGATGTTACTTAAAGGTCCTCTAGCCGCGACCCGTCACCCGCGGCTTGTGATGGACGGCCTACCGATTAGGTATGTCACCGTTCAGAAATATCTGGGCGTCATCCTTGATGAGAGGCTTCAATTCAGGGAGCATCTTCAGTCTGTCGAAAGGAAGACTATATATGACTTCTTTGGTGTTCGTAGTCATCCATCCCGTTTGGGGGTTGAATTATCGTACCGCGCGTTATTTAAAAAGGTGTCTGCGAGGCCATAATGTTGTACGCTGCGCCCGTACAACATCGTCTACAATTCCAATATTATAAGGACATTTTCTTGCCAGCGCAGCGTCTTCTATTGTTAGCTGTTGACGGAGGCTATAGGTTGTCTCGAGAGAGGCAGTCTCTGTGATCGCCGGCATAAAACCCGTCGACACTTTAGCTACGGAACATAGCATCCGGTTTGTTTCTAAGAAGGAAGGTCTTCTTACTTCTGGGCGTATGCGAGAAATTGAAGATCAAGGTGTTGATTTTTGGCAAGTTAGGTGGAACGATTCTTCTACTAGTCGATACACGCATGGTATATTACCAAATGTTAAGGAGCTGCGAGCAATTAGGGGGTCTCCCCCGATCGGTACACAACTCAATTCCTTTCAGGACGAAGTGCTTTTAGGAATAGTTTGGCTAGATTTGGTTTGACTGATTCGGGCTTGGGCCCGGACTGTAGGGTCGATGACACTGCGGACCGTGTCCTTTACGTTTGTCCCCGGTACGAGGCTGAACGTACCGGTTGTTAGGGAGTTCGAGAGAGTAAATTGCTTTCTTGATCTGCGAGTCTACTGGAAGATTTGCAGAGAATGGACTACCGTAGCTGGCTTCCTTCGTTTTCTCGCCCTGAGCAGAACGACTGACGGGGTATAAGTAGAGTAGCAACCCGGTTGACTAGGGACCACCTGACCAGTCGGTTAGCATCGAGCCACGGTTAGTCGGTAAAAGTAATGGTGATTATTGTTAAATGTTAGCTGTTGGCGGAACGACGACTGCACTGCTGAGGATATGGGTAACCATGCATCCGTGAAATGTAGCGTTTTTTTGACGAGGACAGTTGTGAATGAGCAAGCATCACTGTCGGCGGGATGGCGACTGCACTACCGAGGGCATGGATTCCCGTGCAGCCGTGAGATGTAGCGGCATCTCGACGATGGTAGATTAAGTGATTAAGCAAATATCACGGAAAACTCCGCGATGGAGCTGAGTGGGAGTAGGAGGTCTGTCCGCCTCTCCCTGTTAGACCAGACCGGAGTCCATAAATGAAACTAAGTCAGGGGTATGAACTGAAAGTTGAGTTCAATAAGTAAAATAGGAATAGATTTCGTTGTTGCGTATAAAACTTTTGGTGGTATGTTATTTATTCAATCGCCTCGAATATTATGAGACATTTACGCACAACTGGCTCTGTAAATTGTACACCTAGGCGCGAAGTTCGTAACTTCCGCGAACTCAGTTAGCTAGCTCGGAGGGGAACGATGTAGGACATTCAAGATGTCCGGATGAGGCCTGCAGCGAAGGCAAAACCTGAACTACAAATCACTGATGTAAATGTTTACCGATGCATTTACATCGGTGGCATCCCAACGAGGCCTGGCTTATTACTATAAAAGGTAAAAAGTTAGAGGGCGAAAGAAGACTCCCATTAAAGCCCACTGGGCTAGGAACGGGGGGGTCGTGTAGTGACCGGAAGCGTCACCCCTACGGGGTTAAGAAGTATAAAATAGAAGCTTTACTTGCTGAAAAGGGTCACAGTGTTTTACGGCTTCCACCGTATCACCCGGATCTCAATCCGATTGAGATGATATGGATTGATATAAAGAATTATGTTACTGATAAAAATGTGACTTTCAAATTTTATGTTGTACAAAATTAGCGCAAGATAAAAAGGATGAGTAAGGTTAAGTGCAATTAATAAGGATGATTGGATGAAGAAATGCCAACATGTGCAACAATTAGAAAAAAAATTTAGAGACTGAGCCCGTGATTGACAAGGTATCGGAAATTATAGTGAACACAGCAAACGATTGTGAAAACTATGCTGATTAATAGTGACAATGAATCCAGTGACGATAACGATTCAGACAGTGAAATTAACGGTATATAAGATTTACATTAATCAGATCTTACTTTTAATGTTTTTTGCATACGTTAGTATACAGATTCCTGTTACGAATAGTTCGTATCATTTGTTGCGTACCACCCACAGCTGCACATCTACTCCAATCCGCAAGCATCTTGGTACATCAAACTGCTCGGCTGTTCATCAGTAAAAACCGACTTCAACCTATACAATAGCTGCTAAGTGTCATCGCTAGCTACTACAATAGCGTGACAGGCGAAACCACTAATCCTACAATTTGCACTTAATAAATTTATTTTTATAATTATGTAATCCTCCTCTATGAATCATGAGACCTTGCCGTTGGTGAGGGGGCTTGAGTGCTCAGGGATACAGAGTAGCTGGACCGAAGGTGCAACCATATCGGAGAGGTATCTGTTGAGAGCCAGACTAAGGAATGATTCCTGAAAGAGGGCAGCAGCTCTTTCAGTAGTTGTTAGGGGCGTGAGTCACAATGACTTAAACGGCCGTATCAGCATCACTCAGTCCTCTGAGTACTGCGCAGCTGAAAGCAATGGAAAACTACAGCTGCTTTTTTTCCAAGAAAATGTGGCTCTCTGCATTTTCACATAGCAATAATGGAGGCGCCTTCCTTGGTAAAATATTCCGGAGGTAAAATAGTCCCCCGTTCGGATCTCCGGGTGGGGACTACTAAGGAAGCCTTTTTTAAGCTTCTAACATTCTACGAGTCGGAGCGTGGAATGTTAGAAGCTTAAAAAAGGTTGGTAGGCTAGAGAATTTAAAAAGGGAAATGGATAGGGTAAACGTGGATATAGTAGGAATTAGTGAGGTTCGGTGGGAAGAGGAAGGCGACTTTTGGTCGGGTGACTTTAGAGTAATTAACTCAGCGTCAAATAATGGGCAGGCAGGAGTAGGTTTCGTGATGAACAAGAAAATAGGGAGGAGAGTGGAGTATTTCAAGACGCATAGCAATAGAGTCATTGTAATAAGGATAAATTCAAAACCTAAACCGACAACGATTGTTAACGTCTATATGCCTACAAGCGCCCATGATGATGATGAGGTAGAATGTGTATACGAAGAGATTGATGAAGCAATTAAACACGTAAAAGGAGATGAAAATTTAATAATAGTTGGAGATTGGAATGCAAGCATTGGAAAAGGCAAGGAAGGAAATATAGTGGGTGAATACGGGCTGGGCAAAAGGAATGAAAGAGGGGACCGACTTATAGAGTTTTGCACGAAGTATAATTTAGTAATTGCCAACACCCAATTTAAAAATCATAATAGAAGAATATACACTTGGAAAAAGCCAGGCGATACTGCAAGGTATCAGATAGATTATATCATGGTTAAGCAAAGATTTAGAAATCAACTCGTTGACTGCAAATACTTACCCTGGAGCAGACATTGATAGCGACCATAATTTGGTGATAATGAAATGTAGATTGGGTTTTAAAAACCTGAAGAAAATGTGTCAGATGAATCGGTGGAATTTAGAGAAGCTTGAGGAAGAGGAGGTAAAGAAGATTTTTGAGGAGGACATCGCAAGAGGTCTGAGTAAAAAAGATAAGGTATAAAATGTAGAAGAAGAATGGGAGAATGTTAAAAAGGAAATTCTTAAATCAGCAGAAGCAAACTTAGGCGGAATAAAGAGAACTGGTAGAAAACCTTGGGTTTCAGACGATATATTGCAACTGATGGATGAACGTAGAAAATATAAGAATGCTAGTGATGAAGAAAGTAAAAGGAACTATCGGCAATTAAGAAATGCTATAAACAGGAAGTGCAAACTGGCGAAAGAAGAGTGGATTAAAGAAAAGTGTTCAGAAGTGGAAAGAGAAATGAACATTGGTAAAATAGACGGAGCATACAGGAAAGTTAAGGAAAATTTTGGGGTACATAAATTAAAATCTAATAATGTGTTAAACAAAGATGGTACACCAATATATAATACGAAAGGTAAAGTCGATAGATGGGTGAAATATATTGAAGAGTTATACGGAGGAAATGAATTAGAAAATGGTGTTATAGAGGAAGAAGAGGAAGTTGAGGAGGATGAAATGGGAGAAACAATACTGAGATCTGAATTTAAGAGAGCATTAAAAGATTTAAATGGCAGAAAGGCTCCTGGAATAGACGGAATACCTGTAGAATTACTGCGCAGTGCAGGTAAGGAAGCGATTGATAGATTATACAAACTGGTGTGTAATATTTATGAAAATGGGGAATTTCCATCAAACTTCAAAAAAAGTGTTATAGTTATGATACCAAAGAAAGCAGGGGCAGATAAATGTGAAGAATACAGAACAATTAGTTTAACTAGTCATGCATCAAAAATCTTAACTAGAATTTTATACAGAAGAATTGAGAGGAGAGTGGAAGAAGTGTTAGGAGAAGACCAATTTGGTTTCAGGAAAAGTATAGGGACAAGGGAAGCAATTTTAGGCCTCAGATTAATAGTAGAAGGAAGATTAAAGAAAACCAAACCAACATACTTGGCCTTTATAGACCTAGAAAAGGCTTCCGATAACGTAGACTGGAATAAAATGTTCAGCATTTAAAAAAAATTAGGGTTCAAATACAGAGATAGAAGAACAATTGCTAACATGTACAGGAACCAAACAGCAACAATAACAATTGAAGAACATAAGAAAGAAGCCCTAATAAGAAAGGGAGTCCAACAAGGATGTTCCCTATCTCCGTTACTTTTTAATCTTTACATGGAACTAGCAGTTAATGATGTTAAAGAACAATTTAGATTCGGAGTAACAGTACAAGGTGAAAAGATAAAGATGCTACGATTTGCTGATGATATAGTAATTCTAGCCGAGAGTAAAAAGGATTTAGAAGAAACAATGAACGGCATAGATGAAGTCCTACGCAAGAACTATCGCATGGAAATAAACAAGAACAAAACAAAAGTAATGAAATGTAGTAGAAATAACAAAGATGGACCACTGAATGTGAAAATAGGAGGAGAAAAGATTATTGAGGTAGAAGAATTTTGTTATTTGGGAAGTAAAATTACTAAAGATGGACGAAGCAGGAGCGATATAAAATGCCGAATAGCACAAGCTAAACGAGCCTTCAGTAAGAAATATAATTTGTTTACATCAAAAATTAATTTAAATGCCAGGAAAAGATTTTTGAAAGTGTATGTTTGGAGTGTCGCTTTATATGGAAGTGAAACTTGGACGATCGGAGTATCTGAGAAGAAAAGATTAGAAGCTTTTGAAATGCGGTGCTATAGGAGAATGTTAAAAATCAGATGGGTGGATAAAGTGACAAATGAAGAGGTATTGCGGCAAATAGATGAAGAAAGAAGCATTTGTAAAAATATAGTTAAAAGAAGAGACAGACTTATAGGCCACATACTAAGGCATCCTGGAATAGTCGCTTTAATATTGGAAGGACAGGTAGAAGGGAAAAATTGTGTAGGCAGGCCACGTTTGGAGTATGTAAAACAAATTGTTGGGGATGTAGGATGTAGAGGGTATACTGAAATGAAACGACTAGCACTAGATAGGGAATCTTGGAGAGCTGCATCAAACCAGTCAAATGACTGAAGACAAAAAAAAAATTAAAAGAAAATCCTGATTAGTTTGGCTGCAACGATTAATTTTTCCTTAAAAGACCGGTTAGATTTCTTCTAACCGGTCAAACAAAATCTATCATTTTTGTTCTTTTAGCCATTTATTGTTCTCATTTCCCGTTTAAGCCGGAACGTAATACTTTATACTATGACAAGGGGGACGGTTTTTTTCAACGTACCGTAAATCTGAAAGTTCGAAGCGAGTCTTCTAGAATTCTTCTTTTTTAACAATAAAAACGTTAAATCCAGTTTTAAGTAGTTTTCTTTTCATTTTTTTGTATAACTGTTATTAAAGTACCGACGATCAATTTCCATAAAGTTGAGATGCTAGGTGTAAAATCAAGCGATAGTAAATCCATATCCAGTCGGTAGGGGCCGAACGAATCGGCTGTATTAAGTTACAGAAATACTATTACCGATTACCCGTTTAAAGATATTTAACCCAACAGAATATGAAATCTGCTACCTATTTTCACGTCGGGTATCGGATGACGATCCTTAATAGTGTTCAGCCGATAAAGAAATAAGGTGGAAATTCAGAAAAGCAAAGATTTCTGCCCAGACATATTCACGTTCTTCATACGCGAATCGCGTAAATAAAACCTATATTTAGGAATTTATCTAACAGTAATGTACTATAATACTGTCTTCAAGCAAAATAAGCAAAATCTTAATAAATCGGGGAACAGTTTTAATAAGGCTAAGATATACCATCGGCGTGTTACGGATCCAGCTTCTCGAGATCAGAAAACCATTTTGAGAGTAAATTAAAAAAAATAATGTAGTATCTTCAGTCTCGGATAATCAAATCTCACACGATCGGTGTTTTCGTACGGCCGTACATTATAAAAAATATGACATATATTAAGTACGAAACGATGAATAATAAACGGCACATTTTACCGTTTATTTTAAATAAATTAAATCTACCGGTTATCAGTTAAGATTTTACTACATTATAAAACAAGGTCGATCAATTTTAAAACGTATAAAAAAGATATTACTTTACGGCCGTGAAGTGCTAGGCTTAAAATTTAATACCGAACGACCGAAAAAAGACGGGGAACTTCTTGCAAAGCAGTAATGCAGCCATGAATTGCGCCGGAGTAAATCGGGAAAATTAATAAAAAAAGAAGACAACAAAAAGGCCCGGGGAGAAGGTAGGACATTGAGATATGGTCCCCTATAAATAAAAAAGGAAATTACCTATAATGGCAAAACTGTTTCAGACCAAATTAAGGTTAGGTCGGTATCGAGTGAGCCGGGCGAAGGGGAGCGAGTGGGGAATCGTTTTTATGGAAAACAAGGTTATTACTCTGCCCCTCGTGCTTCCCTATCCATCCGCCACTTCGCTTTAAGTTTCATCATAAAAAAAATGAAAACTTCACCTGGCCAATGTTTCACTCGACTTCTGCAGCATCAAATAACCGAGAACAACACAGATATAGATAAGTCTGAACTATTTAAAAAGATCATACATTTAGCGGTCATATATATCTCTGAATACGACTTTAAAATAACAAAGAAACTCTGTGTAGAAATGTGCGTCGTAAATGAAACACAAAATATTAAAACATAAATAAACAGTTATAAATTATTATCACAAATTTGGATAAACAAACAGAAATTAGTAAACAACTATTATAAGGTTAGATTAATTAAAAAAGAATAATAAAACCTTATGCGTTCTATTTTTTTGTCTTCGATTACTTACAAGGGAACAGCGTTTCGACAACGAGTTCAAATCTTCTGATCTCTATTGTCTTTCAGTCGAGCCGATGACTCGGCCTATTCTGTATTCAGTTAACTTGTAGAGTTAAGAATAAACAAACGTTACGCTTGTGTTTGTGATTTTTGCAGATTCGCGTCCTTGTATTAATGCCGATTCACAACGCGGCCGTATCTACATTATTATTATTTTTTAGTTTATAATTAATACGAAGAAACTAGAACCGGTGTTGATCCACAGTGAAGACAGAATCCTACCGAGGAAGGGATCACCGCGATTTCGACTCGTCGAATAAAGGTGATCCGTTCTTTTATGTTATTCATCAAATTTTCCCCGACGAGTCGCTCGATATCCTACCAAAGGATACGGAGGTAATAGTAGGTCTTTTCGAGGTGTATTGTTAATTGGAAAAAACTAAGCGACTAAATAAAATCTTGAAAAAAGTTAGTTTTTTACCCGACGATGTTTTAAAAAAAACTTCACGGGACGCCGGTTAAATCTAGGTAGTCATGTTGTTCTAAATACAAGCAAACGGGGCAAAAAGATTATACCTAAAAGTTCCGATAGAGGTTCTTCAAAAAGTAATATTCTTTAAAAAAATTCAGTGAAGTGAAAATTAAGCGCGTTTAGTGTTCCAAACGGTACAAATTTTGAAGCGTGTATAATAAATATTACTTCCCACAATCACATACGGAAAAAAACATAAAAAAATTATTTACATGTAGATCAGATGAGAAGTCGAATGAGATAATAGAATTTTTTAAATTATATTTAGCGTTTCAAGTATTTTAAATTTTGGACAGGGGAACTTTCCTTAAGTTATAAATACATAACTGCTCTAGAAAAATAGAGACAACCCGGGATAAAGGTTAGACAGGAGGTTCAGTATCTTTCTAAATATATAATTTTTTTTTTAAATTTATATGTATATAATATATAAATTTTCATCGACGCATAAAGATGATGAAAAACAAATTAAAAAAAGAAGTGAGACAGTTAAGAATAAAGAAAGAAGGAAAACGGCGATGAGAAATAATTTAATAAGCGATGTTGCACATGAATGACCCGTACGCCTATCGCAAAATAATTTCTTAAGGAGCGATACTTTACCCGTTCTTGTGTCGCAAACGCTACAGACCTGTGTCGTTCCGTTACCTTCCTGTTTATCGTACCGGCTTGGAAATTTTATTATTACGAAACAAGAGCGGATACGAATAATGCAGCTAATTTTACGCAATGCTTAGTTCCGCCCACCCGTCACTGAATATCCTACTTAAAAGCGGTAAGGATGACGAAGAGGTGGAAGCCGGCGGGAAGAACGAAATTGAAAATATGTTTTAAAACCTCGGTGAATATTAATACGGGTGAAAAGAAACGAAAAACGTAAAATGCAGTAAAGGGAAAAGATGAAGAATTCGAATGCCTCATAAAAATAATGATATTAATTACAGAAAGATTATTATTATTATAGCATCACGACCTTCGGATTATATATAACTTACTGTCCGGTTAACGTATAAGCGGTATAATAATGTAATTAAAAGAATAACAATTGATTTGATTTTAATCCCGTGTTTATTTTGTGAGTATATACTATTTCTCTCTCACACATATACAGAGAGAGTGGATGATATGCAGGGTAGGCGAGTGAGGGACGATGTAGAGAGGCGTGGGAGTGGGGAAGAACGTATATAACAAAAAAAAAGAATAGCTATTACTCATCAATGAGATTGAGAAATATAATTATATCAACGTCAGTTCATAACATAAAAAACCTTTTCATTTCTTACTAAGAAAAGAAAATCATTCGATTTTCATAATAAAATTTCTAAATCGGTTACATAATTTTAAAAAATAACTCCGAAACACGGATAGAACCTACATAAAAAAAATAACTCCAGAATGAATGGCTAACAATAAGCAAAATTTTTATTTCATAAACGACAAGCCTAATATTAGAATAAACTTACATTTATATCGCTTTCTGATCAGAGGATAGAGGCAAACCTAGAACGGTGTATCCCGAATCTTGAGAACAATTCACAAAGAGAGAAATAAAATAATAGGTCTAACACGCTATTCAGATCTTTGTCTTTAATTACGGAAACCGAATAGTCGAAAATTAACAACTTAAAATATCCAAGAAGCTGTTTTGCATACATAGAAATAAACGAAAAAAAAATGTGGCAGTGAATATAACTTTTCCTTTAATCTTTTTTCTGGTTTGTTAGACGGTCAAGGTTTGTCGAGATTTTTGCAGCCGAATGCAACCTATAACATGATATGAAGCGATTTACAAAGCTAACGAGTATTTCTTTAAATCCTACAATTATAACAACAAAAAAAGGTGATGAGTGAGAGAAAATAGGGTGAGAAATTTTTTAAATATGACGGAAGAAATATTCAAGTGTACTACACAATTATATAACAAAAACCTTTAGTATTTCCAGACCAAGTGAGTACACCTAAAAGGCACGTAGTAGAGTTTCTAATGCTCTGGCTACGACCCGATAGAAATTATTTCTCGTCATCGTAAAAAAAAGATCATGCATATGATTTACCTACTCTAAAATTTTATAATTTAAGATTCATAACTTTTTGTGAGGTTTAGTCAGAACGGGATTTTATCTAAGAAGTTATCGTAAATTTTCAAGTGTAATCTGTCGCTGCAGCTCGCTTCGGATCCGAGAGTTCGATAGATTTAGGTAGCGCAGTCTTGTATGATTCTTAAGATTTACTATTCAAAATGCATAAGTACGTGAAGCACAGCTTTTTCCCTCGAGAATTAAAATTCTAGAAGAACTCGCGGAACGCATCTTGGCCCGAGCGATACCTCGATCGAACCATCTATTCTTGAGATATGCGAGACGCACAACCGACCGAGAAAATACGGAAAAGTAGGTAGTTAACTCGATATATTGTTTAAAACTTCAACGTAACCCATCCTGTCTTTTTTTCACCCGTTCGTCGGTAGAAAATTTTAAAAATAAACGACCGATTAACTAGTAACTAGTAATAAGATAATAAGTAATAACTAGTAATAAGATAATCCACTCTTTATTACAACATTATTAACAGTTCTACGAATATAAATCCTTTACTATAATTATAACATTGAAATTAGCGTATGAAGCCGATACGAGGTTATATGTGATCATACAAGTCAAGAATTTCTTGCTAGTAAAAGCTTTTCTCGAAGTTAACTTTCAAGTTCTGTACGGGCTTTGGATAGCGGCTGATGATGAAAACCGACAAGTAGAGCGGACAGTCGATGGTATCAGTAATAAGGCAAACAGCGGGCTGCACGATAAACCGTAAAAATGATAACCATATTCTTGGAAGCACTGTGAACGAACGGACAAATATAATTACGATGGTCTGATATCACTAATTACAATCGTATAGAATTATTAAAAGTTGTCCGACAAACAACATTCAACGCGTATTAGAAATTAAAGTAGTTTTATGAAATAAAAAGCAGCATATTAAGAAGAATCTTCGAGGCACGTTTGTATACAATGTTAGAGATTAGAAGGCCTGTCTTAATCTTTTTATAAATTAAGTTCGGCAATTAACTTTCAAAATTATACCCCTATTTCGTTATCGTTCGTAATTTCATACGTAAAAAACTTTCAGCGTAGTTTTAGAAAAAGAATAAACTTATTCTTAATAAATAATAAATATCCACCTCAATCGTAAACCAGACAAGGGAACTGTTTTCGTATAACTCAACACAATAACTTCGGCTTACGAGAAAGGGCATCGTTACGCGTCCGTCCTGCTGCTTTAAAATCTTCCCACCGGTTTATTAAAACAACAATTAACATGTATTCTTTTACGGAAACAATAATACTCTGTTGATGGATTTTTAAGTAATAAAATTAAATAAACGATTTTTCTTCATCCCGTTCGACGTGTACAAAAATATGTGGTCAAAATAGTTTACAATTGCGGCCTCTTATTTGTAAAACATTTTTTTAATTATTTTTTATATTTTGTAAATTTAACATTAAATATAAGATTTATTTTAACATTATCTCATGAGTGTTTATTTAAACGATCACAATATAGATTTTAAACAAATTATTTTTTACCTTATATTGTTTTTATATTTGTAATTTATCTCATAAATGACGCGATCTACACAACGCATCATGTTCCGATAAGAATAAAGATTTATCTATTTATTGATTTATCCGATAAGCATCTCAGCCCAGGTCCGGCTTTACTGACAACCAATGCGTAACAAAAACCTTGGACAGATCCACCTCATGAAATACTAGATCGTGGATACCGGTGTTCTTTGGTGGTTGGGTTTCAATTAACCACACATCTCAGGAACGGTCGAACTGAGAATGTACAAGACTACACTTCATTTACACTCGTACATATCATCCTCATTCATCCTCTGAAGAATTATCTAAACGGTAGTTACCGGAGGCTAAACAGGAAAAAGAAAGGTCCACCTCATGAAAAGAAACAAATATCAAAGACACGGTAACTCTTCGGGTTCATGAATACTACACAAGATCTAATCGGTGTCTAGCGAAACCCCACGCGATATCCCAAAAAAGAGGGATAATAGGGATCTCGTATTAGAGAGAATTACGGATAGGAAGAGACGATATGAAACGAAACAAACTTAACGGTTAACCGAAACATAGCTACAAAACACTCCGAAGTCAAGGTTCCCGTTCCACCTACAACTTCCTCGGGAGATCAAACATACACGAGGAAAGAAATCGTTTTTATCGATATATTAAAGAGCAGTCGGAGAACAGGCACAGGTTTCCTTAAAGAAAACCTTGCTCATCCCCGAATCGTATGGCGCTTAGAGGTACCCGTAGTACTTTGATAATGATGATGCAAGAAAACCGGATGTTGATGGTGCCGGGGGATAAGATCCTCCGGGTCACCCCCACTTCTGTACCACTGACCTAGAAATAAGTCTGCCCCAGACGAATTTGCTTCTACATGTACTACTGATATTCCAAAAATAAAACGCGCGTTTTATTTTTTATCTGCAATGTACTATTGATTTTATAAGAAAGGTTTTTTAATTTAATCTTGAGAAATGTATACCCTATTAATCTGTATCCACGTGCTGTATTGTAAAAATAAAAACGTAATTTGTTTGTGTTGTTGTGTGTGTGTGTGTGTGTGTTTATGTATACATATATATTGGAATGGATTAAAGAGGGGGCCGTACGTATTTCATTTAAGTGCAGAATAAAGATGATGACGTAAGTTACTGAATTTTATTTAAGACTGTATATTATCGATCAAACATCAAAGAAAAATTTTCATTCCCCTTTTGTACTGCATCGCTCTCACCCTAAAATATCGTGGTAAAGATTACAACCAAAAAAAACCGCGAGAAAGAGCAACCGAGTTGAGGATAATGTGTGTATATATATATATATATATATATATATATATATATATATATATATATATATATATATATAAGTTCTTAACCTATTATTGCTGGCATATATTGCGTTTTTCCTTTTTACGGTTGCCAGTACCGAGGAGAGATGCGATATCGACGAGAGAAAAATCTAATGCATATCATTATTAGATTTTTCCGCCTATAAAGAGGTATTATTAAAAGGAAAAGAAGGAGTACAGTGAAGAAAAAGTAGGGGGGGAAGCACGATTCCGACCAAAAGAGTAACAAGGTACGAACGAAGCGCAATATGAGACTAGCAAACTTTGAAATTGGTTCCACGTCATTGCCCTCCCGCCTCACACTTTTCTGTTTCTCAGCATCCACTCATTCTGATCTTTTTAACTTCTTTATTTAAAAAAAAATCAACAACAGAATACGTAAACTGTTTAACAAATATCGGATTAAACACTGTAAAAACAGAAACCTCTCCGGTTTAACCATCAGTATTAAAACTTATCGGTCATTTTTCCTACAACGAATAAAAAATAATTAAAAAAGCGTATACCTTACAAAACGTAATAAAAATACGGTATGTTACGTTAACGTTGAATCGAAAACACAAACAGAATCGGATTCAAAGAACGGGCGGGATTTTTCCGTTCTGAGACCGAGCTCAAAACTCCGTAGCTATTTCTACATTCCGTTAGTAGAAACATGTTTCGGCAAAATAAAAAATACAAAAGATTGCTCGACACAAACGAATACAAAGAAATGAGGATCGGTTTTCTACGATACAGATTAGATTACTCAGATGAAAATTCAGTGCCGTACTAGAACAAAGCGATTCAGGTCGAAGTACGCTAAGCCGATCCATTATTCTCGCTATTCAAAATGAAAAAGTCGATTAGAAAAAACATAATCCCACATCCAAACGCAAAAATTATTATAAAAAATAATTAAACAATTTTTTTAACCACCTTCCCAGCAAAAAAAGATGTATTTTCTTAAGATCTTTCGGTTTTTTCAAACCACCATTAGGAGATTAAAAATATTATAAGTCAAAAATTAAAATGAGAATACAGTCATAACTGAAACTCAACAGTATACTCAATCGCCAGTAATGCGGTTAAAAAAAAACTTTTTCATTATTTTTTATAATTAAAATATATCAGCAGAAACCGTGTTTAAGAAATTTACAATAATAATTATTTTTGCCGTGCAACCGAAATTAAAAACCGATTAAACTTAAGTGTAATACAGAACCGAAGGACTTTAAAATTGCAGTTGCGTTATTAAACAAAAACTTTTCTCCTTCATAAAATAAATATATATGTAAATAAACTATTTTTTTTTTTTATACAGAATTATTTGCACCGTATAAGATGGATTTGAACTCGACTGAAAATGTATAAACTTATGATCTGTTAGTGTTTTATACTTTTTACCCCTCAACAGAAAAAGAGAGAATAATCTGAGCGGTTACAGCTCAATTTTCTTGTGTGCCCAGAATAGAATAATTTTTTTATCCGGTGAACTTCGGATAATAGGATTTTTTTCTGAAGTAATTCTCAGTATAGAAAATTAAACGTATAAGTTAAAAATAAAAAAATATATATTTCCTTTAAAAATACTATCGAATGATGTATATGAAAATTAGCAACTTAGGGCAAAAACTGTAGAATCTGTTTTCCTTTTAACTTTTTCAAATTTATCATTAGATCTAAGATTTAGAATATATTTTTTGATAAAAATTAAAATAATTTCGTCTGACCATTTTGAGATTTAATTTTGAAATAAGCTGTTATTAAAATTCTGGATATCCTTAATTTCTAGGTTCCTGAGGGGAAAATCAGCTATTCTCTCGTTTTACACGTTCTTGGGGATAAAAAGCCGCACAGTTTATTTTATACACTGATTATAGTAAATACAAAGGAAATTTTTATACGTCCACTTTGTTCCGATGAAAGTCCTTATTAAAGGGTTTTACTATTTTTATTCGTTTATTCTTTTCGCTGATTTTTTAAAAATTTTTAATTTTATTACAAACTATTTACGGCAACGGATATTTGAGCGCTTTTAAATGCTTTTTTTTTTTAATTATTATTTCATGCTTAGCCAGTAATGCCAAAAATATTTGCAAAATTTCATTTTGCCAAATTAATGCAGTTTTTGATAAATTAATTTTGGTAATTATTCGAAGCTTTTTTGCACGTGACAAAACTACAGGCGTAAATATAGTATTTTCTACGTAATAATAAACAATGAAATTTTATTTTAAAAAATGTACGAATGGTTTTTGAGAAATTCTGCTTTCAAATTATTCCGAATAATGATCGTGGGTTTTGCACAAGAGTTTCTTCTTCAAATTCATATACACTATTTCGAAGCGGGTTGTTATTTCTAATACTTGTTAAAATCGTTCTAACTTGTCCCAGGAGAAAGATTTTAACAACCGCACAAACACAAGAAAACAAAATAAAGTGTTACAAAGGCGTTTCGTTTTGCATTAGACTATTAAAAATAAATAACAAAGTAGAAATAAAAATACGACAGTTTTTTGTTAATTTCTTTAAATTTTTAATTTATTAGTTTAATTTTAAATTCTTTTAGTTAATTTTAACTTAAGTTAAAATGAATTTTCGTCGGTATACGAAGTATACAAAAGGAGCTTATTTAAGGTCGAGTATGACCGCCGTTAATTAATATAGATTCTTTATTTGATAACGACAAAGATATCGTCGATTCAACGGCCCGGCAGAAGACAGAAATTACAAGTAATCGACATCGTTTAGCTGCTGACTGGAACTCCATCGGATCGGAGGAATCAGTGGTACGGTGACAGCGGCCGTGTCGGTATATTTTACAGATGCGTTGTGACACCTCCCTTCACGTTATTTATTCCCATTTAATACAGTTTGGAGAGGGCCGAACAAGGAATGCTCATATTTTACGGTCCGGGTATAAATCGTTCAATGCTTTCCGGCTACCCGACGGCAACAGTCCCTACAGCGGCAATAAACAGTACATCATCCGAATCGTTTCCCGTATCAAGAGCAGACCGACCGCCTTTATAATACTCTCGGAAAAGCTTCACTTTGTTTTAACGGTTAAAACGACCGCGGCGGACGGGCGAATGCAGTTTCAAAACCGGCGCCGCATCTTGTTAAATTGTTTTCTCACCCTCGACCGCAGGATTCGACAATAACGCTTGCCCAAACCCGTTCCCGTTCGAATTCACGAAGCAATTTTACGCGAACGGTCTAGGAATTAAAGATTTAAGACTAAGAGCGCTTATTAAAAAGAAATAATTTAAAAGACGGTGCGGTGACGCATTACAGTTCAACGTTTTGTAACTAACAGTAAATACCTTAACGCTGTTATAAGCAAGCATATTCTCAGTTTAATGTTCATAAGCGACCGCACATATAATATACCCGCAACCCTTAAAACGGACACTCGCATAGTTTACGCTACGTAATTTACAAGTATATAGAATATAAATTAGTATATATATTTTTAACTAACAGCTTTTTACTTAGAAATGCCGATCTTTTTGGCGGTGTGGTGCGTATCCGCCTTCCATCCATTATTCGAATTTGAATTCCGGTCGGGCTCGGAATCTTTCACACGCTACAAAATTTCCGTACCTTATTTCAACGAACAAGAATCAAGCTTAGATACCGAATCGATCGTCACAAAAGGAAAATCATTTCTCTTGTCTTCGTTCTTTTTTTCTTGCTTTTATTTATTAAGTTTTTTTTTTAAAGGGTTTAACAGATCAACCGGCTTATTATTCTGCTTTCTTATTATTCGCTCGCTATCGGATAAGTAATCGTATAAAAAAATTAAGATTAGTTGAAAGCGGGAATTAGGTGCTACTACGCCTTCCGGTACGTATTTTAATCACACCGTTTTACAAGATTAACAGAAAATACAATTCATAAAACGTTAAGACTAAAGGTTACCGCTGTTAGACACTAAGTACGAAAACGAACACTAAATATGAGGAAAAGCATGGTACACACATAGGAAAAGAAATACTAATCGATAAACCAGGACTACGAAGAGGAAAACACGTTGACCGTCTGACAAATAATGTTATGAAATATCTAACGTGGATAAAGTCAAAACAATATTATATGTTTTGAAAGCTTCAAATAATTTTAAATTTTAAAATCGCGTAGTAAACTGGTGTGTAATATTTATGAAAAAGGGGAATTTCCATCAGACTTCAAAAAAAGTGTTATAGTTATGATACCAAAGAAAGCAGGGGCAGATAAATGTGAAGAATATAGAACAATTAGTTTAACTAGTCATGCATCAAAAATCTTAACTAGAATTTTATACAGAAGAATTGAGAGGAGAGTGGAAGAAGTGTTAGGAGAAGACCAATTTGGTTTCAGAAAAAGTATAGGGACAAGGGAAGCAATTTTAGGCCTCAGATTAATAGTAGAAGGAAGATTAAAGAAAAACAAACCGACATACTTGGCGTTTATAGACCTAGAAAAGGCTTTCGATAACGTAGATTGGAATATAATTTTCAGCGTTTTAAAAAAATTAGGGTTCAAATACAGAGATAGAAGAACAATTGCTAACATGTACAGGAACCAAACAGCAACAATAACAATTGAAGAACATAAGAAAGAAGCCCTAATAAGAAAGGCAGTCCGACAAGGATGTTCCCTATCTCCGTTACTTTTTAATCTTTACATGGAACTAGCAGTTAATGATGTGAAAGAACAATTTAGATTCGGAGTAACAGTACAAGGTGAAAAGATAAAGATGCTACGATTTGCCGATGATATAGTAATTCTAGCCGAGAGTAAAAAGGATTTAGAAGAAACAATGAACGGCATAGATGAAGTCCTACGCAAGAACTATCGCATGAAAATAAACAAGAACAAAACAAAAGTAATGAAATGTAGTAGAAATAACAAAGATGGACCACTGAATGTGAAAATAGGAGGAGAAAAGATTATGGAGGTAGAAGAATTTTGTTATTTGGGTAGTAAAATTACTAAAGATGGACGAAGCAGGAGCTATATAAAATGCCGAATAGCACAAGCGAAACGAGCCTTCAGTAAGAAATATAATTTGTTTACATCAAAAATTAATTTAAATGTCAGGAAAAGATTTTTGAAAGTGTATGTTTGGAGTGTCGCTTTATATGGAAGTGAAACTTGGACGATCGGAATATCTGAGAAGAAAAGATTAGAAGCTTTTGAAATGTGGTGCTATAGGAGAATGTTAAAAATCAGATGGGTGGATAAAGCGACAAATGAAGAGGTATTGCGGCAAATAGATGAAGAAAGAAGCATTTGTAAAAATATAGTTAAAAGAAGAGACAGACTTATAGGCCACATACTAAGGCATCCTGGAATAGTCGCTTTAATATTGGAAGGACAGGTAGAAGGGAAAAATTGTGTAGGCAGGCCACGTTTGGAGTATGTAAAACAAATTGTTGGGGATGTAGGATGTAGAGGGTATACTGAAATGAAACGACTAGCACTAGATAGGCTGCATCAAACCAGTCAAATGACTGAAGACAAAAAAAAAAAAAAGAAAAGTAAACACGTTCGTTCGGCAGATTTTCTGTACAGGAAAACGTTTTTAAATCGATAAGATACTACGGGAAATGAATGTTTTTTTTTTTAAACAAGCGTTGTTGAGAACATGGGATTCTTCACGGACCATAACATCAAGACCGTACAGCGTGCGAACGAAAGTACGCATAAGCAAATGCTATTAAGATGGAAAAAACTATTCTTTTAACCTCAAACCTACTGCTTTAGTATAAATCCCCCTTTAGTTATCCCTAGGTTGCAATGGTAGATTCGACCCAGACTTTGGCCTGTTAACACATACGTAAAGGATCCGTGTGATCTCATCCAATACCGTAACACGACCTACCCTTATCCGTTTTTCACGGTAACTTTATTGCTTTTATAAATTCTGCAAGTGTAATGCATCTCTAGACCGCTTTTTTCTTTACTGTAAAAGAAAAAATATCGAATAGGCAATTCATTTTTTTCTAAAATATTTATATTTATTTTTGCTCTAGATTAAGTGGAATTTAAATAAATTGAAAACATCCCATCAAAACAGTGTGACCCTAAAAATGTGGCGGAGATAAAAAGTGGACTTTTTTGGGCGAAATCTAATCTGTACGAATACAGTCTACATTTATTTTAAAATGAAAGAGAAAATTGTGTTGTATATCCTGTATATAACTTTGTTATACTTACTACTCCGTACATTTTTAAACTTTTATTGTACTTTTATCGAAGTTGATAAAAGTGTTGAAATTTATATTTGGATAATTTTTAAATCTGTAAGCGGTTTTGAAAAAAATATACACACTAGAAATCAGATGAATAAAAATTACGATAATTAAAAAATATATAATAATTGTGTATGTCGATTTAGTAAGTCTCAGAAGCGGTAATGCTCTAACGAAAGCGTATTTAAAATATTGAATTTATAGAAAATTCGACATAAAAAATTAGTAGTTAAATGTTTCTAAATTAACTCATTTAACACCGAATGCTACACCTTTTTCTTGGATTATACAATCTATAACACGTTCTGTCTTGAAATTCTGCCGATCGCGCGGCTACAATTTTGCACTGCTTAAGCAATCTTTTTTCCGTCCTATAGTGATAGTTGTGTGACCGATGGAAAGGTAGTTCTTTTCATTACAGAAATTGCAGTTAAAATTTCAAATAAAAACTAATCGACCGTTTGTATGACAGAACTAATAATCTATGTCAAACGCTTCTAGATTTATCACATTTCCTCTAAATGCGGCTATAAGGGCTGCCTGTACTAAAAACAGCTTGTTTGCAAGAAACTCAAATTCCAAAAGCCTGCCTCAGGATAAAATAAGTAAAAAAACTAATGAGCGCCCCAAATATGGAACGCTCAAGATGCTAATGGCATCTTCCATCGACGATGGCATCGATAAAAGCATCTTTTATCGTCGACGACGACGATAAAAGATGCTTTCGAGAGTAAGATAAGGGTCTCTGGAACGGGAGAAATATATTTTTTACCTGTAACTTTTCCAGCTCGTTTTTCTAATTTTCGTGAGAATATAAATATCAAAATGAATCGTACTAAAACATCTTCAAATCGTCTATCTAGAACGTTATGCAGTGTACTACTACACGATTTAATTACAAATTAACCGGAGGAATATCCGCTACAAAATAAAAAAAATCATAGAAAACGAACATCAATCGCTTACTGTTAAAACAGAGTCAAAGTCCGTAGTTAACCCTACTACAAAAATGAGGTATATTTTGGATTGAATACCAACTTAGTAACCGTTCGGATGATTTTACTTAAATTATAATCGCGTAATTATAATTATAATTGCACTTATTTATTTTTCAAATCTACCTGCGGCAAGACGTTAAAAACACATTAATATTCGCATAAAAGAATCAAATTTATAATAAGCGCAAAAATTAAAAATATCTAAAAGCAACGATTAATGTTAATAAAGAGTAAAAATTCATATAAAAAAAAAATCCTTTCTAAGGATAGGTAATTCGATTGTAAAGCGAGCAGACCGCGCTCAGGTTCAGATGGCTGACAAAGTTTTCTCATTCTCCGTTTCATAACAACTCCCGTTTTATAATCGGAAATACTTTCTCTTCGCGGAAAAAACAAATCGATTCGTATTCTATACCGAAAAAAAAAGACGTCGGAATCACAAAATAAGGCAATTTTCTCATTTTTCTTCACCAATTCCTCGCTCTTTCAGTTCATCTCTTACCCCAAGCCCGACAGACCTCTCCTTATCACGGTTTCACCCGCTCTTAACAACAGCCATCTCTGTTCACCCCCTTTCTAAAAACTCAACTACAGATGGGAGCAAGCGGAAGAAATATTTAAGCGCGTTTCACGGATGACGATCTGAAGGCTAAAGCCGCTCTCTTTACAGATCGTTCAGCGACTTTTTTTTAATTTTCTTTTCCTTCTTTTCTTCATTTAAATTTTTTTTTTTTTTTATCTTATTTGTTATTATTTATTCTGTTTCGTAAATAAATTACGATTCGTGTAGTCCGAAGGCTAAACAATTTGTTTTATAATAACTTACCGAATATCAAACCGTATTAGTTTAATTTTAAAATTATAAATCTACCGTAAAACAAGCGATAAACAATTTTTTGTTACTATTATTACTGAAATAATACCCGAACAATATCAACGGTTACCAATCTTAACGGGTCATTTGTCGTTGAAATTCTATCGAAAAGACTATAAAGGACATTAAAACAAAAAGTAGTAATGACTATTACAGTATTGCGATCAAGGCTAGGTAGTTTACAGGAAGATAATTTTCAAATAAAATAAAATTATTATTATTTAGGTACTCTTGTTTTACGCAGTCACCGAGGTAGGTTTTGTAAATTCGGTTAAACAGTTTCTGTAACCAAAACATAAATAAATATGTACGAATTAAATAGATCTCTTTTTAAAATAAAATGTACCGATTTATTAATAATTTAATATATTTTTATATACGCAAATAAAGAGCTATGCTAAACGGTTGTTTAAATAAATGGGGAAACTAGATTACAGCGATTATAAGAATTTCACTATACCTAAAACTAAATCGCCATTGTGCTAGATAAACAAATCATCAGTAGACACTAAGAAAAATTATATAGATATACATATGCGAATAAAAAAACAGGACCGTAACAAATATTCAATAACAAGTATGAAATACTTCCGGAACACTATAAGAGTATTTCTAAAATGTTTTTAGATTAAAAGTAAAAACTCTGACAAAAAAAGTTGTAATACTTTCTCGGCAATGGTTATTTATTCTTATATAGTGGAAATACAATAATTATACTTGAAAAAGGTTATCTAAGATTTCTTTTTCTGGGATGGAGGTAATTTACGATGGAGTTTTATTGCAACATTATCATTATATGTTCACATAAACCAAAAAAACGGTTTAAAATATTAAAAAATCGATTTTTTTAAAACTTTGTTTGGTTCCCTCTCCCTAATATTGCCCCCTAAGTATATATAATATATATATATATTTTTTTTTTTTTTTAGTAACTTGCACTAATACTATTACGCCCAGGAAGATAAATTGGGTTAAAAATATACTATAAATAAAAAGATAGCTTTTCTTCGATTTAAGGGGAAGGGGGACAAATCTTTTTAAAAATGATAAGATAAGCGTTAACGTATATACTTAGCTTAATATAAACTGGGCTTTTTCAAAATTTTGAGAACATTTACCTCAAAACACTACCTACCCCACCGCCTGGAGATACTGACCTCGTAAGCTTACCGAATTGCTCCATATGCGAATTTCATGAAAATCGGTTTATCTTGTCAAAAGTTAAGTTTCATACGCGCCAACACACGTACATAAGAATATTAATCCCCACTTTTTTTTTCTTTTTTTGAGATACTGGGTCGTGGAACGTTCAGAAATGCAATAAAATACCTATAACCCATTTTCTGACCGATTATCAAACTTTCCTTCTCGCAGCACAGCTTTAGAGCTACGATACCGGTCGAGTAAAAATACAAAAAAAATTTGTTGTTTTAAGAGATTCGATAATATTTATCTTAAAAACAACAATATCATTAAAATGTCCGACTCAGATTCCAACCGAGACCTGATGCACGCTTCTTATATAGATTGGATAGCAAAAATTTAATTAAGAAAGAATAAAATAACACGAATTTTAAATTAATCAGAGATATCCCCGTCAGTTAGCAAAATTTAAGGAGGGGAAAACCCGTTTACTGTTTTTACAATCGTTAAAATTTACAAAAAAGATTTTAATCGATTCAAAATTTAAATAGATATTAGAGAAAAAACAGGTAGTAGAAAGCGATCGGATAGTTAGGAATTTACTCGATCGATTGTGATACAGAAATTTCATTGTTAAACTACAGAGGACCGATATCATATAATTTGCTAATAAGACTGCGGTCGGACGGCCGCCCATTCTCTGGAGAAAGGTGCTTTTATCTGGCCGTTTGTTCTTTTGTCTTTTACCGCAGGTCCTCCGAGAGTGAACGCACCGTCCCCTTATCACGCTTTCAGATTCTTAGGGTGCAGGTCTCATTCCGCCGAGTCCGCGCTGAGGACGCCGGAAACACTGGATCTTCTGAATCTTCGGTGTGATGTGGCAGGAGAGCTGCCTATCATCCTACACGGGATTCAGGTTCGTGGCCGGAGGCCGCATAACAAACCTGATGACCGAAGTACCTATCGGATAAAACCGATTCGTTTATGACGTAGAATAAACATCAAATTAATAATCGAACCGTATCTTTAAAGATCGAGAAAAATCTACTCGAAAAACTTATCTACAGGAACAATGAGATTGGCATAGGTGTAAAAAATACAACGACCACAAAAAACTAGGTAGTTATTCTACGGGCACCCGAAGAATACACCCACTTAATTTCTAAAATTCCGCAAGACTTCATAAACCCTCTATGCCTTGCACTTTTTGGCTTTCCTGTCGTTTTCGCTCCACACCGCTGTTTTTTTTTAACTATGTCTGAACGAATACAAAAATTCTAGTGTCGGTGTAGGACAGTTTGCGGATAAAACTATCCGATTTGTCCCACGGTTCGCCCATGCGACATGCGAAAAGAAAGGTTAAATAATCTATTCCTTACATCCAGCATCCGTCATATTACTCGTAAGTAATAAAATCCTTCTAATTCAGGTATGCTAATTTATGTTAACATTTAACTCTCATTTATTCTCTTTATTGTTATTTTTCGTTACCTTTTTTGATTCTTATTTATTTTCAAAGTAAATGTTTCTGCTAACAATGAACCCTGAACCCGTACCGTTAAGTAATTACTTCAAGTCGTAAAAATTTCCATCACTCAATACATATTTGTACACCCGTATGTGAAATAAACTCACATCAGACACTGAAATTTTTTTGAAAAGTTCTTGCATTCATAAAATACCTAAAATCATGGTAACAGACTAGTCGAATCAACATAGAGAATGGTAATATACTTAATAATGCTATTACTACTAAAATATATATATATATATATATATATATATATATATATATATATATATATATATATAGGTGTCAGTTATAAAATAATAGTTGTAGAAGTGTAATAAAGGGGGTAAGAGATGTCGGCAAAGTGTGGTAGAGTATGTACAATGTTCATTAGGGGGAGGTTGCATTCTCCGACAATAAATTGTCGGTGTGCAATATTAACAATAACAACAAACAGGGACGAGCAATATCAGAGGAAGCGCGTGAGGCCAGGAGAGGAGCGAACCGTAGAACGGTTTGGAAAACGAACGTCGAAGGGGATGGAGTCTATGCGGGAACATAATTTAGTGGACAGTTGCGAACTCGTACTCGCGTACACAGTCGCACACGGAACACACATACTCGCACACACAGAGAGACACGGTTGACTGCAGTAATCTTTAATGAAATTCTTGCTCTTCATTAATAACACATTATAGCCGTGTAGAGTGTGGAGTACGAGGGAGACTAGATTTACAGCCCGCATAGCTTTGCATGCACATTCCGGTCCCGCCCCCAAGCACCGCCCCACGCCGCCCCGACCGCCTCCAAGACCTGCCGCCCGCCACCGCTACTACAACCGACCGTCACCCATCGTCCTTGTTCTCAGGTGCGACACTCTTGAGCGACAAAAACTGCCACCTTACTTACCTATGACATTCGATCTTGTACTGGAAACGTCAAAGCTTGATAAAAACAAATATTGTTCGTTAAACATACAATTTCAATTCGTGTTCTTAATCGGCTTATTCTGAATAAGCACAAATTACGCGGTCGGTGGCCTAGAAGTGAGCAACAAACAGTATATATTAATAAATACATATATATTACGAAAATATGTGTGTGTGTGATTTATTTTAAATGGCTAACCTCAGACACAAGTGCCTTTTCTTCTTCGAATTTTTATGTAGAAGGATAAATATTTCTCTACGGTCTTTAAATATAAAAAATTTAAGTCAATGAAAAAAGAAACAAATTATACATTAATTTAAGTACTTACGTATTAACGCCACCGTAGCTACATCTTTATTTAAAAAACAAAGTAGTCAATCGGATTTCGGTGGAAAATGAACAGTCTCTTTATTCATTTTAATAAATGGTTATTTATATTTATTTATTTTATAAATATAATTTAACCAAACTTAACCTACGCTCGCTAACCTTGACTAATTAACACCGTAATTTTTTGAGTATTTATTTAATAAATTCAATAATTACAATTATTTATTATTTAAATAATCAAATTGCAATAATTTAGTAATTATTATTTAAATAATAAATAATTGTAATTACTGAACTTATTAAATAAATACTCAAAAAATTACGGTGTTAATAAGTCAAGGTTAGCGAGCGTAGGTTAAGTTTGGTTAAATTATATTTATAAAATAAATATTTATTTATTTATGTTAAACTCTATATCGGCCCATTTTCCACCGAAATCCGATTGACTACTTAGTTTTTAAATAAAGCTGTAGCTGCGGTGGCGTTAATACGTAAGTACCTTAATTTAAAAAAAAAAGATGATAATCATTGATGTTTTTTGTCGCGTAAGATAACACTGTGAATAAAAAAGTATTCATTATCTTGCCTTTATGAAGCGAGTTAAAGGCGTTTGTAGCTCATTAGCAGAAATACAACGCGACCAGTACAGTTAGGTTCATGTATCGTACGACAGTTCAGTTACAAGTTTAAATTAGTCGGATGGATATAAAAATATTCCGGTAGAACGACTGTGAATAACGAACAGAAAAATCGAGGTGTATCATACAGTCTCCTGAACATTACGCGCAGCTTTACACAGGTTGGTCCTCAGCGATACCCGTAGCAAGCCGAGTCTAAAATTCACCGAGTAATAGTATAGGTATCTACAGCATCCTAGGATGAACATGTCTATTAGAGTAATTTGTTATATTCCTACACCCGAAGAGAGCAGAGAGATAAAACCGATACGCCCAAGCCATCGTCTTTTGATATTTCATACGTCAAAGCAAGCTTTAACCCGTTCAAGATAACGTCTTAATAACACTTGTGTCATTAAGACGTCTTGAACGTCTTAATAACGTTAAAGACCGGACTTAATAACGGTCTCTTGACACCGACTTGTTAGCAAAAATTCTATACGGATAGATTTTGACGAATTAAAAGGAAATATTATTAATAAAAAATCCTTGGAAATAGTTTTCAGGACGAAATCAAAATAATTGTATTTAAGTATAGTTTTTTGTTTTTATTTTCAGATATATTAGGCGAGCTAAATACGAAGCACGCAAGCTTAAGTTCTTCAAACGCGAGATGAATTTTCTTTTTAAGCGATAAGTTATCAGATTAGCGATTAAAATTGAATTAACAAAGGTCCGGAGGCTGAAATAGCGCGTATAATGTTGCGGTGGGTGTCGTAGGAATGTTATAGTAAATAAGTAAAAATGTTAAATATTTTAATGAAAATACTACGTGCGAATCTTTTTTCTAACTTAATACATTATCGTGAAGTTCATTCATTTTCCATACGTTTTTTACTTAAGTAAGCGCCCCTGACGACGTGGAATTACGATGTCTATTATAATTTTTTAAGTCGTTTATATACTTATTATTTCACGTTTTTTTCAAGAGAAAATTGAAAGAATGAAAGTAAATATAGAATAGATTTAAAGATTTTGGAAATACAGTAGAACATATTTCCCTGATTAAAAGACTTTTTAAATCAGTACCGCTCGGCCGTCATCTCTTAAGTGTTCGCGTAATAATGTATAGATAAGAATGAAAAGTATGTTTCTTTAAAGCACATTCATATCTATACACGTTATCTTTATAAATCACATCAGATATACGGCACATCTTATAAGTTAAAAATACGTCTTCAACGTACATACCCTCGCACCACAATTTTAGGGGGTAGAAAGATACTATCGCAGTGTAAGCCTCGACACCCGGGACGGTTGATAATTCGGTTAAAGCAAAACACAAAATATTTTTCCCTATACTTCAGCGAATCGTTTTACAAAATTAATACATAATACACGAACAAAAAGATCTAATACTAACATCCGTTAACGTCAATATTATTAACAGTATCTGTTATAACATAAGCGAAAAAGTAAACGCCAGTTTTATTTTTTAGGAACAATACGCATATCGTACTAAAGGAGATAGGTTAAGATCATCCGATATACCTGTAATACTTAGTTTCGAAGAAAAACTTCTCCGTTTCCAGTTTAGAGCCGAGAGCCATTTTAATGACAAAGTCTCGACTCCTGACGTTCAAATCGGTAGAAGAGCGAATGCAAAACGTAAGGTAGACGAGAACAGCAGAAGAGGAGGGTCGAGGATTATAAGCCTACGGCTAATATTAGAATCCTACGTATCCCATTAAAAGTATTACATCGTTTATGCGGCACGCATTACACGCTACCGCTCGATAACAAGCTCGTTCAACTTTTTTCCGTAAAAAATCTTTATTTAAAAGATAATCAAGAAAATAACCCGGATACATCTTGTTACTTTTATAGGTCTACACATCTTACACCGTATTTATAATCGAATGAAATATTGCAATCTTTTAAAAGGTTCAGTATAATTGTCAAATAAAGAAAAGACCGAACAGAGCTACAACTTCTTGCTTTTTATTTTTAGCGGGTGAATTTCATATCGCGCTTGGGGACGGCAGAAAAGCAAAAACGAACAGAATCGATGTGATTTTCAAACAAGACTTCGAAAAATGTTTACAAAATATAAACAAGTATCTACGACATAAATCCTTATCCTTAAAATTTCTCGGAAAGTAAAATAACTCACAAAAAGAAAGCAAGCGTCTGAGATTTTCTTGTCAAAAATAGAAAACATTCGTGCGATCCTAAGCAGAGGGATTTGAACGATCAAACCTATTACGGGCACGGGCGCTTGATATGAAAAAATAATTAAGCTAAGTATTATACTGACTTTTTTTATAGTTTAACCTCCGGGACCACCGTTAGGTATTGCTTCAGAGGGATGAGATGAAAGATTTGTAGCGTGTGTGAAAATGCCATGCCTGACCGGGATTCGAAACCGGAACCTCTGGATAAAAGGCCGAGACGCTACCGCGGGACAATGTTTTAAAAAATCATTATTATTACGTCCAAAATAGATCATTTATTATTCTTTTTAACAGAAATGCAGTAAGAAAATTTATAGAGAGAAAAATGCCAACCCTAAACTAGGATTAAACCCTGAACTTTCCTCGATATTATTTCACAGATTAATTAACATGATATAGTCGCCGTTCATTTCATTATACTAAAAACAGCTGGCGATAATGCCGCTACAGATTCCTGATGAGCGTATCAAGCTTTAAAATGTAATCCATCTCACGATGATAAAATTATAATTATTTTATCTGTACGACCTAATTCATTTTCTAATTTATTTATTTATTAACCGAATTTCACAACGAAAGAAAAGCAATTTAAACAAATAAAAAATGTTCTATATAGATTAAAAAAAGGTATAATTTAATAAAATTTCACCCTCGAGGTGGTAGTCTGTTCGCAGAATGCGGTGAGATAAAATAATTTTGTTAAATTATTATCTCTACCTTCAGTTAGTTAGTTAACACCGATTTATACCCGATCCAATCGAATCCTTTACATATCTTTAAGTGCGTATGGAAATTAGTCGAAATTACGACAAACGACCGAACTAATGAATAACAATGTAAGAGTCGATAAATATCACACTTTTACATGATTCCTGTTTACAAATAGTGACATTTCATTTGAAGTAAACAGCTTTCAGTTTTTTTTTTTGTTTTTTTAATGAAAAAACGAGTATCGTACAATAATTAAATTTTTGTTTTTAAGGCTTAACAGCTGAAGATGCTTGTAACAGAGCTTAATTTTTTCGGCTCTGCAACATCAAAATTAACAAAAGTATTTATTTTGATTTTGGTGATATCAAATCTTGACGCATAAGCACAAAATAAAAGCCATACGCGGGACGTCAAAACCAGATAACATCAGAGATCGCTGAAAATTCCACATCGTTTTGTAACATCATCGAATAAAGCCGCGTGAGATTTCTGACATTAACGTATACGCATCTTTCAAAAAATATTTTTGCGGGAAAAAGCAATCCGCAAAATCGGTACCGCGTTTGCTTAAATTCGATAATAGAAAGCGATCGTTTGGCTACTTCTAAACTTTTGAATGCCGCTTAAACAAATGCAAATGAATTTCTGCGTCGATTCATATTTATCGATGAAACATAGATACAATACACACCAGAAACAAAGAGTATACGAGAAAACAGGTAATAAGCGGTGGAAACGCATAAAAGAAGGCGAAAGTCATCGCATCTGCCGGAAAGGTTACGCCACCTCTTTCGTAAGGTCGCATAAAAGATAATGATAATAGACCGTCTGAAATAAAATGTTAAAGAAAAATCGCATGAAAACATCGCATAGCGTTATTAGATGTAGTGAACTATTGAATCGAGCAAAACATTACAAAACCGGACAGAAAGTGATTTTTTTTCATCACGATGCTTCACAGCAGCAATTGCAAGAACATCACGATTCGCTTTCGCATTCACCATACTCCCCTGATTAAGCAGCGTGTGAGTTCTATTTCCAAACATGAAAAATCGGATTACTGTTAAAACTACTAAATAGCTTATGAAATTAATGCATATTTTTTGATTTTACGACATCGCCTCCAGCAGCGAGCTTTATAATTTTTTATTTTATAAATAGTAAAGATAATCTGTTTAAAAATTGAAATCCGCTGATACCGCGAAACGATAGGTTGCGAACGGGGGGAATCGGAAATTCATATATGTAACATAAACGATACAAAATTTCGAATTGTCGAACGGCTGTTTATTTTTAGTAATAAGTCTACAGCATTCAAATACATATAAGCAACAATCGTCGAATTTTTTTGATTCTTAAAATAGGCGAGACAAGACCATCAGTATCGCAGTCATAGGATAATAGGAATCGCCATTTTCGAATTTAACAACTCGTCTTCTTCGGGCAGAAGACCCCAAAAATTCGATTACCTTAAGAGCTCCAGCGTTATCCGTCCTACGTGTGACGCAATCAGCTCCGTTCATCGCAGAGACAAGATGTACAGTGAAAATAATTATTCTCGGCGAACGAAATTTTGACGAATACCGGCCGTGCGAGTATCTCTGATGCTTTTTATACGCCAAAGTAATGAACCGGAAAATATAGACCGAGGCAAAAAATTGATCTGCGTCTTTAAGTACAGAAACAACTTATTATACGCATCGTGTACATTCAGAAGGAAAGGTTGTTTTAAAAAGAATCCGATACTACTATTTTCTATAGTATTTTATAAGTCGATACTTAAAAAACCAAACGATAAATTTTAACTCCAATAATCTCTTAATAGTACTCGACAACATCTCGATTTTTTTTTCTTTACATAGCCAATCTCGCTAATACAACTGCGTATCTACTCGCATAGATCACGAACTTTTTTGACCGACATTTTTTATCTAAACGTAGGCGCGTGATTAATGCGAGGAAACGATTTTACATAGGTTTATAATGAAATTAAAATGCGATAACGGGTGAAAAAACTATACTTATTTGACTTAATATTTTATTTTCGAATATTTTTTTTAAATTCAGGCGCGTGAATTACGCAAGTAAATACAGTACTTACTACACCAAATTTTATTATTCTAAATTAAACCGCACCTGATATGTAAATCCAAACGCGGTTAACTTTGTCTGTTTTCAGTCTATCGACTTGAATTATTTTTATTATTTTCCCAAAAATGAGGCGTTACTTGAGCGAACTGTGTTCGCTCAACGTCGAAAACTCTAATCGAACGAGGAACGCAAGAAACAGTTCTGTGAAAAGACGAAGTACTTAGCTGAAAGAAAAGAAAAAACATTAAGAGGAAGTGAAAATGTGAACTTTCAAATGATGATTTACGGTAACATCCTACTGGTCGAATCGAAAAAAGATAATTAAAATAATTTTAAATAATACGAAACCGGTGTTTTTAACTTCTTTCGTGAAACAATACATATAACTAACCGTCTGAAAAGTTAAGTTTCGTTAGACAAAAGCGTGAAGTCGGTTTAAAAATAGACTAAACTTTTGACATTTTTAATTCAGATTGCCCATCCGGATCGAGTGGACAATTCGACTCAAGAGGTTAATCGGTTTAGGTTGTTTACAGGCAAACTTTATGCTTTCGAACTATCTAAAACGATGCTTCATTTTCTGTTAACAGTTATTTTTATTTATTTTATACACGCACTTAGAACTCATTTTTTAGTTTGTTAAGTGTTCTTTATTTAGTTACTAATAACTGTTATTTCTTCTTATCGTTTTTCATTTTACTACTTTTTGAAATTACTTAAGTTTTTTTTAAAATTCTAATCGTTCAGTTTCTGTCTGTTACTAGCAGTCGTTACAATGCGCGTATGAGTATTGTTTGACGACGAAACGACCGTTTATTATTATTTAAAATAATTTCTTTTTTAAACGGTTTTGGGCGTTTTCTTTTTTGACTTCGGTTTATGCTTTTAACTTCGCGACTAGAACTTTTAGCTTTATTAAAACGTCAACAAAGTACAAAGGCATCATCGTTTGCTGTTTTAAAGATGCATTTTATACACGCTTATGATTGTAAATTCGGTTCACCGAATATATTAATACGATTATCGACCGGTTAATTTTCAATTAAATGCGCGAAAACTATCAACCCGAACGTTTAATAACGATTTCATAGCGTTTTTGGGCGTACGAAAATGTCGATACACGAACGTAAACTTAAATTCGATTCGTAACAAATGAAGAAAGCGCAATAATAAAACGTAATGCGGTCGAATTCAAGAGATAAGTTATTCGGATACACGAGTGCTTCTCGTTTTGCACGGTACGTAGGAATAATTACAGATTTGATGGCGTAGCGTAGTGAAGACGGGGTTGAGGACGAAGGAACCCCTCGCATTACTGCGAGGCCATAAATAAAGGTTCTTCCGCGCCGGGTAGAAAGCATAATGACACAAGAACGTCATTGTAATTAGTAAATATTGCAGATTAAGATGATATAAGAGCTATAATAAAACCACCCCTTCCGTTTATATATTAGGACATCCTACGACCGACCGGGGGATAAGACGACTAGTCAGGTTTCCTCTACGCTCGGAAGCGGCACGGTACACCGATCTAGTTTAACACGACTCGAGTGCGTATTTCATGAAGTTTATAACACGATATAGAATATAAGACACTCGTTTAATAAAAATAGAACTGTAATATACGCATAAAATGTTACTTTTTAAACGCCGATTAAGATTTCTATTGCAGCCGAAGCCCGCATAATGAGATAATAGAGAAAATAAACGATTACAAGGTACCTTTTTGCGATGTCAATTTTGGAAGAAACTCTCAACGATAGTTGCTTACGACCGTTAAATTATAGCACTCTCCATACGTAAATTTACAAACTGTTAACGAATTTTAAGAAATGCGATCTTAAATTCCGTAAAAGCCCGTGGAATAACAAGACTATCTGTCTTTTAAAACGGTTAGTTATTATCATTCGCCGAATGAATTCAGTAGGATGAAATAGCGATATTCGTTCAATCGTTAAAGAAGAGCCGGTACAGTTATCTTACTTTCTCTTGAGGAAATTGTAGAAGGCACAGCTATATGTTTTAAGAGCTTCCCCGACAATCAATATATACAAAATTTCTCAATTACAACAGCTTATAACTATTCGAGATTTTCTTAAATTATAGCTACAAATGCCATCCATTTTACTTACGAATGTAGTTGCTCTTTTTTTCAGATTTGTCTTCATGAAAACGTAACATCATCGGATACGACGCAGAAACTAAAAAATCAGTAATTATAAGTTTCCAGTTTACGGCTAATAAATGAATTGTTTTCAATTCTATTCGAGGAACTTTTATCGTTTTTACTGTCATTTCAAAAAAAAGGTACGATAAAAATAATAAATATAACAAAATTATACAATAGAAAAATATATAAAATAAAATGAAATGCGTGTGTCTGTGTGTGAGCACGTGCGCGCGACAAATAAGGTAATAAAACTAAGAAAAATATGATATAAAGTAACTAGAAAGTTTGAGCGATTTGATAAAGATTGAAAACTGAAATCTTAAAAGCCAATTTACCTTAATCAAGTAGAAATGCCAAAAAAAAAAAATGTTTATTAAAATTTTGTTGTAGCCGAGTTTAACTCCCAATATACGTAATTTGAAACCATATTAAAATCCAAATAACTACTTTTACGTATTTGTAAAGAGGGTATAAAAAAAGAATAATAGCAGGTAGATGAAAAAAAATGAATTACACTACCTATATACTTACAATAAGATAAACATACTTCACTTACTACAGTACGGCGCAAATTAATAGAAAGCTTCTAAATTTTAATGAATTTCTAAATTTCGTTTACAAGAGTTTACACCGTACAATTTTCTTATTGAGAAATATATCCACCTTTATATTTAAGCACCTCTTTCATTCTTTTTGGCATAGAATGAATTAGTTTTTACACGTGTTCTTCAAATTTCTCATTCCGAAACCGTATACGATCGCACTGTTAATCGTTTTTTTCCTTTGTCGTGCAGTTTAGTCGGCTCGATTCCCTTTAGCATATGTTCCGTGAATTCTCAATAGGATTGAATTCTGGTGATGTAACAAAAGGATATTATTGCAACTCGTGAAATATTTTTTCCGCTTTTGAAGAATAACGGAAGAGAGGTCTTTCTAGAACGGCCAAGAGATGCTTTTTATAAGAGCCAGAACTTTGTTTTTCAAAATCACTACAATTTTTCTGTATTGTCGTTTTTCGTTAGAAAAAATGACATGAGCACGTTTATTAGAAAATATATTTTACCGGATGTTTCATCGACTGTACAGTGTTTGGAAGAAACAGATTTTCCACCTGCGCTTAGAATCACGGAAGTTTTTTTTCCGCATTAAAATATATTTCAGCAGAGAAAATCACTTTCGTTCGATTTTCAAGAGTCCGATTCCCACCTTTTACAAGCGACCTTCCCCACAACAAAAACGAGAATTTCAACACCGAAGCCAGCCGCTTCTCTTCGAAGATCAACTTTATAAGATGACTTTGATTTTTGAGGATCGATGTTATAACCTAGCCGGCAAGACATTAACTATTTTAGTAGTCTTTCTTCAGCCTCTTTTCTTTAGACGGTTAATGGAATCAACCGTTTTAAAACTCATCCCGCATAATGTTGGGATTTAACTGAGATATATTAAATAACGTTCACGGAGAGTTATGGATTTAGTTGGGGCTTTTTCTGACTAAGATCCATCTAAAAAAGCATCGATTACCAAAAATTAACAAATAAAAATACTGTATGTACTCGATGATGTTTGCGTTAAATCAAACAATTTACGCTCAATTACAAAAGAAAAACGATTGTGAGCACAGCTGTTGTTATTAAGCGGCGAAGGTGGCTTCTCAAAGAGAAGTATTAACACCTAACTGAGATTTTCCTCTACAGTACGTCCGAGAAATCTCCGTACCCTCTTTGCAAATTAACATATTTGTTTACTATTTTGAAAGTCGCGGTGATATTCGGTTCCTAAGAAATAGTTTCTTTACCGAAGACGGTATCCCTTTTCCCAAGGTTTTACAGGACATTCATTCACTCTTGTTTCGGCTGCAAAATTAGGCTCAAATGAGCGGATGTAGTTACAATGCCGAGGAGCGGTTAGTTGTATGCGTTCGGGTTCACAAACGACGACGCAAGAAAATGCAACAAACAATGAATGTATTCTGTGATGCGGTCGGATCGACGAATGCATTTGTTGACCGTTTTAACAAGGACCCGCCTCGTAAAGCGACAACGCTTGAATCGAGAGAAACCTTTCGTTTGCTTCCGACAATGTCAACGAAATGTAGTTGAAAAAATAAAAATCGAGCGCCAACATGTGACGTCATAGACGATTCGACTGAGCAAGGTCCAATTAAACCTATTCGTAAACGAGCGCCTGCAATAAATATACCGCGGTCAACAACGCATAATCATATTAAAAATTAGACCGTTTCGGGCGATCTTTGTAATAATCGGATGGTAACATGGAACAGGGTATCCCAGCCTGCCGTGCTTTATCACTACGATTTTCAAATGCGGTGTCAACACGGTGGTGTCGTTTCCGATGAACGTGCGATTTATCGCAGTACAAGATCCAGAAATGAGGTTTTCTGGGCTAAAGAGAATCATCATTTTATTCGATACTTTTCGGACCGTATTTTCTTAGAAGAGTACGCGAATGGCGACTGTTTTTTTCAAATGTTGAAAAGACGACTGAACCTCGACTTCAAGGTAAGAGATCGTGGAACACGACCGGTTACAACAAGACGAAGGTTCAGCTCGTTATGCTCTTCGAGCGAGAAATATCCTAAACGAAAAATTCGAAACCGCCGGGTCGGGCGTTTTATTAGACTAAAATAGGGCGACTGACTTTTAAAGATTTTGAAAATACAAGAAGAAAATACAGAATAAGGGCTAACTCTTTGTTTTAATCGATTATATATATTCGCGGGAAAAACAGTTTTTTATATAATAAACGTTATTAAAAAAATATATATAATAGTTTAAACTGAGCATATGAAAATTGTTTATACAATATTATACGTAAAACAGAGGAATTTATTAAACGAAAGTTAAAAAAAAAATCGCCATGTAATAAATTTAAAACTAGTTGTGTGTGCGTGCGCACGAGCATGTGCGCTCATACACACATACACAACAAAAAAGTGTGAGAAACGACACAAGCATATCGTACGCACACGCGTACACCGGTATCCGTTCAAGTGCAGAAACGAATAAGTAAAATGGAACAGTTTATCCCGATAGGGTGCATTATAGATGGGATCGTGGACAAAAGCGATCCGACGACAGGAGACACGCGATTTCAAAATAACAACGGCTGTCGACGATATACGACGACGACGTTCGACCGAAAGGACGTACTCTTCGAGCGGGACATAAAAAGTAAAAATTACTGGGGTACGGCGGTCAAAATTGAATGAAAGTCCTTCGTGCATAAAAGTAATTACGATATTTATAATGAACGCAATATATCACACATACATATATCTAACCTACCCGGGGTTTTACAGCTAAACAACACTACGTCCCCATGTCCTTATTGTTAACGACGGCGACATTTTCTCGACCCACAAAAGACGTACTGAGCGTAAACATTAACAAAAGGTATAGAATTAAAGTTGAAATTTGAAACTTCCATGATAGAACAATATCGCTGCGAACAATACCGAAGCGTTTATTCTGCGTCTAATTAGAATTAAGATTTGTATATTCCTTAACCGCATTTCTCGCCGTTGTACTCTCGCTCGTTTAAAAACCCAGTACAGCGCATAAGAAGAATATCAAAGCTACACCAAAGACGCTCTGTTAAATAGATCATCCGACCGGCCGTTATATTCTAAATAGTAATTTAATACTTATATGAAAACACACGAGACAATACTTATTTACATAATGAATTAAGAAAATAACACGATAATAAAATACAAAGCAAAATTTATTACTATATGTTATTTAATGTGACTAAACACGAAGTTAACGAAAGAAGGCGGTTTCGACCGACCGACGGAAAATAAGCGATATATTAATTATTCCTAGCGTGAAACTTATGTTTACTAATATTCAATAGTTAGCAGCTCTACTCGAACGAACAGGTCGATACGTTTAGCAATCGATTTCATGAATCGTAAACGCGATAAAGACGCGTTAGCGATTCGATCCGGCTTCGATCGATCGAGCATCGTGACCGGATTACAAATACTCTGCGTATATGAATTCACCTTTTTTTGTCGGTTTGAAATTTCGACATGCGTGCTGTTAAAGATGACGCTTCGGGGACCGGAAAAGAAACGTCGGGTTTTTTCTCTGATATCTCAAATTACATTTATTTACTATTCTGACCTTCAGCTGTGTACGTATAAGGGACGATATAAAATTTGACAGCGTTTGGAAGACCTACGTAATCGATTAGACGTCATCTCTTAATCCGTTAAATTAACGATATCAAATAGCGGCGTAAAAGTAACAGGACAATACAGGACTCGCAACAACACAAATAACTTTAACGGGGAAAACGGCACTTACTGAGTAATCGTTTCTGTTACTCTGACGGAATAAATCGTTTCGTAGTTATTATATTTACGGCTAAGTAATATATGGAGGCATTTTATTGAAGAAATTGCCGCTATTGTTCGGTTACGTTGAAGGAGGTGTGAGATATGAATGGTGATTGCGAGGCGGATATCGTTAGGTACTGATGTTGCCAGACGGCAGTAGACAACGGACAGTAGCGATAGCGGTCAACACTTAGCGGTCGTACGGAAGGGCGGGGAAGGTCCCTGTTTGTTCTATTCGCCAGGAATTAATGGCTACGCTAATCGTAATTACTTAGGCTGATAGTTACGGAGACATTACTCAAGAAAATGTCCCGGCCATTGTCCGTGTATCGCGTATTATTATTACGGTCGAAGACTGATACCGGCCATTTGATATTCTATCTGAGTAATATCGCAAGGGTAATGAGAACAGATTTGTCAGGGGGCATATTGTTGTTGTCCGGCAAGAAGTAGCGGTTGTAACTAAGCAGGCTACTCTCTCTCGCTCCGTTTAGTACAGTCTCGCTCTCGCCGTTCTTCTTCTTAACCTCTCCGATCCTTCCTGCCTGACCGCTGCGCCTTCCCGCGGTAGACCCGTTCGTTTCTCCTTTCTCTTACTTCTCTAAATCCTTCTTTATCCTTCTTCTTCGACCGCCCCTCAGTCCCCTTTTCTTTTCGGCTTTGACATTTCTCCGATCAATCATTTCATTTTTTTCATTTTATTCGCGACAATAATAGTAGACATCTCTCTTACGTACATTAAAATTTTCTTTAAAAGATTCATTTAATGACGGTTTATTACGTAAATTTTTACCCGTAAAATATAAAAATTTGAGAAAAATAATTAACAAATTAATCTATATAAATTATAAAATTTTCCCGTTCGGGTTTATTCGAGGAAACGGTAATCCGGTTATAAGCCGTTTTACCAGAGATATCAGAAACGGTTACGTTCAACAACTAAAAAACGGATACGTTCGTTTTGATAATTTGAATAAGACGAACTGAATCTCTATGAACAGTCGTTACTATGATGCGACACTTATAAATAAAATCGTTATTAAATATCTCGCTCCGTAGCGGGCGAGGTGTAACTCGTAAGAAAATAAGCGACGGACGTCTTAGGTTTAAAGGACGACGATCAGTTCGATCTTTACAGGACTTAGCTCGCAGTTGCAGTTATTTACAGAATTTTTTTCACACACCGTTTCGTCACTGTTGTATTTCCTTTTATTACTCTACACATTTTCTTATAAATATATATTATAATGAGAACGTATCGCCATTTTTTTCCATTTTTTTAAAATAACCATTATTTAATCGTTCCTCTTTATCAGCTGTCAGTCGATAAAATGCTGATCGTCGGAATTTTATCCTGTTATTTTGCTATAATAACATATTTATTTGAATCAGTTTTGGAATGTTTTGATGTTTAGTTTATATTTTTTAAATAAGTGTAATTTTGTAAGCTCGATCGATTTGCATAAATCTATTTACAGCTTAATCAAAAGGAAATGTTAAATTTAAAAAAAAATAATTATTTAACTTCTCAGAGCATAACAGGTACTTTTCGCCATATCATTTTAGATCATCTATAATTTTGATTATTTGTCGTCCTCTCTGTTTTCCACCTTCTAACAATATTTTTAATCGACCCCCTTGTTTCATGATACTACCAGTTTTGATATATAATACATAACTCGACTTTCACCGATCGGTTAGTAATATTTCACGTTAAAAGACAAACGTTTTCATCCATCACGGACAGGTTTACAATTTTATATGTAAATTATCCGATACAATATTATATTAAAGATTTTATTTTTTTGATAAAACTGCTAATAAAATATCTAAATGACAAAATATTGACCGCATTTTTATAACAAACATAATATTACAGGTTTTTAAAACGATCATTTACAACAAAAAAAAAATTAATTTAATCGGTACCTTAATGTAAATTCAATTACTTACGGAGAAAATATTTATTCTTGATCGAATATTTAAAAAGCGCTCGACGGATAAAAGCGAGGTATATAATGCATTATTTCTCAACAGAAGGAGCATATTAATTTATAGCTTTACACTATCTGTCCCCCGGTCCTTCTTACGGCTGTAACCCCGCCGTGTACAGCACCTGAGATATAACAGGCATTCAAAGCTTTCCCTGAGAAACGTTTACCGTACAGCTAGTCCCCGCGGTGTACAGAATGAAAGCGTCACTCGTAGAGAAAAAACATTTGCGTTTCGGGCGGCTTGGCACGCCGATTTAAACAGGATATCCACTTCACTCCACATTTTCCTTAGTAAGCTAAGCATACGATCTTGTTACTTGTGAACAGCTATACCTATTTCAGAAACGACTGAGTATCGCGCCGGGTCGTCTACGACCTTTTACATATATACATTAAAAAATTACTTCGTAACTTTTTTTTGTAGCTGTTACAGAAAGGAGTTTTACGATCGATGAATCATAATAGATAACTTAACGTAATCGTATACCTATAAATATTGCGTTGTGGTTTAAGAAAAACGAAATACGAGTAGGCGTCGAATTCGATTGTACGGGTTAGGGGAAGAGGGTAGAGCCGCTATGGATTTTATAACGGCAAAAGAGCAATGTACAAAATTCAAGCGAGATGACAATACGGACTATTTTGTTTAACAGATCGCATTCATCAAATTCCATTTTTGTTGATCTTAAGATTATAAGACTCTTCTCTTACTTATAGATAAAGGTCGTACGTAATAATTACGAATGGTAATACGTAAAGTATAATTTTTAGGGTGTAAATGGTATAAAAAGGTATAAATGTTTATACCTTTTCATAAATACTTTTTAACTGCGATTTTCGTGGGAGGTGGCGGAATTCCATGTAGACGCAGAAAAAATTTCGAATTTATAACAAGCAATTTCACTTAAAAATGTTTAAAAAAAACACGATGAAAGAACAATATAATTTTATTCAACAAAAAAATATGCACAAACAGACAAAGTTTAGCTATCACTCGTTTGACTTCACCGTTAATTTCAATACATTATGTCCATCGATAAATTTGATTATCGAACCCGGTTTGACTTCTTAAGCAGATGACCGAATGAATTTCTGAAAAATTTGCGAGTTTCTTTCCTTCCAGAAAACATGGTTTCGTTGAAAATACATTTACACGCTAAAGTAGATCCAGCCGATCTCGTCACCGCAAAATAAAACTCACAGCGGCGATCGTAAAAGATTCCTCGTTCCGATGTAATAACCGCATCTTATTTAAGGTCTATCCAAACGTTGGACTATCGTATCGTACAACTAACAGAGATAAAAAAAATGTTTAAATAGACTATACACTTGTTTTCCGCACGAAAGTTTTCCTGGCTCGAGCCGGCTTATAGTGATCTTCGCATCTTTCATGAATTCGGTTATCTAACGACTCCCTTCCTTTACCTCAGACATCCGTTGTTCTTTTGACCGCATTCTATTCTCATCCGAGCCGATTCGGTTTTCTTTTTCCGAGTTTTTCTAACTCTCACCTTCCTTCTCCGATCCTTTCCGGCGATTCCTCGATACCGACCCGATCTTTCGGTTGAAACTTTCTATTATAAAATAAGTATATACCGGTATTGAAAACGTTCATACCCGTATATTTATGTAGCCAACATGTATTATTTTCGACATCGAAAATCCTTATGATATTTGTGTTGTTTTTTTAGAAGATTTTTTTATATCGTGTAATAAATCTAAAACTTACTTAGTACTTCCGTTTATCTCGACACGATAATATAGCAAAAACTAAAAATTCTCATCGGCGAATAAAGAATAACGAGACTACGTCACTGCGACGGTTAAAATATAAAAACAGATGGGAATTATAAAACGTTATAAAACATGAAAACAAATTATAAGGCGGTTCAAATGATAGTAGTAATAATAACAATAATTGTAATTTGTGAAGAAGGATAATCCCGGCACAAAACAAGTGGAAGATTAATTAAACTCTACGGACTGTCCGAGGTACAATAAGACTACTAAGACCGGATGCGAGCAACAAAAGACGTGTGTTTGGTCCAAGAATTAAGCTTCTCATATTAATTACTTCTGCCCGGTGTATAGTGCGGTAGAGAGACGGCGGTTACTATCCCTATATTGTATATTGTATACTGTGTCATTGTCATTTACCTGAAAAGTGACGCCAATTTGCCCATCATCAACCGTGCTACTGCCCGCAACACGTATACCCATTTATAACGGTATTCAGAGTTATAATGTTTAACCGTCCGATGACCGATGCTTCCTTGTTCTGTTATATTACATAAAATACGCTTACAACAAAGAAATCTCATTGTAATTTAAACAAAACCGTACATAATATGAAATGCCCGTTTAATTTTACAAACAATACGTAAAACTGTCACGTTATAAGATCTAATATCAATGAAATAACGCCTTTTTTTTAATTATTATAACAAAAAATACTATCAAAACAGTAATTTTTTATTTTATGAATTTATACAGTTATAAAATGAACACGAACAATACAGATTTTAAAATGCGTCACAATACCCGAACTCAACTCGTGTAAAACGACAAAAATTTACGAGTAACAACTAATTCACACTAACAGGAAACATATTAAATTTAAAAAAAAAACATATCAAAATCAAATCTGTACTTTCGATAGAACTTGTACGTAACGCTAATGTACACCGATCTACGATCACATAAACCGTCGGAAACGTCTTCGATGAAAAATTTCTTCCTTTAAAAATTACACAAAATACAGATTATAACATGCCAGTGAACACAACTCCCAGGAGTTTGCGAGAAAAAATCCAGATGATATATCTATCAAACAATAGGAAAGACCGAACGAACATTCCTCCGTAAAAACTATTAACACGATCGAGAATTTCGTATAGTAGAATCGACCTTCGGAAACTATCCAACAAAAAACGTCACGCACAAAGACCGATATCAAGTACGGCATGGAAATCAACCCCGCGAAGACAACACGGTGAAAAGGTACGAAGTTTAATGGCCGGAGAGATTTTTAAAACTCACTACGTTGTCGGTCGAATGAGCAGTTTACAAACCGTGTATTCATTTAGATTCCATACAAACCGATTTCGTAAACGGGTAACATCGACGACAATATCAACGACAACGAGGGATATAATAAAAAAAAATGCAGAAGTGATTACTGAATAATTTACTTAATTATTTATTAATAACTATTTACCGAATAATTTATTTGTGAAAACGTTTATTAGATTAACGTAATATTTTAAGAACCGTTACGCGTTTCAGTATTATAATACGATTGGCCAAAACAATGGTGATTACTTAATCCAATAGATAGAAATTATAACTTCGTCTTTTCGTCCGGTGAACATTTTATAAGGCCAAACTTAAGAAAAATCAATTAATCAATATTAACTTTAGAAGTTCAGATAAGCATTTCGTCAATCAAAAAGGAATGTCTTTATGCAACAATTTTTATTGCAATCCCGACTTTATCTGCAATGAAAAAAGACCGGCAAAACGTAATTTAAAACCGTTACCTCCCGTTCAAAAAAAAATTGTTTTTTTAAGAAACCATACGTATTCCTACAATTTTGTTCTTCAGTGAGGCCTATTATTTTGTCAGCCGTATCATAGCAATCTTTTACATAAAGCGTAGTTTACGCGCATGAACGTAGATTAGTTCTCTATATTTCCGCTTGACAACGCCACTAGCAAAGATGACGAGCCGCTATCAATAGCATTCTGTTTTGCGGTTTACTAAACGTAAATCTGCAGTTACAGTTCGACGAGCGTTTAGTAGAAAGTTTAATTGTGATCTTCCAATTCATAACATTCGTCGATGGCATAATCGGTTTGAAACGACCGGATGTCTTTGTAACGGGAGGAGTACGGACGACCAAGGGTGTATCCCTTTCGGACCCTACCCTCACTTTTTTGAGGGTTCGGTTTTCAAGCTGCAATTATTTACAGAATGTATTGAAGTGACTAGACCTGGATAGCAATATTCTGCTGGTTTTGAACTATAATCTCTGTGATCCTACTGGTGCTGCAATTTGTTGAGACTATTTTGTACTACGTTGAATATTCAGTTAGTGTAAGAAACGTGGCTTCCATATCACGAGCAGGTAAATATGTTTATATTATTTTTAATTTAATTGTGACATACCTTTTATGTAATGTAAAATGTTCAGAAATGAATTATCTTCACAATGTTGTATTTAGATCATATGTAGGAAGATATTTAATATTTTTTTTTAGCGGCCATATCTTTAACCTCACTTTTGTGAGGTCTAGGACTGACTGCTGCTAACATCGTACTGAATATTGTAAACATTGTTGTGACAACTAATTTTATTTTCCTGCAGAAGTTAAATTAGTAGCACTACAGATATTAATTTTATGCTTTTTCATAATATTTTGGTTAAATTTTTTTTTTAATTTGAGAGAGGAATATATAAAAATAACGTACAACAAAATGGTTATTATTTCTCATTACAGATCTAAATGAGAATGCACTGAATGATGATGCTTTCTTAGCTTTATTAGACGATTCAGATATCGATTGTTTGACCGATGATGATTGTACATTTGTATGCCCTTTCAATGTACCGGCTGATGAGGAAGATGAAGAGGATCGGTGCCCATCGCCCCCACAATCGGACAGACCAATAAGTGATCGTATCAAGGACCGTATCCGATGGAGACACCGACGCTGGAAGATACCAGATGTACCAAATAACGACGAAGAAAATGAAGCGTACACAGAACCGGTACTATTCAAATGAACAGAGTGAAAAATGTCAATTTTAAGCCGGAGAAAAGTACGGCGCGTGGAGATCGTGAAGAAATATGTAGACAAGACGACAATGTATGTATAGTTCGTCGGAAGGATTCCAAAGTTGTCACATTAGCCTCTACATTTCACGGAAAAACACCGGAACATGAAGTTAGGCGATGGGACAAAAAGGAAAAACATTATATCAATTTATCTTGTCTCAATGTTGTAAAAAAATATAACGAGAAAATGGGAGGTGTCGATATTTGCGACCAACAGATTTTTTAAAACAAGGAAATGGACACTAAAAACTGCAATACATTTCATTGATCTAGCAGTAGTAAATAGCTGGATGGAAAACAGACAGAATGCAAAAAATAATGGTACTGCAAAAAAGGATATACTTGATTTGTTAAATTTCCGTTTAGCTTTAGGTGAAAACCTAGTAGCTGCTACTGACACAATTCCATTTGAGGAACAGGATAATGAAATAGAACCCCCATTTAAAAAAAAAGAGTACCCACTTCCATGCAATGAAAAAAGATTCGATAGTTATTCACACTGGCCAAATGCGGACAATCTCGCTGCTCCAAGGATTTGTCATATGAAAGGTTGTCAGAAACGAACTAAAGTTCGCTGTACAAAGTGTAATGTTTATCTCTGCCTATCTTCAAAAATTGTTTCTTAGCATTTCATAGCAAGTAGTATAATGTATTAAATAGTAGTAGTAAAGAGAATTGGTTGTAAGTAAAATATGAATGTAAGTAACTAGAAAGTATGTAGAAAAAATTGAAAAATAAATATTACGTAATTTGAAAATAGTTGGTTTTTAAATTTTATAAGCATCAACTTAATATTTTACAAATTAATACAAGTTGTTTTCTATGCAAATGCCAAAGCAGGTAAAAAAATAAAATAGTAAACATAACAGTAACCGATTGACAAAAAAACCATCTTCAAAATTAAATAAAAAACATTCCCAGTGGCGTGGAGTCCCAACCCTCACAAAAGTGAGGGTACTAAAAACAATAGAAGTGGTGGGGGAAAAATTCCAAAAAAAATTATTATATGTTTTGGAGGTCTATAGTGGGCAGGAAATACAATAAACATTGTTTTCCTTTTGTAATTTTACACTCGGGTCTGAAAGGGGTATGGAGCAAATCTTGGACGTATCAGAGTGTTTAATGCGTAGCCCTAAAAACTCTCTTAGGAAAGCCGGCCGCGAACTAGCGATACCGATGATGACTACAGTGTGGAGGTTTTTAAGGAAACGGATACGTATGAGTCCATACCGCTTACAGTTATTACAGGTTTTGAAGTCTACCGATTACGCGGTGCGTGCCGACTTCGCGATCGAAATATCGAAAGATGACAACGTTGTTGATCGTATCGTGTTCAGTGACGAGTCAACACTAAATTTTAGCGGAAAAGTTATAATATCCGTATCTGGGGAATACGGACATTAAGCGTGGGATTAACTTAAATCTTTCCTTTGCGATATCCCGACGGCAAGTTTACGGGCCGTTGTATCTCTCTGAAGCAAGTTGCTTATTCGGATATGCTACCTACAAAGCTCTTTCCTCAACCAAGAGGTAGACCAGAGTATTTTATTCGGCAACAAGATGGTGCGCCTCATCGGCACAGCTCTGTACGCGATCGATCGAATGATTTTTCGCCCGACCGCTGGATCGGTTGGCATGGAACCGATGACTGAGCTTGTTTGTGGTGATTTCTACGATAACTCGACCTGATCGGATGTAATTTTTTCTTTTGCGGTTTTATAAAGGATCTTGCGTATGTCCTCTGTTACCAACTGATCTATCCGATTTGAGGCGATTGAAGCAGCTTTCGCTTTCATTATTCCACACGTGGCGATTAAAGTATGGGACAAACTCTCCTATCGGTTGGATATGTGCCACGTAACGAAAGATACTTATATTAAACAGTTGTAAGAGTTACTCTTTCATTTTATTTGCGATTAATTACTTGTAAATCAAAGTTAAAGGATATCATTTAAAATTCCGATATTCTACTAGTACATTCTGTATAATATTATCTACTCAAGAACGAAATATTTTAAAATAATTCATAATAATAAAAACAATTATAAAAATTAAAAAAGACTGCCAAAAATGCAAAACAAATAAACAAACTGAACTAAAAAGACGAAATTAAATCGAACGAAAAAATATAAAACAAGTTATGGAAATAAACGACTAAACATTGTTATGCAGTATTTAATTAAATTAAATAACGGGTGACCGATCAACATTCACACAGTTTTAATTTGTTTAAATATATTTTTCATGTTGTAGAAAAAGCAGGCATTTAAGGTTGTCTAATGATTAAGTTCTCACCAGGTCTTACATCGATAAGAAAATTTTATCCTTGAACGGAAAATATTTAATATAGAATAATTATTATTCAGAGCTCTTTAATACAGGGCAATTACTATTCACAGCACCCGACTGCATTTAAATATTTTCGTTGAAGGACAAAATTTTTCGTATCGATGTACGACAACATTACCTCTAATCGTACTCTCATCAAACTCTACAAAAACCGTTTGTAGGAGCTCGCCGGGCTCAAGCTGGTCTCGGCGAGCGCAAGCCACTCGATTTATGAGTACATCAGTTAATTTTTGTTCTGGTTTGGTTCCATCGTGATTTTGCATTATACTAGAAAATACCCCGTTTGAAGTTTGAAAATGAGAAGATCGGTTGCAAAGATATAACATTTCCGAATAACTGTGATCTGTTAGATCGACAGTGTACCTGATGCATGCAAAGGTTAGCCTTTAACAATCACCCCGTTTGAATTTTGAAAGTCGGACGATTGTTTGCAGAAACATTATAAGAACACCCCATTTCACCGCCAAAAACAGCGCCTTAGGGGCAGGGCACCCCGTTTGTTACCAGTTTATGGTATGATCAGTCTAGCTTCGCAAGAGGTGCTTGCAACACCTCACCACTCCAACCTCACACGCAGTCCCACGGGAAGCTCATTATTTAAACAGAATTTTTTTAAATTTATTTTATTTAAAGTAAATGTAATTCTATTATTTTTATAATATTATTCAATCGACTGATTCGAATAATTCAGTTCGAACCCAACTACATAGTGATAGAGGCTCACAGTTCACAGTTCATTAATTCAGTTCATTAAAGTTTGTGCTTCAACCGGCAAATCTCCACGATTACAATTACACTGAAAAATAACAGAGGTACTACCTTTAATCACACTCTAAATAAGTTTCAGCCGGGAACCATACAGCCTTGTTTCATTCCAAATAAAGAACAGTTATTTGCCTGACGGCGATTTAAAAATTGTACAGAATAGTAAAATGTAGAAAATGGAAAAACGTAATTAATTAAAAGGCAAAAAGATTTCATACGTTTAATTTTTTAACAATAAACATTATGACTTATTTATAACGTGGATTTAAGTAATAAAAAAATAATTAAAGAAAAATACTCTAATAATAACATTATAATTGTAAAAATAAAATAGCGGTGTATTTTTGACTAAAATCAAAAACTAAGAGAAGCAAGGTAACATCCGAACAGAACTTAAGGAAATTCACTTCAGAAGAAGAGGAGAAAATTTAACTCGTAGAAAGGGAAAAGGACTCTAAGAAGACAGAATGAGAATCTTGATCGCTTCAATTAACAAAACATCGTTCTTGAATGTGTCCTGCACTTAATTAAATTCGCTTGTATACAATTAGTTTAGGTTTTATTACTATAAAAGAAATAACAAATTTATACACATACACGCGCGGAAACACAATCCCAATTAAGGTAAAAAAGAAAAGCAAATTGTAAAATCAATTAATATTCAAATACACTGTACATAAGTAGGTTGTTTGTCACAAACATTTATTATAAACATACACAATATAAATAAATATACTGGTACACGAAGAAACGTAGACAGTCAGTCACATTAAAAAAGATGTGTGTGTTTCTTTCGTATATAAAAGTCTGTGTTACCTTCAAAATAAACTCTGACTATAAGATTTTTAATATGAAAATATTAAATTAAACATTTCTATAGTAAAAGTATATACCGGAACCTAGTTCTCTACCGTCAACGCAACCAACACGTTAATAACAGAAGGATTGCACATTTATGTATGTTACGATATGAAAATAACGTAGAGGATCGAACAGAAAATAATCCGATTCGCCTAAACCAAAAATCGTGACAACAAAAAACCCTTTAAAATTTTGAACAGATGGAAATCGATCGATGCTAAGTTAAGAATGTATTAAAAAAGTCCGATTCCGATTTTTCTGAACAACGTGTCGACCGCAAAATGCGATCTAACGTTATCGTGTAACATAATGCCCTCTGTCAACCTATCGCGTAACTTACAGACCATTTCGGGGTTCTTTGTACTTTGCAGCATGTGTTTTGTTCGATAGACAAAACACCAAACCGATGTCAATAGATAGCGAACGTTAAGTTGTGCGGAAAAAAAATTCCCTAAGATTTTAGTGGCTTTTTCCGGTGATTGCGGACGACGCTACTCGACCGACTATAATTTCATATTAGAATCGCTACACGATATCAATAATTTATCACCAGTAACAACCTAATCGTGAAATCCATCATTTTCTGCTACAAAACACCGAAAAGAATCCCTTTTTTTCGGCGGTCTACCTTTAACATATACGATTCCCGAAAAAAAAAATCAAACCTGTACAAATCTAATTGTATCCTAATCAGTGGCGGATGTTTTTACAAAGAATTGTTATAAAAACATCCGAAAAAACAATTGCAATCCGTGATAGGGACTTAAAAATTACTTTGATTTCATAAATGCGCTTCTTTATTAATGATCGAAGATCAAACAGAACGCTTTCGACGTTAACGTTCCTTCTGCTTTCTGTAATATTTCATACGCTATCTCGTAAGTTACTTTCATTCTTCAAATTTACATTGCATTACGTTACACAAACTAACTACGTACGATGTACGGCGTCTACTACGGGTTTGAACTAAACACTAGGTAAATTACCGGTAGTACTAGTTTTGAACTCGATACGTAATTTTTTTTTTATTCTGACGTTATAAAGTGCAACAAAATAATCTTTTCATTAATATTATTATAATATATTTTCTCAGCACTGTTCGTTACACCTTAGTCCTTTAAGCGCAAAGGAGAATAGCGAGTGTAAGTAGACGCTCGATTTCATATACACCTTTTAATCGCACGGTTCTCTATTTCCTATTAACCGGTTTGTAGCACCACCTTGAGCGTTTTGAACGAGGCATTTAAAAAAAATATATCTCCATTTTTCTGACGATCAAGAAACATTTTTACAACATCCCATTAAGAGACGTGTTGACAACGTACTACCGTGTACTTAGGTCGACGGAGGAATTCAACTTATACAGCGCATCTAGCTTTAATCCCAAAACGACTGTCAAAATAAATTTGAACTGATGTAGCGAGCAGACTTCTACACCAGAATTTTAACGGAAAATCTAACTGTAACAAAACAAACTCTACTTTACCATTTCGTTAATGAATAGTGCATTCCGAACTGTCGGCGGAAGTCGGAGGTCTTCCAATTACAGATGCTTAGTGTACCGTGCTACCACTAAGCATCTTCTCACCGACTAGTAATATTTAAAAAACCGACGAGAATGTTTCACGGGCGTAAAACTTTAGTCGTTTATTTTGCTATATAATGGTACTACAAATTTAATTTAAAAGAAAACCATAAAGAAAAGATCCCAAAAGAAGATATCTGTAGGCGGCAACAAACGAATACACGTGCGTGGATGTGAACTGGAACGAGAAGGGCAAGAGAAATAGTAATGGAATAGAAAAGAGGATAGATTAAGATAAAAACGGGGAAAAATTTTGTTTAAATAGCTTTGAAAGGAAGGTACACAACAAAGTACGAATCAAAAATTCCTTTGATATATAACAAAAAGCATGCGAGAGAGAGAACGATGCTGGAATATTTCCGTTTTACACTAATCGAAATGCTATTAACTCATTAGAGAAAGTTTGAACGAGACGGTTTACCAGGAAGGGAGACTGATTTATCAGTACGCACAAAGTTCTGTCTTTGACAAGTCCGTGTGGCGACGACCGGAGCAGTTCAAGCAACAACAAGCACGGTAAAGTGCAACGGGAGTGTAGAGGGCGGCGGGGCTGGTCGGCTTATTTACGTAATAGCTCTCTCTATGAGTGTTTATCAATAAGAAAACGATTAATAATAACTCACAGACTCCTTTTCCCTCCACCACCACGAATCGGATAAATCCGCACCATTAGGCTGTGTTGAAAACCCATTACGAACAATCGTTCGCCATATATTTCGATCCCAAACGGTACCGAAATCAACGTATTTGCCGCGCACCATTATAATTACGTACAGAAATAACAGATGTATCTAAAATTAATTACAGTTTGCTTTAACACGATTTCAGAATTAAGCTACTTCAAAAATATATAATACAGCTTAAATATACGCTTAAAAATTACCGTTCGTACTTGTAAACTCCGAATTAAACAGTGATGATATTCCGACGTACACTACTTAAAGTGGAGGGTAACCGGAGATCACAATTCGTAAAATTTACTGTTATGTTGTAGACAGGTTTACTCGTATATTTTCGTAAATCACCGATGAAGTGCATCCTCGAGAAAAAAGGATGCACTTAATAAGAAATAAGAAAAAAATGGGATGTAATCGTAAATTTCATTCACGAATGCCATTTACTACCTCTCAAAATAGTAACACTGAACTCAACATTTTAATACGTGAAAAAAAATTATATATGTGAATATATACGTGAAAATGTTTATATAATTACAATTTATTGGTTTAAAAACATAAGTAAAACAAGACAAATCAATAATAATAATAATGACAATGGTAATAATAATAGTAAACGACAATAATAAAACAAATAATAAAAAAAAGTATATTGTTCACTACCAAAATAATAATTCGAATAACAGTAATAACATAAATAGCAACAACAAAACCATAAAAAAAATCTCACAATAATAATTAGAATAATGGCAACAATAATAATATTTGTTTGTTATTAAATGTCAATAACAGAAAAATATTCACAAATAGTAACCACAACCACAAGAATAATAATCATAAATGACAATAATAATAATAATAATAATAAACTGAGATTATATACAAAATTAATCGTCAGGATTTATTCACAGGTAGATAAATAATGAAAACCGGAATTCAGTCCCAATGATGAAAAAAGACTGTTCACAAATAAAACTACCCTAACGATGTATGAATGAAATTTAGTACATTATCTCTTTCACCGATAGTCTTACAGTAACTCGCCTAACCATTTCTTGTTTTCGTGTACTAGAATTACTTGTGACGTCACCGTAATTGCGTCGAACCAAAAATTCGCTCTTTCACGACCTCCTCGCAGACTGACATCCCTTTCTTTTTCCTGTTTAGCCTTCGGGAATTACCGGTCAGGTATTACTTCAGAGGATGAATGAAGATGATATGTACGAGTGTAAATGAAGTGTAGTCTTGAACAGTCTCAGTTCGACCATTCGTGAGATGTGTGGTTGACTGAAACCCAATCACCAAATAACAACGGTATCCGCGATTTAGCATTCAAATCCGTATAAAAGTAGCTGCTTTTACTAGGACTTGAACGCTGGAACTCTGGACTTCTAAATCAGCTGATTTGAGAAAAAGCCCGGTGGCTGATTTGAGAATTAGACCAACCCGGTGGATTAGAACTCATATCCTGCAGACTGACATCAGAACGTCTCACGACTGATTTCGCAGAACTAATCTTTAACTGGTCTTCACCAGCGTATTTATTCTCCTATCCTCTTTACCTGCCGGACCGGATCCAACACGAAGCATTGAATGATCAATCGCTTTCACATTTTTCAATGAAATTCCAAATCTTGGTCGGTAACTCTTTTCACGGAACGACATGTGTTTAGTATGTCGGAGGATAGTATTACAAAAGACGATTGTTAAACGGACCAGTTACCTTTACTAAAAGGGCTTATTTTAGCCTCTTTCTGGATTCCTCCCGTTATTATATTTCTACTACTACATTCTTTTTAATCGGTAGGAATCCGTTACTCAGGTCCGCTACACCGGTCTTGTTAAAATAAAATACGAGTCGATTTCAGTGCATGCGATCGACTGAATAAATCCACCGATCGCTTCACACTGCGCTACACTATTAGATTATTTTAATCTATTACAATCGATGAGATTACTTGTTTGCGCCGACTTCAATTCAACCGAGACTACCACGCATCGACTCTGAAAGGGGAACTTACCTTCAGCCGTTTTACAGTCACAAAATCTAGTATATACCTGATTCATCGACACGTTTTTTCCCCTTTTTTCCCGCAGCCGTTAGTCAGAATACGATCATTCATTTCTTTTTACTTTGATCGCTCCGATAGGCTTTTCTTTCATAATTTCCATTATTAATAAACCGTACTCATCACACTTCAACGAAAAATACGAGCCGTGACACACGAACATTAAATCCGTTGTGCGATCGTTACTACGTAAAGGAACTGATTCGTGAGAACATGTTGTTTAATTTCTACCGAAAAATACAGAACACGGGAAATATTATCTCTAGTAATTGATTATTTTACCGTCTAGTAAAGAATATGTTATATTAAAGTGAAATATTGAAAGCAAAACGAAAATCTCATTACAACTGCGAGAGCGTTTGAATTAAAACGAAAAGGTGTTTTATATTTTTCAATCGGTAATTATTTTAAATTATATTTCCTAAAATAATAAACTACGTGAACTGCAGCCGAGAATTTGATAAAATATTTTTTTAAACGCATTTTGTTTTTAATTTATTTAATATAATGACATATCTGAATCGTAGTAAAGGTGATCGAATCGAGTTAACGTAGTTAAAAATAAACGACGCTAAAACCAACAAAGATCAGATAAATTTAAGTTAAATTGGTAGTAGAGTAATTTTACTCACATAACTCGTCGAAACAGCGATTTAACAATAACAGCTCCGATAAAAAGCAAATAAATACGGGCAAAATATAATAGCTGCAGAACAAAAACCTAAAAGGGTACCCGATATTAAATAAATACGTATCGGCACAGCAAATAACGTGTATTACATTATACATCCGACACGATATTTTAATCGCAACATCACCGTTAATTTTACGCGGGTCGACTCTGTCGATTTTTAAATGCGATAAAATTTATCAATTGTTATTTTCTTTCAAAGAATACCGCTTTAAAAATAACGGTCTTAGTGACCGAGTTTTTAAATAACAAACGAATAAAATGTATACTCTTTTCGTAACATAACAAAAAAAAAATCCTTATTGCGTCAGTAAATATTATTTTAACTCCGTCCGTTCATTACAAAAAAATAATGATGGACACGATTAATGTTTTATATTACAGGTTAATGCGAGTAGATGAAGAATAACAAATTTAACGAGCGTGTTGACGTAATAGAAGCGCCGAGTTACGCGACATCGTTTTCCGTATCGGACGAGGTTGGATGCGAATACGCTGCCAATGTTTCTTCTAGGACGACCTCGCAGCTCTTAAGCCTTGAAATCTACGGCGGTATAGTCATAATCGTTCGTCGAGCTCGAAATAATTTTCACGATGTCTGTTTACAACTCATGGAGTACTAAAAGTTTCAACGGTGTGGAATAATAAAGTAGTACCGTATATTAGTTTACTTGCTTAATTTCTAGTTACAGGCGGACACTCAAACCTAAAATAAAAAAAATGAAATATATATATATATATATATATATTGTAACAAGACCGGTGTAGCAGGCCTGAGTAACAGATTTCTACTTATTATTATGAAAGTAATAATTAATATAATAATTGGAAGAATCCAGAAAAGGACAAAAAGGAGAACTCTTTTTGTAAAATATAGGTTCTTTTAACAACCGTCCTTTGTTATACCACCCGCTAACATGCGATTAACACCTGTTGTACGGTGAGAAGCGACCAGGTTTGGAATTTACGGGAATAAAAGCCTCGATCAACTGTTCTCACGCTTCGACTTGGGTCCGGTAGGTAAAGAAGCCCTGACTATTAATAGTCAGGATAAGACCAGTTCTATTAGAACCAGTCTGAGGCGTTACAACGTCAGTCCCGCAAAGGCAGTTCTGCGAGGAGAGGCTGCGAGTTGTGTGGAGTCGTGTGTGTTCGGTGGAGTTCTGCGAACCGGTCCGAGGAGAGTCAGAAGTGTGAGTCTGCGAGACAAGAGTGCGGGACGTCAGTCCAGCGAGGAGAGTCTTGAATCCAGTTCGATGATCCATCAGTCATTGTTGCTAGTATACAAGAAATACTATCGGTGAGCTACAATAAAACAACGTGTATATGCGAAAGAAATAATGCGATAGACTTCATTCATAAACTGTTAGGGTAGATAGCAAAGGTAATTACAAGTGATCACTATACGACTGTTTGATAATGTGTCTAGTTTTGCATTTATCTACCTGGAATAAATTCCGAACGATTATTTATTTTGAACTCCGTCTTATGTGTAATCTGTATTTATTATTTACTATTGACATTTTTCAATATTTCATGTGTAATATTTTGATTGTTATCTTTGTTGATTACGTCCTGTTTTAATGTCGTACTAACTGTTTTAATTATTTATTATGTCATGTACTTTGTTACGTATTTTTATGTTTGATTTGTTGTAATATTTGTTTTATGTAATATTATTATAGTTCACTACTATTATTATTGTGGTTGTAATTACTGTATTAATATTTGTGTATTAGTATTTTTATTAGCCGTTTTATTATTATTATTATTAATTTGTTTGGTTGTAATTATGAACATTTTAAACCAATAAACTGTAATTATATAAACATTTTAAATTGTCAACCTTTCAATACCCTGGTAGAGCCGCGGAACACGCGACAATATATTTATTTTTTCAAACATGTTGTCCTGTGTGCTAAATTGTAATTAGCACACAGTGCAACAAATAAAAATAATTGTAATTATTAATTAAAAATTAATTAATTAATTATAATTAATTATTTAATTGTAATTATTGTTCACTTATAGTTTACAAATCACCAGATTCACAGATATATAACGAAACATTGATCTCACCTCCAAGTCAAATGTTAAAAATCCTTTCTCAATCAATGCCTTTTTGAACCACCAGATCCGTCATCAGTTGTTAAGATAATTCATTCATACTAATCTGGTTATTTGTAAACTATAAATGATTAATATATTTATGTATTTTTTAAATATATATATATATATATACAATTAATATATATATTAAACAATATATATATATATATATATATATATATATTGTTTAATTAGTGTATTTATTTATAATAGGATTAAGTAAATGATATATATATATTATTCCAATAGGATTTTTAGATTATCATTAATTTTTATGCTTGTTTACATGTTACCGATCCTAGATGATACCGCGCGTTATTGAAACGACACAAGTTGTCTCGATTGATCATAAAAAGATGGTTATTTATGATGCACAGACGTCGATGTGATGGGATGCTTTATAACGTTTTAAGTTATTTATCTTCATTCCGTTTTTACATCGTTTGGTTCAATACGCCTATTCAAATTGTGATGTGGAAATCTGTGTAATGTTCTACTCACTCTTATATTCCCTACCGTAAACTTTTTCCTCCCCTCAATTCCTATTCCTCCATAACTTCCATCCCGCCTTTAGGTCTTGATCGTTCTCGGATTGTTTTTCAATTTTTTTACAGACACGATCGTTTTATGTATATAAAATTGTGGGTGTGTGTAAATTCATACTTTAAGTTTGAGTTTCCAGTTTTTCCTGCTCGATGATTTTAAAAGTAAAATAAATCGATTTAAAATTAATACTTAAATTTAAAAATTATACTATTTTCAAAGAAAACTACCAAAAAACAGAATAAATTCAACTTGGCTTTCTTCACTCTGAAGATATTAAATTAAAATACTACGTTTAGTATTAAAATTAAAAACGAATTTAACGTATTAGGATAAGTAAATAAAATTATTTAAAGGTAACTAACTTTAATCGTAAAGGTAAAACGTAATCGTACATAGAATAAATGCGCGATTTTCCCGACCGAGCGGATGCAGAGTATATTCTAAAAAATTACTTTTTCACTCGATACGGAAAAATTATTTGTTGCTTTCGACGCTCCCTTAAAAACGTACTTCTCGGCCGTTCTCATAATTTAATTATCCCGAGTATACTGACACGAAATGTTTATTATTTTTTTAGACTGTTTTGCCGTTTTCGAGGACGATTTGTCTCTGCAACGGTTACATAATTACAGGGAGATATGCTGTGAATACGACGCCGTTTACTTTAGGACTTGAAGAATTAGAAGGAAAACGTATAAGTACATGCAGATCTTGTATTACACGTTAACACATATTATAGACAAGTAAGAAAACAAACGCGTATCGGTCAAGAAACTCTTTATGTTTAAATCCTCCGTTTTATTTGGTTTCGGTAAAGTATAACAGAAATAATTTTTTTTCTCTTTTTAAAACTCGAGGTAGATTTACGAATCTAAGTAATTTTGTACTTAGAAACCCTCATTTTTCTGCCCCGGTAAATCTTTATTTGTTGTGTCGCAATCGTTTTGACCTTAGATACCTTTATCCACAACCGTAAAACTTTAATTACTAGTTAACTGTAAATGTTCTGGGATATCGGGAAATGCATTTTTTTTTCTCAAGAGGACAAACGGTCGTAGGATATAACTAACCGATTCGATATAAGATATTTACAACCGTTTGGAGGTCCGAGACGTGCTATAAGTATATAGAAAATGGTGTCAGATCGTTTAACAAGCGACATCGTTTACCGTAATTCATATATAAATTTCATTTACATTAGATTTTAATAGTTTACTTTCCCACCCACGATTTTTCGGCCCGTGATAATTTTAATAGCGGCTAAAGTACGAGCGTGTTAAAACATTGGAACTACTTGAGGCGATAATTTCAGTTTATAGGAAAGCCCTCATTCGGCAAAAACCGATTAGAAAATGTGGAAAATGTTTTTCCCCTGTTCTAGTCTAAACCGAACATATCTCCCGATTTATAAAAATTAAACAAACCGCTTCACGACCAGGACTAGTAAAGAAAGAAAACCGAATAAGACTTCGTTTAATGATCGATTTGGTACCTGGAATTTGTCTCTGAAGTCGTAACAATAGACGACAAATAGTTGAAGCTCATTTACTGCAAATCATCGATGAAACTGTACATACAACCATAAACGTACAGAATCTCTACTAATCTTCCAGTCTTTTTCTCAAAACAATTCAAAAGATTCATCACAAAAAAAACTAATATTAGAAAATACAAGTATAATTCCAAATTAGTGAAATCAACTTTAAATCTTTTTAAAAATAACGTTAAATTTTTGTTTAAACTCGCAGCTAGTTTTTTTAATTTTATTTTATAAGTGCACCGGTTTCAAATATTGTGTTCTTTGTTACTGATTAAGACCATCGTTATTTTCAATCGTTTTTTTTTTTTTATTTACGCGTATATTAAGTGTTTGGTTTATTAACATTAATTCTTCAGTAGCTACTATTTTTTAAACTGGTATTTTTTGTAACGGCTAGATAGATTTTCATTTCTTTTTGAAACTGCTATTGAGATTCTCTTATTTTCGAATTTAATTCAATAGCCGTTTTTAGCATAGCCTTTACTTTACTAAATATAGATAATAATTAAAAATAACTATTATGGAGAAAAGTGTATGAAAAACACACATACGTTTTCACAAGCAATAAAAATTATATATAAAAATATATTTATTTTCTGTGCGCGCGTGTGCGTGTGTATGAGATTAATAATAAATAATATATTGTATTCATCATAACGCAGTAGTTCATGGGTATATCTGAAAGTGACTGTGTGTGCGCGATGTCATCGGCGTTGTTTTGGTCGCCTTTTTGTTATATCAGTATTCCCAGCTATTAAGAACAAATAACGTACGACATCGAAAATGACATTATATAAAGAGTGCGCAGCGAAAGGCCTGTAGAGAGAAAGGGGAATAAATATCACACCGGAGTAAAAATGATAGGAGGAATAGATAGTAAAGGTAAATAAGGGAGGAAACAAACGAAAAGATGAGGTAAACAAACCGTATGAAACCGATATTATGAAAAAATATATATATCAAAACCGAACAGCGGCATCCAAACCGAAATACAATAAACAATATAAAAAAAGAAATAAGGCAGCAAAAGACGGGCTGGTGTGTTGCGGCAGCAAAGAGTAGCGAGCATGTATACAGATATCCGAAACGGATCTTAAAAGGAATTTAGGTGGCGGTCGGACGGATGTTATGTTTGAGAGAAAGAGAAAGGCTAAACCGAATGAGGGGGTCGCAGAGAGCCACGGTGAAGAAGTGAAGAGGAACAGTCGCCTGTATGATGAATACGGGTGTCGTGCGCAGCATATTTTACTGTTCCGTATATTTATTGGAATCCACTATGTCATTCGAAACAAATCCTCCGGCAACAACCGTACATCCCCCTTACTCTGTCGCACTCCCTTTTACCCGCAAAGCCATCATCCACTTCCAACTCCTCGAAAATATATACATAAACAAATTTCGTATCGCTCAATAAAACTCCACCGCATTATCTTCAGATACATTTAATATATTTATATTTATATTGTACATATTTCATCAAAAAATGTTAACATTAAAATTACATTAATATCAGATCTTTGTGAAACAAAATTTCAAAACACGGTTTTTGATTTGTATCTATGTACAAGGTTATAAAGACAAACCGTACGACAAGAAATTTGTCATTTTTTTACATTTCTTCCACGATTTAATCCGAGTATTTAACATTCCTATCACGACACATTTAATTCGAGCGATTTTAAAAAAATAAAAATCAGCAAAAAAAAAATCTGTAAATAACGTCTCAACTGAGGCAGACTATTTATAATGCCGCAATTTTTGAAAACTGTAATCTTATTAAATCAATAACAATTTTAAAGGAGTAACAAATTTAATTATACATTATATTATTGATTTATTCAGATAATTTTTTGTTAGGAAGTAATTGTCCTTTTTAATAAGACTTAAATAAAACGATATACAGGAATAAATACGACGATTTCGATGTTTTTAATCGACGTAAAGCTTCTTAAAGCAAACGCTAATGCCTGCATTTAAATCAACGGCAACGAAATACGGTATTCTGAAACCGAATGTGACAGACGGTCGACAGTAGTTATTCCCCCGAACACAGTTTTTTTAACTGACAAACAGGAAGGGAAGTAATATACTTCCTTCCGATGTATGTTAGGAATAATCGGTTCATTCTTCGATCATATATATCGACGCATAAACACGTTCTGTTCAAGACATGGGTACGAACTTGTGAGCCTCGAACGCAAAGTCACTGTTGTGAAGGAGAAAGAAGACCCTAAGGTTTATATCTGACAAGCTCTCGCGGTAAGTAGATCGAGTAATCTTTTTTTTATTGTGGACGACGGAAGATAAAGATAATAATTGTATACAGACAAAATTTAGTACATATGCGTCAACACCCGACGTGTTTATTTTCATTCGATTTTAGCTCAAAGACTTTGAGCGAGCACGACAAAAACTTGTTAGACATAAGGCAATAGACGAAATATATCTAAAAAAAATAAAAACCGTTCGGTTTTCTAAGTTAGGAATGATACGTCGTCCGTCCTTATTTACAAGGAATAGTCGTTTTTCGCAAAACGTACGTAGCGAATGAAAAATACAGAATAAGATGTAATACGCGATAGAGTTCGGCCTTGCAATCAAGTACTTACGCACGGTATGACCTAAACGTATAAATTAAAAAAAACCTCTTTCGGCACGCCGGAAGGCGGAGGTACATTTCACCGGCGGGAAGTAGGGAATAAAAAAGATTTCCACCTTAAAGTTAAGAAAAACTTCAAATTTACTCAATACAACAATGATTGCATGTGAAAAAAAGTTTTACGTGTTTAGCATACGACGAGCTCCATCTTCTTACAATTCCAACAACATTTTGTGCCATCCCTTGCCGTAAGAGTTGGTCATATCAAAAATTGTTTCATACAAAGTTTTAGGTAACGTTTAGAGGACTAACGACCACTTTAAACCGATTGGATGCTGTGCCTATTAAGGGAGGTATGATTTTTTTGTCTTCGAAACCCCATTTTTTCCACCCCTGGACCAATAGTTGATATCAAAAAACTTTACTTACATAAATTTTAGGCTCTTATCCAAAGAATAGTAGGAACAAACGAATTGGATATTTTACTTAATAAGAAAGTTATAGCAATATTTTATTTTTTCGAAAAAGCCCCTCTCATTTCCACACCCCCTGGTACGATTTTTCCCCATTAACGATCGTCATATTTTATGTATCAATCTGAAAGTGATTGGCGCAAAATTACGGCAGTTATCGTGTTCACAAGAAAGTGAAAAAAAAAATATATATATATCTACATAAACTTTTGAACTGACGGCGACTTTGGGATCTCGAGGATGTGAAACACTTTCATTTTCCGAAAGTCGAATCATGGTACCCACTACAATAGGTAGCTTTCTATGAAATCTACCTAAAATGCTTATATTGTTTCTGTTTTGTACTTTTGAATGAAAATAACTAGTCTGGATATTTTCAAATTTTATAAAGGTAACCGCTAAAACGTCTAAATTCGGAAAACCTGAACCGAACACCAGGATGGAAACCCGGAACAAAACATGTATCATCCGTTAAAATAGCAAAAATAAAATAAATTCTAATCGAATTTAATTTTTGTATATTAGTTTAAAGTAATAATAAAATGATAATGCTTTATTTTCAATATTTCGTTTTAAAATATGTTTTACAAAAAATAATTGCAATATAAACTTCACAACATTCTACAGCTTAATTTAAGAACAGTCAGCTAGAAAGTTGGAGTATCAAAATAAGATAAAATAATACTATCAGTGAAAGAATAACACTACTTTCATGTTAGTAGCATAATAAATAGAGGTAAAATATTACTAAATAAAAAATTAATATCATTATTACTGCAAATACTATCGTGATACGACCAGACTTAGAATCGGTCACACGCGATTAACAAATTTATATTTGTTAACCGGTGAAGTGAGACCAATGTGCGGTGTTTGTAATAAAACACTGACAATCAAGCATCTAATAGAAGAGTGTACCATATATGAGGACCTCAGAAAGAGGTTCCGTCTTACAAATAATATTAGTGCTGATCTGGATAATGGAAATGAAGAAAATATAGTTGCATTTTTACACGCCAGTGGACTTCTTAAAAGTCTATAAAATGGAAGTTTAAAGCTGTGGTAAAAGATACTCTAAGCGGTAGTTTTATATACACATATAAGGGAGTCTCGAAGCGTGGCACGTATAGTGACGGGAGGTAGCCCTCTTGCCTAGGCCAGTTTGGGTCACCTGCATTCAAGAGCAGTGAGTCGGGGTGTGTCCGATGATGGCATGGGGGACCCTCAAGGGTGGATTGAGGGCGCGAGGCTATGGGTGTACGCCGTGCATGCCTATGGCCTGATATAAGAAGGATCCAACTGCCACGGCACCCTGGCACGACTGATGTACTGCTCAACGGCGGTTCTGGTCGCCCCGAGGGTGCTTAAACAAACTATAAATGAGACTTCGTAGAAGAAAGAAAGAAAGATATGGTATTGATAAGATTAATTTTAATTTTAATTTCATGGTCTTTTGAGAACCTATCTCAAATTTTAATATTGGGGCCCTTTACACCCCGTAAGTGTTTGTGATTGTCCTTGTCTTTTATGTTTTAATGTTTATTGTGAAGTTTGTGTTTTTAAATAAAATGTAAGGGCCCTTTACACCCTTACATATGACGATCCTGATGGAGATAATAATTTCTTTTAAAGAATGTGACGAGGGCTAATGACCTTAGCAGTCGATGCCCGTAACAATTCAGTAAAAAAAAAAAAAAACTATCGTGATACGATTATCTTTGTACAAAGAAACAATTCCCTTTAATACAAAAAAATATCAAATTTATTATAACACGATGCAGTTAAGAAAACAAAATTAGATGTACATATTATAATCAATTTAAAAGCAGCATAACGTGTTATAAAGTTCATATTTAACATAATTCATTACTACAACGTATTAACTTGAAACCGAGTTCATAATATTTTAACTTTTCATTTACAATTTACCAATTACGTTTACTTTTTGATCAATCAAAGATAATAACTTCAATATATTCAAGTTTATGCACCTTAACTTAAAACAACCGGAACTCAGGCAGAAAGTAATGTGAAACATCGAAAACGATGTCGAAACTAAAAAGGAGAAATATCGGTACACCACCGAGCATATCATTATAATCATTTTCAGTTGATGTTCTAAGCAGTTAATAACAATAGTCCACAAAATTTTGACCCGGTGCAAGTAGAAGTGGTGCCCACTAGCTTACGCTACGGATCTAAAAGAAACTTAAGTGAACGTGAAACTTCTGCTAGATAAAATAAAGTATGAAGAATTTCGATGAAATACCTGTGGTAACTTGAAAGTAATCGCTCTGTCGCTAGATCTTCAACTTGGTTTCACCAAATATTGTTGTTTTCTTTGCGAATGGGAAACAGAGATCGAAAAAATCATTACGTACAGAAAGAGTGGTCAAACCGAACAGCATTAACACCAGGAAAGAATAATGTTGTTAATGTACCACTTGATTCAAAAAAGATCTATTTACCTCCACTTCATATAAAACTGGGGCTTATGACAAATTTCGTGAAAGCAATGGATCGAAGTGGGCTTGGATTCGTTACTTAAAAAATAAATTTCCAAAGATCAGAGAAGGAAAATTCAAAGAAGGAAACTTTGTAGTACCTCAAATTAGAAATTTATTTAAAAATGACAACTTCGATAGTACGTTAAATGACAAAATGACAACTTCGTTAAATTCGATGGAGAAAGCTGCAGGGAAATATTTTTAGAACATTTGCCAAAACTTCTTAGGAAACCATAAATCAGAAGAGTACAAAGAAATGAACTAAAGATTCACTTCTTGGACACACTTGATTTCTTCCCACCATATCTAGGAGCAGTCGGCGATGAAACTAGAGAACGGTTAATCAGGATATTTCGGATACGGAAATGCGGTACCAGGGCAAGTGGGGTCCGAGCATGCTAGCTGACTGTTGCTGAACTCTAAAGAGAGATGTTAATGACACAACAAAATACCGTAGAAAATCAAACATTACTACTTTTTAGGTAACATTATATTATACTAAGAATGAATTTAAATATGTAATATAGAAAAATTAAAATAGTTGTCTAAAAATCCTTACGTGATAGACTAATTCTGAAACCATATTTAAATCTAGCGTGAGAAATGCTATTAGATTCACCCGTTTTCACTTCTGGAACAAAAAATAAATAAAATTTTGTATACCGATGTAAGTGAACTCCCAAACTAGTTCCAATTTATAATGCCACGTATCTCTGCAACAGACTGCCGACTTACCCCAAAAAGCCTATATATAAGCATAAAAATCAAAAGACCTATAAATAAATCATATGATAGCTCGACTGACCGCTAACTACTCTGTGTGAGTGGGCGTGTAACCCCCTTCCAGAAGGAATGCTTCGCTAGCGGTTCCAGGAAGGGTGGTAGCCAGGGGTGGCGGTTTAGTCGGTAGTGCGCAGGTTTACGTACGTATATTAATAAAATCTTGCGGCACCTGTTAGCAAGCTCGACACTGCTTAAGCGTCCGTAAATGGGATTTCCCACTTCTTTAAAGAAAGAAAAAAAAAAAATAAAAAAAACTACTCTACTCGGCGAGAACAGGACATGCACCGACCAACAAACTGAAAAATATCCTCTTGCGCTTCTGTACATAAATAACATCGCACAATTATATCTATGACCCACGGCTTACAATTAAGATCTATTAGTCCACGCCTTGCTTTCGTAATCCATTTAACCGAGGAAAATTTATTTACCCGCTTAAGTTAACTGTTTCCACCGGATTCAATTTCACTAATTTATAATGAGTACGATACAATGAAGTTCCCGCTTTCGGTATTAGATCTCCTCTGTACTTACCTTTCAATCTTCCCAAAAACGTTTTCCGTCTCGGTTCTCCAATCTGCTACATAATCTAATCCTAAATTTACACCGACATCAAACTTTACAGCTAACACTGACCGTTCTTTAAACAAGACGCTATTGTTCTTAATTATTTCTAATGCGATAAATGTCGCTAACCTCTTTTCATTCCTTTTTAGCTCTTTAAGGATATAATCAAAATGAAGTTTCAAAGTATATTCATATAAAAAAGACTCCGGCTTCTAAAAGAAGCATGTAATTAGGGGGTATTATTAGGAAAGTACAAATACTCTTTTTATAAAAAAAAGGGCTGCAACTTCTCTAGATTACTGTATCGCTTAAAACCCCAAGACTGCGCAGTTAACTGACAACAGCCCTACAGCGAGCCTTAAATAGAGCTTTCTTAGCCGCCATATTAAATTTTTTATTTTGTAACGCACTACACCGTTCTACATTTAATCCTAATTTAGAATTTTGCAGTTTCTCTTTTAAACGTAACTTTACATTCATCGTGGGTGTTAAAATTACACCTAAATATTTATATCTATCGGCACATTCTACTTCTCTACCCCTGAAAACCCATACTATCCTTTCAACCTTACCCGTTTTCTTCCTTTTCCAAAAACCAATATTTTTTACTTTTCTAAGTTGACCCTTAAATTCTATCGTTTACAAAAATTCGCCAAGTTCATGTTCTGAAGCCCTACAAGAGTATCTCCTAACAGAACTATGTCATCAGCGTATAATACCCTTACTCTTTTCCCTCCCACCAGTAAACCATTCCGATACCTCGAATAAATCACTTAGAAAAGGAAAAATAACAGTGGACTGAGTCGCAACAGTGCGCAACCCCATTGTACGGTTAAGTTTCTTGAACAGCCCACCTTTATACCAAACACTAGCTGTTGTCCGGTCATTCAAACTTCGTATAATATTTTTTATTTTAGTTGACAATTATAAAAAAAAGCCTTGCTATCGATCGATTCAAGTGCGGCGAAAAAATTACAAAACAAAAAATAAAAACTTTCCTTTCTTTTTTTGCGAGCTTTAATTCAACGATTAACGACAAAAAAAATATTAGCAGCGGTAGAATTCCCTTCCGGAAGCCATCCTGGAACTCATTTAAAATATAGTTTTCTTGAACCCACTTCTTAATCTTTTTTAACAGCAACCCTGTAAAACGTTTACGAAATGTATCAAATATTACAATTCCATTCGTAATTCTTTGGTTTAATTTTACACAATTGTTTATATTTGTTTATGATTTTTTCTTTTAAATACATTTTTATAATGTAATCTGAATTGTTATGACTGTACAGATTAAGAAACGATAACGTTATATCTCTTAAACTCCAACATGTCCAATCAAACCACGGTTATTCAAATGTTATAATTACTTGATCTTGGCTTGCAGGACGCCTACGAATCGATTCATATATACGAATCATTATAGCATTTACCCCCTGCTGTACATTATCATCCATATTTATACACCGAACTTTATTAGCTAACTTAACTTTATACGAAACTTAATTATCACTATTCCAAGATAACCTAGGCAACAACGGGAAGCATTCAAACTCTACATCTATTTTTTCCACGCTAATTTAATTGCACCGGCATGCAATCGGAATACGGTTTCGTGATAACCCTGAAATTATTTACATATTCCAAATAACCGAAAAGTACTGCGACAGTATCATTTATAGTGATCCCATTACACCTAGAAATGCCATTCATTTCGCCCTCTACATCCCCAAGAGTTCTACACTAACAATAACGTAAACAAATCTTCACACATGTCCAAGTTCCGACAGCCATTTTATTACGTCGCGAATCTTTTGATCTTCTTATAATATTTAACCGATTATTAAAGATACCTAACCCAAATTTATCCGTAATTTCCTGAACCCCTCCGATCGGCACATTATGTCTCCCGTTACTATATCGATATTTGAATTTTGCAATAAAAATCATTCAAATTAAAAAAATCTGAGTTCCAGTTGTTACCGTTAAGGTAGACCGGCAATAACCTGACCTCTTTTGAATCGCTTAATTTAACTATGACCACTTATTACTTATGTTTATTAATCTAATTTTTTCCTAAAACGTAGATGACATCTCAAGTCTAAAAAATAAGCCCTCACTAGCGTTTAGACGCTACCGATCCGCCACGGATATCGGCATTTCATATCTTCCACCGAAAGAAACCCGAACCCGACTTACAACTTTACATTACCGGCCACCTTAATTTCTTTCCGCACAGCCGGCAGTTTATTTCGCTTTTTCCTAATTTTCTTTGTGTAATCACAATGTACTACAAATTTAGTGTTCTTCAAGTTTTGGAAAAAAATACCGACATGTTCGTCCGTAGGCGAGTGCGCGATTATAGTAGTATCTGTTGTTCTCAAAGAACGGGCTTTATTTACCTAGATATCACCGCAATACCCGTAACATTAACGTAAAATTCTTTTACTTTCAACTCACAATTGCCATCGATTAGTCCTTTAAAAGTAGCACGTTCCTCCTTGATCGTACAACACAAAAGTAAAAGGAAAGATAATTAAAAAACAATGAAGCGATAAGAGTTTGCCCGTTAAGCAGGTAACGTAAACGTATTAAAAGAACGCGATAAGAAAATTTAAATAAAAACAACGATTAGATAAACAGTCAAAATGAAGAGTAACTTGCATAAACTAGCCGTATTTCCTCGATAACCAGCGACACGATAGATACGTCCGTTCGCTTCGACAGCTCAACTTCCTAAAGCGATAGTATCTCTTAACTAATCGTCTACGTATTACGAATTTAATGAAATTTTTTTAACGAATTACTATACGATAAAGATAAAATTATAAACGGTAATAAATATGATAACAGAAGAAGCTTATTTAGTAATAAGATAACCCCAATCGAAATCCAAAACCGCGTCTGCCAGGGTAAAAAAGAAATGAAAGTGCCGGACAGCATATTGCGTATTACAAAGTTTAATCGATAACGAATAACGATAAAGATGTAAATACTGGTAGCGGAAGAAATAACTTCGTGCGGTAGAGAAATGCGGGAGAAAACAGGTAGCAAATTCAAAAAAAAAATTTTAGCGACAATAGAAATTGAGGAAATTCAAGGATTAGCTGGATATCTCGAACACAGCGAGCGCTAACGAAGGGGTAATCGTCTACAGATAAACGAAGTGGCGATCGAGATAGAGGACGGGTTCTTAACTCGCACTATGTAAGTTACGGATGATTGTCGGTCGAAGAAACTTTTCTTCACAACAGTTTGAAACGGAGTACGCCAAAAGAAAAGCTAAATGTTTTAGTGAAAACTTCAGATGTTCTTAAAGCGATACATTTTTAGACGTCACCGGGCAAATAATAATTAGAGAATCTATGTATTCATTTACTTCATAATAAAACCGTTTAGAAACGGTTAGAACATTCGTATGTCTTTTCGGCATATAATATAAGCATTTTACCCCGAATAATCGCGATAACAAATTCAAGAGTGATAGATGTACACGCTAAATTAAAATTTTTTTCGCTCAAAAAAAATTCTGCAAACAAATTTTACCAGATTGCACGATTAATAATAACCTTTAACCGGTAACAAAGAGAACCGTTTTTAGACATAAGAATACCGCTAATTGTAAAATGTTTAGTATAAGTACTTCGAGGAAGGTTATTACAATATAGAGAGAGAGGCGAGAACTGTATATAAAAAACGGTAACGTTCCGGTTTTAGAAGCGTATGCGGGTAAATAACAACAATAATAATAATAACGACAAAACGACGACCGTAATACAATGAGGTGGATTCTCTAATGAATATAGTGAAAAAGAGGGAGCTAGGTGAAACGGCCGGAAAAGGAATCGGTTTAAAGTAGTAACAGAAATAGAAACGTACGCGCTCAGTTACGAGTGAATGAATGCGTGCAAGCGCACGTAGATGTAGTATGATTCCGCACGCACGTGCGTCTTGCAAAGAACAAATGAATGTGGGTGAAACGTACGATGAGTGTGTTTTTCGTGTCTATATAAACACGTTAAAGCACGAGTACGAACGGATAATGTAGTGTCAAAATATTGCAATGCGCATTTAAAATGTGAACAGATACATTTTCTCTTCTTTTTACCCCTATCTTCTTTCCGATTAGGAATCGTCTGAGCGATCTGTTCCTGACGGAATAAAATAAGACGTATAGAGGTAGAGTAACAACGACTGTGTGTGTGTTTTTCTTACCGGCGTATATATTCGAGATCCGAAGACAGCCTTTACCGCAGAACTGGTACAACAAACAAAACAATTCTTTTATCGATCGATAGTCTTCAGAAAAATAAAACTTAAATATTCAGAAATATTCGAGAAATTAAAATAAGGTATAAAGTTTCTATAAACATATATCCGAAAAAGCTTTAGTTACTGTCTATACATTTTTGTGAATTTTTAAAAAAACAAATTCGTAATCTAAGAACCGATTGAAATATTCAACGAAAACTCCATATGTATGGTTACTCTATATTTTCGGGAAATAAAGATACTAATCTCCTAAAATTGGAAACGTTTTGAGTTAAAAAAATAAGGTAAATTTTTAAACAATTATTTCCATTTCAAATATTTCTACAAGCATCTTATTAATAAAGTAAAATATTAAGCAGTTTTCTCTTTGGCACGCATATTCTGTTTGTGAGTAACAAATAAAAAGAAAAACAAAGTTATTTCAGCCTGCAACTCTACGAGCAATATTAATATGGATTTTTAATCGATTAGATCTATAATTTCAACAATCTTCGCATGGAAATCAAATTTCCATGCGAAGATTGTTGAAATTATATTTTATAAGTGCTCGTTGTAAGTGTATATTTCCCAAACCGAGGGAAGAGAAAGCGTTTATGTAATATCTCCCGGAATATTTAAATAACTTCAGTAGTTTAAGCTAGCTGTTCCGGTCTTTCTTATTATTGCGACACCTTTAAAGCGACCGAAAATAGAAAAGGCCGAAGTCAAGGGTCGATTTCTCTGAGAGTAATGATACTTATTGTGCGGTCTATTCTTTCGGTGGAAAAACGAAAGCTATCGCTTATAAGACTGAATGTCGCACGCGTTTTGTTCGGATATGCGTGCCGATACGCGGCGATATATTCGGCACGGTTAAGAAGGCAAACGGACGCTACTTCGCTATTCGCTTTCCATAGTAAACCCGACAAGATACGATCGTATTCTAGACGATATCCAGGCCGTTTTCGAAGTCTGTAATAAAAACGAATATATTAAAAGGATATGTTACGTTCGGATATAAAGGATATATTATGATGTTTATGCGTTGGATAATAAAACACAGTCAACAAGAGTACGGGATGTACGAGACTAATTATAATTAATTCGATGATACGGTAACTAATGAATTCAGTCCTTCTCATTAACGTTAACAACAAAGGAAGCAGCAGTGAAAAGCATAAGAACGTCGCCTAGCAACAAATATAGCCGCTGATAAGAGATCGACTAATACCTTCCATTTTATTGTACTGTATGCGTTTCATGTAATATCACCGACTAACCGATGTCACGGCGTCTTCATTATCGATTATCAATTGGGAGAAAGGTTCACCAAAAACGGAAAGAGGGAAAGAAGTTTTAAAGAAAAGAGGTGTGTGTGTGTGTGTGTGTGCGGGGGGCTGAGGGAGGCTTTTAAATGTGCGAGTATGGGTGGGTTTGTGTGTATAGTTTTATGTATCGGTTGATATATTGATTATTCCATTATTTATGAAGGATAACACAAAATGAAATAAAGCGAGATAGAATGAGAGATCATAGGGGTAAGGTAAAGAATATGTCAATGTCGTATTCCTCTAATGTCATGGGGATAATACGTCTATCCATCTCTTTTTGTGACTCTTTCCATCTCATCTCACTCGTTCTCTCTCTTTTTATTAGTCCATTAAGAAAAGGTCATCATCAATGTATCTGTTCGTTTATCGTATATATATGTATGTATCCACCCCCCGATTGGGAATAATACAAAGATTAATTTAACATCGTTCCAACTCCGATATAAACAGCGCGATACACTTACACAACACTCAAATAAACGCAGTACACATTTCCTTCAAACACTACCACATTCGCACATTTATGTAGTTACTCGTATAAGGGTGAATGTGATAGTAATAGAAGGGTGGTTATATACATGTATTAGATAACAGCAGTCGAATTCACATATACATATAAGTTGTGTGTGTGTGTGTGTGTGTTTACGAGTAGATATATATATATATATATATATATATATATATATATAAATATACACCAAGGATTCGAATAATAAAGTGATATTATTTGACAATGAGAAATTGTGTTAATACGAATAATACTTATCTCAGTTGCACATATTAAGGAAAGGATAATTTATTCCTCCCTCCCTCACTCTCTCTCTGTCTTTCTCTCTCACTATATATATATATATATATATATAATATAAAACAAGGATCTATATCCTTGGCGATAAAGTGATTTAATTTAATTATAAAATATAACTAAAAGATGTACAGCGCATGCATTTATTTTTTTATTTAATAACCGTGCAAACAACTACATACAGCGTATAGTACCAAACATTAAATAGCCTAGTAAATTGGTAATAAATATAAACTATATATATGACCGAACACGTCACTTTCACTGATAGAATAGGACGAAAATTTACTTTTAAAGACCATGTGATCTGTGAGTAAAGAAATTATAAAATTTGGAGTAAATTTTGCACATTATTAACCTACGTCGAAAGTAGATGAAAATGTAGGCAAATTTTTGTAATTAAGATATAAAAAGTTATTTTGCGGAAAAAAGTAGAAGCATAAAGTTCATAAAAATGTATACAATGAAACTCTTTCGATTTACACTAGTTACAGATATCGCCTTAATTACTGTTTCAACGGTGAAATATAGTAGAACTAATTCTCGGAACACAAATTACGGGATATAATTTTGGCCTCGTGGAAGACCAAAAACAACTGTTTTAGGCACGGGATAAATTAACTCGTAAAACGGCATAAAAATTTTGATAAAAGGTCGGTTTGTAGAGATCTTTATTCTGAGAAGATTTATGTAAATAAAGTTCACCGAAAACGAGAATAAGCCTTAAAAATTCTACATTTATTAAAAACAAGCATACCAAAACACGACTGACAATGTTATATTCTGAATCAAATCAAATATCAATATTAAACATTTAACCGTTAAAAGTTTAACGGTTAAATTGTTAGAAATCTTCTTACAATTTAAGGGAAATACACTTTTAAAAACCGACCCCCTTGATTGTTTGTACAAAGCCTACTGTGATGTACACATTATAAAACATAAGAAACTCTAATGAATACGATTGTTATGAATATCTTCTTTTCGATCGATTAATTCTGGCCACTTTGTGTGTAATTCAGTAATTATTGTATTAAAACGTAGGTGGAAACACCTACACAACCTAACAACGATTAAATGCTAAAAAATGTTTGTATCATTAAACGCACCGTTTTCATAGTAGTAATAAAAAACCGTACTCGTAAATATACATTGTTTTTAAAACAAAGGAGTAAGAACAGTCATTAGGCGCTCCTAAATATCTACAGCAGATTTGTATAGATTCAAAAATCTTCGCGGCAAGTTTATATCCATCAAATAAAGGTACTTTGGCTTTGAAATGCCAGTACTACCGATATACTATAATCGTTAGGATTCAATCAAAACAATGTATCAAAATAGAATGATTAAAATGCAGAGTTACAGCCGGTCGAGAGGTAGTATACAACAACGAATCGTATAAAATACGTACCTAAGTTACATTTAACCTACGTGTAAAAACGAATCGGGAGAAATGTTACGGGGATAAACGTCACAATAAGCGGTCAGAGTGATAAGGGAGCCGATTATGTAAGCCTATTACTGTCTTCCGGTCGTTAAGCAAGATTATTGTTATGCTAGGTTACGATTATGTAACATATAAAGGAGATCGGCGTCCAAAGATTGAAGTGTTCAAATCGATAAGCGGTAAGTAGGAATTACCGCCTCTTGTTTAACAAAGATATGATTACGTTTGATTATTGAGGTTAGATGTACACAAATTTAACTGAAAACGTAAGCAGAGGATCGAAATGAGAATCGTCTGGCAGATTAAACGTATATTTCACGCTATGAATAATAATACAATTTCGTCGCGGAAATAAAATTATTCACTATAATATTTAAAAATAATAATAGAAGTAAGTAGATTTTTATTAAAAAGATTAATGTATGTATTCCTTTTAAAATGAAAAAAATAAAAACATAATATGTAACAATATTTCACCGGAGCTTTTAACTTGTAAAATAACAATAGTGATTCGTACGTTTAGTTAAAAGGTCCGATTTTGAAAAAAAATCATACGGCACTAATAAGTTTTATAAAAACAACGGTAATCTCGGTCATCTAATAAAACAAATAAATGGTTGCTTGATAATGCTTTCGAAACAGATAGTTCGGAAAAAATCTTACGTTTATCGACGACTGAAATATTAATTTTTTTTTAAAACGGCCACCATACTGACACCGACGATCGGAAAAATAAAAAAATAAAAAACATAGAACGGTAGTTACAGCTCTTTCTTAAATATGCTTACAAACTAATTTTTTGTATTATCTGTTAACGATGTTGTGGAACGTTGAAATCAAACCGCCGGGAAAACACAAAAAACTATTAAATTTTTCATATATACAAGTTACCACAATTTATAAAGGTTTTCATCAAATAAATTAAAACTTTAAAGAGTAACACCAAAAAGAGCAAAATATGTCAATATTAAATTATTTCCATCGTGAAGTTCGAAAGATACAACTCTTCAAAGACAAATTATTTCTTTCGTCACGCATACGATAGTCGGTTTCTCTTTCTGAGAGTAATGAAGTCGTATTATGAAGAACTTCAGATCGGTCCCTAAGGCGAAGTTCATTTATACCGGAAATAGATTCGGCGAAACCAGAATCCGGAACGCTGATACGCAACAGCATATTCGGCTCGGCAAAGAAGGCGACAAAAAATCCATCGCCACATCGCTAATCGCTTTCCCGGGAAAGCCGCGACGCTCGTTACGTTGAGAACGGCGTGCTGTTTCCAGAAGCAACTTGTATCTCGTCTCACCCGCCCTACAGTCATTCGGTTACACAGATCAAAAGACCTATTTAATATACCGTATTCTCATTCGATGTTTCTAAACAGTGTATTTTAGATGTAAAGAACATTTCTAACAAGTCGATTCCCTTCGATAATATTAACTGCGTGCTAGTTACATATGTATTTTAACGAGTTACATCTTTCAAAATTTTAACTTTTCAACAAGTAATCTATAATAAACTCTTTTTTCTTTTTTATTCATCTTCTCCCCTGGACCGGATCCATCAGTTAATGTAACACACCCCAGGAGAGTGTCTTATACTCTAACGGGCCTCCCCGTCACGGCCCTGCGGTCGATCTTACGTTGCGCCCACCTCAAACCCGCAGAGTATAGGATCCACCAGGCTCGGCTATGCCGTCCCGACCCAGGGACGGCATAGCCTGGTGGAAACATTACTTCCCACGTTTTACGGACACTACGTTTTCGCATTGGACTACTAACTATTGCTAAATTTATCAAGATTTCCTTATGATTTTTCCTGAGTTGCTTGACAACACACCTATTTGAGAATTAGTGGAGATTATTGGTTCGTCTCTTTGTATTGATAAAAAAAGAACGATGTTTTCAGAAAGTTTTATTTAAAAACATGTATAAATGTAACAACAGTGATGTTAAAAGATTATTTTAAAGCAAAATAGGTCTACACTAAAAATTAATAGGAAATAAATTTTCAATAAGTATCAATACTAAACGCTAGACATTAGATTTTCATCATATTCATTTAAAAATCATTACGAAGAAAAGCAAAAATATCAACGCATCTTCTCCAAAATACTCGTACATATAAAGCATCTATACCTAAATATACATACGTTAAACACTACAAGTATGACGGTTTTAAGGGACCTGACATGCATCACAAGATATTCCTGAAAACGAAAAACGTTCTTATATCTTGTGCATCCCGTGGTAAACCTATCGAAAAAGTGGGTACTAAAAGAGCATAAAATCTTAATTAAAAAGTTTAAAATAGCTACGAGAAATTCAGTTTGTACCCTAGCATCTTCAGGTATAAATATAATTAAAAATTATAAAATAATTAATAAATCACATAGATTGTCAGTTATTTTTAAGATACTACCGTCGTTTTAATTGTTTAAACATTTTTATAACTGTTGATAACCCCGCTATCAAAAACGTGTTATTTTAAGATGTTTCAGTTATAAATAGAATAGGGGTCCGATACTACCGGGTGTCAAATGGGCAGAGTCCCGTCTGTCAAGGTAATTTGCATTCATATAAAAAACTAGTTATTAATAGAATATATAAAATATTTTTTTTACCAATTAGCTTAATAACGATTCTTTGCTAAAGGGGACAGGTATATTTATAAAATTCTTTTAAATAGATGTCGTTTATCGGTTACGGTACACCAAAAAAGTAATCCTAATTATAAGCGACACATTATCAAGAATGCATCGCATATACTGGTATATAGTGTACTGGGTAAAATATAAGTACCAGTTTTACGAGAGGGGAGAAATGTGTTGCACTGAATCGAGTCGGTGAATAATCAATATATTGTTAAATTTTGTTAACCTAAATATAACAAACTATAGTAAAAAACAGCTTTTAATATTTTGCAAATATCTGTGCGGATGATTTCTTATTGTTAAAACGATCTTTAAAAACTGTTTTGATAATATTAAAATTAAGTCTAAGACAGCTTTATTTTATCGATTGTGTTCAAATGAAAACTTTCAAACAAAAAAAATCCTTGCGGTAGCGACAAACATTCCATAAAAAATTGTTTTGAAAGGGCTTCAACATAGACTTCAGCGTTTAAATCCGCATCTAAAGCGCTTATGAACAACGGTTTTCTTTTTCCTCCGACAGAATGCGCTGTGGGTATCATAAACGTGAAACCGAGCAACTCTGTACCACCGATACACTGATCTACAGTTTACGTACAGAATAAGATGCTAGCTAGTAATTCACTTATTTTACGGGAATTTAAAACAAAAACAGAAAATCGGTTTTAACAACTTCTAATGTATATTTACAGTACGTTTTATTTACTGGAAGATTAAAATTACAAAAATATTCTTATGTTCATACCTGCATACAAATAAGCCTAATTAAAAGATTTATATTTTCCCAGAAATAAACCTATTGTTCACGGGTTTTTGTTTGGTGTACCAAAACATAAACCATTTTATGAAAAAATTTTCATAACACTTAAGATAATTTATGTAATATTTAATATAATGATATTATAAAAAAAAAATTACTTATCTTAAATATTAAAATTAATCGGATAGATTTTTTACGTTAATTACCAACAGATTTCTTCAGATTTTTACATTCAATATAAGGTTATATTATCATTTAAATTAATTCACCAAAGGGATTCCTGGCTCTATAATAACTTTTTCTGGGAAAAGAGGCTTTTAAATTTTCTCTGGGTATCCCACTCTAATAAAACTTATTTTATTTATTTTTTATTTTAAGCGAGAAGGTCCACAATTTAAAAATAAAAAAGTCATCGTATTAACACAATGTCCGTTTTAAATCATAAAAAAACCTGGCCGTAGTTGTTGACCCTTCAAGGCAATAAAAACAGTAAAATTTAACCATCCCCGGCGATAAAGTCAAAATTATTTTTAACACCTTCATTATTAAAACTAAAATAAAACTTAAAAAACAAACAATAGTAATATTAAACCCCAGTAAAAGAAAAGTAATTTTTATTCGGTTTTCCTTCATTTAAGACGGTTAGACTTACAGAAAAAGCTATTCGGTATGAATAGAAGCGGTTCAAAAGAAAAGCAAAGGCCAAAAAACCTGTCTTAATCAAAAAGTGTGCAAAGTAATTTGTACCGAGCGTGAGCTAAAGGCTATCTGGAATACGGGAATTACGTTCTATATTCTTTTACCTCACATTTTAAAATTAATCTTTATTGTAGTTGCCTTTGAAACACAAGAACGACACGGTACCGTTCGTTAGTATTTTGTTATCGGTTCCATTTTATATAATTATATATACATTTTTTTAAGGCGCCCAGATATTCTATATTTATTTATAGTATTCTCTATATTTATGGGGTTTTTTTTTTAGGAAGAAAGTTCAATTTTCACATAATTTCTTTTGATTTAATCTTGCGGTTTGTTTATAAGTTCATTTTCATACCGATACTCGATTAATTTGGTTCCAAAAAATTATTTTTCGATTTGATTACCTTTTTAGTCAGTTTTGAGTTAATTTCCATAGTTACAGATTTTAAGTTAAAATTGTACGTTTCTTTTTCTTACGCATCTGTTACCGATAACCGGGCCTAAAATTAATCTTTCGGGTTAAGTGTTGTAGTACTAACCAGGTTTTTTGTAAACGGCTCGATCAATCTCTCTCTCCGTTTATCATACTCTACCCTATTTTTACCTCTTTTTATTTCCTAGTAGTTACTATTCTTAATGGCAGTAAATGAGCATAGCTTCGGCGTGTATGATTCGGCGCAACCCTTCCGCTTCTTTTACTTTCTAATCGTACCTGGAATTATGTTCCATTCTAACACGAGATCTCTCCAAGAAATGGCTTTTATTAATACGATTCGACGGATCGCAATCATATCTACTCACACATGATATAGAGAAAAAAATCTATATTTAAAATAACTATGACACTATATCAGTGTCTTATTGAGAAATATATTTTGCGAATAAACATCGCACGGTTAAAAGGTAAATGTAGTTTGCTGGTATTTCTGAATTTTTTATTAAATAACGAAACTGCCCTTGTCATAGCGGACTACGTTAAGATTATTGATTTTAAAACTGGTCAATTTGCGCCTCTCTATTTTTTTATTATTTTTTTTAATTCTCTTGATCTGCGGAATTCCTTTTGGATTTATTTTCATAAGAAAAACATGTACGTATCGGGTCACGCTGAGCATTCTTGCAGACATTTTAAAGTAAATTTTCGCTATAACCATCTGGAATTCCATGTAAAACATATTTCGTATTATGACAGAAGTCACACCGAATGCAGACTGAAACTGCTTTCCTGCAGGCGCTCTTATTTTTTTCTCTAATTCTTTCTATTCTTCCGTCTACTGAGGAAAAAATGCACCACTTTAAAGTTTAATTGTTGCAAATTTAATTTTTTTTGAGAACGCTTATATATCTTTTTACAACAAATTAATTAAAATTAACTACTTAAAAAAAACTACGATAAACATTTTTTTTGAATACAAAAATTAAGGTGATAAAATTTGTTTACGTATAAAAAAAAATTAGACACGAAGTATTCAAAATTAAATATAAAGTAATTCGATATATAAAAAGTATCTGATATTTTTGTTAAAGTTACTTCTTACAATTGCTACGATTTTTTGAGCAGTAAGGGATATATATATATATCTATAATAATGAATAAAATGTAATCCTATTCGCTATTCGAGTTGAAAAATCTTTTTCTTTATCTATTTTCAAAATTTATTAAAATTTTATATTGTAAAAACAGACCTTTATCGTGATTTTTATTACTCAAAATTATTAAATTTTTTTTAACCGTTGGTTCTTAGGTTCTTAATTAATTAAAATTGATAAATCGTATTATTCTTATTTTTTTAATAATTTAACCTGAATTCTATACAAAAAATATAATCTGATCGCAAGAGATTAAATCTGCAACTATACTTCTTTATTCGTCTTACTACGTCACAATCTCGGGCAATTTTTTCGATGTAACAAACGGTTACCAAGCAATGATGACGACAAACTAAATAAAAATTAATTTCAAACGGTCTAATATAACCGCTAATTATCTGAATGAGACTTAATTCGGGGATCACCAGCAGAACTTCCATTACGAAACAGAAAAAGAGAAAATCGATGGAATAAGAGAACAACAGAATGCTAGAAACGGTCACGAATAACACAAGAAGAAACATACTAAAAATGATGTACGCATACACGAGATCGAATTAAGGATACGCTGCTTTTAAACCGGTTACAAAGATAATAAATAAACTTTTCGAATAGTTATACCGTAAAAAAACTGCACTCAAATGACAACATTCAGGTATACAATTCAAAGTACACTTTTTACATATTTTCTTTAATTATTGTAATATAACTGAAATATAACATCACTGTAGAAAAACCTACGAGGAATATGCCTATAAAACTAAGCTTTTTCTATCTAGAATTAATACTATAAATTTAAGCTTTTTTTAGTATATTTTTAAACGTTAAAGTTTTTAATTTTCCGAAATGTATAGTAATCATATATATAAAACACAATAATTAGCACCGTCTGCAAAAGGGAAAATCTTTAGCTGAAAGCGGTAGTGATAATCAGCAAAACTTTAATACTACAGAACAAATAGCAAAAAAATTAAAGGCAAATAAGTTAAAAAAAGAAAGGTTTTTATTTATTTTTTTTACATTAAAATTTTTAATAACAATTACTATAATGAACTAATAAACGTAAAAAAGACATATCTGGATCTGTATCGGTACTATTTAAAGACTTGTAGAAAATTTACACTGTAGAATACGTTATCATTCGTCTAACCGAACTACTGTTTACTATACCACAACCGTTACCATTTACTATAATCATTTTCACGTCGCAAAGAAATTAACAGGAGAAGATAAATAACGGGTTCTATTTAAACGTTTTTCTTTATTTTAACCTAGGAGGCTCTACCCATCCGCAAAGCATGTTTATAACAAAATAGATAAAAATATTTTCATTTGTGTTTTCTACACGTTTCTTATAAGCAGTAGAGTTATATGCGTCACACGTTCTAGAAAAAATTGTTGGAATCGTCTGTTAATCAACAATCTTTTTTTAACTCAAGAATTTTTTAACAATAAATAACCACCGTGTATTTATTCAGCTAATGATAATAAATCCATAAAAGCTTAATTAAAATATTACATTTTTACACGACTGCCCAAATATGAGTGTAATGTAAGCAGGGTGTATGTATTTTTGATCCACCGCAGCAGCTCAACGGCCGAACCGATTTAGCTGTATGGCCCCGCGATGGAATCCTTACGTTACCTGGAGTGTCATAGGTTATATAAACGTGAATATATATAAACATATAAGTAATAGTGGAGATTTTCCGGTTGAAGCACAAACTTTAATGAATTGAATTAATCAACTGAGAACTGTGAGCCTCTATCACTATGCGAATTGGGTTTGAACCGAACGATTCAAATCGGTCGATAGAATAATATTACAAAAATAATAGAATTAAATTTACTTTAAATAAAATAATATTAAATAAATTTAAAAAACGTCTGTTTAATAATAATAGGTTCTGGTGGGACTGCGTGTTAGGCTAGAGCGGTGAGGTGATGTGAGCCCCTCGTGCGAGGCTAGACCAACCATCACAAAAAACTGGTAACAAACGGGGTGCCCCTTAGGCGCTGTTTTGGAGGTGCAATGGGGTCCTCTAAAAATACCGCCGCAAACAATCGGGTGGTATATCAAAATTCAAACGGAGTATTTGCTAGTATAATACAAAATTACGACGGAAGCAAATCAGAACAAAAATTAATTTATATACTCAGAAAAATCGAGTGGCCTGCGCTACGCTGAGACCCAGCTTTAGCCCGGCGAGCTCCCACAAACGGCCTTTGTAGAGTTTGATGACAGTACAATTAGAGGTAATGCTGTCGGCATCGGATTGAGGTTCGAGCCCGCTATAGTCGAATTTGATGCTTTAGGGGGACAGGGTAAAGTAGAACGGCGTATGCTTTGAATAGTAATTGTCCTATACAAAGAGCTGTGAATAGTAATTATTCTATAATAGAGCCCCCCGACTACATTTAAATATTTTCGTTGAAGGACAACAGTTTCTTATCGATGTAAACCTGGTGAAAACTTAATCATTAAACAATCATAAATGCCTTCTAGAACATGAAAAATATTTTAAACAAATTAAAACTGTCTGAAATTTGATCGGTCACCTATTATTTTATTTATTTACATAATGCATAACGATGTTTACTTTTTTATTTCCATACCTTGTTTTCTTTTTTTAATTCGATTTATGGTCGTCTTTTTAGTTCAATTTATTTTTTTTTTTTTGGTATCCGTGTTTTTTAATTTTTATAACTGTTTTTATTATTAAAACATTCGATTACATATTTAAAAACATGGATTTTATTAAATTGTCGGTACAATACAAATAATCAATTCAAATAACAATAACGTTGTAAAAGATAGCTTAAATATTTCTTTAGAAATAGTTTGAGATGTTTTTATTTTTATATATATATATATATGTGTGTGTGTGTATATGATGAGAGAGAGGGAGTGAGAGAGAGGAAAACTAGTATTTAGCCGAACTATATATAGTCTTTAGATATCTATATAATGTATTTTTACGTTCCGGTCAGAATAAAGATTTATTTCTTTAGCGTAAAAGCTGGCCTTCTACCTAATAAGCACGATCTGTATTTTGGAATGTGCGTCCGATTCTAATAAATCTTTTAGCGTGAACGGGTAACTATTTTTAAAAATCATTATTTCTGATTATTATGCTTCAAATTATAGGTTACAAGTTTTAGGAATAAAGGATTGTCGATTGGATGTCAAATTTTTACCATAAAAACCAAAAACAGTTTAAAAAACAATAAAAATCCTAATAAATTTTAAAAATAAATAAAATATTAATATAAACGCTAATACACACTGACTGTTCTGCGCAAAGCTGAAGTAAGGTTTCAGGGTATCGGAAAGTATTTTCATTCATTTTTTTTTATAAATTAACCGCTTTCAAAAACGTGATTTCAAGATTATAAGACATTCCCGTTACTTATGGACAACGATCACGTATATTTACACATTTTCGGTTTTCATTTTTTTTTAATTTCCTTAAATATCAAAGATCATTAACTTTTCGTTTCACCGTTAACATTATAACTCGTTCGGAATCTCTTAGCCCTTCCTCAGGGTTCCTAGTTTTCTTCATTCGATGTGCGGATTTAGAAAAATTGTTCTGGAATTCTGTCTCGAGCCGTACGTTTCACCCTTCCTCCGGTACGCGATATGTTTCTGGATCGTTCAATATTCTCAAATCGTTGCTCGACATCTTAGCGATCTCTTCGAAGCGTAACGCCTATAAAGCTTCTCGGATAAGTTATTTTAGCCATACTAATACTACTACAATTTAAAATCAGATTTGCCGACATCATTTTAACGTAACCGCTAATTAATTAAAGACCACAATCATCATCGCCGTTAGCTTTTTGCGCAGCACAATAAAATAAGTAGGTAAGTACAGCCGTCGCACGCTATTATGAAAATTTAGTACTTATCAGTACTAAATTTTCCTAATATATAATATTGATAAATATTTAAAGAAACTTAAAAAGATTTAAAAACTTTATTGTAGTATTCCACGAATAAGCAAACTTTAAAACTTTCACGAACGGCGTAATCATACATTACACACAGTGTAAAAGTCTGTTATTAACAACTGTATTGTAAAGACCTTTCCTAACATACATACACACGCGCGCCCCGCAAAGGTTTAGTTTGTATATCGGGAACAATTTACATATCGATCTTTCGGTAGCATTAACTTAAAAATCAGAAATCTCTCTGCTTATTCGATATAATATATAATTAAATGCTATACGTATATAAAACTACTTCGATTAGTTTAACAAGACACGCGAAATAAGGTAAAATTATAACTTATGTAATCACGATCTGGCGTTAAAGTACAAGTTGAACATTACACAAAGTTATTGAGTAAATACGATTACGAAAAAAAAAAGAAAATGATTTGAATTAAAACAACAGTAATGCGAGTAAACTTTTTAAACGACTGATAGATGAAAAAAATATACGAACTTTATTTTACGCCACCTTTAAAGAAAGATTTTACGACTTTTAATCGTACGATATGTTAGACGTTTCTAATTATCTACGGTGGGAGGGAGATTACCAGGTATAAAAACTAAAACCTTATGTAGGAAATTTACAACATATTTGCTCGTATAATGTATAATTATTAGGAACTAAAGTTGGAAAACGCTTTTTGCAAGAAACATTTACAAGATTTAAGCCGAGGATTTCTTTTCTCGTAATAATAAGAACGTAAAACAGGAGCAACAACGGCCATATTTCCATCCAGTATTTAAGTGTATTTTCATCAATACCACAATACCACAGACCGAGGTCCTCGACCTCGGTCTGTGGTTTTTAATATTCTCAAACATCAATTTTAATGACGAAGTATGTAAAACACTTGCAATTTTATTCCACGTATCGGTTTCTTTAGACGGCTTATACTCTGCTTCGCGCTTTTCCTTGTGGGTTCTCTATAGTGTTCATATCAGTGTAATATCCAGCAATAGTCTGCCATCATCGTAGTAGTCCATTTTTGTTGATACCGTCTTCCTATTTATTTCAAGTCCTTCAACACATGTGTAGCAAACGTAGTGGGGTGTCTTGATCTCAGTTTTTCACTCCGAAATACGTGAGGTACACCCGGCGAGCAAAACTTTTTATATTTCTTTTTTGTCTTTCGACCGTTAACACACCACAAATGTAACAAGAAGAATCAGCAGAGTTTTTGTAGCTTCATGAAGCCATTTTGAAAACGGAAAGTTTGATTTACGGCATGAAAATATATTTCCCACCGACAAAAACGCGTTTGATCACGGAGGACAGAAAAAACTCGATTTACGCACGCTGATGATTGAAACAGCACTGATATTAGTTGCACTGTGCACGAGTGGTCGGATAGCTGCCAATAAACATTTTACATCTTGTTAAATCTTGTCACAACCTGTCGGTCAAGCTCTCCCACCGTCTCGTCATTTTCAACCCGAACAACCCGCGGCCTCCTCTTCAGACCACTCAACTGTTTAGGAAAAAATGAAGGTTATTTTCGAATCAGCGCTAAAATATATATAGGGATCAAATATCAAAAGTTAAAAAGCACCCACAACCCAAATTTTGCAAGCCGGTGTTAGAAACAGTACTTTTATTAACTTTACTAACGACTTCTAATCGTTATCCATTTTTATTTTATTTAGTATCGTATTTAATTGTTTGTTTTTTCTTGAACTTATAAACGTTTAAATTTTAATTATAGCCACGGACTTCACTCGTATGCATTTTTTTATTTTTAAAAGATTAATTGGTGAAACTGCTCCGGTCAAGGTTTTACCACCCGCATAAATGCTGTGGCAGTTCCCTTTTTTATTCGTCGAACAGCACGCATATCCGTTCCTGACGCGATAAAATGTATTATTATTAGAACCGATCACAATAGAATATTTATTTACCGCAGATCCGCCTTAACGGTTTACGATTAAGTCGGAAAGTTGCACAAGCCGGACCATTCTGAAAACGGGTGAGGGTTTTTCTCGGTGAAACCTTAATGCGTCTTCGAATAGTTCTATAGTATCCGATTGAAAAGCGATAACATTTGTATCGTCGCAGCACATGCCGATCCCGTCCGAGATAAAAAAAAGCCGATGAATTATAAACGGAATGGGAACCCTAATCAGCAGGGGCTTTGAAGCACCTCCACGATCGTTTCTTCGATCTTCGATCTTTATACTTCCGTCAAAAACCACACCCGTAGTATTATCTAGGATATGGGATCGCATAGGGTTAGTTCGCCGAATACACGGTAACGGTGCGGTTTCTTGTAGGCGGTTATGCTCACAGACCTAATCAAGAATTCAGTTTCCTAACCGGCGATCGTACAGAAAGCCCGATCTGCGGTCATAATACTTACCCGGTAAAATCGGATCGCCTACTTCTACCTAATTTCTAATGTAACATTAAATTTCCCTATCTTAGAACACCAAATCGAATTTACAAAAGTATTACTTAACTTCAGGCCGAATATTCTTCGGTTTAAAAATTATATTGAACAAGCAACGGGATATATAAATGTATCATTAAAACTTAATGAAATCGTTCAATTAGTCAAATGAGACAACAAAAATTATTATTATTATTATTATAACATCACCCTATCTAATGGGGGGCAGGTAAATGGACCGTCCGACTAAATCAATTAATTATGAAAGTATCACTTAATTTGAATCTAGATGAACGCCTTGATAACGAACGAAACCGGTGTAAAATTAACGAGGGGAAAATGTAATATAATGTTTTATATATATATATAGATAGATAGAGAGAGAGAGGGAGAGAGAGAGAGAGAGAGAGAGAGAGAGAGAGAGAGAGAGAGAGAGAGAGAGAGAGAGAGAGAGAGAGAGAGAGAGAGAGTGAGAGTCATCGGAAAAATAAAAATGCATTAATCAATTAACAAAATACAATATTTTTTAATAAAACGACAAGGTCTTTCTACATGCCGTTGTGGTAGGAGGTAATTATTGTTTTAATAGTATACCGTAATGTAGAAATAATAAAAGCGGTCGAACCCCTAGGGACGTAATCAGCATCAGTTTTTCTCCCGCAGGATAAAAATGCAACATCGACATGCAACATCGGGGTGTGGTATCCTATATCTAAATATATGTGTTGTGTTACTGTACGAACGGTACGAATGTATTTGATGGTAGCGATGATCCTATTAGGACAAAACAGAAAAATGTACAATTAATTAAATGAAAAATATCAAACCTCTTTGGGAATTGCCTCACACACACACACACACACACACACACACACACACACACACACACACGCTCGCGCGCGGAGAGAGACTGAGAGAACAGATATACGCTAAAATAACATAAAACAAAGGATGGCTGTTATTATCATTTTTATAGATACACACAATCTTAAACGAATATATTTTATGCTGTTGACATTATGCGAGAGCGATCCAAATATAGACAAGAATTGATTTCAATAGATATTATTTACAACACAATAAAAATCAATTGCCGATTAATTTTTAATGTAGATACCCCCAACTACAAGGGAATCGTTCCACCGTTACAGAAGTTCGTCGAATATAGTAAGTAATCTTTCGGTTGTTTCTCAGACAGAGAAGCGACCGCCCAAAAGAGAGTATTCTTTGATAACAAACCTCCATAAACTTCGAAGGAGCAAGTCTGAATCTCCACTTACTTTTCGTCTGGAACAAATTACCGGCTTTATTCTTCGGTTCGATATCTTTTAATAATACACGCTGCTTTTTCTTTGAGCGTTAAGGAAGTCTAAACGAACGATACCTGTTGAATCCCATAAAGCGGTAACCGTGAACTTATCCGCTAGAAAACCGATTTTAGCTTTTCTTGGAGAAAAATCGCTACCATCAGTTGTTTACGAGACACGAGTAAAACGGTGACAAAAAACCTCACTACAGATCAAAATAAATTCAACAATTTCCCTCTTCTTTCAAAATACTGAAGGTCACGAGCGAACGCTGCTAAAGATTTCTCGTGTGACGCTGTAAGAACCTCGATCACATATTTCGGTACTGTAATTCTATGTGAAATATTTCATCAAAATTTTCAAATTTTTAACTTCTGACAGTCGCGTGCTGTGGTTATTTAGGGACCGACCAGTCGCTAAATCAATTTAGATCGACCGATCTATCTCAACGATTTTCGGTAAGACGGTAGCGGTAAGAGATGTTTCTCGATACCCGACCGCTAGGTTAACTTTCCAAAATGCTCTCGTGAAACAGTTTTGACCGTTCGCATGCATACCTAACTATATAAAGATTTATTCTCAACCGTGCCTGGTATATGTAAAGGTTCCCGAAGTCAAATTATTTTATCCCAACCTCCATTATTTCGAGAAAATTTATAAGGAAGACCATTGTGCGACATCGTTACAGTAATTATCGGAAATCGGACATCGTTACAGTAATTGTCAGATGAAGATGAAATCGGATCTAGTTTAAACATGTCATAACCAGCATAAGATCACGGCTATGTTACGGCAAGGGAAAATAAAAAAGTATTTTGTTTATATCTTAATAGAATCAATAACATTAAGAGTAAAAAATGTTAAAACAAACTGAATGTTCTGATCGTAAGAAAAAACTCATAAATTTTGGCATATTTTGTTTATATATTTCAGAAGTCTTAGTTAAACGAAAAAATTACAAAATAAATTAAAAAAAAAAAAAATACAAAAAACAGCGAGTAAGACAGAAATTCGCACTGCTGAGAGACTTTGTACCATAAGAAGGGTTGCGAGGACTCCGTTTAACAATGGTGTTTACATGCTGCGTTCGGGAAAGATCAGTATCGTCGGTGATACCTCGTACAGATAAAGTAGGTGGTGAGGACGATGGCCGCTCCTTCATATCGGTTTGTCAACAATGCGGAAGATTTTCTGAGAAGGTCGGATTTGAATGCGTCGTGAGAGAACGAATAAGACTGGGCGCGACGCTAATAGTATCAGCACGTTGCCGTTAGGCAAAATGCGCAATAGGAAAACATTCGAAATTAGTATTAATTTCATAATCGATTACTGTCCATTTGAAGCGGAAAAAAATATTTACAAACACAGCAGTTTAAACGAGTTCGGTGCAGAATTCTAAACACGTACTGTCGGATGATTTTAATAAGTAAGAAGAGCTGACGTAACTTATTTTCAGGAAGTAACGACGCTGTTGTATCGATTGAAATGTTACAGCTATCGATTTGAAATCTGGATTTTACTGGATACAAAACGGTTGTTCCCACCTTACTGCGAATAATTCCAAGCGAGCGTACGATTACAGCCCAAGTTGTTTACCCCTATAACCGTCCGAAGAGACTTAAGATCGCTAGGAAAAAAATGAGAGTCGTTACGGCCAGCGGACTAGCAAGGGCGGTCAAGTATGGTTGAAACTGTCTCCTGTAGCGGGCATCTTCCCTTACCTCTGGATTACAGATAATATGGAAAAATAATTACATATTTCTTTTTTCATAGCGGAACTCTGCGTTTGAGTAGTATTATGTCAACATAATTATTTGCCTGTAACTGATTTTCAGTCACGGCCACTGAATAGTTATTTTTATAAGCGGTCTACCGAATTATCCTTTAATTCCAAACATAACATTTTCTTGAAAACCGTAAGACTACGGATTTATTGAAAACCGTGAAGAAAACTACAGTAAAGAACTGTAGTTTCAGGAGATAAAACCTCCCTTAGGTGCTCCACAAAGCGTGTGTGTGTGTGTGTGTGTGTGTGTGTGTGTGTGTGTGTGTGTGTGTGTGACAGAGAAGTTATACGATTCGACAATTTCATCACACTAATATCATTTATATATTAGTATTATTCCCACGCTAAGTAAGAGAATCCATGTGTTTCAGGCTCGGAGTAATAAACGCTCCTGTATTAAAAATCCTGCACCACCGCCTTGAAGAGTATAACAAGGCAAAAACTATACGGTTTTGTAGAAAGATGTTGGCTACAAAGCCAACTTTTGGTCTAAGGAAAAGGTTTTTTCAGAAGACATAGTTTTAAACACCGTTAAATTATATGAGTCTATAAATTATGAAAACAAAAGGTTATAGTTCGAAGAAAAGAATAGTTCTTAATAGAATTCTATAAAATACGAGTAAATGAACCGGACCGGATGACTTTGAACGGGTAAAACAACTACAGATCCAGAAATCTTACGAAGAACGTATTACAAATACCAAATTTTTTTAATTCGAAGTAATACTGTTTATTTCTCGCTGTAAAGCTATGTTTAAAAAAAATATAGGGATACACGATATAAAATGAAGAAGGCATAAAACTGGAAATTGATTACGGCATTAAATTGTTTAGACGCTATCTACTCATTCAAGCATTTTATTTAAAATGTGTACCTAGCACTTATTTATTCATTTATTAAATTGAATTTTTAATGCGCTGTTTCGTTCATTAAACACATTTAATAACTGTACTTTTTCTTCTGTTTAGCCTCCGGGAATCAGCCTCAGGTATTACTTCAGAGGATGAATGAGGACGATATGTATGAATGTAAGTGAAGTGTAGTCTTGTGCAGTCTCAGATTGACCATTTCTGAGATGTGTGGTTAATTGAAACCCAACCACCAAAGAACACCGGTATCCACAATCTAGTATTCAAATCCGTATAAAAGTCTTTACTAGGATTTGAACGTTGGAATTCTCGACTTCGAAATGATCTGATTTGCGAAGACGCGTTCACCACTAGACCAACCCGGTGGGATTAACAACTGTACTTACAGTAAAATATTTCAAACGAGTATTATTCATAAAGTTAAGAGAGTTCAGTTGACCAGCGGTTGGGAATGGTTGCTGATCCGGCGACTGGCTTCATGCTACCTACGACGTCATACCGCGGTACAATATCCACCTTTACTGTGTTACCGGCAGTGCCAACACTACTTCAGGCGTTGCAGGTAGAACTACTACGTACCGATATTTAGGCTTTTTAAATTTTGTCGCCTAACAATCTTCTTTTCATTATCCTGGTTAAAGCAATAAAATGAAGCACTTATTTTAATGCTACTGTGATTGACCATTAAAATAAGGTAAAAGCAAGCAGCGGATATACTCATGCACTTAGAATACGAATATACAGAAACCGATTCACCGAAAGTAGCTCAGCTGTTGGCACTGAACCTTGCTTTACAATTAAATTTTTCAGGATTTTACCTCCTGAGACATTGTAAATGTTACGAAATGAACATGATCATATAATAAACAAATGCAGAATACTGTCGTACATAGAACAGGTAATTATATATAAATATATATATATATGTGTGTGTGTGTTGTGTGCGCGTACACATAAGTAGGTATACAGGTGATTCCAAATTGCACGTCAGTCTCTAGGGAAATGGATATATGATTCTATAGCCCAAAAATAAAAAAAAGTTTTAACATAAACGTAGGTCAAAAAACGGTTTGTTACCGAGTTTCGGCTCGCGAAACATTTGGCCCTGCTTTCTCCTCCCTCTGTGAAATTAAACCGTACTAAAATTCTTGGGGAACAAACCGAGGGGTATATTTAGCGCTTCCTCGTGGTTTCTGATTTAACAAATCGGATACAAATGGTCCTAGATCTCTTTCACTTAAGTTTTAAGAAACCGTGTTTTATCAGAAATACACTTTTTTAGGTTTTGAATAACAAATAAAAATTTCTAGTTAAATTTGTAGAGAATTTAATTCTAAGAAATTTGATGCAAGTAACGTATATTAAAACAGAACAAAAATTTTAGAGTTCAACTTTAATGAAAAACAACACACGCACTGGATCGGAAAAGTGACACGATTTAAAACAAAACAATTTACATACAACTGCTAAAAATTGTAAAAATAAATTTGAAGACATCCTTCAAAAATGTATTAAAGATTTTTCTTTTTCATAGGTTGGCAATATCATCTGATCAACAATTACGTTCAGTGTCTAGCATCTGAATATTCATCGAGCGAGTTTGTGCTGTTATTGTTCAGTCAGTCATTCACAACGGGTGATACCGCAAATCTGTTTTCATTTGTAGTTGACGGACATGCTGTTAATTATTGGTAAAGTACATAAAAATGGATTGGCTGTTGTGTGTGAATAGCGGGAAAATTACCCAGATTCGAAGAGTACGGATCGTAAAAACATTTGAGTCTTTGAAGAGGCGGGTTCGAGAAACACGTGTGCTTAAACCGCAACGATTCGATGCTGGTCGTGAGCGTTTTGTGAGAAATGCCATCGCAGAAGAAGCAATATGGAATGCGGTACAATTACCTTCAACCTCGAGCACCCAAAGATTGACACGTCGCTCTCATTTTTAGTTGTTGATCCCACTTGCAAACAAGTGGGAGCAACAATTATACCCGTTCCGTATAACACGTGAACAAGAGTTATTATCACCTGATTTTGATAAACCGATGAAATTCTGTCGATGGTTAATTAGAAAATGTGAACATAATTTTTATTTTTTTAAATCAATTTTTTATTCATTTATTGTGTTATTCTATCGTTTTCATTTACATTATGTTGTTCAAACATTGATGAAAATTGTTCTGTTTAAAATCGTATTATTTTTCCGATCCAGTTTGTGCATTTTGTTTCTAATTAAAGTTGAACTTCTCAAATTAGTATTTGATTTTAATACACGTTATCTACATCACTTTCTCAAAGTTAAATTTCCTATAAAATTAACTACAAATATTTATTTGTTTATCGGTAAATTAACAAAGTTATTTTATTCCTAACTTAAAAAAGTGTATTTTCTGACAAAATGTTTTCGTGTTTTATCCCGTTTATCTTAAAACTTAAGTGAGATAGAGGTCTGGGGCCACGTTTACTCAATTTCTTAGATAAAAAACCATAAGGAAACACAGATATACCTCTCCCGATTTGAATCCCAAGATTTTAGTCCGGTTTAATTTCAGGGGGAACAGAAAGCAGGGCTAAATGTTTCGCAGGGCGAAACTCGCAAACGAACCGTTTTCTGATTTTGTTTACATGGACTTTTTTTGGCTATAGAATCATTTCCCGAGAGATTGCCGTTTAATTTGGATTCTCTATAACTGCGATCGAATATAAAAACCGAATCGTAGTTAATAAAAATGTCGCTTGTTTCATGTATATCTTTCATTTTTATACCTGTTGTGAATATTTATTAATTAACATCCGGTAAAAATAGCCTAAACAACGTTACTCGCAGTGTTTTCACGGGGTAGGGGAATTTCTGATAACTAACCGAACCGCTTATACCGGCTTATCTCTTTGTAATGTGATTTTAACATATACAGTAAGGTATTCGCAAACATCAAACGTACCTGGACTTCAATAATAATAATGAAGTTACCGTACATTCGAATTCGTTTTGTAGATTCCTTTGACTCGAAATTAATGTAGTTCCATTGTAATACGAGTCTAGTATTTTATCGGAAAGAATAATCAACATCGGACAAAGGATACATATAAAAAGGTAACAAAGAGATGGAGGGATCACGAAAGCGATGAAAATTAAACGAATAATCTTACACCGTTGTCACGATGTAGAATTCAGTCGACGTGTCCGAACGCAACGGATAACCGAAATAAATAACCGGTGGTCGTCACTGTCGTAGTAAATACCGTCGGTATCTACCAGTATTACGGTTTAATACTGTTCATCCAGTCTTTGATTTTAATAACGTGAACGCAGTTCGAAAAAAAGACAAAGCGTCCGTGTAAACAAAAGAAGATAATCATAGGTGGCGGTGGAGTTTCAGCGAGTATGACGCGATGTTGTACGGTGGAATATTAAAAGGTTACGGGTTGATTAAAAAGAATTGAACCACACCCCGATAGTACGGGAGGACGCCCTGCTAATGTAAATTATTATCACTGGTCATCAAACAGAGTTGACAATGACGAGCTAACCCTGCCGCTTCACCGATACGCTCCGGCCGACAGCGGGTAGGGCGGGAGGAGGATGATTGTAGATACACACGTAGGAAAATACGCATCCAGTATGAGGTGGAGAAAAATGACCGATATCCATCACTAACTCCCCCCTTAGCACTCCGTAACCATCAAACCCCCGACCGCCCCGCCTGTAATTAATTAAGACTCCATTAAGTTATGTCATCAATATTCACTTTTTATTACGCAGGATGTTTACTCTATATAAAAGGAAAACAGCCCCTAAATATGCCAATGATATCGCCGCAGGTTATCGAACGATAAATAAACACAATATTATGAGGACACGTAAGGTAAAACGTGTTATTAACATTAATTAAATACATCACCGGATTTTATGGGACGCAAAATCAATTTTTCGGCGCAAAGTACGGTTTCTGTACGACCTAATAAACAGATTTTTCGTTAGATAAGATTTACCTGTTCCAGTTGATTTTTCAACCGATTAAAATAGAGATAAGTACTACAAACCGAACTGCAAAATCCAGTTTTAATTAAAAGAAAAATTATCAACAATATCGATGAACTTTTTCGATATTTGCATAAAAGTTTATCTCCTTCCAAAATTACAAAGTCGAAAATCATTTTTACCCCTTCAACCTTATTATTACTTGTAATCGTTTTATGTAATGAAAAAAAAACAAACAGTAAAAAATGTTTTTAAGTAATTTATTATATTAATATAATATAAAAAATCACACTGATTCGGGCGCATATTAAGGTGTTTATCGTGTAAAAATATCATAAAATAAATTAATAACAAATAAATTGTCAAGATTTTGGGCTACTTACTTAATCTCCTATCCTTGCGATATAAATTAAAAACTATTCCTACCCTGATAACTCCTGATTCTGAATAAACGGTACATCGAAACAGTAGGAAATACAAAAATGTTATTGAATTCTATACGACCTTACTCTTGTATGCATTTTGGATGCCGTAACTGAACGACTGTAAACGACCTACCGCGAATCAAAAGTCGCTTCCGAAAACGAAACAGCCGTTTTCAAGAATAACAAGCACTCCAAAACTAAAGAAAATAAGGAGCGAAGTAGTTTTTCGTTGCAGTTACTGATCCTAACATACAGCTCAATATCACCGTTTTGGTGGGCCAAGCGCACATAAATACATGGGTGATAATCAGTGTTACAAATAACACATTTACTCTGTTCACCGCACGATTATATGTAAAAAAGTGAACACCGTTACTTTCAGAGATAGCATCTCTGACTGTTCTCATTTTATTTCAGATGCTTTATCGCGTAAAAACGATAAGTAAAACCGCGACTGATAGTACTTCGCATAATAATCTAAAGTATACCGGTTTCTATTTTGTCGCAATGTATATAAACAAATATCATCTAAACTCGGTGAGGAAATCCCAAATTCACTGAAAAGTTGTAAAACCGTTCCCGACCTGACTTTTCCACACAGAAAAATATCAAGTCGATAGGTTGAAATACTAATGAAAAAATGTTTAATTTTTCAACAGTAATAATTCTAAAATAAACCACGTGCGAGTGAATTTTTCATTTATTTATTTTTTTATTTTTTGATAAAGCTCTCTAGTGTTTTAATACCCCTCATCCAGAGTTTTAATAAATTTAGCAGAATGATCCACCCGTAATACAAATGCTTCCCTTCAAGATAACATTATCAAAGATCAAATAAAAAACAAAGTCAAATAGAAACCTACTTATATTCACGCATAAACAATTACCTAACCTTTACTATTTTGGAATAGCAGACACTGTTATTCGAAGAATAACAAATTTTTAAGAGGAGGTCATATTTTAATCGATAACAATTAATTTTTTCTTATATAGACCGTAGCAGCCAGTAATATAAACTCGCAAACAGCCGTTAAGAACAAACGATGAAGGTGAAATCAGTTGCACATGTTTACTTCAACAGAGGAATAATTACATATCAAAAATATTATACAGATAATTTTTGCTCAAGGGTGAATATTTATACGGCCGCTAAACAATTTTAGTTATATTAACCGTAGAAAACGAATACAGGAAAAACAATTGCTCGAGAGCCAAATTTCCGATATCAGTTATGAGTGTGATTAGATAAAAATAACAGAAGTTGAAAGAAAAGTACAAATGCCTTAAAATAGTATGATACAAATGAAAATTTCTTGGAAAATAAAGGGGAAGCTTCAGGTGATCTAAATCCCCGCTTAGAATTCTACGGATAATCCCTATCTGTGCGCGTGCGCGTTCACTTCAGTAAGAATTCTTATACAATTTTTATTTTAGTCCCTTTGAATAACAGTACTAAAATTGCAGCTGATATACGAAGCGCTTTCAATCGCCGGTATTTAAAATACGTACTAACGTTTTCCGTAAAAATTAATTAAAACCAGAGGTGGATTTTAGAAAAGGTGAGATCTGGCGCTAACGGAATAATTAGATGATCTTAAAAATATTATAAATATATAGATAAAAAATAATTCCATATGAAAACAATAAGCAAAATTGGCTATCCTCATTTTATACCCTCTAATTACACAGTACTTAACCGATTCATAACAAATACGCGTTGAAGATTAATAACAGAAAACGATGGGGAAAGAGTGGATTATCGGAACGGTAACGAGGATATAAGCTAGACATCGTTCACGAGAGAATTCCGAGGAACAAAATGAATGAAAAAAGATAAGAGAAGAAACCGGTCATCGAAAGAAAGAGATAGACCTGAAAGAAGAGTTAAATTGCAGGCGTATTGTACAATGAATACAGAGCAGAACTTTAAAACGATTCCTTTTATTACCTAACGTTAATAATTCCTCGAAAAAATAAAGAAGCGCGTTAATAACGGAGTAAAAATTATTAAAATAAAAAATTTAACCGTTGAATTTACGACGAGCTGGTAGCTGCTTATTAGGGATGTGATTAAATGGAGTCGTCGGCTTATCAGTCATGAGGGGCGTTCGAAGAGTCTCAGGCGTTTGTAGCGGATTATTTTTGAGAGGGGGGTATAAGACCGGCTTCTTCCTTTATCTTCGACTGCGTGTGTATGAAGACTTGTAATGGGAATAGTATGCAAAACGGGCAACACCGTACAGCGTATAGCGCGTATAAAGTAAAGCGAAGATAGAAAGAGTAAGGGCGAGCGAGAAGGAACGAGAGAGAAAAAGGAGAGGAAGAGAGAGAAGCGATATATAGAGTGTAGCGTTCCCCCGTCGATCATTAGCCGCCCTACCGCACCCCTCTCGCGCGAACCGTGACTCCGACCCGCATCCGTAGCGAAGCCTCCCACCCGCCGTTCTATATATTGAATACATCGGCATTTTTAATTATTGTAAACAGACAAAGAGGTCGAAACAAAAGGCAAAAATAATTTTTAAATTATATTTTGGGCTTCTCTCTTGTCCGACAATGAGTTTTAAAAATTTACTTCGTTTCGTTTATTTTTTGTTTCCAAAAGCGCTCATCAAGGATTAATAAAAGAGAAATGTTTGTTTTTATATTCAGTATATATATTAAACAAAAATAAAATAAATAAAACTTTAAAACGCATTACAATGTATAAATTTATTCGTCTGTTTTTCCTTTAAAAAGGCAAAAAGAAAACCAGCTTTCACCGTGAAGCTTATAGCATACCGATTACGATAATGCTAACGTGCGACAAAAATACTTTTTAAACGGAAGAATTTCAGGTAACAGCTAATTACCGGGACGCCAAATCAAAATATCATTCTTAAGATAAACTACTTGAAAGTTACTGCTGTATTTATTATTTATTTTGTGAATATATATTTTAAAATAAACAACTTGCAGAAAACAATTTAAAACTTCACTTTCTAAGAGCGGACTTTAAAAGTAAAAACGAGTTGCAAACAGTTCCATCGATTTTAAATTAATTATTTCCATATAAAGCGCGACGTGAATACATTTTTCGTGATGTGATGTCGATCAAAATAATTTTTAAACGGTTAAAAATAAGTTTTATTATTAAGAAAAAAAAAAGACTTATTTTCAGCTTGACACATCGAGCTTTAGTTTTACGCCGACACGAACCTACTACACATCCTAGCAGACCTACGCGAATAAAGCGCATCGTTATAAATAAGGATACTGCGAGAAATTTTGACGGCTAGCCTCACAACAAAATTTCGTTCGACATAAAAAAATAAGGAAGGAAGTTTGCGGCTCAAACGGTTGACGCATATAATGAAACGATAAAAGGAACTGTTACGATACGACGTTTTTTATAAACAGAGACGTAGAATAGCCGTAAATACATATAACAACGCGAAAAAGGTCGGTAAAGAGAAGGTATGGCGATAAAAGATTAATTCAGAATAGAAAAAATACAGAAATGCACGGAATTATTAAAGTGAACGATGACGAAGAAAAATCATTAACCCGGCTCATCTTTTAAATTGTAAAAGTAAACGGTTTTCTTCACTCACCAAAACGGGTCAAAATAAGATATGCGGTCAAAGTATTACAAGTTTTTTAAATATTAACAATTCTTGTCCCGGTAAATTAATTTATTGATTTTCCGTGCATAACGAATTAGTTTTATCACGTAAAATATTAAACGGGTTGGAAATTCTTGAGTTCGGCCAAATCTCTCATCACTGACATTAGTTTTCCAGATGTACGAACAAGTATGAAAAGTTGTCGAAAAAATGTTTAACCCCGACGGCCGAACATCAGGCGCGATTGTAGACGTATGTTTTTCGATGAGAAACTTCTTTCTTTGCTATCTTGCAACGTTTATACGAAGTAGCCTATTTCAATGCGGTTTTCCGATCTTCTATTCGGAAAGAAGATTTTTAGTTAAATATTTCGTGTAGTGCGTACGAATTAAATTTTCAGGCAAACGAATTTCGATGACAGCTTCCCGTACGAATACAGCGGCCGATCGTGTCGCCGGCGCTCGATGCCGCTAGCACGCGTATACAAACTCGTACGAATCGATATTATTGTCAGAAGCGTTTAAATTATTCTTCTGAGAAAGTGGAAAACGAGTCTTTAAATATTAAAAGTTATGAACTAAATGATTTTTGAAGCTTCCGTCATTTTGAGAAGACAAATGACGCCTTTCTCGATAACGACAATAGAGATTATGCTAAAAAATAAGTTAGATACCGAAAAGAAATACTTGTTTTAATCAATAGTAATACACTTTTGACAATTTCTGCTAAGTATCATGTACGAATCGGAAAAAGATCTTTTAAAAATTAGAAACGAAATCGGATTATAGAAAAATATTATAAACGTGAAGTTACCGCTATTAAAATAAATTAATCGAATGGAGAGGATGAAAAAGTAATTATTAAAAAGAAATGTATATACAACGGACAAATGCACAGGATGCGGGATCAGTTCTACTAAAGTGTAAAGTTTTAAGAGCGACAAATTCTAATTGTAACAACGATGAGAATGGTATTCAGGGTCGGGTCAACCAGAATAAACGAAGAAAATGGAAGAGATGTCGAGAGGATACGAAAATATGTCTCTCGGTAGCGAGTATACGACTGAAACGAAACGAATGTCTGCTCCGAGAACTATGCGCGCATCCCCTCGAAGAAACAGCGGCTCCGACATAGTTTAACGAAATAACTCTTAATCAAGAACAGCGCGAAGAGAGGGACGGAGAGAATTAGAAAAAGAGAGAAACGGAATAAGAGAGGATGTCTAAGATCAAGTCAAAGAAAATGCACCGAATGGTAATCAAGCGAGGGAACCGTGCGTGCTCTACCGTACTCCGAAACAATTCAATTAACATTTTACGTACGAATTGCCGTTGCCACCAGTTCTGGTGATAACTTCACCCTGAATCAAAATGCAGAAAGCCCCCCTACTGTACTATTCCTTATACCCTTCACCTCTCCCCTACCTAAAACTATACGATCTACCGCCGTTCATTTCTTAGTACACCGCCTTCGCGGCAACCGAATTATATAATACCACCACTCCCCTTTTCTATTTTATATAACAAACGGGAAAATATAAAACAACAAACGGCGAACTGCTAACTAAAAACTGAACAAACTATTCAACTTTTTAAAGGTTATATACAAAAAAAAAGTTAAAATTCATTAAATTAAAACTTCAGCGATTCAATCTCGACAAATTATACGACGGGGAAATAAATTTAAAAAAAAATCAACTGAATAACAAGCAAACAAAGCGCAATACTTGTTTATCGTTTATTTAACCTGGAAGCATTAATTAATTTGAAATGCAGCTTACGGACATGCAAATTAAGAGGAAAAAAGTTTGCCTTAATAGTTTTACTGTATACGTCGAATACTATGATAGCATCCGTCCCTAATATTTTTATATGGATAAGCATAAGTTATACGGATACCCAAAGACCGACAGTAGTAGTAGTTAAAAATGATTATCTGTATATGCGGGACGATCGGATAATACAGGGAATATACTAACGTTATTCTTCCATCGGACAGCTGATTCAGAGCGGATATATTCCGATGAGGAATATAACGCTCTACATATATTCACGGACTTTTAAAGCAGAAGAATGCACGAGTTCTTACTGCACAACGCCTATCTACATCGAACTAGCCTAAGCCTTACGCTTAAAGCTTCCGGTTTTATACGATAAACAAGGCCACTCACTAGTTTGCAAAATTTTCATACGGTTTAATAGTAATACAGATTATTTCCGCACATATTTTTTAGATTTTTAGCGGCACGATTGACTCTCAGATAAATTATAATTCTTTAAAATAAAACTACATTTTTAAATAATGTAATTTCTAAAACGACGTAAGAATTAACGTATTTACAAATTTAAGAAAACCTCTTATCCGTTCCATTTATCAGGTAAAACAATAAAGCGCACTTCAGAAGAAAACATATTTTTAACCCTAGAATGGTACGTATACGCCTATTAGACGTAGTTCAGTAGTTGAACAGCCGCCATTTTGTTTTGGAGGAGAATAATACCCCTGACTTCTAGATATACTACACCTGACTCTCCATTGGAGGATTAGTGTACTTCAAACCTCAGAAGTGTTCACATCAAGGTCAGTGCATTTTTTCTAACAAATCCTACCACGCCTCTCAGGCGTGTTGGTACTATTCTTGATGTATTTTTTTTTTTGCTAAATATAGCAAGCTATAATGCTTACATTATTTATTTGCACAATTTTTTTATGAAAAATAATGGTGACAAGAAGCCTTTGTCAAGATTTCACTTCCTCATGAAATTGGCCGATCAACTGTCAATTCCGTGGATGATGGAGAGACTGAAACAGTCACACATGCCTCACAACCTACGAAGCATCATAAAAGATTGTCTCGGTGTGACGGATGCACCTGTTGAAATACAAGCGGCATCAAAATCTGAAAAAAGGCAGTATTGTACGTACTGTTCTTATAAGAAGAAAAGAATGAGTAAAATGACCTGCTGCAACTGCAGAAAGCCAGTGTGTGGCGAACATTGTTTCAACATTTGCCAAGTTTGTAAAAAATAATAAATTTATGACCAATTTTTGTTTAAATCTCATTAAAGTGTTTTTTATATACCTCATCCTTTCATTTAAACATTTTTACCTGCTTGAAAAAATTCCTGGGAATCGAATTCAAATTTATTTTCTATAATGATGTTTTCTTACTTGCAGTTTTGTTTAATATTTTAATTCTAAGAGCAGTTTTTCATTCTATGATATGTAGTAAGTATGCAAATAGAAGAAGATTTAACATTTATTGACATTTACAGAATTTAAAATATTTATTATACCATTTTTTGGCACTTTTCAGGGCTGTACGTCTATAAGACGTATAGGTGGTACCATTCACTATTGTTGTGTATAGGTACTATTCTAGGGTTAAGCGATGGCTTTTCAAAAACAAGTTTTTATGTCTGGGATTTCACTAAAAATCCAGAAAATATTTTGAAATGAAGATGAAAATAACTGGGATTCTTTTTTTCATTTTTGAATGGTACAACAACCGTAACGTTATATAATGAGAATGATCTGTACCGTGCATCAAAGTTCGATCCCGTTTAAGGTAAAATAAGACTAAAAAAAGTAAAAACAAATGACAAATAATAAAAATGCTAAATATGATGTATCAGAACATAAAACTATCCGATAACGGGTAGGAAAGGGTAAAGAACAAAAGTAAACAAAAAGAACAATATAATATAAGGAATAACAGAAAAGAAGGCCGATCATCAACAAAATTTAAAGGCAAAACACTCATTCTGCGTGTATAACAAAAATTACTTTATATTTAAAAAAAAAAGAACAACTTATTTTAAGTGGTTTAACAATTACTGAGGGAGTTAGGTTTAGCATAAACTCGTTAACACTTGTTGAGTGCATATTGTGTCGGATAGTCTCCGGGTACTCGTTATAAAGGGTATAAAAAAAAAAAAAACACAAGGGTGGCATGGTATTTTACAGGGGGGATGCGGTGATCTGTTTTCCATTCAACGGGTTTTAAACGGCAGAGCTACGTGAATTCCAGAGTGGAAAAATAAATGACAGGTTTAATCATTTTCTAATTTCTAACCGTTTTCATTATACTTCTTTGCATAGAAGGAAATTCAATTAAATTATTTTTTTTATATACCGATGCATGAGTATATATATATATATATATATAATATACACATACATATGTGTGTGTTTGTGTGTGTGTGTGTGTGTGTGTGTGTGTGTGTGTGTGACATAAAGCAGAAAAGTAACTGCATTTTTGTCATAGGTCAGTCTACCGGTTCGATTCACTTCTGCGTACCTTTCTAGTCTCCTCTAATATTTTAATTTCACACTAACTTATTTTTAATCGTAAACTGCTTTATATACTATTTTATATAAGACGTCAAAGTTTTTATTTTCTAAATTCGCTTTTGTTAAGGAACAATCCGACCTCAAATGCTAACGTTCGATCCGACAACACACCATGATTATTTCATGGTGGGAAATAATCATGAAATAATTAGAAATTATATTTCTAATTTGTTAAACGTGAAATTTCAATTCATCAGACCGTGGAAATACGTCTTCAAAACGCCGAAAAAATTCGACGATAATACTCTATCTGACTAATGTTTAACCTTGTACGATTTTACGCCTATGCGACACGCAAAACATTTCTAAAAATAGTTCTTATTAATTTCATTACGATTAATCTTTTCTCATTTTTCTAGCCCCATTTAGTCGTTTTTCGATAATCGGTATTCCGCTTTTTCAAATTACAACTATTTCAGTCGGGAATAATTATTATTAAAAAATAAAATAAATATTTATTTTATTTATCGACTCGCTCAAATAATGGAGCTATTAGTCGTCCTACTGCAAGAAAGTTGTGATTTTTAAGCGGCAGATAGCAGGAATACTTTTGGTATTATTTTTAAGCGTAATCTCACCGGGGCGTAAAATCGTATCCGGTTAAACTTTAACAACAAAAGGGTTTCTTCGCTTTTGTAGAAAGCAAATGATTTTCAGTAATCAAATGAAATAGCATAGAGTAATAAAAATATTATCGAGGAGTAAAATAAAACCACCCTGCACTTTTTAATTATTACGAGACGAGTTAAGCTTTACAGGTATCGGTAGATATAAAGCTACTACTATAATCGTCGACTGTTATTAACAAATAAATGAAAGATACTTTTTCACTTTAATAAGCTTTAGGTTACAGGTTGCCAATCGATAAATATTAGTCTAAGGGGCATTAATGCAACGTTCAGATTTTCTACGTTAGCAAATATAGTACTTATAGTCGTACATGTCATGTGTATATTGTCAAATCTATAATCAATAAGTAAATCACATACACACGCACGCGTGTGAATATATGTTCGCGCTTGTGTTTGTAGCTTGCTCATACACTATTCAAGAAAATCGGTTCCGGATACCTGAAAACGTTTTTTTAATTTATCACTTTTACGAAAGTCCTATTTTGTAGGATTTCAAGGTTTTAATTCGTTCTTAATAAAGGTCGACGCATATTTATATAATTCGTGTTAGAGACCGCCGATACAACATTATTCAACAAAATGTTTTTTGTTCGGAACGACCGAAGAAAAAACATCTATTTCACCTGAAATATCGCTAATTATTTCCACTGTAATTTCATCGGAGAGAAAGGGTAAGTTAGTCAGAGATCGTGTAAAAAAAATCAAAATAAAAAGAGAAAGAATAACCAAGAAGAAAAAAGGGTTTGCGGAAAAGACGTAGTGTTAGCGGTAGGGGATGGGACGGTATAGAAGAAATAGGGGGGGGGGGGGGTAAGAGGGGCAATGTCTAATCTCCTTCGAAACTACCGATTATCTTAATGGTTTCACATCTGTTTTCCGCTTTAATATAAACAGAATACGTTAGGATTCCTTCTACTTTATCCCCGTTCCACTGTCGTATTCGTTAATCGGATTTTTAATTATTTTCTTAGGCCGTCCTCCACAGTTTCCTTCGTTTCATCAGTCGTTCTTCTCCGGTTTTTCTTCTACAGAAAAAAAGAATCGTACCCGTTCTTCGTCGACAAAATACAGTCTGTGACAAGATCGTGCGCTAACTCCTCTCTATTAAAAACGCTTAATAATGTAAAGGTGGTGCTTAATGTCCAGATGCTTTGTTTTTTCTTTTCGTTCTAATCTAAAAATCTCGGAATAAATTTTTCAGTTATCGCATTACACGACGGAACAATATAAACAAAAAAATAAATCGCAGCTATTATATACAGCACATCTACACGCGTTAATAAATCGTATTTATTCATAAATATACACGTATTCACTATTCCGGGGAGATATAACGTAACATATCGATTTCCAAAATACCTGACTGATAATTTACTTTATTATCAGTAATTAAAATTTGATCGACTAAAGAAAAATAGCTTTACTTCGCTGAATTGCCAGAAAATACTCTTGAAAGTAACAGAAATTAAATAAAGAGAAGTTTACCTCCGCGACTAAACCCTAGGCGATGAAACACGGTTTCCTGGACTCGGGTGCTTATGTAACAGCCAGCTCTAAAGTACCCTATCGCTATACAAAAGTATACCTTCTTAACGAACAACGGGGCGAATAACAGGCATTACGACAAACGGTAGAGAAGTATCATATACCTGTATCCGCTGATCTCCTCTTCCGTCCTCGAGCGTACGCGTCGAAGTTTATAAACATTTTATACCGAACAACATATGAAGTGAGGATGTAAAATATCGTGACTCTCGTACGCGATGTACATATCGGTACTGTTGAGAATAACAGACCTACGGATTTGGGTCTCGTACATTAAAGCAGTGTGCCAAGATTTTTAAATTGTAAGTTTTAATTAGGTTAAATATATTATAATTTAATTATTTAGTCTTAAATAAAAATTAATTTTTAATTATTAATAGTAATTTATTTTATTCAACTTTTTTGTTAATTTTTTAAAAATCGTTAATCCTATATTTATTTAACAAACGAGCACTGTAAAGAAAATCGCTTAATAAATGCAAAATTTTCATACAGATTACTTAATTTTTATGTTCATTTACGGATCTAATAATGAATTTTGTAATTAGGAGGCGAGGGAGCACGGTATATCCGAATGACTTTGGAGAGTAATTTTTTTTTAATTCTGTCTCGAATTAACAAACTAAGAAATCAAAATAGGCTAAGGAATCTAATATTAAAACCTTTTTTACGCTTTGTTTCAGCGAAATCGAGTGTGATGTTTTCTAAATATTTATCTTAGCAAAAACGTGTATTTTTTTACGTAGTATCAGTTTTCTCGTTAACTTTATTTTTCAGTCGATTTCTGTTTAATAAGCATCGGCTTTATGGAATATTTAATCGAAAACAACGATGAATAGAGAGAAAAATTTTCAAATTTTATTGAAAATTCAATAAATAAGATATAAAGTTCGACACAACTATCACCAAAACTTTGAGTAGTTATTGAACGCAACTTCCGGCTGTCGAATTTCATTTTCCTTTACAAGCTTTGATTTCCAGGATGCTGCTCCTCGAGACGATTATGTATCGCGGAACTATCGGATCGTAAGCGCATTATTTCCAGAAACGTTCCAGAATCCCGGTTCAAAACCATAACACAGACCCTTTATACGCGCGTACTTTTAAACAACATATTATAATTTAGGTGCAAAAATTTCTGCCGAGTGCCTTTTTTGGAAGGTCATAATTACAGAAGAATCGACTTTGGAAGTGCTGCTATGTATGAAAGGGAAAAAAAATAAAGCGTTCACTTACAAAATCTAACTATAATTCAAATAAAAAAATAAATCGAATTATTGTTTATAACGCTTATAATTTACAAGTAACACTCCTCTACGCTATATCAAAATAATTTTACGAATTCATCTTTACTTAACGTACAGTTCAGTCGATAAAAAAAATTAAAATCCTTCGTGAGATGTGAAAAAAGTCACATAATTCTAGCAGGATGTATTGAATTAGAATGTTTAATTATTAACTGCGAAAATCAAATTTTTAATCGGTGAGGTTGAAACCTAAATTTATGTTTATAGCAACTGTTACGATTTTTCACAGTTTGGTCAGCATTTAAATTCTTAATTTTTAATTTTCATAGTTATAATAATGATGAGTAACGTTAAAAAGAAAAAATATATATATATATATATATATATATATAAGGGGAAAAAAATGTAAAAATCGTGGTGTATGCTTTTTCTGAAAATACCGAAAATTATTTTTAAACACTACCACAAAAATCAAGCCCTTTATTTACGTTTATTTTTCCACTTTTGTATTATAGAAACATCACTCGTAATTACTTTTTTTGTTTTCATTCCGTTGTGAAAAACTATTTGAAAAATCATATCATTTTATTAAAAAAAAGAAAAAAACACAAAAAAGCTATAATTAACATACAATGTTGGTTGAATAAATAATTACAAATATTTAATAATAATTAAAAGGCTGATATGAGATTTTAAAAACGTATAAAAACACGACTTCTATTTAATTACTAAATATTAAATACAGGATTAAATAAATTTAAAGATATTAATAGAATAATTTAATATTTATTAAAGATACTAGCAGACTCGGCAATGCTTCGCTATTGCTAGAGTAGGGGCTATATATATATATATATATATATATATATATATATATATAGATTAAATGAACACAATTGAAGATTTGATAAAACATTAACAAAATGAACATCACAGAACTTAAAAAAATTTAACCTTTCCCTTTTCCCATTTTCCTACCCACCAATTCCCCATTTCCACACCACTTTTACCTTTCCTTCGTCCATTTTTCTTTCCCGTATTTCAGGTTCCCCTTCCTCTTTCCCCACTAGACCCTTTTATTTTTTTTCCTTTCCCTGTTTTTCCTTTTCCCGTTTTCCCCTTTTTCCATTTTCTTCTTCCCTTTCATCTTTTTCGATTTTTCCGTATTTCCTTTTCCAATCTTCCTCTTTCTTCCTTTTTCCCCGCACGTAAATCGGTTCAGAAGGTTTTTAATCCATAGCGGACACATTGAAATGGAATCGTAAAATATTTAGTATAGCATGTGCTGCTTTACGTCTAACAGATAGCGCTGTTTTTCTAAAAAAGCATGTTTTTACCTGTCACAGGTGTGACATCTTAGGTATATAAATAGAAGGTAAATAAAAGCACGCGCGTATTCGAATGCAACGTTGTGTCAAAATTTCAAAACAATCGGTAAAGAACTTTCGGAGATTTAAGAATTTGAACATACGAACATTTACCTTTTTATTTATGTAGATGAATATTGTTTAGAGGAATTTAAAAATAAAGGTAAAATTAAATATTTTCAGACATCGTACGTTCATTTAGGAATTATTCTGGTTTACTTAAACGCTTCAAATCATAAAATTAATTTAAAATATTTTATTTCATATAGAAAATACAAAAGACGAAATTACGTCTTTTGCGTTTTCTATACGAAATAAACTGGTTATCGTAAATGAAATTTATTTTAATATAACTTATGAATTACGGTGACCTGAGTCTCAAGAAGAGAAAAATTTGTGTTAGAATCTTGCGAAGTGACGAAAAAATTGACCGACCGTGTTATTAAGACGTCCAGGGTTAGTTAATAGAGAATAATGTAGAATGTAAAAACCGTTACGGGTAATAAAGACTGAATATAAAAAACAGATATATGTTGAGGCTAAAATATTATCACAAAAAGAGAAGAATGGAGTATTGCATCAAATCAATCAAACTGATGACTCGAAAAAAAAACAGTGTCATTTGAATTTTTTTCTTTCAAAACTTCGCTGAAATTAATGATATTCACTTACAGACCACAGTTAATAGAGTGAAAGTGCTTCTTTTTTTTGTAGGGTTATATATTAACAGAATTTTTTTGGCCTTGGCATACTGACGTGCAACCAGATACTTGGTTGAATGAAAAAGGCAACGGGAAACAATATAATTCCTCATAAACCTGGCACTGTTTTCTTGTCTAATATTGTAACAAGACCGGTATAGCGGACCTGAGTAACGGATTCCTACCGATTGAGAAGAAAGTAGTAAAAAATATAATGAGAGGAATCCAGGAACGGGCTAAAAGGAACGCTTTTAGTAAAGGTAACAAGTCCGTTTAACAATCGTCTTTTGTAATAATGCCCGATGAAAAACCAAAACAGATGTTGTTCCGTGAGAAGAGTTACCGGACCAAGGTAGGAATGCATGGGAACGAAAGGGCTCGGTCGATCGTTCTCACACTCAACTGGGGTCTGGTCAGGCAGGTAAAGAAAATATGAGTATAAATACTTCGAGAAAGATCAATTGAAATTATTTCAGCGAATCAGTCTAAGCGAGACGTTATACTGTCAGTCTGCAAGAGTATTCTGCGAGAAGGTCAGTGAAGGGCGGAATTTTTAGTTTAGGTTCGACGCAATTACGGTGACTTTTCAAGTAATTCCAGTACATAAAAACAAGAAACGGTTCGGTGATTTACTGTAAGACTATAAGTGAAGGAGATAAAGTACTAAATTTCATTCATAAACTGTTAGGGTAGTTTTATTTGTGAACAGCAAAAGTATTTGCCATAAAAGAACTTTATACTTGTCTTACCTATTGTACTATTGTTGTTAATACAAGACTATGCTAATGTCTTTTGTCGATGGGAATGAATTCTGCTTTTCATTTATCTACCTGTGAATAAATCCTGACGATTACTTTACACTCTGTTTAGTATGTAACCGTTGTTTATTTTTATTATTGTGGTTGTGATTACTACGATCATTATTTGTTTATTTATTATTGTCATTATTCTAATTAATATTGTGAGTTGTTTATAATTGTCGCTTATTATTATTATTACTATTGCCATTATTATTGATTTTTCTTGTTTTACTTAAGTTCTTTAACTAATAAAGCGTAATTATATAAAAATTTGCAATTGTCAATCATTCAATATCCTGATCGAACCGGGAAAACACGCGACAAAATATTTTTTTTTTGTGTGTGTGTGTGTGTGTGTGTGTATATATATATATATATAAAACTACAATTTTTTTTTTAGTTTTAGCTTATTATTTTGAATTTTTTCAAAAAGTAACTTTGAGTTTATATTTCTTTTTATAATATATACATTTCTATAATATATCAAATCTGTAATTTTAAATAATTTTCTTTTTTAATACATAATGTACAGGGTTTTATAAAAGTCTAGAAGTCAGTGATGCAATAGTAACTTACTTCGTAAGCATCTTTACCCTTAATGTGACTACAGAAAAAGTCATAAATGAATGCGATAACGAAACTTCAAAAACTAGAAGTTTATAAGTCCTTAAATTCATTACTCGGATCGAATCACAATTTATCTTTTTAAGATCACGAATTACCGATCTTAACCGATAACATGTAAGGTAGAAGACAAAGAAATATAATAATAACAGTTTATATAACCACTTACCAAAAACTTTTTTATGTTCAAGTATTTTCAGATACCAAATCCATCTTCAGGAATTCAGAAAAAACTTTCAAAATATTCTTCAAATAAAAAAACTAAAACTCATTCATCGTATGTAAGTCGTTATGTAAAATGTAAAAATGTACAACAGCAGTCATATTTTAAAAAAATATGTCGACTTAGCGTCCAGTCACAATAAAAGTTTCCACCATTATGGTAAAATTGAAAGCAAACGGCGTGGTCAACCCGTTCTATATAGTTCAGAACTTGCTATATAATACATTATTGTCAAATCTAGTTTGTTCATTCATTAATTTATTATTAAGATATAAATGGTATTTTTCTAAGTTATTAGTACCTTGTATATATTTGAAAAATCAAGAATTTCAATAAAATTTTCCGTATTATAATTATGGTTATTTATTTATTTACGAAAAGTATTATTTGTAACGGTTTTTATACGAGAAATTTATAAAATGGCATAGTAACGATTAAAATTATTTAAGATGGATAACTTAAGTAATTATAACTTACGAGAATTTTATTACGGGCGGATAAAAGCGACAGTACATCCAGCAAACATACCTGTAACAAAAATGACATTATTATAAACGATACAAAACAAACAGTTTTTATATTTGTTATACAAGTTACTAATCGATTTCTTTAGACGTCTATATCAGAAGTTGGCAGAAATCGTCAATCGGGTAGTAAAATTACCTGAAATTACACAGGACGGAAGAAACAAATAAAAAGTTAAATGCTGGCTGTCACACGTCAGCTTTTGTGCTTTTGTGCTGATCTCAAAAGTGTAATCAGAAATCGGTTTGAAAATGCTTAAATTATTTATACAGTATAGCGCTTTAACACGATGAATTACGACCGATAGATTAGTCGATTACAGAGGTGGTATGTGTATGGTATTTCAGAAAAATGAAAAATAAGGAAGGTCGACACATTACGAAACGAACAGAGGATTTAAAATGAATTAGAAGAGATAAATCTGCGGCAGAATTTGTTGAGGGAAAAGGTTTTCGGTTCATATACTAGTATTAAGACGTCAAAGTCGAGCAAATTCGGTAAAATAAAATAAAACAGTAGAGCTAGATAACGATTTAACCTATGACACAAATAATCGAGGATGTACGTCGAGGCTACCTTCTCATTTATACGAGAGTATATCGGACCGGTGAGGAAAGCGTTCTTCTGAAAACATTTCAATCTAATATCTACCTCGTTAAGCAGAGTAATCCTGGGATGTTAGTTATTCTGGAAAACGGCTGTACCGCTCCGATGAATGCCTTGTGATTAGTAAAATCGCAACCGTTCGGTCATCGAAGTTAAAAGATAAGCCAATATGTATTTGTATTTGTGAGTGTACGTGCGCGCAATATTATGCGAATACGAAGCGACACACGGTAATAAGCAAGTAAAACCTCTTTGTAATAACAAAGAGTTTATCGAATAAATAACGATAAAATGAACATAAAAGAATAGATGCACAAAAGGAACTGAAAAAGTTTCTTTATAAAAAAATTAACTAAAAACAAAAGGCAAAGGATTAGTATTTTGTAGTGCCGGCGACAAGTCTTCTATAGACACAAAAAGCTGAAGGCGTAATAGAAATTTTTGCGGAATCAAGAAAAAAAGATGAAGAAAAATAAATCAACAGTAATAACCGAAAAAAGAGAAATTAAGAAAAAAACCCTTATAAAGCCACGATTAAGTGTCGAGTAGAATCATACTATAGATGTAAAAGGAACAAAGCTAGGAAGGGACTCCTTCGGTACTTTTACAGTCGACGAACAGCATATCTAACCGAAGGCGGTTTTAGTATAATATTTAGAATTAGCATCGGCCGAGATAAAAGCAGCTGTAAGGAAAACGAAATGTATTACTACAACATAAATAATAAAGTAAATAACAGTAAAAAAAAAAGCGTAGTAGAGGCACCGTTATTCAGATTTCCGATCCGATAAATTCATAAACGATCGATGAATACGAAAAAAATTTTACAGTAACACCTATAAACTACCGCGCGTATAAAACAGTTTAATTACAGTATTAGGTTCCGATTTATATCAACCGCGACCTTAAACAGTAAAACGTAAAACTCTCGGTTTCTTTAGAAAAACCTTTAAGCGAAATATTACTAAACGAGACGACTAATGGTAGACTATTCGTATGTAGATTTTGTAACGTACGAAATAACAGTAATTTCGTACGTAACTAAATCTACATCGAATAATAAGCCTAATTTAATCTGTTTCTTTTAATAATATTTTATAACTCTTATTGTTATTTTTCTTTGCATTTTTAATGTGAAAAGTACAGGAAAAAATCATGACGGTTTTCAAAATAGAATAACTAAATAAAGAAATTTTATAAAGTAGTTACGCGAAAATAGTTTTGTCGTCCGGTTTGATGAACACTGAAACTATGATTATTTTTTAACAAAGAACAACGCTTTATTCCGTACGCATTATTTACACCGCAACCGTTCTCGTAAAACGACCTTCGATGATGTTTGTCTATATCCGGAAGGGCATCTTATCAGCTCGGTGAGCGTTAGAGAACATTCCTCGAGGGAGTTTCTTAAATTCCCTGCGCGAAGATAAAATAGGATTTAAACGATCGATGACCGGAATGTCTCTCGCGAAATCACGAAAGATATGAGGGTACGCTGGTGCAAACGATATCCACAAAGTCAAAAAAAGACTTTGAATGCGCGGGATAAGAGACCGAGACGCTTTTCGTTTTTCAAATCTAATTTTGGAAGTAAAAATAGCTTTTTATCAACAAAACGGGTTATTTTTAACACTCTTAAAAAATTACCAGTTACTTTGTTTTGAGAAGCGTTAGATTTTTGCTACACCCGACCTTCTGTCTGTTCAGCGTTTGTGTAAATAAATTTTTTAACGCGAAAGAAAATGTAACCGACAAAAGAATAAAAATATACACAGGTTTTGAATTCAGCGATTATAACTTTGCCGAGTTTAAGATGGAATATCTTATTCGCCGGTCATTAAACGTTTGAGAGAAATTAACGGCCAAAAAGTACGCTTCATAATTACTTGATCCCATTGAAAATTCCAAGTAACATGGAAGTTACATTTTAATAGCGAAAATAAAAACCGCTAAGATAACGTTTGAAGTGAATTACAGCTGGCCGCCGACATGAAGATACCGTGAATAGCGATTAACGACAACGACCTTTAAAAACGAACTTTTTTACCTCATATCTTTCATCGACTTATTTCGGTTCGGTAATATTCTACTGCAGAATCGAACCGGTATACCGTACGGGTTCGAGAATATATGCGAGTATATACGTGTACGTTTGTGTGTACATCGAGCGGGCTTGTATGCGTATATGATCAAATTTCAAGCTCGTACACTATCTTTCCCTCATGCTTAGAGCGTGTGTATGTGTGTGCCGTTGTTGATGGCCCGACATAAATCTTATAATGTTACCCGGGAGACGAATTTACTATCAACACACGCTTCTCTCTACCGCTCTTCGCCCTTCGTCATATCTTTATGCCGTGTATAGACGTTATGCATGCGCTCCTGTTATTTATATGCAAAGGCGCCATGAGGAACTCGACTTACAGGGACACAATTAAACAATCGCGCAGCCCCTTGTACAGTTATCGTTCGCCATAACGTAGCAACAAAATTCAAACTTTCACCTTAAATTCGTTCAATAATTAATTATAGTCGTTAATATAAAAATAAATTCGTAGTAAAGATCAACGGCTTCTCTCCTTTATAGGGTAATTATATTAAAACTAATCGAAGAAAAAAAGTTAAATATTTTCAAAACGCTTATAAAAAGGGAAAGCCTTTTATATAAAAATTTATTTGAAATCATTCACCAATCTTTTTCGACGCGAACCGAATACCGAAAAACGCCGGTAACACGGACGTCGAGATACAAACACAATTCAATCGAAATACGAGTTTCCAGTATTAATCACGAAATAACAAGCAAATTGAAGGACGTACGACGTTACAACACTAGTGTTTTACTCGACGGGATCTAGAATCTATCGATTTTAATTCGTCTGAACGATACAGAGAATTCGAAAGACCATACGTCGGAATAGACATTGGTCAGCAGAACGATCGTACGACAACGAATACGTTAAAGATGCAGGATGTATACTTTTTATTTTGAATTTTATCGTCGCGGGTGAGTGAATTAACGATCGGGTGAAAACAGACAAATCTTATTCACGATGTAAAATTTTGAACGACGTGATACCATCTAATAACGAGCAGTAAGAAAACAAGTCGCATAACTCAAAAATAAGAGTTTCAAAATAATGAGATTTCCAGTAAAGTAACAGACATCTCATCGTATCAACGGGCTGTCCCCGAGCTCAGTCAACAGCCTACTTGGGCTGATAGGGTCGACGCCGGTCTCGCTTTTCAATCAGTTATATGTAACTAATCGTTTAATCCGGTTAAAATATGAAAATTTTTTTTATATATAGATGTAACTTTATAATTTTCTGCGTCTGTAGAAATAAAGCGTAAATAGTTACTTCTACTCATTTAAAAGTTAGTTCTACTCATTTAAAAGCTAAAAAACACAAGCGAGTAAGAGGAAAGAACGTAAAAAACTAATCGTTACGTCTTTTCTAAATTAGATAAAACAGAATTAAGAAGTTTTAATTTTAATTCTTAATTTCGATGTCACAGCTATTTTACGTCTTACAATTTTGGAACACCAAAAATAAAATTTTAATGAAAAGTGAAGTTTTCCAGATGATATTGAAACTTCCCTTGAATATTCCACGAATAGTTCTTCGTACGTGCTTCTGAGATGAGTTTAAACAAATCTACTCAAATAGCATTTATTTTTAATTTGATTTTCTTTTTTTTTTTTAAGCGGTAAAATTTGACGTGGTAGTAAAAATCGATATGAACTCTATCCGTCGAATATTTTTTAGATGAAAGCCGATAATATAAAGCGCTTTAAATTACATAAAATAATTTTTTTTTAAATTTGTAAAAATTACCCCATGCAAAAGAAAAAAAATTCGAAAATTTGTATTCTACTCATTATATTGAATATTTATCAAAACTGTTTTAACTGCTTTAAAAAAATTTATTTATAATCAACAGCATAAGAAAGTCCATCGGCTAGAGTTAAAAATCACTAAGGTGTCAAAAATATACGCAGAAATTAAATATTTTCATTCCAATAAAACAACAATTTTTTTATTAAAAAGAAAATCACCGCTACACAGGATCGATTACTAATAAGAAAGAGCAAAATTAATCCACGTTTGTCAGCTGTTGACACAAATAGAGACTTGAGAGCCAGTGGGACTAATGTTTCTGATATGACAGTTCGTAGAAGATTGTCGGCAGCAGGAAGGATTACTCGGAAACTTAAAAAAAAAAGCAGTTATGAAGACAAAAAGACTTCAATGGACAAAGGAACAAAAAGAATTGACTATTGAGACGTGGAAAAAAGTTATTTTTTCGGACGAGACTCAATTCTTTGTCCAAAGAGAGAGAGAGCAGCCTACATTTGTAAGTCAGCAGATGAGAAGATTAAGCCAGCACACCAGCAACAAGCTCCCAAACTCCCGGCTAAAAAGATGTTTTGCACATGAAGGGCCAGGAGCGCTTATGCCTGTGGATGGGTTGATGAAATCGTACCGATACATTAACATATGTCGTAGAAAAATAGTGCCGCTTATGCAGAACCCAAAACTCATTTTCCAACAGGACCTTGCACCACGTCACACGTCAAAGAAAGCAAAAGAGTTCTTCAAAACCAAAAACTTCGGAGTGCTCTCGTGGCCAGAGAACTCCCGACCTGAATCCCATTGAAAAATTATGGGTCATACTAAAACGAAGACTTGGAAAATGAACTGTAGCATAAAAATTGGTCTTATTAGTTCAGCGATACCGGTTTGGTTTCGAGATGAAGAAATCAAAAATCATTGTTCTACATTAGTGGAATCGACGCCAAAGAAGATTAATGAGATAATAAACTAAAATTTGAGTACGTTTGACTATTAAACATTTTTTTTCTTTTGAAAATAAAATTTTCTGTTAAAAATACTGTGTTCGGATTAATTTGTTCGCCACTGTACATCAAAATGAGACACGCATCTTAGAATTTTAAGATCGTAAGTTATTTAACTTTTCAGTAAAAATAAATTTTTAATAAACAGTTTATTTCGAACGATCAATAAAGTTAATTTCTTAATGTTACCAATAAAAATACAAACATAAACTTTCTAATGTACAATTTAAATATGAATCTTGTAACTGTGATTAAGGAAAAGTTATTTTATTTATGATAACAGTTGATATATATATATATATATATGTGTGTGTGTGTGTGTGTGTGTGTGTGTGTGTTTACTGAAATATAAACTCCCATTTATAGCGCGCGTATATATGAATGTATATATAACATACACATACACACACACACACACACCTGCACAAATAAATAACACTAAAGTTGATCGAAAAAAAGAAACATCAAATAAATAATTTTGTATCAAATAAAGAGAAATCTAATACACATTACTTTACATTGCGATGCTAATACATTAGACGGTTAGTTAATACATTACACTGTAAAAAGAGCTCGAATAGAAGTTTCGGTGTTGAACATAGAGCGTGAGAAGTTCAAAGGGTGGGACGATTGCAAGCAGGACTTAATGTTCCACAAGGATACCCTGACAACCACTGCTATAAGTTCCAGTAGCATATTGTACCCTATGGTCTAACCTAACGCAGACAGCGTAAGAAAAATAAACACTTTTGTTACCGTTTTTTAATTTGAATCTAACCTTTATCTTTTTTCTTTTGGTATTTTTTATTTTATCTAACTTTATCTTTTTACTTTGGTGGTTTTAAACGGAATTATTTTTTTTTTTTTTTATTAAATAGATTATCACCGACGCCTTTGTTATAAGCGAGTAATTTTATTAATACCCTGAAAAAATAAGAAACAAAAGTGAATTTTGAAAATTCTTAATCCGTTTACATTAGAATCACTTACGAATATAAAAATCGAAAGGGGACGAGCAAACACTTTTCTCTTTTATTAAATATCACAAAAAGTAACCGCTAGGCATTAAGTTTGGACTTCACGGTGGTCGATGTGTTAACACCGTGTTTTCGTCAGTTGTACGGCCACTTCGAGTCTATAGTCGAACATCAATGCGAGACGGAGCTCCTTCTTGTACAAGATGAAGTTCTCAGCGTCTTCTTCGTGTTGAAGCCTTAGCCGTTCACTTATCATGATGAGATAAATTCCTCGATTTACTGTGCGTGTGAAAAAACGACCCGTACAACTTTTCGTAGTTAATAGTACAAAACACATTCGCTTCAGATGGAATAGCTTATATGTTGCACAGTTTTCCTAGCTATAGTATCTGTTCTCCGTATTCGTATGTTTATCATGTTTGTTGACTTTCCCGTAAACATAAAACGTTAACATCAACTTAAACTAAGCGATGAAAAAACTATCTTCTTCATCGATACGTTCCTGCATGTCCGAAAAGAAATATTTCGGATCGGCCGTACAACTGACGAAAACATGGCATTGATACATCGATCGCCAAGAAATCCAGACTTAATGCCTTGCGACTACTTTTTGTGGGATTTTATAAGAGACAAAAGTTTTTCCCGTCCCCTTCCAATTTTTATGCTCGTAACTGGTTCTAATTTAAACAGATTACGAATCTTCAGAATTTTTGTACAAGACATTATCGTCGCCCCTTAAACCTTGTGAATCTACAGGCTGTCAGTTTCAATCATTTCCGTAAAATTATCGACAAGATCGTTTGCGGGATTCGTAGTTCTGTAACTGTTGTTGGAATCGATTTACCTAGACTAAATCAGTGCTCGGCGCGAACACGATCGACTTCTGACACGGGAGGTCTTCTAGAATTTTCTATTTTACACTTGCATCCCGTGTTTCCCGATTAATTTTTCCAGCCGTAGATAGATCGCTTTGTTGACGATCGTTTATCGTCTGTATTTTGAAATATTGCTGCACGATAGGATTTTGTTTCAGCCGATTCCAGCACAAAAAGCTTCTTCTACATGAGTAGCGGCCATTTCTCCAGACTTTTCCTCCCAACATAATTATCAATATTGACGTCAACATCAGTTTTGTATAGACTTAAAAAACATTCCCTACAAAACTATTTCTTTTCGTCTTAAATACAAATTTGATTTTTTTTATAAAACATCAAAAGTTTTATATATATATAAATTGTCATTTACTAACCGCTTAATCTTTTTCTTTTCTTTTCTCTTTGTTAAGCGTTTTTTGCAGAGACCTACGCTTCGTTGGAACGTAATAAAATCATATTTGAAAAATTAAAATTATAAACATAACACCTCCGTGTTTTAATTTTACAAATACATTTTTAATAAATATATATATTTAATAAATTCGGACAAAGCAGATACCTCTGCGAAAGCGCTAAAAAAAATAATAAAGAGAAAAAATATTAATTTAATTAAGCGATAAGCGTTAAAAAATTTGTTTTTGTCGCTTTATTATTTTTTTTTAACATAATAAAAAATAGTACCGGTCTCTTTTTTAATCATCCGTATTCTCAACTGAGGTTTATTATTGACATTATTTATCGCCTCGGATGATACCTCATCATCAGGGTGAATCCGTATGACATTTTACTAGATTACTAAACTATGAAAAATTATCAATATGTTTTACGAGATAAATTTTACGTAAATACGGTGAAAAGAGTAAAAATGATTTTCATCTTTCATCGGTGAGATGAAGGAGTTTAAAGGGACAAATATAAATATATATTAACTAGGGTGTTATTCTATAGAAAAGTAAAAAAATACAGTAAGGGAGAAGATAAAATGAAGAGTTATATACAATCATAAATAGTTACCAGTGATCTTACAAGAAATCTAGAAAGGAAATTCATTCGGGTTATATGTGTAAATCATTAATGTTATAAATTTTACCGTGCGATTTCGTGTCTTCTAAGAATACAACGCTCTTGAGACTGCTGAAAGAAGAGGGAAATATAGGTCGATTTTTTACATTCTTTATCCTCCCTGCAACATCGCTACGAAAAACTAAAGACAGGGATAAAAGAAATATTATGTCCATATTCCCCGATGCCTATCGACGCGCTCCATCATAACACATAAAAGAAAAATGAAATTAATTTTGCCCTTGTGAGTATTTGCCATGACAAATATTACCGGCAGATAAAAATCGGTCCGTTTATAAATTATTATACTTAGAATTTATCGGTCGTTTTTACTTATATACAACAATATTTCTACTTTGCTGTTGTCAGAATGAGAAAACACAAAATAAAACTCGGTTATCCGTTTCACATATATAAATTCATCGGTTAGATTAGAGAAACAAAATCTTCTTACGCCACTTTATTTCTTTTAAATCGGTAATTATATAAAATAACATTCGATTGCGATAAACATCGCACCGATTATTCGGATTTCCATTAAACCGCGATACCGCATAATAGGATCCGTAAGAGGCTCTTAATATTTTTTTAAGATTAATAGAAAATATCGCCATACAAACGTAACATGCAAAAATATTCCGATATTGAACACTAAGGTTCCGTTTTAAAATTTATGAGCGACGAAGAGATTACCGACTACGTCCGACGATTTATTAGAAATAAAGAGATGCAATTGATTTTTTTTAATACATCTGCCGATAAAAATTAATATAAATTTTGACTAATCGAAGAAGATTATTTCAAAAGATGAAAACATTAAAAACGAAAAAAATACATTTTTAAAGTTTCTTCGTAAAACTTCCCTTGTAAAATAATTTTACAAGAGAAAGAATTAATGTTTTTTTAAGGTAGAAACGAAAGAAGAAATTCTAAGTTTTCAAGGATGATGCAGATATAACCAGGACGGCCGGTCAAATTCAGATTCGAGAATGAAAACGCGTATCGGCTTATCATCTGTGTGTTTTTTACGCTATTCAATATGCCAATATTCTCAAAATTCGCTTTGAGAAAACGACAATTATTATTTAATCGCAAGCCCTAACAGAAAAGTTCTTACATTGTTTCTTTTGAAAACAACGCTTGACGTGAAAATTTCTACATTTTCTCTTTGGTTTTGATTTAATTTTGGATAGAATCAACGAAAAGAAGATCAATCGCTTTTAGCTATGAAATTTTTATACGAAGCTATTTTATCTTAAATAAATATATTACTACAAAAAGTCTACGAATATATTGAACTGGAGTTCATAAACAAATTTTAAAGAAACTGAGGACACGCATAAATTAAATGTTTCGTGAGATTTGTTGAAAAATCTCATTCTCAGTCCATTTTTCTTCAATGAAAAGAAAAAAGGGGTCTTTTAATCTATAACGAGTAGAATTTTGTAAAACGTTAAATTAAATAATTTTTTTAATTAAATTTTACATAACTAAATGTAATACCGCGTTAAAATGTTTGCTCCGTACGCTCAGACGTCCGATTTTATTCGATACGGCCCATGACGTACGTCTGATCGGTAAGTGACGTTCGGCATCTCCATGAACATAGAACGTCAGAATCGTATTAAACACGACGGGTCACGTTAGTCCACGGAGTATATAGAACAAAATAAAACTTATTTTTTCTAGAAATCTTATATTTACAAATTCGATACGATATAATATAATAAAAACAGATTACCAAAGAAACTGACTAAACCACTCGAGTAAGAGAGAGCGTAAAAAAATGAGAGTCTGTGATAAGCGACACAAGCACAACCCGTACACACTCTTCTAGCGACTGAGGTGAACGATGCGAAAATAATTTATTGTTGAAAAATGTTACAGGTGATCGCATTCACAGTTTCATAATGAAATTTTAATTTACAACCCTACCGATATCAATATCTACCACAGCAAATCGTACAACGGAACTATTTCACTGTAACTCGATAAAATACCTCAGCTGACGAGTAAGAGCCTTAATTATTCTTCTTCCGTTATTGTTTTTATTAAATTGCCGAACCGCTTAAAAACTCTTCCCGACAATTAGTTTTTTTTAATTTAAACATTTTCTTTTACGGAAATAACATTATTCGGAGATGAGTTTTTAAATAACACTAATCAAGAAAAAACCTCCGCATTTATCTGGAATTTTTGATATTGTATTAATTCTTATATTAAATCTATCCACTTTATCATTATTTTAAGCGATTATATTTAAAATAATTTCTTTGGACTTAAATCGCATCTATTTTTATCTTATAATATATTGAGCGATCTATTTAGGGTCATTCCGTGTTAAATCAACAAGGCTCACAACCTAACCGACTGGGATCTTCATGCAATTAGGTATGAATTAACCGTTGATAAAGTTATGAGAAAATACTTACAGATTTCAGAGAATTTCAGATCTCTATCTTAAACCGTTTTGCTTTTACAGCCCTTCAAATGTGCGAGAAAATGGTAAATTTTGACTTGCGGCAATAGTGTTGTCGCAAGAAAGAGCATCAAATAAGATTTAAAAATAAGTCCAAGTTTATCATTCTACTTTAATAAATAACGAAGTTAGTCGACCTAACGCTACGGCCGGAAGTCAAAATGTGCCATTTTCCAGCACATTTGAAGGACTCTAAAGATAAAACGGTTAATGGCAGAGATCTGAAATTCAGTATTTTCTCATAACAATAACAATAGTCAGTTCATATCAAATTTCATGAAAATCCCAGTCGGTCGGGTTGTGAATGGCTATCCAGCTCGTTGATTTGACACGGAATGAACCTATAATGTACCAGTATTAATTATTAAGTACCGATCGCAATAAAATATTTATTTATAAATAATCCTAATTATTGTTTATTAATTTTATTTATTTTTATTTCATTCCTTTAATCATTATATTTTATTAATCCTTATTTTTAAATCTTATTCTTCAATAATTTAATTATTTAAAACAAGGTGATTTATTCTGCAACGCATCACAATATTATTATTTTACTAACCGTTTGGCATCGTTGGTATTAATACAATTGTATAAAATAAAGTTCCACTTACCAACAGTTTTAAAAGTATATATCCATACTTTCGGGGATATATACTTTTAAAATTGTTGATAAGTGAAACTTTATTTTATACAATAATATTATTATTGCCAAAAATTAAAAATAATATGTTATTTTAATTACGCGATTTGTATCTTAATTTGTTAATAAAATAGACCCTTTATTTTATCTAAGCCGTACATCACCCGAACTGAAAATTGTTTTTAACTATATATTTTACACTCTACATGGATCGGTTAGAAACCGTTTAAATTTTTTATTTTCATTAAAATTGTAAACCCATCAGTCGGCTTTTTAACCCTTTTTTTTTCTTTGTGGTAAAGTTCCTCAAGGCAAATTTTGTCGCGTAATACTTAGTTATTTAATGAAAGCGAAAGAAATTTAGAAAACGTTCAAACCTTTTTTGCTTTTGTTTCATTACAATCGAATCGGACGATATTGCGGATCGTAACTGTAATCTATTCCGATCTCTGAGCCCCCTATTTCGAAGAACCTTCCCCGCCCGACCTTCGCCGGGATTTTGGGAAATTTCGATGTTTTTAGGGATGTTGAAAGTATTAAAAAGTCTAATACTCAGTTTGACGTTAGGATACCTAACGGTGTGCATCTTTAGTCGATTTTTGTTAGTTGCGTGTTTTATTTTTATCATCTAGCGGATTTCCAAAGAATTTGGAAATCGCTACTGCACCCGTTCACGTTTATATACATACGTACAGACGCCGCAAAATAACGGAGATTTTGGATCACCGACGATTACTACCCGGCGTAAAAACCTGTTCTTCGCTTTTAGTAATCCCCCTTACCAAATAAATGCTCTATTTCTAGCAAATGAACGCAGCAATTTTAAAATGAAATACAGTCGGCTAATTATGCGCTGTACATTGTAAAATGTATTAACGTATGACAAAATGTTATCTATTACTAATTACAAAGTAAATGTTGCGATAGATGGTTATTACTGTAACTTTAATTACTTACTGGAAAATGAAAATTATTCGTTTAATTCCTCAGCTAGAACGGTCTCCTCGCTGTAATCACTACATTCAGTGTAATTGTCACTATTGTCACTGTTACTACATAAAAAGACGACGAAATATTCTGTCAGAGAATCTATTAAAGATTCTTAGCTCCGATATTCAACTTCGATTTTTTAAATTTTTTCACAGTAAGGTTTCCATTGTTCGTGGCTTACAGAATTTATTTTAGCTTCGCACAGTTTCTGCACTTCTAACATCTTAAATGAACTCCTGCACCGCTGTCGTCAGCGGTCGAATGAGATGATAAAACATAGGATTCAGCGATGTACACGATAGCCCAGTTACATTTTCTAAAGTCACTGATCACCTGCAAATATGAAATCTTCTGCCTAATATTATGTTTTTCAACAAAAATTTTCCTTCCGTTTTCTGTTTACCGCCACTTAAAAATTAATTCTTTCAAAATCCTTAAAATTTTTTTAAGGATAAGTGATAAGTAATTACATTTTTTTAAATGTAATCCGGTAACCGGTTTACGTTTCTTTTTCTTTTTCGAGGTGATGAACGAACATCCTGGCCTCTCGGATCGAAGACAATCTATTTTTCTTTTCTTAAACTTTGAACCTGAATCCTGGAAATGCCAGAGGCAACTGTAGTTTTCTCTTCACACTTCTGTATAGCGATTAAATGCGTCAGGTTTTAATTTTTCTACAGCTTAGGATTCTTTCTTCGTGAAATCGTACGCACTGTTTATAATTTCGCGCGCCTATCTTCGAAGTGTTTTATCTCTCAAAGAAGACTTAAATTCAGCCGTAACTATTCGCACGTGAACGAACTAATTTAAAAAGTTTGAACCCTAAACCACGATAAAGACGTTTTACAAAACATCGTACTGCACAGTAATTGAATACGTAAGAAAATACACGATACACGTCAAAAGAACCCTACTGAGAGGCAGAACCACAGAAATGGACTTTGTACACATGGAAAAGCAAAAGAGAAACAAAAAAAAAAAGGAATCGTTTTGTATTTGAAACACGTTACTTTCTTAATACTGTAAACACACAAAAATACTCTACTTCGTAAAAAACAGTTGCATCATGTTTATGCTACTAAGAAATGACTAATCATGGTGTGCCAATATTTCAGAGAACAATAACATAGCAAGACTTGCGGGCTGATCATCCAAGCGCCGTTACGTGGCAGCTACCATATGTAAAATGTATTCCTCTATCGGATCTTTTCTTTCTTTTTCCTATTTAGCTACCGGTAACTACCGTTTAGATAATACTTCAGAGGATGAATGAGGATGATATATATGAGTGTAAATGAAGTGTAGTCTTGTACAATCTCAGTTCGACCGTTCCTGAGATGTGTGGTTAATTGAAACCCGACCGTCAAAGAACACCGGTATCCACGATCTAGTATTCAAATCCGTGTAAAAATATCTGGCTTTACAAGGACTTGAACGCTGGAACTCTCGACTTCCAAATCAGCTGATTTGGGAAGACGCGTTCACCACTAGACCAACCCGGTGGGTTCCTCTATCGGATCTACCGGATCAAATCTTAACTGATTTTGAGAAAAGTTGTGGATTTATGTAAGCCTATCGGGAATGAGCCTTACTGATTTTTAAGCGAATCAGTTCACAGGAACAGGAGTTAGTTAGAGGCAAAAACTGGATTTTTGGGTACGTTTTCAAGGACCGGAAATCCCCCTTCTGATACACTTACTAGAACAGAGTTTTTTTCAGATTTTATGTGGTCGAGATAGCCAAAAGATGTAGTTTTACATTTTGGAAAACTAATGGAAATTTTTATCTCGATATGCTAACCCGTTATCGATTCTCTTAATCGGGTGAATAAGAGAGATAGCAATTCACATTTATTCGGGTACCCTAAAGCAATTTATTATTTATTAAAAAAGTGAAAAATACAGAATTTTTAATAAAACATTTCCAGACAAGCGGATAAGTAGAGGAGGCCACATATGCTGAACTGACCTGACACGATTTGACTTTTTTATTTGACTTTTTTATTTACATCATAAATATCGTTTATTCAAGAAAGTTTCATGACATAAATCACTTAAAGAAGAGAATTAAGGAAATGATATCAACCGAAACATGAATGATAGATAATGTCTGAACAGAAAGTGAAAGTCGATTGAACATTGTCGAATCGAAAACCGAACAAATATAGCAATTTATTACATAAAAAAGAAATCTGTTTGAAATGAAGGAAGCAACAAGAAATTATAAGTTTTTTTTTTATGTATAAAACACTAACATTATTTTTTGATAAGTCTGTATAATACAACTTTGATGCTAAACATAAAAGATGCTCTTATTAAATATAAACATATATATGCGTGCGCGTAAATGTGGCATCTGCTATTAAATTTTATTTGTCAATAAAATATATATAAAAGGAAAAATCATTCATCTTGAATTTTACTGGGCTGAAGTTAATTTAAAATAATAACATAAAGCGCGCACTTAACGTTCTATGAGAAAAATAAATAAATAAAATGAATTACTTAAGTACGAATATGATAAAAAATATGTGGTTTAAATCAGTAAATTTGTTTGTAAAGCAGTTGACATTTGACAGCGGCAAAGGAAAACTAAATTACCTCAGGGGGAAATTTAACTGTATGGTGTACCGGCATTTTCGACTGAATACAACTGACACAGCCCTGATGTTACGGGAACGATTTGATCACGCTCCAAAGGATATCGCAAGTTTACGTAAGAATCTTTGATATTTGCCTGATACTGCCGATTCCCTTCAGAACACCGCGTCATAGCGCACGATCCCGCCGCCAGTCTCGTCATCTTGATTTGATATTCCATTTAGGTCCGTCCGTTTGAAACTCCGAATGATTGAACCCGATTTATCAAAGAATCCAATTTATTATATTCAACCGCGTCGCTGTTCCCACCGCACCCTAAATCCTAAACCGGTCTGATGCCACCCCTTTATTTCCCTCCTTACGGCACTTCAAATCCTTCACGATTTAACTTCGCTTTCAAAGAGGATTTAAATGATTAAAAACCCAATATATCTTTTTACAACAGCGAGCTAGTAAAAAAAAAATACCCGCACACTTTTTATATTAATTTTTTTAAAACATTTTACATATACAATAAAATGATGAGTTCTTACAATAAAGAAATGGATTTCTCTATTTTATTGAAAATAATTTCACGTGAAAATTTCAAATTCAATTACTAAAGTATTTTTTTTTTTTTTAATATGAGGTTAATGGGATTAAAAAAAACAGCAAAACTTTCCCTCACTCTCCAAACAAAAGGTTATTATGCACTTACTGTCGAACAATCAAAATTATCACAGAGTTCCTGTATCACCAACATTTTAAATATTTCACATATAACCGGTCACCGGTAAAAGAACAGTTATCTCTAAGCGATCAGGAAATGTTCAGCTTTAAAAATATTATTGTACATTTAATGCCATAAGTAAACTGTTGCACGCGATCTGACAAATTATAAGACATTCAAAAATATAATACAATTCTGAAGAATAACATCACGTGTTAGGTTTACTAGGAAAATTGAGGAGTGAAGTAGTTTTCTCACTGTCTTTATCGACGGGCCGATTATATTATCGGATATTTTAAGCAAAAGCCACCTAAATGTAGGTAATATTCAATCGTACAATGTTGCATTCACTTATCTCACCGAACGGCCCGGCTGAATAACGATAATTTATCTCAAAGAAAGCAACGGTGACCAGAGCCACTTATAACTCAACACAAGCTTACTGGTGTGTGTGTTTTTGCAGTGAAAACGAACAAATTAATATAAACGTTTTTTTGAACAACAATACACTTATACATCGTACAGATTATATAGGAAAAATAAGCAACCATATTAATAATGAAATTAACATGGGGCACGATAAGTAAATACTGCGTTTATTTTTACAATATATTGCAGGCATCCTCTAGTTAGTGTCAGGAAGGTAAACATTCGTAAAGTTTTCACCATATAACATTAAATCCAAAATTACGGCAAAATAAGAATAAAAAACGAGAAAAAAAGTTAAAATAATTATAACTAACGGACTAATAATAGTCAAATATATTTCAACACGGCATGTTTGACTATTATTTCAAGTACAATCGGGTCGAAAATTTTATTTTTATTTTAAAGGCGGTGAATTGAATTTAAATTTCTATGCACGAAATATGGGGCTATTAACCGAAACTCTGACGAATTTAATGCTGTATCAAAGATATGATTCTAAGCTTTGCCGATGCTCATAAAACTTTCTTTTTAAACAGTTTTCGCGTAACTTTTTCACTCTTATTGAAAACGACCAAAACTAATGTCAATACCACTTATTATCGGACACCTCTAATAAATGGAAGATTTTAAAATGAAATATCGCTATCTGTTAATCGATTTCACCGAATAACGTATTTAATGTTATACAAATGAAAAAGAAGGGATATACAAAAAAAAAAGAAGAAATATAATGGCAGCTTCAAGGACAAAAATGAATACGATATAGAAACTTGTAAAGAATTGCGTGGGGGGCTACATAGAAAGTAAGAACGGAAAAGAGTAGAAGGATAAAGGAATGACAGAAAGAAAAGAAAAAAGAAGGTAAGAAGTAGTAAAAGAAAGAAGTACGAGTAATGGAATTTGATGTAATGTTTGAGCAACATTTTTCAAGATTAACACCGGTGGGCGATACGGTGACCACATCTCTTGTATTATTAGGTTAATATCAGGCTGTCATCAATCGCCTTGTCAGGTTAAGCCCACGGGACACGAGAGAAAGAAGAAAGAAAGAAGGGAAGGACGTTTCAGATACATCCTTTACCCGCCACAACTCCCTCTACAATCTACACCTATACAAACAACCAACGCAACCCGACACACCATCACCTATGTAATCCCTAATGAAATTACTTACTTTTATACAGTACACATCTATTCTATTTAATTTTATGTAATCAACAAATAATACAGCCGTAAAATCACTCTCTTTCTTCTGTGCTCTCAACGTAATATATATGTCAGAAAGGCCTATGTTTTCACCGTAACTCGTTTTGTCTTTCCTTACAATAATATTAGAAAAGAACACTCCGGTGACGAGCTGAAGCATAAAACAGCCGAGAAAGGACTGATAACATCTAAATGCGATAAGCGGATATTAGTTCTGTCGGTACCGACAAATATTTTAAGGGAACCGAACAAAAAGAAATCTGGAACACTTAAATCCGTAAAACGCGGTCACGATCAAAAATTTGTGCGGTTTGAAATAATTTCGATGACGAAATCGATCTGCAGACACGCCGTAATAGGTTTCTGTAATGTAGTAACATCGATTTGTCAGAACTTGATAATTTACAGGTATTACTTGAGATTGTTACTTGATATTCTAACGGTGGCAAATATTAGGTTAACGTAAACGGAGAGTTTAATAATTTGAAAACCGATATTTCAGATGTGTACTCTGCGAATACCGGGAATAACCACACTTCGGATCCCATAATCGGGCAGATTTATTTTCTTTACCGCTAAAAAAAAATAAGACTGAAGCAGCGCTATATATATTTCCAATATGCAATCGCGTAACAGGGATGTAAAGGTATTCCATGTGTTCGCGTTCGCATTCGCATAAAATCTCTATTAATACAACCGCTCAGTGGGCTCAAAAGTGGGCCTCGCCTACGGCGATAAAGAGGCCATGGGAAGTAAAAAAAAACCATAGTAAAATGTAAAATACCGCAAGGTTGTCACATAATATGACTTCTATACGATATCGTATTAAATCTCCTGAAAAAAAAATTATATTCTACAAATACAGAGAGTGCACTGCACGGCAGTGTATTAAGTCTAGGGGGGATTATTATGGAAGAGTTACGATCAGTATTAAAAGGAAGAAAATTATCATTAACTGGATATTTACACGCGACTCGTTTCCACGATCGAGCGAGGCTGAAAAAAGCAAAGTTTGTTTATATGCAGGTGTGTGTTCTGCTCCATTTGCAATTAAAACTGGCCGAACTTCACAAGGGGTTGTGGGCGATAAAAAAGACCGCTGCATTTTTAATGTAAAACGCGCTGCGATTCATTCATCAGGAAGAACATACTTTTTACCGTTCGTTTCTTATCGTTACCCGATTTTTTCGTTATTTGGTTCCGAGGATCTAAGCCGGATCGGGTCCCGGTCGGGTGATCCGTGGATCCGGCGCGTTTTTTGTTCTATCGCGTGGAGCGTTACCTGTAGACGTACCTCACCGGTGACTGCACAATACGGCAAACTGTTGCGGTAAACCTAACGCGAAATCAGGCCTCCTAAACCTATTCTGATGGAGTAGGATGGCCATTCCTGTTCCCCCTTGACGTATACACTGTCTGATTACGATTCGTAATTCGTCAAATATGTAAACGATAAACTGTCACGAGAAAATTTTCTATATATGAATATGTGTGTATATATATGTGTGTATATATATATACACGTGTGGGTACATATATATATATATATATATATATATATATATATATATATATATATATATATATATATACACGTGTGGGTACATATATATACATGTATAAGGTGTATATATATATATATATACGTTGACAGTATTTATTATTAATTAAGCCTAACGCAATTGTTTTTATTACATTAATTTTCACAGTAATAAAACCGTTGTCGATAAATATTTTCTTAACAAAACCGGTTTTCAAATTATTAAACCCACCTTTTTAACCTAACATTTTCTACCGTACCTGTTGAAATATAAAACATATTTTACATTAATTAAAATTGATTTAAATCTATCACAAAAAATACAGTAACATTTTTTTTATTTAATGTAATTTTAAAGAATGAATTAAAAATGGACACAGGCGGTTCTATAATTAATTTAAAAAAAACGTACACAAACGTAAAACTACAATCGACTACATGAAGTATATGTTTGTACACTACAATGAAAGTCTCCAAGGATACAACAACAAGCATCTCCCACTCGTGTTTACAAACCACTTTACCTTTCTTCTTTCTCTTTTCATAATTACACAAGAATCTCACAATTACTGCTATCACACTATTGTTATGTACTAGTTGTGACTGAGATTTGCGGTTTTTCTTTAGCAATGTAAATTTTAGTTATAGACCATCGGGCCGTCTGAAAATTATAAATTGTGTAAACAAAAGATCACCATACCGTGATTTTAAATCTCCTTGCCACGATGGAAAATTCCATCACGTTTTAAGATACCCATCTCATTCCGTTGCTTATGTGATATTTAGTCCAAGAATAAAATTTAAAGAGTAGGAAAAAAGAAGCATTTTTGCAGAAAGTTTTAATTATCTTAAGACTTCTAACTATTTACTATAAATTAGGAATACTTACGTTTTCATTCTTTAATAAATAAAATTTTTAGCGCTTGTTCTATCATTTTCCCCCTAAATGTAAATAAAAGAACAGGAAAAATTCATTTTTGTTTAATTTTTTTGTTTAATGTAAAAGGACTATGTGCCAATGCAATGGATCGTTTTTTTTTAAATTTAGATATAAAATGTACATTTTTTAACAAAACATGTGACCCGAAGTATCATCAGGATATTACTTATTTTTAAAACTTAACTGGGAAATCGTTAAATATAAGATTTCTTACACACAGAAGAATACACGTGATGTTACCGGCGCTTTCTGAGCTCATTCTACTAGTTAGAAATAATGAAAAGAAATCTTATAAACCTGGATTGGGAAACCCTCCGTTAGGGAGTTACGGCTAAGGAAAGATTTCGCCCCGACTCCTGGGCAAACGGTGAAATAAAACCGTACTGAAATTCTAGGAACCCAAATTAAGGGGTAAAGTTCATGCTTTCTGATGGTTTTCAATCTGAGAAATTGAATAAAACAGGTTCCAGAACCATATCTCCAGGTTCAGGTAATAACAGACATAAAACAGGAACCTTTGTTGTAAAAAACACGTTTTTTTAGGTTTGTAATACAAAAAATTTGTTAAATGACTAATAAATGGGTAAAATTTATCATAACTTGTAGAAAACCTAATTCTAAGAAAATTGATGTAAACATTGTAATAAAAAACAAATACAAGTCCAAGAAATTTGCATTTATTAGTAACACATACCGTAATGAAAAAGTTTTAAATTTATCAACTACAGAAAATGAAATTAACATACAACTGATACAATGTTAAAAATATAAAAATGTAATTTACACGTCTAATAGAGTTTACTTACAGTAAATTTTCAAAAATTTATTCGAAGTAGCTTCAATACATTTGGCCGCACGATTACGGATTGCTAGGGCGTTGCTTTCGCAAATTTGCACGACTTTCCGTAAAATGTGCGGCGCAAACTGTAATCCAAGAAATCAACTCTTCATGCGTAAGAAATTTTTTGTTGTATACAATACTTTTCATCTAACCCCACACGTAAAAATCCAACGATGTTAAATCAGATCTTGGTGACTAGGAGCGTGGCCTGCCGAGACCAATGCATCGGTCTGGAAATTGCTCATTTATAAATGCCGATTGACACGTGATAAGTGGATAGGCGCACCATCACACTGAAAGTACATCTAATAGCAGCGGCAATTGTTCCTTAAGGAATTCCAACTAAATGTTGGAATTTAGACGTTCTGGAAGAGTAAACGGTCCAATTAGCTTATCGTAAACTAGACCGCAACACACTGACGCTAAATCGTGTTGGAAATTACGTTCTACTGTCGTGTGTGGATTGGCTTTTGCCGAAGTGCGTTCGTTATGAAGATTATTGATGCAATTCCGAATAAACTGAACCTAGTCAGTAAATAAAAAGAATCGTGCTATCGGCGGTTCATATTAAACAAGTTGCAATACTGCAAACGAAGAAGAGGATCTCCCGGTTGAAGATTTTGTACACGTTGATTACGGTAAGGATACAGCCTGTTGTTACAAAGTATCTTCCACACCAAAAACTGGGAAACTCCAAACCGCCGGAAAAGGCGTAGTGTACTAACACCCGGACTGCGTTGTGTAGCCTCGATAATGGCTTCATCAATATCGGCGTCAAGAAGGGAAGAACGATCGCGGTTGAGTACTAATGTAGGAAAGTGTACTCGTTTCTCGTGGCGTATGGAATTTTTCCACTAATTGTTTTAGGATTTAGAACTCTGGGGAAAGAAAAACGTCTTTGATATTTTGCAGCAGCAGTTACACTTCCTTCACACACCTCCATGACAAACACCATGTCGGCGTATTCCTCAGTCGTAAATAACAAAGGCATTGCTGTAGTATGACACCAATTAAAACAAAAAACACACACTTAATTAAATTTCATTGTACTGGCAAAAATTCAAAGCAGTAACGCACAGAACATACAACGAACTGATGACGACATAAAATGCGTTGTTGGTCAGCTGATTTCTGTGTTGTTACAACAAACCGTCTTTATTCCCTTCGTTTTCATACGGTAAGTGTTAGTAATAAAATTATATTTCTTAAACTTGTATTTGTTTTTATTGGATTATCTTCTGAGAATTTGATTCTCTACAAGTTTCGATAATAGATTTTACACGTTTATTAGTCATATAACAAATATTTTGTATTAGAAATGTAAAAAACGTATTTTTATACAACAAATTTTTCTGTTTTATGTCGGTTATTATGTGAATTACTGGAGATATGGTTCTGGAACCTGTTTATTCAATTTATCAGATTGAAAATCATAAAAAACGATCAAGTTTACCCCTTAATTTGCGCTCCTAAAATTTCAGTAGGGTTTTATTTCGCTCTTTGCCCAGATATCAGGGCGAAATCTTTCGTCAGACGTGACTCGCTAAGAAAGCGTTTCCGGATTCACGTTTATATGATTTCTTTTCATTATTTCAACTGGTAGAACGAGCTCAGAATGCGCCGGTAACATTACGTTAATCACTCTGTACGAAAATGCGCCTACAAATTTTATTCATTCGTTATTACAAAAATAGCAAATTCGGTAACTTTTTCAGCTTTACATAATAACAGATCACTAGTAGAAACTGATTGTAATCCATTATATTTTTTTTATTTTTTCTTTTTTTTTATAAAAATTATTCGTTTTCATGTAAAAAAGATTTCAAAAAAATATCTACATGTTCGACGTTTTAGCTATTTTCCGTTTTCTTTTAATCGGTATTAAATGATTAAACGTGATTAATTTTTATTTGATTTTTACCCGTAAAAGACGGATGATCTAAAAATTAAAAATATCTATCAGAGATTTTACGTAAGAATATTTAAGACCTCTCGCCCACAAGTAAGATTTAGTTACATCTCTCTTCTCCCTTAATGTTTACGTAATTAATGGATTTTCCCTAAAGACTTTAAACATTATCTCCGGATAACATAAACGCAGATAACAATAGGCAATAAAAATAGTTATAGGATAACCGTAATTACCGAACATATCTTCATTAACACAAATAAGAAGACGTTAAATATACAGCAGATTCTCGATAATCTGTATACTTATAATTCAAGACTAAAAAAAACGCGATTAAACCAGTAATGCTTCCAATTCTTTAAATGAACTCTAAACGTTTCACTGTTGTGTTATAAACGAATACCAGAAATATTTTACGTTGAGGGTAGCGAACGATATCGGTGATTTAATGCCAGCAAGCCGTTTTTAACAGATGCCATAATTGCAATCAGCTGGCGAAAACGGCGAATGTTTACATCCTTCCTGCTATCCAGTAATCCAAACGAAGTAATTTTTATTAGGTAACTAACTACAGATATGAGTCGATTTAAACAAAGTATGTACTCGGTGAATGAACGGCAGGAAAAACGGATATCAATTGTCTGTTTATGCAGCAATTTTTTCCGCATCGTCTTCTTATGAAATCTTACTGTGCTGTTTATAAGGCCGTGCATCTACTCGATTACATTTACAAACAATACAGAAGATTACCATTATGCATTATAACGACAACTCGGCCCGATCAATGCATAAACCAAAGGTAAAATTCCCACGAACAAGAGAATTAAAACCTAATACATTAATAAGTTGTATGGAATTGTATCGCTGTTCATATTAAGCTCGCTGCTACGTAGCTCACATGACATTTAACATTACCTGAAGTGAAAATATCTCGGAAACGGAATGCCAGATTTTCATAAAGTAAACGTAAAACTAACCCTGTTCAGTTTTGTGTTTGTTGAAATGTTTTTAAAACGCTTCGAAAAATATACATTTATCACTGTTATTTCAATGGCGTTACTTTGAATGTTTATAACTCGCGAAACCCAAAACTTAGATCGTTTCAAATCTGAAGCGTTATTCGTTATCGTGTAATTCTTTTCGGTTAAGTAACTATTGTACCAGGGAAGAATGCGGTAATATTGAGTCCCTTCTCACCGTCTCAACATATATTTATTTATCTTTACACGGAATAAAGCGTACGTTTACCGAAACTATTTCAATAATTAAATTATTATACTGAAATCTGAACGACGACGACGTACGTGTTTCGTATCCCCAATAATAGTCGCGAAAAAATCCTGTCTCCAAGAAAAGTACAAACGTTGGTATTTCAGATTTGGCAGACACTTTAAAAATTCTATGGCGAATAACGGTCCAAAATCTGATACAGGCGACTTATATTCAGCAAATGTAATGGCGTTATAATCAGAGATAAAAAACAAGATATTCCTACGGGTTTACTAACAACCCAAAACTACGAATTTACATATATATTTAGCACACGTTTTCCAACAAGAAACTGAGCACGATAAATTTTTATGAATACATTAAGTTACATTTCTGAAATATTTATCCGTAACATTTCTTTTTCACAATAGTACGAAGACACGGGAGAACGTTTAAATCATTCATTGACACCAAAAAAAATAATAGTGTCTAAATTGGCTGGAAAATCGTTTTTATCGCTATTTTGTTTTTTTACGCTAATCGATAGTTTAGACTTTGAATCGATTGATAAAATACAGTTAGTATATTTCTTAAGTATATTTTTAATTTATTTTTAAATCATTTCACGATTTTTGTTTTTGTATTGTCTGACCCAATAGTGTAAAATTTTAGAATTGCATAACTTTCGAATTTCTTCATGAATATTACCATGATTTTTTTTAATGTACACATTTTACGCTCTTTTAGTTGTTATTACAACGTGTTTCATTGTGATGTTTTGTTGATATTATCTTTTTGATAATTTGAGTGTTTGTGTAAGTTCTTCTTAAGGTTTTCACAACTAGTAAGATGTATTTGTATTTATAGTTTACTAAGCCACGTTTTAGTAACAAACATTTTTAATCTTGTAAAGGAAAAAAATGTCGACCAAAACACAGTGAAGGTGAACATATCCAAACACCTTCAACTTCCAAAGCAAGTCGGCCAAAACAAGACCGACAGTCTAGTTCGAGCAGAAAGTTTTGACGCAAATAATTATAAATACAATGCTAACGGCAATTATGCGTATGAGTTACTGAATTTACTATCTTCTATTTTGGAAAAGTGACTTTGTGCCGTAACTGTAAATCTTGCGGCGTTAAAATAAGGACGGCAGATTTTCATGTCGGTGTGGCTATACACAGGTTGAAATATACTGTCCCATTTGATTTTATTGTTAAAAAATGTTCATAAGTCTAGTGAAGTGCAGAGTGATGAGAATAAATTAATTTTTTTTTTTATCGATGTTACGGAGAAATGGCACTTACGTAACCCCCCCCCCCCCTACCAAGTGGGGGAATGTGGGATTCGCACGGGTTCGGCTAGATATTATAGCCTATTTGTGCCCGCTCCCTACCGACTAAAACGCCTACTTCACAGTACTTTATGATGTTAATTTAAAATTAGTTTACGGACTTAGACGTATAGGAACTGAAAAAATGGTGGTCAGATGTTGTAAGGAATTTTTAATTTCCGACAGCCACCTGTAAAATTGATGAAGTACAATAAAATTTTGGGGAAAGCCACAAAAAAGTTGCTGAATTATCGATGCAACAAACTGTAGAAGAGGCTGTTTATGAAAACAGCAAAACAGAAGGGGAAGATATAAATCCTAAGCATATATCTGCTGCCTTCAATGGTTCATGGCCGAAGCGAGTATTTAAATCTACGAATGGTGAGGTCACTTGCGCGACCGTTGATATCGGCAAAACTTTACATACCTTTATATTGTCTAAATATTGTTCCTGCGATGATAAAACTATTCATAAAGAACATTGTCAAAAAAATTATCAAGCGGGTATATATGGAAGCAGTTGGGGTAAAAATATAATGTTCGTTTCACCGATTACTTGGTTGATGGAGACACTAAAACCTATGTGGCTGACGACAACCCCTATGGAGATGTTCAGATAACGAAACTGATATTTGTCGGACACAGCCAAGAGAGTGGGTGGTAGGCTCAGAAATCTTAACAAAATGAAAGGTGTTAAGTTCAGACGGTATTGTCATCGGCGGCCGGAATAGTTTGACAGACAAACGGATCGATGATTTTCAAAATTATTATGGTATGACTATAAGAAACAATGTAAGAGGCTTGAATTCCATGAAGAGAGCTGTGCTGGCCATTTATTTCCACAAATTCTCCATTGATGATGAACCTTGCCACGGCTTGTGTTTTAGCGGTGCAGATTCACGGTGTCAACATAAGAAAGCTGTAGCCATTGAAGATAAAACACCATACCATCATAAAAATAGCACACCTAAGGCTGTTACGCAAGCGATAAACCCTACTTTCCAAGACCTAGCTGACCCTCATTTATTAAAAAAACTCTTTACACGGAAAGACCCAGAATTGTAATGAAAGTGTAAATAATGTGATACGGTCGCGTGTTCCCAAAAGAGTTTCTGTTACGAGACCTACATCGGAGTTCCGGGTATTTGAAGCCATCGCTACTTTTAACAGCGGTAACATTGTGAAGCGTGATGTTCTGTTTTCATCAGGTATTACTCCAGGTAGAAGAACTTTACGATGTATGAAAACTTTGGACCGATAGCATACTAAAAAGGCGGATAAATCAGTAACAAATAGAACGCGAGACTAGAAAAAAAGAAAATTGGATGAAGATCTCGATGAATTACTTGTTTACAAACCTGGAATGTATCGATAACAAGTGCATTTACATAATGTCAATCGCTGATATGATGGTCATTTTTTTGTTTTTCAAAGTTTTACAGTAAATTTGGTTTTTTGTGATAAAAGGAACATTTTTTTCAAAAACCGCTCGACAGATCACGGTGAATTTTTTTACAATATTCAAGTCGTAATATTACATACACTGAATTATTATTAGCTTGATATTTGCTAAGTAACATTTTAAAATTATTTTCACATTTTAAAAGAAATTCTGAACAGCAACCGATCATAAATGTTTTTCTCTGGTCCAGCACAATATTTTTTCACTGAATTTATTCAGCAGGTCTAAAATTCCCAAATAAAACTGCTGTAAAATTTAAAAGACATAGGCTGGATAGATTTTGAGAAAATGTATCTAACGTTAGCACTGAGTAAGATAGGAGTCCGTTTCACTTTAAAAATTATACGGAGCTCCAATTGTTTAAATGATTACATCTCGTAGTGAATCAAAAGTTGTATATTACCCGATAATAAACATAATACCACATTTTAGTTGTAGATAGGCAGGCAAAGCATTTTTAAAAAAATGGCAACTGTGGGGTTTGTGTGTATGAGAGAGTGAGTGAGAGAGAGACAGAGTGAGAGCGAAAGAGGGAGGGAGTGCGCGCGCGCACTGCTTAGGCTAGTTAGTTATGCAGAATTATTTTGTTAACTTAATAAGTAATACAAAGTTATTCTTGAAATACGTAAAATTATAGATAAATTAATCGATTACCACAAATCTCGCGAACTTTTACGGAAACAGTGATGTACACAGCAGAGTGATTATTTTAAATGAAATAATTCATATCTTACGCATGTAATGAAAACAGTTTGAATTATAGTGAACAAGTTAAAGAAAATTAGTAAAGCAGAGCAAAATGAGTTCTTAAGAAGGAATCTACTTGTGAACGGAGGAGCAACTGGGAACAAAATGGAGCCGATTTCTACTGAAATCAGTCGTTCTTATCCGCAAGCACATCTGTACGTACCGGTAGCGGTGGAAATACGGCAGCTTGCTTAGGTTTCTGTCTCCCCCGTTATGCATGCATATTTGGAGGCACATCCTCGCTCGACTGACTTATAAAACTGTTGAATGTTTTGTTTCTATTAATACGACGCGTACATGAGATCACATAATTACAGATATTTTAAGCGTTATATATACAAAAAAAAAAAAACGCTGTCGACAGCGTAAAAAATAAATATAAACCAAAAAAGCATAATTCTGACTTCTTTTAATCGTGTAAGCTCTTAATTATTTATCCACTCAAGAGAAAAATTCTTAGAAAGATTTAAAAGAAAACTGAAATTATATATAAATTTCATACACAGCATTTTTGTTTAAAATTAAAGGGAAATTACAAAATAGAAAAGTTAAATTAAAACTTCGTCGATTCATTTTCTTAACCAGTAACTTCAGTTTTTACCTCAATATATGGTATCTTTATATATATATATATATATATATATATACACAAATATTTTTTTAGTAAAAATGATGAATGAAAAATAGAATACGCCGTTTATATCAAATGGTGTTCCAAATCACACTATAAAAAAAAATAATTTCCCTCTAATGGAATTCCTTGTTTTCAGGTTAACAGAATTATCCTGCAACATTCCGTTGAAATCGGTTAATCGAAAGACTCGAAAACTATCACAAATGTCTTGATGGCAAAGTTAATAAGGCTGCTCACTCGCTCAATCAATAGTTTCAGTAAAATAGTGATTATTACAAGATATTCAGAAACGCAACATTATTATCTAATTTTGTTTTTAACTGTTAGATATTCATAACTTTTGGAAGTCAAAGAAAAGATTATTTAAATTTATTAAGAAATGCTTGAAACAAAAACGTTTAAAAAGTGCCAGAAATCGACCTGCAATTTAATAGTGTCGAAAGTAACTTTATATAGTGTGAAGTGTGAACGGAAGACGTTTTTCTTATTTTAAATTTTATCAGTAAATAAAATTTCAGTCACCAGGTGTTTGGGACGTGACATTTTTATTAACTTAAAATAAAATTAACTAAACCGAACTGTAATTTTTTAACAAAATACAACTAATTTTAGTAAAGAAAAAAAATGAGGAAAAAATATACTAGACTTAAAACCGAGTATTTAAGATTAAAGAGATTAGTCTACAGAGTTAAAAAAGGCAATACGACGTTATTAAGCCGAGGGAACCGAGATGAACGCATACAGACAAACGGGTAAAACCCGGAGAATGTCTTCCTAGTGGATGAAACTAAACTTAATAGGTTCGGTCAATCAATGTGTCTTACGGATTGTGGCGGTGGCAGAAAAGGCAGCACGGAAGCCAGCAGCGTGTCCTATAATCCAAGTAATAAAGCTCGGCTTGATCGCATCACTTATCCGGAAAGAAACCTTATTGGGAAATTTCGAGCTTCTCTCTTTCCTTTAAGACGGACGGACGCCGATATATTTTTCTCTCGGGTAGTCGCTGAGACAAGTAACAGGATTAGAACGTTGAGCCACAAACGTCTATCTTAGGAATCTCGTGCCGGTTAAAAATTTATGACCTTTCGGACTGTCAAACCGCATACAGCTTTTATTGTACGTACAAAATCTTAACGCACATCGTTATCCTAAGAAAAACTAAATTAAAATTAAACCAAATAAAATTTATTCTACACATATCTTTGCTTTTTATTATTATTCTTATCGATATTATTATGTATTTTATTCAGCACAATTTTATAATTCATATAAAAAGCAGAAAAGTAGAAACTTTAAAATCCCCTGAAAATTAAAATTTATTATATTGAAAAATGTTAATAATTTCAATGTAGGAAATTTATAAACGTATTTAAAAAGGAGGTTTTCGATTCGAACCGTATGCATTCTTGTAAACTACGAGGCTCGGCTGATAAAAGTTTGCAGATATATGCGTAGCACGGGAATGAAAAGAAATATTGGAATGAAATAAAAAATTAATAAAAGTACAATACCTTAGCTATCAAAATACAGTATTTATTTTTCTATGTAATCCCCGTTTATACTGATACACGTTTCCCAACGTGACAAGATTTTGCACATCGTCACTGAAAAATTCTGGCGGTCTTTCTCGGATCCAAGTGGCCACAGCTTCCTTCACGTCATCGTCGGTGGTGTAACGATTACCTATGAGATCCCTCTTGAGATGACGGAAGAAGTGGAGGTCGCACGGAGACAAATCCGGCGAGTATGGCGAATGCGAAATAGGCTCAAATTTCAGCTTGCGGAGAGCCATTGGAGTTTGCGCGGTACCCAACGTCCACAGATTTTACGGTAACCCGACTGCGCGACAATATGACCTATTCGCGTTCTTTGGATATGTCTAACTGAATAGCGATGCGTTGCTGGGTGATTCGCCGATCACGTTGAAGTCAATCGTCCAACTTCCTTTAGATTTCGTCAGTCACGGAGACCGGTCGTCCGCTACTAGGTGCGTCCTCAATTGCCCCAATTGTCTTTACCAGCTTCACATTATCGACATTTCAACGCCTACCTATTCACACTACTCCTGTCAACAGCTTCACTGCCGTCGCTTTTAAAGGACAAGAAATATTCGTAGGATTCGGGAGTTTCTGTTGAGAAGTGAAAGTAGAAGGTGTTTCATAGTGCTCTTGTGTTAGTGTGTTACTAGTGCTTGTGTGTTAGTGTTCTGATTCGTTTCCGGCCCACCTGTGTCCCCGACCATGTGACGTCGGCAACATCACGTTAGGACGCCTACCCAGGCCGGCAGTAACATACCACTGCTAATGTCAACGACCAGATAAGTTTTAAACCTTTGCTTAAAAACTTTCTATTTAATTATTATAAACTATTTTAGTTTTTTCATTAGTGTATATTATTAAACTTTCATACACAGATAATATTATTAAATTTAATCCACTTAAATTATAAACATTAATATTATATTTACTAAAATATAATAGCAATTCCTCTTATTGTGTTTTCTTAAATAAATTTTTTTTAAATTTAATTTAACTTAATAAAATAAATGTATTTTATTTTACTATATTTCAGCCATTAATTTGGACTTTTATAAATGTAATATAATAAACATTTTTATTAAGTTTTATTAAGTTTTTATTAAGTTTAATTCTAGTTTAAACCGACTTACTTTTTAGTTAAAATTTTCTAAGACCGACTTTCCATCAAAGTCAGAAATAGTTTAACATAATATTAATTTAGATTTAAATACTAATTTTAGCAGTTCTATTCGCACGATTCTTTCTTAATGGAACGTTATCTAATCCGAACAAATCCTCTTCCTCCCTGTTCCATCACCGGAATTTTCTGATGGGGGAGAGGATACAGTGTAGGAACAAAAAACAGATTGAAGCCTATGTCAGTAATCACGGAGAATGAACGCTCCGAGGAGCAGAACACTACACGGGGCAGCCCTAAAACGGTAGCTGTCACCATGCAGGTGAGCGATGGAAATTTCTCGCAACCTCCGGTCACTAGGCGGAAGAAAATCCCGCCTATTATATTGGACTGCTCTAAGGAGTGGCCAAGGCTGGCGAGAGCTATCTCCGCCATAATAAGAGGGCGCCTGGTAGCCAAAAGTATCGGGCTCTCAGTCAGGCCGCAACTAAGCAGCGAAGGCGACTTCAGTGAAGTGCAGAGTTTTCTACATTTCAAAGGAGTCGCCTTTTACTCCTTTCAGCTCCCAAAAAATAGGGAGCTCAAAGTGGTCATCCGGAGCATCCCTTATGGGACCAAAAGGAAATGAAAGAGGAGCTGACCTCCCTAGGTTACGACGCAATTTCAGATAAAAAGCTGACGAGGGATGAAAAGGAGACCTCCCACGTGCTCGTCGCCTTAAAACGAACGCCAGCTACCAAGGGCATTTATGACCTGGATAACTTATTCTACTGTAGAATTAAGATCACCGCATTTGTATGTCGAGGGGGTCCACCCCAATGCCACGGATGCCAAAAGTTCGGCCACACGTCGAACTATTGCCCGCAGGGCACAGCTCTGCGAGAAATGTGGTGGAGACCATGACACGCCATGACACCAAGATCCTTTCCAGATCTTAAGAGCACCCTCACCAGAGCCATCTTCCAGCAAGCCGGAAAGCAGCCCCAGATTAGGCACCTCGAGAACAGTCTGCCAAGTGGCTCTCTTATGACAGGCAGCAGATGGTAAAAAATATCCGGGTCAAGTGGCAAACAAACCAAGGTCCTGGAAGCCCCACACCCCAATAAAAAGGTGTCAACGACCCCTGGTCTCTCCAGCGGCAGGAAAAACATGGCCGCACCCCCGAAGGAGAATTCCGGAACGGACTTCTTGTCGCAAATGACAATTAAGTACGTCCTACCGGAAATTCAAGCAATATTGCCCTACCTGCTCCAAGGAAAATCTCTGAAAGACTGTATTCGGTCCAAAATAGAGTGCCTCATAAACCTGCTATCTACGTATGGTTAGGCAAGCTCTGTGGCACTGAGCACTGCTACAGTGCTCTTAGGCACTGCTACAGTGGAACGCCAATTCAGTAGTAGGCAAGACAGCAGAACTTTGCCGTCTGGCCGAGGATCTACTAATAGACGTGATACTGCTGCCTGAGACATGTCTGAACGCGAACAAAAACTGACCATTCAGAATTACATGTAATTAAATGTATAGAACGGATAGGCTAGTACGACCCGGACGTGTTTTCAACGGCGGACCACAATCTTAGTTCACAGACGCCACATACACACGCGGGTCAACCTCCAAACTACGGTGATGGCGCAGACTTGTGTACATGTGGAGCATCTAGGCAAGGTATATCGGCTGGTTTCGGCTTATAATAAACCAAACTCAGATCTCGATGCCGTGCTAGAAAATTGGGATGGGCCCATGATACTCATGGGCGATCCCAAAGCTAAGCAAGAGTTTTGGAATAGCAATCTGACAAGCAAATGGCAGGCTGCTATACGAAAGGGTACGAGCCCGCCGGTTAGTCGTCAGAGGCCACGAGGTGCCCACCTTCGTTCATCGAATGGGCAGATCGAGACCTGATGTTCTCGACATCGCAATCATAAAGGCGGTAACAACCCCGTTCACGACTGAAACGATAGAAGACCTCAGCTCCGACTACCCTCCTGTCTTATTAGAGTTGTGCTTAGCAGGAGGCGGCCGAGACCCCCCCGACTATACCCCGAAGATCAGTGAACTGGAAAAGGTTCTACGAAACTCTCCAACGGGATTACAGGCCAGTGCATCCTGAACTCCTGACCACACCGGAGGAAATCGACGACACGGTCGAACGTGTAACGTCGTCAATGACCAAGGCACTATCAAACAACTCTATGGAAAAGACCATGATACCTACTCGTAATAATCTCCCACCTCACATATCTGACGCTATCTCAGAGAAGCGCCGACTGCGGAGGAGATACCGAATCACCCTGACCCCGATGATAAAAGAGCTTTTTATATTCAAACGAACAGAGTAAGATAGCTGCTGGCAAAACATCGAGAAGATTCGTGGAATCAGACTCGGTCTCAGATGACCACACCTTGGTGTTCAGGCTGAACAAAAAACTACAATAAGGAAAGAAGCCCCGTCACCCGGTTGTGAGGCAACAAGGTCTTATGGCATATTCTCGGAAGCGGACAAAGCGGAGGTTTTCACTGAAACCCTGGAAACCAAATCCCCTTCCCGCCTTGAGAAGGGGACTACACCTCCGTTGTGTGGTCGAACGACGACCACGCAACGGAGGCGTAGACCTTCCTAGTAGACTATTTAGCACAGGTGGAAGACACCCCACTAGAAATAGACCAAGTCACTGAGGCGCAAGTTTCGGCAGCAATCAAAGCCACAAACCCCGACAAGGCTCCGGGTGTCGACGGAATCAGTGCCCGCGCATTCCGGAATATTCCACCCACTCTTATAGCGACCATAACCACAATATTCACGTCAATTTTGTACGTTGGATATTTTCCAAATTCCAGGAAAATTGCAGAGGTGGTATGCCTATCCAACCCCTGAAAGAAAGTTAACTCTTTTCCCAGAATTACAGGCCGATCTCCTTATTACCAGTGTTGTCAAAGCTATTGGAAAGGATTTTCCTGGAGACTTAGGCGACATTTGGGAAAAGAGGTACGGCCTGAGCAATTTGGGTTCAGAGAGGGCCACTCAACGACCCTTCAACTGGTTAAAATAATCGACAGTCTTGTCAGAGGCCTAAATAGAAAAGCGGTAACTGCAGCTGTTTTTCTAGATGTGACTAAATCCTTTGACAAAGTTTGGAATAGCGGCTTGCTATGAAAACTCGCACATACGATGACTCCCTGTCGCTATGTAAAATTGGTACTGTCTTATTTACTAGACCGACAATTTGTTGTACGCGTAGAGGGAACAATCTCCTCCACCAGAGACATAGCCGCTGGAGTCCACCAAGGAGCAGTTCTTTCGCCGTTCTTGTACACGGCCTACGTCAACGATATGCCGTTGTCGGAAGGAGTCAAAACAGCTCTATACGCATACGACACGGCATATTATTATGAATCCAGAAGTGCAGATTACGTGATCGAGAGATTGCAAAGGCAATTGGATCTAGTAGAGCCGTGGCTCAATATGTGGAGAATCAAGGTCAACGGTGAAAAATCGGTGGCCGTGATGTTCACATACAGACACGTGCTCCAGCCAGGCAGCTGGAAATCTCATGAGAAAATCCCCTTTGGGAAAACAGTCAAGTACCTGGGAGTAGTTCTGGATAAACGGCTTACCTTAGGAGAACATGTTAAATATGTGTCCCAAAGGGCAAAGGCCGTCAGGGTCTCACTATACCCGGTACTGAAAAGTGCCAGCCCATATCAACTGGCGACCAAACTACTCATTTTTAGGCTATACGTCCTACTGATTCATATGCTTACCCGGGATGGGGAGCTTTGTTGAACTCCACACTTCAAAAGAAATTAGAAGCCGCCCAAAACATAGCGTTGCAGACGATATTTGGAGCACCGTGGTTCGTCAGAAACGCCACTCTTCACCACGTTGCGGGACTACAAACCGTATCAGAGATGGGGGCGGCGCAGGCGGTTCGAGAGAAAGGCCGCAACCGAACACAGCCATCTCCGGGACATCTGCCGAGAGGACCCTACTCCACAGTGTATAAGAAAACGGTCTCATGCCGAATTAGACGAACCACCGTGAAGAGGCGGTACAGGAGTCGAAAAATGACAAACCCAGCTTAGGAGCCTCTATATCGCGTAACCTATAAATGGAAACCGTGCAAAAATTCCGGCCGCGAAAGTGACTGTTTTCACAAATACATTTTGTCAAAACTATAAAAATCTGTACACCTCCATACCGCCCCACGAGGAGGCCACAAACGGTACATATTTATATATATTATTGTATCAATTTTTTATACAATTTTCTTTTTTTTTTAGTGGACTACAGCGGACGGACTGAAGGGGAATCAAGCCGGGAGTACGAGGCTCAAAATCTTAGTCTCCCACGGTCAGACCTAGTAAATAATTTTCACGCTGGTCCATACGGATAGGAACGCACATCACCAAATCCGTCCATAAATAAAACTTAAAATTTATAACCCCCACTAAATAACCTATGACACACGCCCAATAATATACAGCAGCAAGAGACACTGTCCAGGCTCTGCGATTTGTAGGGAGAAATATTGAAATTCCCGCGATTCTTGCGTTCCGTTCCATTTCGTATATTCAATCATTACTCTTAACAAAACGGACAGATTTTGATTCGTCATTTTGAGAAAGATGTTCCCCGTTAAAAATTTCCATCATAAATTTTAACATTTTTGAAATGAAAAATGACATCGTAACATAAATAATTTGAAGACATATTTATTTTTCGTTTTAGGAAATTTGCAGTAAAAAGTTATACACAAACGCCAGCATTCCAGGGAACCTTAGCTCACATTCAACAGCAGTCTCTATATTTCTTTTCTTACTTTTATCAAGTCACAGGTTTCTCGTCTTTATATTTCTTGCGATGAGGGTTTTTATAGTGTTATTCATAATTCAGGTAAAAATCAAATGAAAAAATAAACAAATAAAATCGGTTTTAAATCAGCAATATAAAGTAAAAAATAGTACTTTTTAAATTCTTCAATTTCCAATTTTTGAAGTCGACAGAAAATTAAGGGTTACTTAGTTGTTAGTACTTTCTTTTTTAGGCCGATTTCATAAGAAAGCTACCTATTGTAATGGGTACCATGATTTCCGGAAAATTTCGATATATCTTCGCGTTTCACATACCCCAGACCCCAAAACCACCGTCAGTTAAAATGTTTATATATATATATATATATATATTTCACTTTCTTGTGAACACGATAACTGCTGTAATATTTTGCCAATAATTTTAAAATTGTTCCTTAAAAATAACTCTAACTACTTAGCACCGGTGAAATATACCTTCGCCTTCTGGCGTGCCGAAAGGGATTTTTTTTTAATTGGCGCCGATTTCAAAATTTAAGGAAGAATCGAAAAATTATTATTTAATTTTTAGTGCTTTTTAAAAATGGGTTTAATTTATTTTTTATGTTTATTTTGTGCATAAAACCCACCGAAAAAGAAATGTATTTGTTTAAATAAAACCACATCAAAACTGTTTCCTTTTTTTAATCTGATTTTCCCATTCTTATCAATTTTCTTATTTAGATAATATTTTTATTCAGAATTTCAATCCAACGTACTGTTTAAATCAATTTTAATGCAAAACATCACAGCACAATACATTTCAAATTATCCATATTGTTTCAGCATACATTTCCTTTATAACACAACATAATTCCAAGCTTTATACATACCTTTCATTTTTTTGTGAAAAAAAATTATTTTTTTTAATTCCGACTTTTATAATAATTATAAAAGGGTCTTATAATCTAAAGGTTAACATAACCTGTCACTCAACCCCCCTCTACGAAAATACATGTTTTTGTTTTGATTCACATATGTTTTTCCTTCTATTTAGTTGCTATAAGAGGTAAAACAAACAATTAAATACACATACCCTCTTTTTGGAATCACGAAAAGAAAACAGAATCATCTTAATTGTTACATAAGAACACAAAACGTAAATATGTTTGTAAGACGCTATGGTGTAGGACGACCGTGCAAAAGGTGGCACTAATCAAGGAAAAATGACAGCATTCAAATAGACAACGGGGCAATATCTCTGGAAAAAAACCAAGAACTGCAGTTTTATTACTCGTTACCGTAATTTCGTATAATAATTCATCACGATAATAGGATATAAGAAACACTAAAGGAAAAAAATCGAAATAGAAACACAAAGAGGAAAGGGAGATACGGAGAGGGTCTGACGCATAATATAAGAGGGCTTTTATCATTTTATAAGGCATATCGCACACACGCGGGCGCGCGCGCTTTGTAAAGCAATATCTGAAGTTTGCAATATGTCATGTTCAATATAATAAACTCATTTGACATATTATGATACTTTTTCCTTTTCAGAAACCAAGAAACATCTGAACAAAAATGACATTTGATATCGTCATTCTTGAGGAAAAAATACGTTAAGTAAAAACTGATTCGTGAATTTTTAGCATACTTTTGTATTTGGAAAGCAGACGTACAGTAGAAGCTCTTTTTATTTTAAGTTAAGTACACAAACTGAACTCGTTATTAAGGATCCTAAAAGAGATTAAAAGAAAAAATACATAAGTATATAAAAGAGAAAAATTTGTATAGATATATATATATATATATATAAATGGAATTTCAATTCATAAAAAACACGCTGTTTCAGAAAAATACATGAATAGAACTGTCTAATATTTAAGTATCCGTTAAAACTTTGGAAATCGGCTTAATTTTTAATAACACTAGAAAGTAATTAATAAGTTAGGGAATGTCTCCACGTCATCTATCCAAGAATCAGTATTTACTTCTAATTTGGGACCGAATAAATTGGATTAATATAGTAATTAAAATATATATAATTAGATTTAATAACGATGTAATAATAATTAAAATCTATACGCAAAAAAGCAGTTTTATCAAGACATATCGGTTACAATACTTTCATATCATCCACTTGTTTCTTTTAAGAAACCTGTCGCGTTCTTTTAAATAAAAATAAAAAAAAATGTAAATTCGGTTCTATTATTAAAAAAGAATATATAATTTTAAACTCTAGCCGCCGCGGAAGTAATACCAGAAGATACCGCCGATTTTATTTAACAATCGTTATTATTTAAACGATTAAAAAGCATAATTTATCATACATTTTGAAGGAATTTTTGATTTAATATTCTTCCGTAAGTTAATTTTTAAATTACAAAAAATAAAATAATTAAGGAATAAGATATTTATTATACATTATCGCTATATATTTGATTAATTTAAATGAGTTTTGTTGTTACCCATTTTAAGCAAGAATTTCTTTAAAAAAAAATAATAATAGTAAAATAACCGGGAAAGGGAGAAAAATTCAGGATCGAGAAGTTTGTAATTATAAAAAAAGTAAAGGAACGAACGGAACAGCAACATAGCAGCAGTCCATCTAGTCTTTCCCCGTGTCTTATAACACAATTTAGATTGAGCGTTCAACATTTGTTTGTGTCCCGGAATAATATACAGGAGCGGGTAGAATGGAACAAGGAACAGAGCCGTAGACTTGTTCTAAATCGCCGATTTCTCATCGGGCCGGCTACATATATAAAAAAACTGCTTTTTAAATTACATTTCTGTACGTCTCTCTCTTTTTTCCTTCTCGCTCCGACACTTTTATTCTCGTGTTCCACATTTATTTCCCCTTATTTTTCTTAGTTAGAAAAGAGAAGGGAGGCGGCAGAAGAACTAAGATCGTTCCGGCCGGGCGTTCAACAACCAAATTGACGATTCCACCTCTCTCCGTCGCCACCCACCCGAACGAACCGACCTCCTTTTACCCGACCGTTCCTATCCGCCCCGTTCCTTCGGCTATCTGTCTCTGCTTATTTATACCGTTATTTTTCACTTCCTTTTATAAATAAACAAGTAACTTTTTTTCAGTTTATATTCATAAATAGAGATTCGTTACCCGGAAAAAATAAGGATAAAGTACAGCCGTAATCAAGCCTAATGAATATATTCTACATTCTGATTAACACCAAGATATCGCAAACACCGACTGTCCGACAAAAAATTAAAATTATTTTTATCCGTTACAGAAAAATCTTAAAATAAACGTAATCCGTATAACAGCACGATCAAACGGGAGGTGAACGACGAGATCTTATGCCGACTACGAGTAAATTAATACACAAAAGTGCGTTCCCAATTAACCAATAAACAACACTTTAGCATATATAGTACGTTGCAAGTTTTTAATAACAAACTTTTTTTGTGTTTTCGTTAATAATATTTAAATATTACATATGCTGTTTTCTTTTTAATAGAAAGAAAATCATTCGAATGAAGTTTATCTTTACGTTCTGAAAACGCTGACGTACTGTTCGGAGTAATTCAATTCACGCTTTTTATAGAGTTCCTTTTGTATCCTTTCTGTTACTTGCAAAAAATAAGCGAAGCAATGTTACATCAGGCGATTACAGGGGCTAAAATTCCAATGAAAGTTAGCGATCCCGAAGATTGTAAAAATTTTTTAGGTGTCTACCTAAAAACGGACCCACAAACTAATCCCGATATTGCGCCGTGGTTCGGGAGGGAGTTTCGGGAGCTGAATTATTGGCTCTCCCAGTTTCTGACCGGCCACGGAGCTTTCAGGACGTATTTATACAACAGGAGAAGAGCAGATAACGTGGAGTGTCCTTACTGTTCAGAAATTGACACCCCTGAGCATGTAGTGTTCCTATGTAGAAGATGGTGCGACGAGAGACAGGAATGTGAAGCGTCCGTGGACCCGATTCAAGTTAATAACATAATCTCCAAAATGTTGAACAACGAAGAACGGCTCGTCACAATAGCAAATTTCGTGGCTAACATCGTGCGACAGAAAGTTAGACCGTAAGGAGATAAACAGTCATGAACTGATGTTAAAAAAAGTCGTAGTCCTGAGATCAGTTGAAGAACTGGACCGGAGAGCGAAGGGGTTACAGGCAGCCCTCTGCGGAGCCATCGCTTGTCTGCGCCTGTACGGATAGGCGATGGTGATGAAGCACGGAGACTCTTGAACCCCGAGGTCAAAGCCACCCCCGGAGTCGTGTAGTGGTTAATTGCTGATCCGACCTCGGGTGGGGAGAAACGGTGAACAAGAAGTTTTAGTCGGTAGGGTGCGGGCACACATAGGCTCTTAATAACATCTAGCCGAACCGGTACGAGCCCGACACTCTCCCACATATGGGGGGTACGTAACTGGTATTTCTCCGCAACATCGATAACAAAAAAAAAAAAAATAAGTGTCTACCTAATTGTAATTAGGCGGACACCTGATTAAATTAGGTATCCACATCTGAAGTAACATTCAAACACCAACTTTCTCAAAACGGTGTGCAGATTTTTTGTCGATTTATATACCGGACGGATAAACCCATCCTCATACGCGATAAAGTTCTCATTCGGTATCTAAACTTCATTTCATCGTAACCGTAATTCTCCGACTGACAGCTTGTAAACGGGATTATTTATTTATTTATTCTTTTAATATTTTTCTTTCAGACTTTTTGTCGGAATAATCTTTGCATTTATCACCCGATTTAAGATATTATCGACTGAAAACGTGCATACTTTGACGGTTAACGTACTTAATACGCCTCAATCATAAATCCATCGCTTAACCGACAAGTATAAGCCGCAAGCGGCGAAAAAGCAGATACGCGCGTACTGTGCAGAAGGACTTTTATGTATGTTCTGTGCGATATTAGCGATTAAGAAATCCGATATGATAGCATTCGTGCAGTCAGGAAGATTCTGGAGTACGGTATACTTAAAGAAACTATTAAACTTTATTTTAATCACGATCAGACAGTGCAGAACGGTAAAGTTTATAGCATCGAAAGCTATAAGTTAGTTCACTATATAGTAACCAATCGATCCCGCACAAAAAGCCCTCGTCGATTATTATTTTAATATTAATGGAACAGAACAAAAAACGACTAAGCCTTTATTAACAAATAATACTTTTTAATTAAAAAATATTTCGACGATAAAAAAGATGTTTGAAATAATTTTTTTTAGAAAATGTCACAATAAATATCATATTACTGTGTTACTTCGATTTCGTTCTGTAATTTTAAAATTTTTAACAAATTTATCCGTGTATATAATTTATAAATTAACGTGAAAGTTTAGTTAAGTTAAGTTCGTAATGAATGTAATTTTTTTTCATTTCACTAATTTCAACAGAAAATTAAATAATATAGCAAGTTTCTAGAATTTTGTTATCGACCTAACTTTTATCCCCGTGCTTAATGAAAAACAATTTAAATTTTGAAATCACAATTTACAATTAATGCCACAAATTATTCTGGTTATTTACCGATTTTATACAGGAGTAGCAAAGAAAAGATTGTGGACAATAAACTTTATTTCTCATACAATAAAACATAAAAAAGTAATTATCTTGAATAATACTCACAAACGTATGTATGTATGTACGTTAAATCAGAATATCGGGGGTCACTATGGTACGGTTTGTTTAAATCTCATGAAGGGCTAATCCAGTAAAAATTATTCTTTTACCATACTATTGAACAATGAAAGTATTCATTGGACTAATGTAGCTAAAGCGCCCCGCAACCGAGAAAGCAGTACAGTTTAAATCGAGCACTGCTCTATCTTTATAGCGTCATGTTTTGGTGTAACGGTATTTTAAATCGCTAACTTAATTACGTTCGATATAGTTCTTCTTTTTTTTCTTTTTTTTTTAACGAAAAACATTTACATGTTATCAACGCCCGGAAAACAAAGATGAAATATAAAATCTAACAAAACAAAAAAAAAAACTTAAGCTAGAAATTTAAAAACAAAATTAAAACTTAAACTAAAATATCAAAAAACAAAGATAAAATAAACATTTTAAACACAAAAAGATACAAATACTATTACAGCTAACATACTAAAAAAATAATTAAAACTACTAACACAGATAAAAAACTTAAAAATAAATAATATTTAAAAACGAACTCTATATAAAATATATATAAAACAAAAATAAAAATAAAAAAAATTAACAAACTCCGAGAGGAGTGTAAAAGGCTCCTTCTCGGATAACAAGAAAATAAGTTTTAAAACGAAACTGGTAACAAAAAAAACTGGTTAGAAGGTATCTAACATACTAATCCTTCTAAAAAATAAAAATACCCGGTCCAAATCTTCACCGTTACCCACGATTTGACGAATGTTCCTGGGAAATTTATATTTACAACGCAAGGCCGCATAACGCAAGCAATCCACAAGGACGTGGCGCACAGTCAAGCAGCAGTTACATCGTATGCATGTTGGGGCGTTTACTGCTGATATCATACAACCATGATTTGCTCTCGTATGCCCAATTCGAAATCGGCAGAGGACCACTTCCTCACTACGAGTTTTTCTACATGAGGAGTCCCATGGCAACACAGAATCCTTAATGTGCCGCAGTTTTTTATCGATGGTAGCAGTCCAGTCCCTTTGCCGCTTTGCTCGAAGAGTCTGTTTTACACAATTAATAAAGTCAGAAGCAGCAACACGAGTGGTGAAAGGAGATTGATTGCATGCGTCTTTAGTAGCGGAAACTGCACGTTCATTACCTGGAATTTCCGCCTGGCTAGGAATCCAACAGAAACTCATTTGTGTATTGCCACGGTTCAACTCAGCGTAAACAACAGTATCGTTCTGTTTCGAACCATCAGTGTATACTATTGCATCTTGGTTTATCTTGGAGAGAATAACAGTGAAACATTTGCTGGAAGACAGGTGGTGTTGATTTTTTAATGTATATCGTGTGGTCAAACATGAAATTTATACGGTTGATTCCTCACGGAAGATATAAAAACGGATACGGTGGAAAAATAAAAGGTGTGTCAACATTTATAAGGTGCCATAGACGACGGGTACAAACACCTACAGATGCAGTACAAGGTGGATGTCCTCATACCTTCCTAAATTAGAATTCTCAAGGACCGAGTCAAGAGCCGGCTGATTTGGCTGCTAAAAGCTGGTCCCGTCTATCCTAAATTGATGGCTCACTGTAGTCAACAAGTAAGCTAGCAACAGGGCTTTATCTAAATGCACCTTTGGCAAGCCGAAGGAAACAGCATCCAGCATTTTAAGCACGGTACGACGCGCTGAGGAATAGGCGACACAACCGTAATCTAAACGGGAACGAACTAAGGAATAATAAAAACGTATCATACATGACCGATCAACACCCAAATTGGTGTTGCTAAGGACTCGCAGCAGATCTAAAAGTTTGAAACATTTTGTTTTTAATTTTTTGATGTGTTTGATCCAAGAAAGGCGGCTATAAAAAAATAAACCTAACAACTTGACATCAGCAGAGATAAGCTCGCCGTTGAGTAAAACTTGCGGACTGAAATGGTCTCGCAGCCGAGAAAAACTACACATTTTGATTTTTCAAGGCGAGATATAGTGTTCTGTAGTAGTCTCTCTGCTAAGGCTGTTATATGAGACGTAATATATATAGCAAAATCAACAAAAACGAACATGAAACAGGTGGCTGCATATATTTAGTGATACCGTTGATGGCTATGGAAAATATGGTGGCACTTAAAAAAACTCCTTGAGGTACTCCATTCTCTAAGATGACGCTACCAAGTAGAAAATCTCCAACACGAACACGGCAAGTCCGGTCATTTAAGAAACCTTTGATTAAAGCAAGCATGTTGCTCTTGATTCTCCGTTCTTTGAGGGTGTAAGAATACCACGTCGCCAGGCCGTGTCGAACGCCTTTCTGGTATCAAAGAATATAGCGATGAGGCGCTGGCGTAGTAGGAAAGCGTTTGAATGGCTGTTTCCAATGACACTAAATGGTCAATGGAAGATCGTCCTTGTGGGAAACCGCACTGTTCTCGAGATAAAAGGCCATGTCTTTCTAAGTACCATATAAGCCTGCCGTTCACCATTCTCTCCATCACTTTGCATAAAACGCTTGTCAAAGAGATAAGGCGGTAGCTTGAGGGGCTTCCTTTTTCTTTACCAGGTTTAGGTACTGATACGACAATGGCTTCTGACCACATCGAAGGGAAAACTTGTGAGGAGAATATTCTATTATAAATAAACAGTAGGTGTTGTAGCGCCGAATTAGGAAGGTGTGAGAGCATACTGAAACGAATTTTGTCAGGTCCATGGGAAAAAAAAACCGAAAGAGGAGATAAAAATTAGAATACAAAAAGTATAATTAAAAATATAGTATATAATGGAATAAATACGTAAGCGCATAATAGAACGGTATAGAAAAATACATCAAACCGATAATCGAATGACTGATGAACTGAAGAAAAAACGAATAAACAAATACTGAATGTACGCGACAAAATCTAAACGCGCGAGCGCGCACACACAATACTTTCAAGACGTCTCCGAGTCTAAAAAGCGATTGGGATTTTTGTTTTTTAATTCTTTGTATTCATCAAAATGAAAACACAGTGGTTACCGATTACTTAACATAAATGGTTTTACAAATAAATATTGCATTGCCTCTGTGGCGCGAGTAGTAGCGTCTCGGCCTTTCATCCGGAGTTCCCGGGTTCGAATCCCGGTCAGGCAAGGCATTTTCACACACGCTACAAATTATTCATCTCATCCTCTGAAGCAAACTTAACAGTGGACCCGGAGGTTAAACACAAAAAAAGAAAGTAAATATTGCAGATATCAAAATAAATTACTAAATAAAACATTTATATCTGTTAGGGAAAAAATCAAATAACTGTGCAATTTAGATCGGACTGCATAACAAACTGTTCATAAATCGATAGATATACATTAGAAACGAGATCACGTTAGGAACGCCGTCTACTAGGTTACTCGGTGTAGCACACTTACTGTAAGTGTACTACACCAAGTAACAATTAATCCTATACAGCTTGGAATAACGAACGAAAAATCGAGTGAACTATCGATACAAGCAACACAAGATACGAAATTAGTAATAAAGAATAATAATATACAATTAGTATATACAATAACCGAATAAATGAGATTTATTAAAGCAAATTAGAAACCGTTATTTGAATATAAATTATTTGTACACGTTAAATAAAAACGCATTGAATTCTGGTCTTATTTATTCTTAAAAGATTCATAAATAGTAACAGTGTTTTAGCAAAGAAAATCTTAGGTTAATTTTAAATGAATAGGTCGAAAGCTCCTTTAATTAGGTAATTAATTAATTACAAACGGTATAGAAACAAATTATATAAGTCGTAAGCGGAAGCGTACTGAAAATTATGGAATAACTTCAAAGGAAAAATGCAAAATTTAAACTTTTTATAGAAAATAAAAGAAACGTAACCTGTATTAATCGGAAGTAAAATCAGTAATAAAAACGAACATAAAACATAGTAAATTAATAAACTGCTAATTAAGATAATCAAAATCAATAAAAAATATGTTTCCTACAAAACAACAACGAAGAAAATTAAATCTAAATTCATTAAGAATTTACAGTAATACACTACACTGATAAAACGAAATAATATATCCGAGTATACTGTGTCGGTACTCAAGTTCAATATTAGGCGAATAAAAACTAATCCACGAGTTTTTACCGGCTTTATTCTGTAGCAAAAAAGAACAGGAAGAAAACTTTTGCGGATACGCTGCAGAAAGCCGAGAAGAAGAGTATACGAGTACTACAGAGAAAGACGGAGATACAGAAAGAGAACGAGAGACTCATTTTCTATCTCGAGGCAATTCTTCATCGGCCGAGCTCTATACGTGATCTGGCCGAGTATTTCCCAACAGGGAACAAAAGAAAATTGCATTATCAAAATGAGCCGTTCGGTGTCGTTAGGGGAGGGGTTAACGCTGATCATGACAAATACCGATACATTGTTTATAAGCGAGGAACCGAGTGCGGAGTCGAGAGGGGCGGGAGATATAAGGGAGAATAAGTGAAACGGAGAAAGAGAATACGTCTAGAACCACTTAGTCATACTTAGCGGCCCCAGCGCCCCAGGCAAGCAGAGTAACTACCAAGCTGTACACCGTCGTTTAGTTAAAGCAACGTTAATTCGCCTAGCAATTGAATTTAAAGTCTCCATCGATCAAAGGATTCTTATATAAGGTTCCTCTTCTGCTTTAATGCAAATTATTAAAACAAATGATACTGTATCTATAGAATTCCTTCATACGTACTCCTAAATTCATTCATCCGTAGTTATTATTACGTTCGGAAAATTAAAGCGGGCCTATTAACGTAAATTCTGGATTAAATACGCGATTCTGAGTCACGCCGATAACAAACGTATATTTTCATTCAAACGAACGATAAATTACTAAAACAAATGTCGAAACGGAAATCAGTTAGCGAGTAAAAGGAACGTAATCTTAAAAATATATATTCGTAATTTAATAAAATAATCGAATACACCGAATTGATTATTTTAAGACACACTAATAACCAGGAACCGTAGATCGAGACGGTCGTAAGCGACCTGAAACGAACGAGTCGCCGATCATTCCTGAACACTGACACAGCCATTATTAGCGAGAACGGCTAATAACGGCTGCACCCGGTACGCCACGAAACGAGGAATAAAGTAGTGCCCTGTTTCTTTGACATTACAAATATGCGGTACTACACCGACACACCACACAACGTAAGGGTTTACAAGTAACACATTCACCGATCGCGATCACTACAGGGAATGTCCAATAAAAATCATAATTCTTAAACAAACCGCCTCTCATTAACGCCTTCTGTAACTTACGTGGTTGTGAAATATCACAAACAAAAAAAAAAAAAAAAAATCATTTATTGTCAAGGAAAAAGGAAATATAAAAAGATAAATATAACAGTTTGCTGGAGGGTTAAGGTTTAGATCTTCAATGTTAATCGATATTATTATTTCTGTTCCTGAGATAATTAGATAAATACGAAACGATACCAAAATCCTGAAATTGAATCGTCTCACTAGGAAGATTGCAGTTCAGAACTGCAGCACTTTGCGCCTTCTCGAATTCTTTTCAGACACCGGTAGTGCCCTAACCGTACTAGCTGTACTTGTAGATAATATACGTTACTGTTAGCTCCGGGTCAGTATTTGTGTTTCGCGATCGCCAATGCGATCGTTAAAGGAGCGAAAATTGACTTAAATTTATTTTTATCACGGAAATACAATAAATCTCTAAATAAGGACACTGCTAAGACCAAAATTAAACTTACGAACGATTTAAACGTTTCAAAAAGAACAGTACATCCATCTGTGACGACTTAGTTTCGGCACCCTTCAACCGGAATCAAAGATGTAAATGTTGCCGAGGTTCGTGATAAAATCCACGAACGTCTTTGAAAACGTTTATGAAGCTTTAGATACGTCGCACAGGATTTATCGGAAGAATTTTGAATACGCGCCTACGGAAAAATTGGGCCCACGCCTGCGAACGATCCAACAAAAAACATCGCGTTCACGCGTGCAAGAAGTCATACGAACACGGTCGTCATTTCCACTCCGCCTAGGATGGTTTTTTCTTCTGAAAACTAAAATTACGTCCGAGGGAAAGCATCTGACGCGTAAGAAGATTCAACAGAAATAGCAGGATACGGTGAAGAGGTTGAAAATAAATTACTTCTAGCAGCGTTTCCGAGCTGTGATCGACGCATTAACCGATTCGATTACTTTAAAGATAAAGTATTAGTAGACTAAAACAAAAGTAGTCTACTAATTTCGTTTTATTACGAGTGCAGATTTTCAATAAATAAATTTCAGGTAACCTATAGTAGTTAAAGAGCTTCCGTTGTTATTTTTAACACAAGCGAAAAGAAAATTTAAAGAAAACTGAAGGAAAAGAAAATATTTTCAATAATCCTCCGCGAAATACAGAAAACGCTACAATTCCGTATCGCTAACTACTTACAGCTGACAATTTCATTACATCGTTCGGATAATCCGATTAAATTAATTAAATCTGTACACCGGTTTTTACTTACGAGCATTTACTCGTTATATATTTCAATTCGTATTATTTTAATTCGTACTTCACAATTACACAGAAAGATTTTACGGGTGTTTTTTTTTTTTTTTTATTAATCGATTACGATTTAATTAATAAACAGCATGACCGCGTTCGAACACGACCGTCTTTTGCAAATTTATTTCCGAAATAACGCTCCGTAAATCTCCTTTCATATATTTTTCAACGTATACTAGATTACAGATAAATATAGTTTCTTCCGCACATTATCTTTCTTGAGAGCGATCGAAATACATTTCTACATATCTCGGTAACGGAAATTCTAATTTATTTTTAAACGCTTTTATTCCTGAACTCCTTGTACCAGAATACACAAACTTTGCCGACAAATTCGAAGAATAACCAAAGACGTCTCTAAGAGCAAATATTTATGTTGGAAATCTCACCAATTATACACATACAAACGACCTACTTATAAAAACGGAATAGAAATCGGGCACTTTTTCCTTTTTTAACAATAATAAAACGCTTATAAGGTGAATTTTACAAGAATAAATTTAGAAAAAAATACGCTATTAACTATCAATAATTATATTTTTCCCAAGAATTCGCAACGATCAGCTATTACGCGGTTATAATCATTCTACGATTCGATTTATTTTTTCCAGCGTTTTCATCGTTTAAGTACTCGATTAATCGAGGTTAATGGTAACAGTTAAACCTATTAAAACTAATAATCGAACAAGGATACGCTGTAAAGTTCATTATAGCATAGTGGATTGCTCGTAACGGTGACGACAGAAGCATCTCCTATTAGCAGAACGGTTAAGAAACAATGATCCCTCATATTATTAGCAGCAGAAGCAGCGGCGACAACTGTTATGTACGTACAATACATAATAATACATATCCGACCCTTTAAATTACACCTCTTATTAAATTCTGAATGAATGAATGAATAAGACTGAACGACATGCATATTATATAATGAGGGAGACGACAAACAAGCATCAAGGAGCGGCTCGGTAACCGCCGCATCGTACACCGTACCACACTTACTATATTAACAACGAACACTTAAAACCACCCTGATTTAGAACAAAGGTGTGCACACAATAACTGAAGGTGAAGTATTTAATTGTCGGTAAGGCGAGTGCTTAACTGAACTTAACTTGTACAACTAAAACCGCTACTATTACTATTACAAGAATATTATCTGCTTATCGGGTAAAATCCGGCACCGGACTCACTTGTTCCCTCTTGCACCCCTAATACTTTCCGTCGCTTCCCCCTGAACCGCTATGTAGAGCAGCTCTGCAATGAAGTGGCACATCGACCCACACATTCATTACCTACCTCCTTTTGTTAAACAATAATTAAAACCCACATCAGTAATTTACATCGTTCTTCAAACAGCTTTAACATAATTTCTGATATATAGCCTATAATTTCCTCCTCTTTAATATAAATATATTATACAATATTATGAACGGCTTTAAGATGATGATGATGATGATGATAATAATACCGAAGATTCTGAATATCTCCGATGATATTCAGACAAAAAGATTTTAGCCGTATATATTTTACGATAAATTATACTTGTATGATATAATTATAATAAAAGGCTGAGAATGATGTTTCTCAGCAGTTGTATAAAGCTTGAAGTTTTATCCTATCCCATATAATAAAAATTGAAAATTACCTCTACCCTTATATCCTTGTACTTAAACTAACAGTAATAAAAAAATAAACTCCGTAAAAAACAAGCAATATTTAAAAAAAGAAAAACTATGGAATAGTTTAAATTTAATTTTCAAGCGACTTAATTTTAAGCATTTGGCACCGTTGGTATTAATACAATTTGGATAACTTAATGTTTCCAATTACCAACGATTTTCAGTGTATGTGTCCTAGCGCTTTCGGAGTCACTTCTCCATCATCAGGGATTTTGTTGAAATTGTTAATTTAATATTCATGTGTATAAATTCTCTATGTATAATTATAATTAAATTTAAGTTAAAATTATTACGTTCGTAATAGTCGATCGTCAAATAATGAAATAATTTATACGTCAATAAGAATGTAACGTCATGTCCGTACAATGTTTACGACTATTATCTAACGACTATAATTTTTACGACTGATAGTCGTAAACATCTTACGGACATGACGTTACATTCTTATTGACGTATAAATTATTTTATTATTTGACGATCGACTATTATGAACGTAACAATTTTAGCTTAATTATAATTATATATAGAGAATTTAATCACATGAATATTAAATTAACAACTTCAATAAAATCTCTGATGATAGAGAAGTGACTCCGAAAGCGCTAGGACACATAATTGAAAATTGTTGGTAAGAGAAACATTAATTAATACAAACAGTTTAAATTCCGAAGTATTTTTGTGAGCCATGTATTTTTTTTGGGGGACAGAGTATTTTTAAAGGAACAAGTCTATTCTTTAAAATACGTCTAGTAACTGTAGAATTGTTGAAGGGAAAAACTTATTTTTATTTTTGTGGCGTACATTTCAAGCCGGTTAACGTAAAGCATTGCAAAACAGTAATAAAAATAAATATTATTAAAACTGTCAGTCTTATTTTGAAAACTATAAAATTAATCTGCAAGCGTAAAATAACCGTAAGGAAGCGTAGAAAGCGGTAGAATACAATAAACGATGTCAACATACCTGTCGTTTAATTTCAAGAAGGCTTTCTTAGCTGTTTGAATATATTCAATAATTATTTACACCCACAAAAGTAATTAAAATTCTATACTTTTAATACGATGCAACAAATTTTTTTCTTCTATTGCACTAATAAACTTATAAATATACAGTACAAAAAAAAACCATTTAAAACTGTTTAAATTACAAAAATTAATACTACTGGTTTTATTAATAAATTTGAATTGTAGGTAAATATTTTGAAAATATCTCATAGAAAGCACTGATTTTAATAAATAAATCGGATTAGCAGATATTACACATATTTTTTATGAGATTAATAATCAAATTATTTTAAAAAAATAATAATAAATGGTCATATTACGATTAGTTATTAAAAATCCTAAAGAAACTTGTATATCTATACATGTAGACTTAATTCAAATAAGCTACTTAATTAGATCGAAAATAGAAGACAGTTGGGGTTTAAGCAATATCTTCAATTAACAACAGAATCGTAGAAAAAAGAAAATCGAAAATTCATTTTCGGTACGGAACTTGTAATTTTACTAAAATAAAAAAAGTTTATTGTAAAACTTTCATCGACCCTCCTTACGAAATTCTAATCCGTACTGCTTTTGTACGAACCGAGCAATTTTTCGTCAGGTATTAATATGCTTTGTCACGTACTAAGAAATAAAACATGCGCGCATAAGTAAATAAACAGCGGTCGCTTAAAAATAAAAAAGAAACACTTATAAATTACAATTCAAGAGACAGATTTTTAAAAAATGAAAATGCTTTTATTTAATCCGTTTCAAAAAAAATAAAAAAGAACAAAAATTAATTCCGGTATAAAATTTCTGTTTTACGACGTTGAATAGCTGATACTATTGCTATTTGTTAGAGTACACCGCTATCCGCTATCGCGCGGGTTATAATAGTGTTGTAGGCAACAGAACGAGTACAATACCGAGGGTCCGGTGTCTCGTATGAAAAATGTTACAAGAGTTCAGACTAATGTGTCCTTTGTCCACAACAATGCCTTTCTCTTCAGCAGGAAATTTATTTCTACGCTACACTCATTACTGCTTAACGCTTACAGCTTCATTCTATATTTGTTTAGAAATCCGATGGATAATGTGCAATGTATCTTCCTTTGCCAGCATCTTCCTCTACGCACATAAATTATAACATAATACTGTTCAGAAAAATAATTATGACTACAGTGTTTTTTTTTTCTCTTTTTTAAATGAAACGAACACGCGCACGACGAGCAATAAAACACGAATGAATCGAGTAAATTTTGATGCCGAGTAACAAGAGGTCTATATAATAAAAATAAATGATGATCTAGGGGCTCCTTCATAATCGTTATAAACAAGGAGTATGTACCTAATAAAAATAAATTATTAATTTATCTTACGGTAATCTACACGTAAAATCTGCATCGTGCTTATTCGAGTATACGTACAAAATCTCGCGGAGATTTACCCTCGCGAACGTGAATCTCAGAGAGATTCAACCCCAGAAGAGTAAATTTAAGATAAATATTACTCAGGAAAAATATCACGATAAACAGTCCGATAACTAGTCCTGTCTCTGAATCACCGCCAGTATGAAATTTCATCCCTATATGCGATCGGCAGTTTCGCACAAGTACTGAAAATAGGATTTATGGAGAATCCCATTTAGAATTTTATGAAAAAATTAAAAACAGAGACAAAACTCACTCGACGGGAAAATAAACAATACCGACTGACAGAACTGAACCTCAATGTTAATTAAACTTACAGATTATATATCAAATAATAATTAAAACGTTATGCCGGTACGTTAACTTTGCAACGTTACCAATACGCGTTCGACATTCAATTCAATTTTAAAGAGCATCCACCGTACTCTTCGGACTCGACACCACCGATTGCTTTAATTTTTTCATCCCTAAGGCGACTATACGGCCAGAGGAAGTTTCAAAGAATGATTTTTAGGAACGTTTCAACTAAGTGTTTATAAATGTTGCCAAAATGTGTCTAGCTGTCGAAGGAAACTGCTCTGAAGAAAACACAATGTAATTTGTAACGTAAAAATATTTTGAAAATACATATTAGAAAGCACCGATTTTATTAGTAAACTGGATTTGCAGATATTACACATAATGAGGACATCTTTTATAAATTAAAAATGTACCTAAAATTAATAATCAATTTTTCCTAAAAAAAAGAAACATAACAATAACAATAATAAACAGTCATATTACGATTAATTATTAAAAATCTTAATAAACCTGTGTACCGGTTGACTTAATTCAAATAAGTGACGTAATTTGATCGATAATAGAAGAAGGTTGGGATTAATATTAACGAAAGCATAATTCCCTTAATTTTATTAGTTAATTCCCATATCTTGTATTACCACGCAATAATTTTGCATGCAGGTAATGATTATTGAAGCCGCCTAAAATAAAGCAATTACCGGCGGTTGCATTTTTTAACATCCTTCCGTACTTTTAATACTACACCGGCATCTGACATGAACGCATCGCTTTATCGAGTGCCGACTGTTTAATTAATTTTAAATTTAATTAAATTCAAGGTTAAATCAAACAAAAATCTAAAATTTACATATAGTACTCTATCGGTTTAGCAACGATATTTTTCATCGCCGCAACAAACGTTGGGAGAATAAAAATATTTCAGTTTTACTCATATATTTTTTATTAAATGAACTATTTAATACTATTTGTTATCAAATAATGATAGGGAAAACCTATTTTTTGCATATATACGCTCCAAAAACAGAGATTTCATTATATTTTTGCGATCAGTCGGATAGAGAGATAATAATCATCGGATCGATCTCGCGCAAAAAACAAATCAGATAACCGAGGATGTACGACGTAGTATACGCGCATTCTGAAATTTCATACGTACACAGATAATGAATTCGCAGAATTATATTGCGCAAATTATAATTCATACGGTACTGTATTTTCAAAAATAACAAATTTTTATATTTATTGTTGTTTTAATCGTTCGGTCAGTGTGCATCTTACCGTCCAGAAAATCACAATTCGAAAAATACGTCCACAACCACACAGTATTAGTTTTTCTTTTACGTTAAAAAAAAGGAGAGAAAAGAGAAGATTACATACGATTACAATGAGAAAACGAGTTTAAAATTAAACCGATACACTAATATTATAAGGAAAAACTAAATAATTATATCGAAATAATAATTATTTATAATTAAAATCATTTGTATAATGAAACATATAATTAGAACACAAAAAAATAAACGAAAAACATAATATCCTTACAGAGAGCGCAATCAGGGTGTAATTTTTTTTCTTCGCTTAGAGAAAACAAAATGTAAAGGATTAACCGAAAGGAAAAATAAAGCAGTTTGAAATGTAGCGTCCCCTCGCATACCCGCCCTACGCTAATGACACTAATTTTTATTACATTTTAAGTAGACCTACTCAGCAGCATTCAGGCTCGGCGCATAATTACACATTCAAAGCGGTGGAGGGGGCAGAATCCTGGTTCCTGGATTAGTGCAGAAAGAGAGATTCTGTATTATATTATACAGCTTGATGGCCTTTTAAAACTCGGCAGGGATCATTTAAATACTCGCCTCACGTTCGAAAGGAATGAAAACTTGAGACGGTTTGCGTTTTGAAAATCCCGTCATGCACTGTAATTAGCCGATGGTAGTGTGAGTTGAAAAAGGGGTATGCACTGGTGACCTCAACCGCGGCTGCTCTTTCGCTCATTCAAGCAGCAGCGATCGTCCTTGAGCGGAAGAGATCGATCGACGGTCGTGTTGCTCTCGCTGTTATTATTATATTCTTATTACTGTAAAGGAAGAATAAGAATTTTTCCGTAAATCGCAATCGATTTAAAATAAGTCTATACGACTTAAGCCCTCTACGACGTATTATACGACAACAGATAGCTTATAACCATGGTTCTCAGCGTTTTTAGGTCTGCGGAATCCTCTGAAGTAATCTGTACGGTATTTCTTTGTGAGAAAGGATACAACTATATATATATATACATAAATATATAAACAGAATGTTCAGGTATATAATTGCTTGCTTTTACGTACCGATGTTTACTAATAACTACAGGAATCGCTGAAGCGATCTGAAAAATACCTTTTTTATATTAATATTATTATTTTAAGGACAGTCGGCGTAAATTTATCCAAATAACTCCGTCAATGGAAAACCAGAGGGCGCGACGTATTTTAGTCATTTTCCTGTAATATTCTGGTCCCTGACTAAATCACGGCTTGTATGAGATAGCTAAGAGGTTCCCGCGAGTGAAATTTAGAAAGTAAAACTGAATTTTATTTTGGTACTACGTTAATAAAATCCGGAAAAACTATCCTCAAGAAATCAACGATTTAATATAAAATACGTTGTAGTATGTAAGCGGGTGACGAAATTTTTTGTGGCAAGCACTGTCTATATATTGTACATATAAATACAATCTTGATGTAAACTGCTAAAAACGAATTTTATTTTCATGCCGCCTTTGCGTTTCATACAAAAGCGAAGCAAAATGGCTTTTAGTCTTTTGGGTTTATTTATTTAAATTTTTGACCACCATCTTTCGGCGTTTTTGTAGGGATTACACACCAACGGATTTAAGGAAACTTGGCAGAATGAACTCATTGTAACTAGATATAGCGACTTAAACGATCGAAACTTTAGCTTTGTCTATATCTTCAGTTGAAATATTTACAGACAGGTCACACTTACTAGTTTAGGATGATGCGCTTTATACGTTCATTAATTTCAGAGATATTATTTAAGACTGACACACACACACACACACACACACACACACACACACACACACACACACAAAATTGCACCCTACTTTTGTAGTAGTTTTGGACTCCGGATTTCAAAAGCAGGGCAATGATAAAACGGATACCTTGAAAAAAAAAATAATACTAAAAATATTTCCTTAGAGACGATGATTCAAAGTTACTGATTTTTTTACATTAACTGTTGTATTATGAGGGGCCACACGCGCTAGAATTCACAGAATTACTAGAGCAGAAGACAATAATCTAATCATTAAGGTGAAAGAATATACTTCGGTGTAATTAAATATTAAAATGTCAATGAATTCATAATATCACTTAAAAATGTAGAAAAGAGTACAATATTTGAAAGAAAACAGGAACACTTACACTTCTTTGATATTAAAATGTTTCAAAAAACCATTTGTAATATTTCTTTCTACGTTAGATGTGAATGAAAAAAAGAAAACACCGCTCAAAAAAAACCTAGCGATTTTATACAGAAGTTGTTATCATAAGAGTGATAGAAATACGCCGCTATTTTAAAACTAATTAAGTTCAGGAATGTTACTAAACGCTGTATATAAAGTGATTATTATGCGATTACAATAAAATTACTTAACGAGACGATAAAATGAAAACGGGAAATATAAAATAATACGGAGAAACAAAAAGACCAACTTAAAAGTGATACGTACAGAAGTGCTGCCAAGCACGTTTGTGATGACCAGCGATACGTTGAGTTTAGCAATAAACAATAGAAGGTTAAAATTGTAGCAGAAAGAGAAAGGAGGGGGATGAGAAAGACAGAAATACAAAGCTATGTGTCTAACGACAACACGTCTCACAGATATTATAATAAGAATTCCCAAACGTCATTAAGAGCAGGGGTTCAATTAAAACAAGTCTGCGCGAGGCAAGAGAGAGAAAGAGAAACGGGAAGCGACAGAGAGCGACAAAGACAGAAAGCATAGACGGAGAAAGAGAGAGTATTGCACTAGCTCAGACTGTTTGTCGTATTCGCCATCACCTACCCTAAATTAAACAGAGATAAAACAAATTAGGTGACTCCAGAAAACGTACGACTTTTTATTCGATGCAATTGAATACAACAGGGTCTAAAGTATCTACCCGAAGGTATTTTAAAAGTACCGTTAAAATACATTCGCATAAACACATGCGCTCATAAACGAACACACACGCATCGCTTCAGAATTAATTATTTTATAAAAGTACTGCGACTGCAGAATGCTAATACAGGTGGCCCTAAAAAAAATTAAGGAATTAAATATTTTCTAAGTAAGCAGTAAAAATATAAATGACGGTAGAAAGACAGAGATATGAAAAAAATGAGTTCGAATGATTTTCTAGAGATTTATGTTAAACCGAAACCTATCGTCGTATAAACTGCGGTCGCTTCGTTTCGGTTGTACATTTTTTTGAACAGCCGGTGCTTGAAGCCATAAGAAGATCAGATATTTATTTTCTGATCGTCACATTTTTAATGTACATCCAACAGTTGAGAATGTAAATGCTTACTCGACCGCAATGAACTGATCCTAAAATATGAATAAATTATACTTTAGGCTACGGTTCAGTAATTTTAATCTATAAGCAGAATAAATGCATATAAATATTCTTACGACTATTGAATTCGATAAGTTTTCTTGATCAAACAGTCGTATTGAGAACTTAACGAAGCTAGAAAGGAGATAGTAAATTCCATCCGTTTTCATGTAGGCGATCGAATCCTCTACGACCATAAATCCGACTCAAGTCAAAATCAATACCGATGGTTTTCGGTTTTTGAGCGTAGGAACAAGCTTTCCTGAGAAAAGGCGCGAGCAAGTCATATTTACTATTTCCACGATTTCCTCAGCCGCTACACGAAAGACGTAGCAGTTAAGGACGGCTAATAAGTGCTTTTACTCAAACTGAATAACCGATACGGTACGTACACCGCTTAATATCGTTTAAGGAAGATCCGTGTAATGTACGATTACTTCATGACATATTAAGAGAATTAAAATTGAAGACAAAGTAAACCTTACGCATCCGTTCGCACTCCAGGTTCGAACAGAACGCAGATTCGATTACAGAATTTTTCTTTATCTTTATTTTATTTTATTTATCTTTATAATAAAGATAATATAATTAGATTAAAGATTATAAAGCGTTTAGGTAGGTCGGAGAAGTGTTCTACAAAGATTCTAATTCTTGGGAGGGTAAGGAACGACTCTTGCTCGCTATTATACTGAAATATGGTACTATATTACCGAGATAAAATATTACCTCATATTACCGGAGCAAAATGGAAACCGTTCTTCTCAAATTCTACGAAGATATCCTGCCACCACCGAGTTCAACACCCGGTTATCTGAACGGTTTAAAACTCAGGATTATCCTCTCTATCGAATGTTGTACCTTAGTGTTGTCCACCCGCTAATTAAATTACTGAATAAGCCTGAGAATATAAACCTGAAATGTTTTGTAAGAGACTATGTCTAATGGATACAATACTCCTGAATTTGAAAACTAACCGGGTATCTGAAGTAGGACAACCTTTTACTTCTTTGAATCCATCGAAATTATTTCGATGGCATCATTAGCTTCAGTTCATCATACCTTTAGGAAAGGAAGAGTGAACAAAAAATGAGAAATAATTAAATTTTTACAACCCAGACTATCTGTTTTTGTTTTCTGGACCGTCTTATTTTTATAACACCGTATCAAATTTAATCCTTATCACCAGTCGGCTGAGGTTTTCGGATATAAAAAAATACGAATTAAAACAAGTAATTTTAATATGCCGAATTTGTGGAGGGCAGGAAAGGGAAACTGAGGTCCGGGAATGCCCGGCGTATCATACGGAAAGCGAACGATACCGATACACGAGCGATTAGTTTTAACAGCCTTCTGGCCGATCTTACTTACCTCTTCCGATGCGCTTCACCGTTACACAGTGAAAGCCGTGAAAAATCGTACCCATATTGTTAATTTTAAGTAACGTTTTGATCGCAAAAAAAGATCTTTGATTTGTAAATAAGAATTTCATATTAATTTAATATCATGTATTTTTCTTTTTGTTTTACAAAACGAACCGGTAATTAATTTATCACCTCCCGTTAATTTATTAAATATTTGCTACAAATCTAAAAATTTTACCTGTATTTTAATAAGTTAACTTTCTTTTTAACGGACAAATTTTACATAAATCGTAAAAGTTTAAAGTATTTATATTGTACGACAGTGTCTTTTACTGATGTAAAAATAGCTTTTCTTATGAGCGATGTTAATCGATTACTTTAGTAAACTTTAGATTTCAACTTTTTTAAGTCGACGAATAGTTAAAAACTAACGAACCGTCGCAGAGTTCAAAAAGTCAAATTTTAAAAAACGATCTGAACAGTATTATTTGCCTTTTAATGCGTCTCCGAATTCGGTTTCATTATTTAAAAAAAAAAGGTTACTGCTTAATTACTGCAGAACATAAACAGAAATAAAAACATTTTTAACGTCACTACGAATAATCGGCAGATTCGGTCAAATTTATTTAAACGGTTAAAACTAGAAAGAAAAATGTTAACGTATGTTATATCAATGAAATAACAATACTACAAACAGACTTCCCACTTTAAAACACGATATATACATATATACGGATGATTTTAACTTTCGGCGCAGATAAATAAAATGAATGGAAAATAACTTCGCGGTTAATTTCAGGAGTCGTGTAACTTTTTAATTGAACTTTCTTTTCTTGTTGCAAAATTATACTATATATTACAGTACGCGTGAAATGTAATGAAGAATGTTTAACGAGTTAAAGGGATGTATACGCGGTAGCATATATACCGTACTGGTCAAACGGTGAAAGAGAGAGAACTGATAGCAGAAATAATAATACGATAACTAGACTCGGGTAGCAAGAGGCGAACGGGGCACGAGGCAGAGCGGCACTGAAAGAATGCTCTAATGATGACGTTTGTAATTCATATCTCCGCAGAGGGAGTAGTCTACGTTATTATTCCCTATCTATTTTGCATATCAATAAAAATAACTCCGGTCCCAAACAATGGGAATATTGTCCATTCTTCTTATGGGCGACTGGCCTTATTGTTTTTGAAATATAACGACATTCAAAACGCCACCCGGCTTGCGGTACCCGCTCCGCTCCCTAATTCTGGTATATAAGTCATATCCATTGTAGCGGCCGGGAAAGAGTGTTCGGACTGGAAAGAGGCGAATTTAAACAATGGAAAACCTGTACCGACCGCCCGTCCGATAACTATATTTTACGGATCATTTAAAGATTTTATATAAAGAAAGGAGCTTTAAAATGCTCAGTGACTTCTAACGTAACGGTGTTCCATTACGGCTAGTTTCCTGACCGTCCGGTTCTTGCGACCGCGATACTCTATATACAGCTACATCTATCTACCTAGTACCGACCTCGCCAACATAATGTGCCGACTTTATCCTCTCAATAGGATCATTCGTAGGTTCTGGCGTTTGGCCTAATTTTCTGTTATTCCAATCCGCAATAAAATATTCTACATAGCACACCGGATCGATAAAATGAACATAATTATTCTAATCGTCTTTCATATAATACACAATATACTACGAAAAAATCTATTCCAAATGATACCGCAGTCCGCACGAAACAAATTTATACGCCGCATGTAAAATACACATGTCAAAATAAAATTCGATGAAAATAATAGCTTAACGTTTCTAGTTACGCAAATCTAAAATTTAATCTTTCCTCGGCGGTAATTTTGAAAATTATTATTAACTTTACCGTATTTCCACCATTGTTTTTTTTACACAAAAATAATTTTTAAAAAAGTCCTGAAGTTATTTGTAAAGAATAAAAAGCTACAAAAATTAGCAAATTTAACCCTAAGCCCGAGATACTTTACGGTGCACAAAACGTAATTAAATATACCGCTACAGAAAATGCCAAATTTTAGCCTAATCTGGAAAAACACTTTAAAAACATATTAAAATTACCGTTCAATCGTCGTGATATGGGTTAAAATCTATTTCCATCGTAGACCCCTATTTAGAAAGAAAAAAGTAGACAGCTTGAAATAGTAAGAATTTTTAAAAAATATATAAAGATTTTATATGAAGAGTTATACGGAGGAAATGAATTAGAAAATGGTGTTATAGAGGAAGAAGAGGAAGTTGAGGAGGATGAAATGGGAGAAACAATACTGAGATCTGAATTTAAGAGAGCATTAAAAGATTTAAATGGCAGAAAGGCTCCTGGAATAGACGGAATACCTGTAGAATTACTGCGCAGTGCAGGGGAGGAAGCGATTGATAGATTATACAAACTGGTGTGTAATATTTATGAAAAAGGGGAATTTCCGTCAGACTTCAAAAAAAGTGTTATAGTAATGATACCAAAGAAATCAGGGGCAGATAAGTGTGAAGAATACAGAACAATTAGTTTAACTAGTCATGCATCAAAAATCTTAACTAGAATTCTATACAGAAGAATTGAGAGGAGAGTGGAGGAAGTGTTAGGAGAAGACCGATTTGGTTTCAGGAAAAGTATAGGGACAAGGGAAGCAATTTTAGGCCTCAGATTAATAGTAGAAGGAAGATTAAAGAAAAACAAACCGACATACTTGGCGTTTATAGACCTAGAAAAGGCATTCGATAACGTAGACTGGAATAAAATGTTCAGCATTTTAAAAAAATTAGGGTTCAAATACAGAGATAGAAGAACAATTGCTAACATGTACAGGAACCAAACAGCAACAGTAGCAATTGAAGAACATAAGAAAGAAGCCATAATAAGAAAGGGAGTCCGACAAGGATGTTCTCTATCTCCGTTACTTTTTAATCTTTACATGGAACTAGCAGTTAATGATGTTAAAGAACAATTTAGATTCGGAGTAACAGTACAAGGTGAAAAAATAAAGATGCTACGATTTGCTGATGATATAGTAATTCTAGCCGAGAATAAAAAGGATTTAGAAGAAACAATGAACGGCATAGATGAAGTCCTACGCAAGAACTATCGCATGAAAATAAACAAGAACAAAACAAAAGTAATGAAATGTAGTAGAAATAACAAAGATGGACCACTGAATGTGAAAATAGGAGGAGAAAAGATTATGGAGGTAGAAGAATTTTGTTATTTGGGAAGTAGAATTACTAAAGATGGACGAAGCAGGAGCGATATAAAATGCCGAATAGCACAAGCTAAACGAGCCTTCAGTAAGAAATATAAGTTGTTTACATCAAAAATTAATTTAAATGTCAGGAAAAGATTTTTGAAAGTGTATGTTTGGAGTGTCGCTTTATATGGAAGTGAAACTTGGACAATCGGAGTATCTAAGAAAAGGTTAGAAGCTTTTGAAATGCGGTGCTATAGGAGAATGTTAAAAATCAGATGGGTGGATAAAGTGACAAATGAGGAGGTATTGCGGCAAATAGATGAAGAAAGAAGCATTTGGAAAAATATAGTTAAAAGAAGAGACAGACTTATAGGCCACATACTAAGGCATCCTGGAATAGTCGCTTTAATTTTGGAAGGACAGGTAGAAGGGAAAAATTGTGTAGGCAGGCCACGTTTGGAATATGTAAAACAAATTGTTAGGGATGTAGGATGTAGAGGGTATACTGAAATGAAACGACTAGCACTAGATAGCGAAAATTGGAGAGCTGCATCAAACCAGTCAAATGACTGAAGACAAAAAAAAACAAAAAAAAATAAAGATTTTAATTTTTAGGAATGGAGGATGCTTTCATACAAACCTGTTTTTTATCTTGATGGTCTATTTCTCTGAAAAAAAGGCCGCCATTTAAGGAACTTGAAAAAAAAATGCAAAGAACGACTGCTTCCGATCGCGAGCTAAATTTTATGGAACTTAAAATTTTGTATTTTTTTAACCGTAAATTTTCCTACTAATTTTCCTGAATTTCGCTCGAAAATACTTAGAATATCAGACGTACATCAATCAGCCTATGTGGATGCAGATATGCGATAAGGAGTTAACCCTTTAAAAATGAAAGTTTTAGATTAAATCGATTAATTTTTCTATTTAGAATTCTAAACGTTTTGCAATATTGATTACACCCAAAAAAACCGATATTAAGTAAAAATATATACAATAAAATCCCTTCGTTTACAGTATATTTTTTGCAAAAAGGGAGACGATTAACTATTGTGTTTTTAAAAACCTGTTAGGTCTTGTTTTTCAAAAACGATTCATCTGCTTGAACGCTTTTAAAGGTAGAACACGTAAGTGAAATTAAAAAAAGGAGTCTAGCAACAAGCGAATCGTTTTATATCCGCATTATACACTGCAAACCGGTTTTCAAAAATGATTTAGCCCGCAAGAAAAGATTGAACAAGCATTATAATGTCGAATAACCTCTCATTTCTGTTGTGTGTCGACGTACAAATATCGCTGCGGTTTCACGGCCTTCACAGTTAATGAATAGCAGTTAACATAATGAATAAAGGTAAACACGATTATTTATTACTTTTTAAACCGGTTTACAATGCTACTGATTTTTATAAATCGTTTTTAATAAACGCAAAAAACTATTTTACTGAATAATATACTAACATTTTGATGAAATTTCACAGTTGCCTTTTAGCAAAAAAATTGTTTTTTTTTATGGTAAGCCGGTAAAGAAAGATATTCTTTATTTTTTTAGTAAAAGGATAAACTACTAGAAAAATGTTATCGTAATATAAACATACAGACCTGCGGAGTTGTTTTTAGCTACGTTCACAATTCTGATTAAACGTTTATCAATCTTATGTTGATAAGCGATGTTGGTTATTACCTTTCTTATTTCTGCCGATAAAAGGTAAGTTTCTACATAATCGACGTAGATTTTAAAGCCATCGAAATTATACGATCACCGTCCGGCAATGTATAGAGGGTTTGAAATCACGAGAATCAGATTTATTTTGTTATTGACTTACGACTTATACGGAATCTTACACGTAAAATCTCAGCTTTTCGACAAGATGTTCACGGCGTTCGGCAAGTTCTCGTTGTACACACCGATTCTTACCGGTTTGGCCTATCTTTTTTAACGCCTTTTTCGTAAATTCTTTTGACATCATAATGTTTACCGGGCATTTTCCAGACCGCCATCTCCGGTTTACGTTTTTCTTCAAAGGATTAAGTACATCTCGCGTAGTCGACCGTTACCAGGGCCGCTTTACTTTCAGTTTCGATGGCTTTATCGCAAAATATGTTCGTTTATCCGCCGACAGTAGTATCCGATCTTTTTTTGTCGAATATTTCCGCTAACCGATTATAAAATTAATCTGTTGGCGAAACGATTCAACGAGTTGCTTTTTGCTTACCCTTAACATTAAGCGTAACATAAGTAACATCGCGTCGTAATATCGATAATACCGTATCGATCTTAAAAATTTAACGCGTTCGATTTGTTTAAACGATTAATAAGGAGATACAACTCGTTTTCTTGAATGAATACAGTGCGCGGTTTCCGATACGACGGAATTTTGGAACCGTCTCTCATATAGACTGTTCCAAAATCAAATAAAGTTTTTCTTCATTTTTCTTGAATATTTTTTTACAATACGTTGTCGTAGATTTTTACATTCAAGAAATATAGGTACATCGTTTCCTTTAAACCTAAACTATTTTTCACCGTTCTGTTTACGTATAACAGATGTCCGCATTCAAATTTTATGTCATCAAATAAAGAAAATGTTTGTTTTATCAAAGTCAGGTTTATTTTCTAATAATAAAAAATAAAAAGTATCGAAACGAGTTCGTTCGAAAAATATAAGTAGCGTGTAAACCGTTATTAAAATAATAATTTAATTTATAATGTACTATATTGTATTCGTTAATTTATTTTACAATCTAAGCTATTAAATAAATTTATTTGTTTTAAACGATTTGTTTCAGATTTCCAGAGCTCTCCTACAAAAGGAAGTATTACGGTTTGCTTACAGAAGATTATAAAGAACGTTTAGAATCCGAAAACAAGCGTTCCCAAAACGCCTATTACTAGCGAGGAATCCGGTGACTATAATCCACAATCAGGTATACTTCTTATTACTCGTAATAATCAGGAATGCGAAGTAAGGCGTAATACAGAAAAAGAATGCGATGATTTAAGCGGAAAATAAAACCGATCTCCTCTTAGTCCGTCGATCGATTATCAGTCGAATCGAAATTCACATAACAATGATTACGGGAAAACAAGTCGGATATAATAACAGTAACCGTCACGATAACAACGTTAAGATTTAACTTTTAATACCGTTGCAAGCATAGATATTAATGATAGTTTATTAATCGATAACTTAAAGCGAGTGAGGTTATTAATTTCATCGTGAATAAAGATAGTACCGCATTCTTTTAGATATTACTACTTCTCACGAACGATGTGATGAGTTACATAAAGAGAAAGGATTAAATAGTAGCGAAGTAGCGGTCGCTATTATTAGTGAGATAATAGATAAAGGAAATAGCAATAACAACCGACGAAAATTCTGAACGATCAAAAAAGACAGAAAAAGAAAATATTCCAATCTATCACGACGACAGGAAAATTAATAGTAATTCAAACCAGAATTATTAATGAAAAACGTAAACGCGTTCCGCCGAAAACTTTTGACGATTTTGCACGTATATGTACTAAAGGATACACAGAAATTCATTCCTAAAAGCTATTTTCACAATTTTGGATTTCCGAATGTATGCTGCAGTGTGCATTAATCTCGGGTTATGTGGCCGAAATAAAGAAAAAACGAACGTACAAAAAAGGACATTTTGATTTTAAAAGAGAGAACAAAACAATATCACAAAATCGATAGCACAGAAATACGTAGAAGATTTTAATAGGAACTTTACTGATCATTCACAAAAGAATTAATGTGGCTTTGAAGAAAAGATCTAATAATAATTGTTCGAGTTAAAAATAGATCATAATGAACCGGCTGTTTTCTGTAGCTGTAAAAAAAACATATTTCCGTTTTCTCTCGCAATAAATCTCATTACTGCCGTAGCACACAACATTTTCCTATCTACAGGATTAAATTTAAGTAAATGTTTGCGTCGGATACAGAAGAAGTAAAGGAAAAAGTAAAATGGTATGAAAATCGAAGACTAGCAGCAAAAAAAAGAAGATACTTGAACAGAAAAGGTTAGCTTTTCCGACTATAAATCAATTTTTTTTTTATAATAACTTCAATTTAAAGTTTAAACGGCCGCAAAAAGAAATTTTTGTTCAAAACGTATGTCGCTCGTCGATGCGGATTAGTCGAGGAGAACTTTAAAGAATAAAGATGAGTAAACAATTATTCGGCTAAGGCGTAAAATCTTCGAAACCTTATAAATGCAGATGTATTTAAATCTGAAAAAATGATCGGCTTGAGATATTTATTATGACGTGCAAAAGACACATCCTTTACCTAAACTGCCGTCTAACATAACTTATTACGAACGCCAATTAAATTTATACGATTTGGGTATTCGTGTAGGAAGTATAAAGGCTCGCACAATTAACATCCGGAGTGAAAATGTAGCGACGCGGACGTGTGAAAATGTGGACGTGGACTCAAGAAGTTGTTTTACTTAAGAATAATTTAAGTAATACTTATGTATTACTAAGTAGCGATTACTTAAACGTATTAAAAAATACTACGGCTCCGGTTAATAAACTGCAGTTGCGGTCTGATTCTTGCGGGGGGACACAATCGAAGTATTAAACTCGTCGTAATAGCACTGTCTGTTAAAATAACTAGTCGATACAAAACATACAGTTACGATTTTGTCACCGGTCCGTACACATTTACCGAACGATTCGGAAATTGGAAATGTCAAGTCGAACTGAAAATTCAGCAAAGATTATATACTCGCAAAAGACTGCTACATCTCTGTAGCAGAAACATGTAGAAAAAATCTACCGTTAATAGAATTAATATATCAGAATTTCTATCGATATCTCTATCGCTCCGAGCTGTTGTAAAAGAAAGAAAGATACGGAAGGTAGGAAAGCGAACCGGTCGAGATGCTATGAAATAAAAATAGTTAAGGATGAAAAGCGTACCTTTTGTTAGAAATGATCTGACAAGCGATGAAGATTTTTAAAAAGTAAACATTCGTAAAAGAATTCGATGAAAATTAACAGAATTAGTTTTTATTAAATCGATTGAACTGTGACCTCTTGATGGCAAATTTTGTCAAAAAACTAATTAAAGATTTACTAAAATCGACGGAAACTTATTTCCAGCGACGCACAATACTGTTAAAATTTTTAGAGAGAAAAAAGGGCGAATTTTTACAGATGATTTGGAAGCTTTTACTGACGATATTGATTTTGAATATGAAAATAAATTCTAAACTTTACTCAAAATTCGAAAACATTTTAGTTTCGAAGAGGGATATTTTTCCGTTTATTATAAACAAATTAATATTATTTTCTTTTCAATGTTTTACGAAATAATTTTAGTTTCTATAAATATTGTTTTTTTAATACTTTTACCCAACAAAAAAGATCATGACAATTTTTTAATAACAGAATTTTATTAAAACTTAAAGAATTATTTTTCAATCGTGCGTTTATTATTTCAATTTCACTTTTTTGGCTAGAAATTATCCATTTTTCGGCAAATTATTAGTAGATTGGAATTTTTAAATTTTATAATTTTTTGATTTTTTAAATTTTCAAAATTATTATGACCGAAACATTATTTTAAAAAATGGAATTATTGTAAAAAATATTTCTAGGCATTTAATAATAGAATATTTAGCTAAAATATTATCATCGTTTTACGAACAATTTTAATTTTTTTATTAACATATTTTTGTTTTAATACGTACGTATTATTCATTTTTATAATAGTTTTATAAACGTAAAAATATCATATTATAACATATTTCTATCAAGAAAATTCTGATTTGACACTTTTAATTAAACTGCATCTCAGTATTATATTTCTACAGCTGCACTGTTCTTTAGATTATTTTTAAAGAAAATTTCGATATCTTTTTTAGATAAAACTTTTTCAACTTTTTTATGATAATACTGGTATACAAGAAATAATGTAAATTTACTTACGTTTATAATTTATTATTTGTCGTTATTTCTCATTAACATACCGATGTGAAAAGCAGTCGTAAACATTAAAGGTTATTTTTTGGAAAAGTATAAAATATCGGTAGACTCCTTAGCGCATACCTACGCTCATATATCATCCTCTCTAAAAATCCGAAAATAAACGATGATAGCAGAAAAATATCTTTAAATCGTCTATTTAGACGTAATTTTTCGTTGCAAATCTAAACTTAACCTCGACACATCGAGAAACCTGCAGGCATAACTTTTTAATCGACAATGTTTTCCCTCGGTAAAGTATGACAAACGCCACGTGTAATTATAACAAATTATAATGGATATGACGATTGCAAACAAAGCACATAAGCAAAGGCTCGAACGATAATTACACCGATCTCGTTTTTATCATACGATTTATGATTTTACATAAATACACGCTATTTCAACAGGCTTGCAAAAGAACTTAAACGAAGGAAGCTGAATTAGTTTATCGCATCCCATCGGGTCAGTCGAGATATCCGCTAACGACGACGGTTATGTTTATTTGTACGCGCAGATTAAAAGGTGTGTGAGTGAGAGTGTGTGTATGTATCCGCTTCTAAAGGAGGAAAGTGGAACTGTAGAATCGGAAAATGGAGAGAATACGCTTATCAGATGGCTTACGATCTCCTGTTATTATTAACTGTTGTTTATGTCCCGCATATATAAATCTGTATTAGCATTCGAATCCTGAAATAAAACGTGTTTCTGCAGGATCTCAAAACGGATATATTACGAAATGAGCTCGGCTAATATTACTATCCCTAAATATAAATTACTTAGCGTTTCATTCTTCCTTTTTTTATCTTATAAAATAAACAAACAACTTATACGGTAATTAAAATATAAAACACCTACGTGCGCACTCGAAGTCGCCAATATATATCGATACCGAGCGATAGCAAGAGGTTATTATAATTACTAGAAATATGAAAATAAAACTTACGCCTCATTTATTAAAGAATAGGGGGTAAGATCAAATAAAAATTTCAAGGAGATTAATGAAGTGCAGTTGAATTTCACCAGGCTTCACCAAATAATTATTTAGCGCTCCTGTGACAAATGAATAATTTACTTATTACTAAACGATGCCAAAATATGCATTCTACGAAACGTTACGATAAACCGGATTAAATCGTATAGCGACATAAGGTACTATATAGGTTCACCCGTGAATTACGTTAGGGAAAACCGCTCTAGCTTTGTTATTACTCACCTGATAATAGCGCGCATGAAAAAACTAGAGTAGTCTTTATTTTATTTCCCGGTCACTTGTCTGATTATTTATTAAAATTTATAACACAAATAAAAAAATTGTAAAGAAACACCACTTATTTTTAATGTTCGTCAAACGACTGAATTTTAAATCTACGTAACACGCCGGCTGCGGTGTTTTTTCTTATCGCGAGTAATTTTCATGCGTTACAAGTCCCCGTCTACCGGTATTCGTGTTTTCACTGGTGTTTATAGGATACCCGTATCTTGTAAGCTTTCGTCTCTTCTATCCCTATCTGTCGAAATGAAGGTCGTGCGTTCGATTACAGGGAAAGTTCTATAGTTTTTCAGGAAGAGATTTATCTTCTTTTTAAGTCCCCCCCTATAAATGAAAGCTCTCACACTCTCTCTCTTCCGCGTAATAAAAGTTGTATAATTCATAAAAGAAAAACATTCAAAAGTCGATCGATAAATAATTTCAATAAAATTACCTTCTCTATAAATTTACGTCAGTTATAATAAATGTTGTTCAAAATATCTCGTGGACTTTTAATCTAACTCTCCGAGAACAAGTTTAACGACGATTTAATTAGTTTTATTTTGAACATATTCTATGTATATAAATGTAATTTCCAAATAAAAATAAAATTTAATGGAAAAAATGTTCACAAATTAAATGCTAGCAGATAGACAAATATTTATTATTTTTTTAAAGTAATAAGAAATATTTTCAAGCAAGTAAAAATATTAAATGTATGTTTTAAACGAAATAAAATTATATTCAACAAAAAAGAAGTAAAATAAAATATATGAAAACGAAAAAAAGTATTAAAAATTGTTCGGTTTATTTTCGGTATTTTTCTTTAACGAATAGAAATGGATAAATATACCAAACCGCGCCTGCAAACGAGCCTTCTCGATTCTGTACCGACCGATAGCTCCGGTGTTGTTACACACATAGAGTGTAAAGTATAAGGGTGTCGACCGAGAAAAGCGTCAATAACAGAGCGTCGCATATGAAACGAAAATTGGTTCCCGTACACGTTTCACCCCGCATATGAAAAAACATTTCTCATCTTTTCGTCGCTGTTCATAACGGCTACATATTTTATTCCGTCCGTCATTTTGTCATTTTTATGAAGGAATATCGAGGCCTAGTTGTACATTAGAACAGGCTTTCTTATTTCGAAGCGACGTCGGCGGCAATGACGGTAGAAAAGAAGGGGGTGGTTCTTAGGGCCTATAGTTTTTCATTCTGCTCCCGCTATCGCTAGATCGTAGTAGAGAAAAAGAAAGATAGAGGGCGACGTGTGGAACATAGCAGCGCCCGCGCCGTCTTGTTGACGAAACGTGGCACCGTATCCCGTATTTTGCATATGAAAGGTGACAAATGTGAAGAGCAACAACCCGCCCCCGTCGCCGCTCCATAACATTCCCGAACCGAGCGACTCGTAAGAACCCATCAAGGGCGCCGATGTCTCACCTACAGCTTTATCTGTGTTCCCTTATATAAGACGCATAACCGAGAAGGATAAAGTGCGACCGTCAGCCCGCTTAATCACCCGTTGAACATTATTCATATCAACAAATAATGAAACCCGCAGACTAAAAATCAACTCCCAATTTATTCCCCCTAAGCGAAGGAAATAACGTACTGTAAATCACGGGGACAGGTCGATCACGCGATATTTTTCACGTCACACCGCTCCGAACATATTTAAACTAACCGTTAAATTATATTAACGTAAAATATTCCTCAGGAAATAAATCTAACGCGAACGATAAATTAAAAAAAAAAAAAAAATCGTGAGAATTATTTCTCTTGCATTGTGCTTCCTCAAATTGGCAAAAATGATCAGCCGAGAAATTGACTGCGTCAGACGTTCACCGCGAACGACAACCGCGTTCTATTATTAAACATTACTTTCCGAAAGGCTTGTCGAACAAATAATAATATACGAATGAAATAAAATTTAGCTAAACAGAGAAATTTATAAAATGATGCTTTATGCACACAAAAAAAATCTGCTTAACGTATGTAAGAATGACTTTCGGCTTTAACACGCTTAAAGGGAAACTACTTCTTATTACATAGAAATAAAAATGCACATTGTTAATAACTATTTTTCCTTCGTTAAAAAAAGTAATTTTTCAATTAAGGATCTCGCAGTCAAATTTCTATTACCCTGAGATCGATCGCGATTTAACAAACCGTATATATTATTAGTATAACAAATTAAAAAACACCTATTCAATCGGTAACCACAAATTTAATTTATAGTGCGTCAATTCAAGTAAAAGCTTTTAAAACCAATACCGCACATTTTACACGTTTAGTTTCCACAATCGCTCTAAAATATGTCGGCTTGCAATATTATATAGTCGTATACAGCGAATATATGCACCCTTTTACAACAGAAAAGAGTATAATAATCTGTTAAATTTTATACTATCTTTAATAATATTTCTTATGCACACAAATAACTTGAGATGACAGCGGTACCGGTCAAGAGTCTTGTTCACACGGCAAACAGAGTGATGGTGTCACTCTGAACGTCAAACGTTTCAACGCATACCGATGTCAGATGCGTAGCAGTAAATTCGGTTCGGTAAAGATGACGACCGGAAATCCATTCGATTTTCGCTTTCCCTAGTAACTCTGGCGCGGGAGTAAGGCCTGTTACAACCGTCACCGTTACGATAACTAATGTAAATAAGAGTATCGAAAGCCTTATTGAAAGTTTTCAGCGAAAAGTTAATTTATTATCGAGATACAAAATTGTGCTTTAAGAAAAAGACTGACCCTCGTGCATTTTTATTCTAAATACGATAAAAAAGGAAAATAATATAAAACAGCAATAATAGTTATATAAGGGACAAATACTTAAGAATTTGTATTCTTTATTTATAACGTACCGGTTAACGAAGAATACTCGAAACAAGAGTACAGGAAGAGTTTTAAAGTTTCATCAGATGAAAAGGAGCCCTTTCTTATTTGCAAGACGAAGAGTTTTAGTATAACGGAAAGTTTTCTAGCTTTATCTTACGATGTTGCGACAAGGGATTATTTAATGTTTCCGATATAAGATCTCCGCCTTAAAACGGGATATATTCTCCGATGAAAAGGGGCGTTTTGTTTAAAAGGGTTTGTATGTTGTTAATTATCCGAGTCTGAGGTCCTGTGTCTCTCTATAGATAAGTGTAAACTTGTGTTCTCGTCGCAATTGTTGATAATATTTTCCTGGACAGAAATATAAGCGACGAGTCTTGAAATGAAAACACAAAAGCTTAACCCCTCCCCGCGTCATCATCCCATTCATTAAGTCTGTCACCAGTAAACTTTCTTATTCCGCATTTAACACAAATGAAATACGACTGCGTTAAAGGAGGTGGCCGGAAAGAAAAGTATACATTACTTTCAAGAAGTAAAACGTTTAACCGACAATAGCTAATAACCTTTTACGAATCGTTAAAAAAAATAAATAAAAATACGAATCGACAACGAACAGCGGAATTCCTCGAAAACGTTTCTTCATACTCGTAAATAAACGCGAAACGAATTCATTAATTTCCGGAAATAAAGGCGACCGGTACTACTACCGCTTTCCCCGTTATCGTTTGGAGAACATCTAAATAATGCGTTTAAAATTTTCCATTATCATTATATATATATTTTTTTTTTTTCAGTAAAAAAAATGTTTATTTTTTGTAACAAAACTACAAACGTCACAATATACTGCTTCACGGTTTTAATATTTAATCGTTCTTATGCATATATCTGATTGAACTATACTTTAGAAATCCTTTAAACCGGTAGAATACTTGTTCAGACATATTGTTTTGCGGCGGTAAATATGAATCTTGTAAACCAATGACTCCCGGAGCGTAGATACCTAACACCACAGGAAAACAAAGATGTGGCTTAATACGTACGTATAACTTTCTGAAATTCAATTACTTTCAGCATGCAATTTAAAAACACAAATATATTAATAAATAGAAGAGCACTGTAATAAAGTCCGATTTTCAAATTAAATAATCATTTTCATAATATTTAACGCCCACAAAATATCAATCTTGTATATATATATATATATATATAGAAATGAATATTTGTTTGTTTGTCCCGCATGCGATCCTACACCATTCATCCGATTGCGATAAAACTTTGGTGAGTTGTTGTGCGCACGCCCGCGAAGGTTTCTGAATTAGTTTAGACACGCTAGGTGGCGCATATTTTAAAAAAAAATTGTATTTTTGGTCCGTTTTGGCTCATTTCAGAATATGTGTTACGTGGAAAGAAATACCTCTACAAAAAATGGCACCCGCAAGATAGCACTGGGGTTGATATATTTAGAAAAATTGTATTTATGGACCGATTTCGCTCATATTCAGAATATACATTAGTTCCGTGACAAGAAACAAATCTACAAATAGACTTATATATATATATAAAACGCAATGTCCGTGTGTGTCCGCTGTAGACTAAAAAACTACTGGATCGATTTACGCGTGGGAAAAGGGAAACGGGGAAATAGAGAAAAAGGGAATTAGGGAAAAAGTGAAAGCTTAAATTTTGTGAAGTTCCGTAACGTTCAGTTTTTTAATGTTTTATCGAACTTTCAATTGTGTTCATATATACACATACTCAAATCTAGCAATAGCGAAGCATAGCCAGGTCTGCTGGTTTAAAACAAAAATAAAATTATTTACTGTATTTCAGAGAAAGGTAGCGAAATCAGTCTAATTCTACCTACAGGATTCGTAATAACTTCAATAGTAATAATATATTCAGTCTACTCGTTCACGACGTTATCTAAGATATAGATTTTAACGATCCGAGTAAAATATTTATTTATAAAACTTATGCCGCTACTTTAGTTAGCGATCTAAAAAAGGTTATTAAGTTATGTCCTTACACGTAACAGAAAAACGTTTTTTGCGGGTAACAACAAAATCCTTGAATCTTAATTATTACCGGTAAATTCAATCACCGAATATCACTTATAATAAGTCTTTAGTGGTTTCATTTTTATTAAAATATACTATATTGACTTATTAAAGTATAATACATCTAAAGATTTTTTGAGATATGTCCTAAAAAAAATATACAATTTTACGGATAATTGCAAAAACTATACCGTAGTAACAAATCGTCAATCGCAGCGGTTTAAAACCGGGTAGATCGCATCAACAAGAAAAACGACGTGTGAACGACTGATACAGGCCACGTAAACACGATTTAAACCAAGCCTGGGCAAACTGCGGTCCGCGAACCTATAATCGTATTTTTAAAATGTTTGCTTTTTTCTGTGGACGTTTGTCCTCAATTTATACGTCCTGACATCGAAAGCAAATTGAGGGTATTAGTTTATCTCGGAAGATCGCAGAACGAATTGAATCTATCCATTATTATCAATATTTAAATTTATAACATGGTATTCGATAGCTCTCGACGAAAGTAACTATAAAAATAATACTCCGCAGTAATTGATTTTCATACGCGGATGTACCTCGAAATTTGTAATAATTGAAGAGCTTCTGACAATGGAATTTCTTTAAGACCGAACAACTAGATCCAATATATCTTAAAAAGTTGAAAAGTTGTAAATCAAGATTTAATATACCACAGAACAAAACGCTAAGCGTAACGACCGACGTGCAACGAGTTTAACAGGTGACATTTAGAAGCGCTCCAAATGTTGCAGCACTAAAGCGAATTCAGGATAAATTTTGTGAAAATTATCCTGAGTATAATTTAATTACAATTCGTTGCCTTTATACATCAACAAGTATTGTGTAAGAAAGTGTTAAAGGTGGAACGCGTCACACCTTGTATTATGAAACTCGTAAATTTAATACGATCGAGGGGCTTGAAACATAATAGTTCATTACTTTTCTTCAAAATATTGAATCTGAGTTCACAGGCATTCCTCTCATCGTAGCGAAATTCGACGGTTTAGTTTAGGAAAAGTTCTCCGGCGAGTACGGAGATAATGCCAACATTCTCTATTTTTAGAAATTAAAAACATTATAGATTTTCCAGAATTAACTGATAACAATTAGATTTGTGATTTTGCATTCGCTGTGGACAGTGTGACATGCCTAATTACGTATGACTCCGCATTGCAAGGTAAAAATTTATATGCCCGTTACATGGTAAAAACTTTGATGGATTTCGATTAAAATTCAAACCGTTTCAAAGACATTTATCGATTAACAAAATAAACCGCTTTCCGACTATGAAGTTACGGAGGATACTAGAAAATAAATTTGAATACGGTGAAATTACCAACGCTTTTAACGAATTTTCACGAAGATTTGGCAATTTCCGAAAAATTGAAACAAGTTGTTTGTCAATAGTACGCGATCGATTTTCAACAGAAACCGACAGGGCACCGAGCGAGCCACAATTTCAGATTAGAGATCTGCAGTGTGATACTTTTTATTTTTATTTTTTGTCTTCAGTCATTTGACTGGTTTGATGCAGCTCTCCAAGATTCCCTATCTAGTGCTAGTCGTTTCATTTCAGTATACCCTCTACATCCTACATCCCTAACAATTTGTTTTACATATTCCAAACGAGGCCTGCCTACACAATTTTTCCCTTCTACCGGTCCTTCCAATATTAAAGCGACTATTCCTGGATGCCTTAGTATGTGGCCTATAAGTCTCTCTCTTCTTTTAACTATATTTTTCCAAATGTTTCTTTCTTCATCTATTTTCCGCGATACCTCTTCATTTGTCACTTTATCGACCCATCTGATTTTTAACATTCTCCTATAGCACCGCATTTCAAAAGCTTCTAATCTTTTCTTCTCAGATATTCCGACTGTCCAAGTTTCACTTCCATATAAAGCGACACTCCAAACATACACTTTCAAAAATCTTTTCCTGACATTTAAATTAATTTTTGATGTAAACAAATTATATTTTTTACTGAAGGCTCGTTTAGCTTGTGCTATTCGGCATTTTATATCGCTCCTGCTTCGTCCATCTTTAGTAGTTCTACTTCCCAAATAACAAAATTCTTCTACCTCCATAATCTTTTCTCCTCCTGTTTTCACATTCAGTGGTCCATCTTTGTTATTTCAACTACATTTCATTACTTTTGTTTTGTTTTTGTTTATTTTCATGCGATAGTTCTTGCGTAGGACTTCATCTATGCCGTTCATTGTTTCTTCTAAATCCTTTTTATTCTCGGCTAGAATTACTATATCACCAGCAAATCGTAGCATCTTTATCTCTTCACTTTGTACTGTTACTCCGAATCTAAATTGTTCTTTAACAACATTAACTGCTAGTTCCATGTAAAGATTAAAAATTAACGGAGATAGGGAACATCCTTGTCGGACTCCCTTTCTTATTACGGCTTCTTTCTTATGTTCTTCAATTGTTACTGTTGCTGTTTGGTTCCTGTACATGTTAGCAATTGTTCTTCTATCTCTGTATTTTAACCCTAATTTTTTTTAAATGCTGAACATTTTATTCCAGTCTACGTTATCGAATGCCTTTTCTAGATCTATAAACGCCAAGTATGTTGGTTTGTTTTTCTTTAATCTTCCTTCTACTATTAATCTGAGGCCTAAAATTGCTTCCCTTGTCGCTATACTTTTCATGAAACCAAATTGGTCTTCTCCTAACACTTCCTCCACTCTCCTCTCAATTCTTCTGTATAGAATTCTAGTTAAGATTTTTGATGCATGACTAGTTAAACTAATTGTTCTGTATTCTTCACATTTATCTGCCCCTGCTTTCTTTGGTATCATTACTATAACACTTTTTTTTAAAGTCTGACGGAAATTCCCCTTTTACATAAAAACCTGCACTGCGCAGTAATTCTACAGGTATTCCGTCTATTCCAGGAGCCTTTATGCCATTTAAATCTTTTAATGCTCTCTTAAATTCAGATCTCAGTATTGTTTCTCCCATTTCATCCTCCTCAACTTCCTCTTCTTCCTCTATAACACCATTTTCTAATTCATTTCCTCCGTATAACTCTTCAGTTTATTCCACCCATCTATCGACTTTACCTTTAGTATTATATATTGGTGTACCATCTTTGTTTAACGCATTATTAGATTTTAATTTATGTACCCCAAAATTTTCCTTAACTTTCCTGTATCCTCCGTCTATTTTACCAATGTTCATTTCTCTTTCCACTTCTGAACACTTTTCTTTAATCCACTCTTCTTTCGCCAGTTTGTACTTCCTGTTTATAGCATTTCTTAATTGCCGATAGTTCCTTTTACTTTCTTCATCACTAGCATTCTTATATTTTCTACGTTCATCCATCAGCTGCAATATATCGTCTGAAACCCAAGGTTTTCTACCAGTTCTCTTTATTCCACCTAAGTTTGCTTCTGCTGATTTAAGAATTTCCTTTTTAACATTCTCCCATTCTTCTTCTACATTTTCTACCTTATCTTTTTTACTCAGACCTCTTGCGATGTCCTCCTCAAAAATCTTCTTTACCTCCTCTTCCTCAAGCTTCTCTAAATTCCACCGATTCATCTGACACCTTTTCTTCAGGTTTTTAAAACCCAATCTACATTTCATTATCACCAAATTATGGTCGCTATCAATGTCTGCTCCAGGGTAAGTATTTGCAGTCAACGAGTTGATTTCTAAATCTTTGCTTAACCATAATATAATCTATCTGATACCTTGGAGTATCGCCTGGCTTTTTCCAAGTGTATATTCTTCTATTATGATTTTTAAATTGGGTGTTGGCAATTACTAAATTATACTTCGTGCAAAACTCTATAATTCGGTCCCCTCTTTCATTCCTTTTGCCCAGCCCGTATTCACCCACTATATTTCCTTCCTTGCCTTTTCCAATGCTTGCATTCCAATATCCAACTATTATTAAATTTTCATCTCCTTTTACGTGTTTAATTGCTTCATCAATCTCTTCGTATACACACTCTACCTCATCATCATCATGGGCGCTTGTAGGCATATAGACGTTAACAATCGTTGTCGGTTTTGATTTTATCCTTATTACAATGATTCTATCGCTATGCGTCTTGAAATACTCCACTCTCCTCCCTATCTTCTTGTTCATCACGAAACCTACTCCTGCCTGCCCATTATTTGACGCTGAGTTAATTACTCTAAAATCACCTGACCAAAAGTCGCCTTCCTCTTCCCATCGAACCTCACTAATTCCTACTATATCCACATTTACCCTATCCATTTCCCTTTTTAAATTTTCTACCCTACCAACCTTTTTTAAGCTTCTAACATTCCACGCTCCGACTCGTAGAATGTTATTTTTTAGTTTTCTGGTGACCACTTCCTTAGTAGTCCCCGCCCGGAGATCCGAACGGGGGACTATTTCACCTCCGGAATATTTTACCAAGGAAGGCGCCTCCATTATTGTTATGTGAAAATGCAGAGAGCCACATTTTCTTGGGAAAAAAACAGCTGTAGTTTTCCATTGCTTTCAGCTGCGCAGTACTCATAGGACTGAGTGATGTTGATATGGCCGTTTAAGTCATTGTGACTCACGCCCCTAACAACTACTGAAAGAGCTGCTGCCCTCTTTCAGGAATCATTCCTTAGTCTGGCTCTCAACAGATACCTCTCCGATATGGTTCCACCTTCGGTTCAGCTACTCTGTATCCCTGAGCACTCAAACCCCCCTCACCAACGGCAAGGTCTCATGATTCATAGAGGAGTGTGATACTAATTTAAGAGAATCGCATCATCGGGAAGAAATCTGTAAATTTTACAATGCCCTTAATTCGGACAAATTCGACCGACTTAAAGATTTAACTCAAAAAATGTTGGTTACTTTTGAATTGACTTACACGTGCGAATAAACATTTTCTATCGTATATTTATCTAGCATTTTCTAATATTAATCGGAATATTGATAAAAATAATTTCCGATCTGGCATTACCGAAGAACATTTACAAGCATTTTTAAGAATCTGCACTACAAAATTAACTACTGAAATAAATAAAAAAATGTTAATAGATGTGAAACTGTTTTATTCGTCTCGTTAAATTATTGTAGTTTAGAAAATATTTCTTTTTTATGCTGTAATTTTTTGTTAAGATAATAAATAAAGATTGCCTAAAAAAAGTTATTTACTTGCGGCCCTTCACCGAAAACGTTGCCCAGGCCTGATTTAAACCGTCAAAAGAAATGTTACCGAAGAGAGTAATGAAGTATTCATAAAAAAACAAAATATCTTATTCAACCGATTTCTTATCGCAGATATTAATCAATATATTTTTTTTTGTAACGCAGAAATTCTGTTCGGTAACTGGTTCAAAATTTTTACTGCGATTAATTGTTACTTTTTTAAAAAGATTTTCTCTTAAAGAATAAAGAAGGATAAAACTGTAAGGATAAATTACTACAGATTCACAAAAAGTTAATTTCAGAACAACGAATAATCATAAGAATTGTATTATTTCTGTAAATGTGATATGTATTACATATAAATGAAATCGGGCCGGTAAGAGTTTTGTAACAAATTTTTTTTTTTTTTGCCTATTATATGGAACGCTTAAAAATTATTTATCTATTATCGCATCTACTATTATGTTTATCTATTTTATCTATTATTGTCTATATTTAACATGTACTTTTTTTAAAAGTAAATTCTAAATTAATAACAGATTTTAATAGAAATGTAATATCTTACCTTGTTTAATATCAGTATCGTTTTGTTAAAATCAGTTTTATTTATATTACAGAAATTTTTATTTTTTCAGCGGAAGAAATGATTTCTCTTCTTTTTTTTAAACCCCTTACCTTCCAAGACTGTTCCCGGCCTCAGGCACTACTCAGTCTTAGTGGGATGCCTTGTAGCCTTTAACATCACAGGCCAAAACTGGGCCCGGCTATGCCGTTCCCAGCAGTAACACCTGATCCGCCGGGTCTAGATCCTTTAATTGCCACGCCACAAATTGGGCTGCACCAAAGGGCCTCCCCACCGGGACTCCAGTCTCAACAAACCCTCCCTATCCTCTTCATGAGCCCCCGTTCACTCATCAGAGATGAGACGCCGGAGCATCTCACCCTTCCTGAACGGGGCTGTCCGTCCAACCCTAATCTGACATCCCCACATCCTCAACTTCTTCCGCTGTCTTCCTCTTGATGATATTGTTTATCATCTCACTAACCACCTTCCAATTATTTTTCCCGTGAAGCATAGCCTCTACTATATTACCTGGGGTAACCGTACCCCAGGGTACGGGTATATGTTGATATAGAAAAACCGATAACCGAGATAACTAGAAATTTTTTCGCGATTCTAATATAAAAATTATAACAATTTCATTTTTATTAACAAACTACAAGTAAAATTAAATTTTTAATTTATTCTTTCTCAAATGTTGAACTTTGCAAGTAAAAAAAAAAAGATACGCAAACATGAACATACGTCTACTGTATTATACAATACGATAGTTTTGTAAAGACTTTAAAACTGATAATTTAAAAAATATCTTGACGTACTTTAAACTCCTGATAGATATAACACCCTTACGTCCGGGTAATTATAATTTCAAAACGGGTATCGAGATATATTAATTACTGAAATAAACTATTTCAATAAATATTCAGCATATGTTAAAGATGTGAAATACACTTCTTGGAAATATTAATAACGACAATAAATTCCTAAAAGAAAGATTCGATACGGTTTTAATAAAATGTTAATGTTTACGTTCTCAATATTTTATTAAATACAAAATATCTGCAACATTTAAATCGCAAAAAAAATTTCACAAGATAAAACTACTGCCCGATTGAAATACGTTTAATTTAAAAATAGAATTTAAAAAAAAAAAAACACTTCGTGATTTCGATAAACGTATTTATAGTTTAATAATGTATTACATTAATTTATAGTTTTAGTAGCCGCAGAATTAAAATTCTGGCATTAAAAAAAAATTGTAATTATTTAAATATGTATATTTTTAATTTAAATATAACGTATATTTTTTGTTAATATATTCAAAGGAACATCATAAATCATAAAAATTAAGAGATCTACTGCACGAGTATAAATTCACGCTTAAACAAAGAATTCCCGTAGAAGTTGCAAGGAAAGTTTCGTATTAAATGTAAAACCTTTTTTTAATTTTTTAAAATTTATAACTTTGATAAAAGCTGGATTTACGGTTATACAATAATGCGGCTCTCAGGATAAATTAATATATATATATAATACATATATAATACATGTGATATATATATCACAGCCGATTAAAATATATAAGCGATGAAAATAATAATAAATAAATAAACGTAATAAAAATGAAAGATGATAATTTAGTCGGATGTATTACGAGAAGAAAGAAGCCTTTTAGTGGCAATAGTAAATTTAAAATGAATAAACTGATAACCGGTAACATATTAGCAGTAATTATTGCGACATGAAAAGGTTATATTATGCGAGGTTAGATAATATAATAGGTAGGTTATACGGTGCAGAATTAGTAATAATAGTACAACAGTATTGTAATAGTTAACATCAGAGCGCAAGCAGCCGAGTAGGGTCGTGGTAGCGGCAATAGTAGTGTGGCAGCGGCAGCGAGCGGTAAGCAACTAGCAGGTCCCATGTGGTTTACGACTCAAGTTTGTTGTTTGTACCCGTTAAAACAATACTATAAAGCAGAGAGAGAGATAAAGCGGGTAGAGAAGAAGAGGGGCCGAGAGAGCCGGGGCATACGATCATTCCGCAGGATGCATGTCAACCTCATTGTTACGTAAAGGAAACGCTACTTATTATTAATTATTGTCTTAAAGATCCGGTACGAATAAAGAGACTTCCTCGGCAAGACAGTTAGAACTCGCCGAGAGTTTTACAATAAATTATATTGCCATCATGGCGACACACTAACTTCCTCCACCCCTAAAACTCTACCGCGATCTACACTTAAAACAAACCTCATACCTTTCGCTCAACCGTCCTTCTTGCTCGCTCGCTTTTTCCATCTCTTTCTCTCGCCTTCGTTTCCACCATCTACCACTTGTAACTTTTACTACCTGTCTCGATTTAACACACCTTCCTCTTCTTCTTTGTTCTATTCCTTTAATTTAATCTTTAAACGATTGTTCAACGACACGACACAAACGATCCTGTGTAACCGGTGGCGGGGAGGTAACAAAAACGACAGAAACAACAAACAACACCGTAATAACAGAAAAAGAACAACGGTAACAGCAACGCGTAACGAAAACAAAGACGAAAAATTTATATTATATGTACATCAGGAAACGTGTTTTAACTCACAGGTCGGAGTCGAAATACAACTATATAAAATACCTGCTCTCGAGTAAATTTTACTACGTTTATTACAATAATTTTATTAACGCTATAAATTACTGTACCTAGTTAACCACGACCTATATCGACGACTACTATGTAGGCCGGATTTTAACCGTAGGACAACAAAAAATTAAGAGTTCTAATAAAATAGTCGATCTTTTTAAAATCGGAGTTTACAAATCTTCCTTTCGTTAGCGTATATATAATGAACAAACAGTGTATTCGAGTAGAAACAGAATTGGCCCGATTTTGATAACGTTTTTTTTTTTTTTTTGAATGGAATTTTATAGTAAGAACTCTAAACCGCACATAAAGATTGTGCGACCGATATTTTTAAAACTGTAACTTTTTAATTAAATTGTCATATTAAGAAATTAAAAAAAAAAACATATATGAATGTGCGAGTTAAGCGCAAGAAAAAATAATTTAACACAACTAACAGCAAAGTTGTAATACTTTCCTGGCATCGGTTATTTATTCTTATATAGTGGAAAAATAATGATACGTGAAAATAAAACAAAAAGGTTTTATAAAGAATTCAAAGAATCTAAATTTTTAAACCTTGATCGGCTCCTCCACCCCTACATTGCCCCAAAGTATTTTTTCGGGGTTACTTGCCAAGGAAAACAAAAAGAAAATCGGTTGTAAAGTATAAATAAAGAAAAAAATAGCATTTTATCAATTTTTGGGAAAAGAGGGATTTTGGGACAATTTTTTTTAACGGTACGATAAGCATGCACGCATGTACTTAACTTAAAGTGGACTTTGACCCCAAAATTTTTACAAAACATTGCTCCACGTACACGAGTCTTTGCACAAAATTTCATCAAAATCAGTTTATCCAGTCAAAAGTTATTAAGCTTCAAACAACACGTACAGACGAATATTACCCCACCCACCAACCACTTTTTTGTGTTTTTTGGGATCCCTGATTCATGGAACGTCGAGAAATGCAAAATAAAACCAATACCCCATCTTTTGACTCGTTACCGTACTTTCCTTCTTGCAGCATAGATCTAGAGCAACGGTCTCCAAAGTGGGGTACGCGTACTCCAAGGAGTACGCAAAGTGATACTAGGAGGTACGCCAAAGAAACAGGCTCACGATCACTTCCGAGTGTATGATCGTGTATCACGTACGTTCGAGGTTCCCTTACCGGTCGCTGTGACTAGTTTCACTAGGATCTGGGGAGGTCAACATCATAAATGCACCGGCTTTAAAGCGCGCGCGCACGATGACAAATGGGAAGCAAGGCGCTCTGCCTTTGAGGAAAGATATCTCTGAACGTTCAACTAGAAACTGCTAAATTAGTGCGCATGCGCTTAAAAGCCGGTGCATTTGTGATGTTAAGCTCCCCAGACGCTAGTGCCTGGTTTCACGTCCCGGTCGTTCAGTAACTCACTGTGCAAGTGGCTGGTACGTCGTGTATCTGCATTATCATCGAGAAAACTTTATGAACTAAAATAGATAGCGGTGTGATATTAAACCGTAATATAGATAGATATTACCGTAATTAGATAGATATTATTATCATAGATAAAATGCTACTGATTTTAAACCCCTCACAAAATGGATGAACGGTTAAAAAAACTGCCCGCAAAGAAACCGCGGGTTGAAGATTATTCTGATAGTGCTTTTACTTCTGGTGAGCAACAAGTAATAGTGTTGATACTGATAATTGTTCAAGTTCATTAGCAATCGTGCCAAGAGATAAAAATATTAACTATACGGCGTGTACAAAAAAATTGTACCAGAAAGTTCGAAATTATAAACAGACTACTTAAAATTTGGGTTTACATCAAAGTTAGTCACTGATGAATCTCGTCCTACATGTGTATTACGTTATGAGATGTTATCTAATGCTTGTATGACGCCTATATGTATGTTGTAATAAGGCATTTAAAAACTCTATACATCCCGAATAAGAAAGCAAAGCTCTGACATTTTTTGAGCAACATTTAAAAGTACGCAATACTCAAGCTAGTTATTTTAAAAAAAATTGTTACATTTAATGGTAAATGTTTAGAAGCCTTTCTTGAGGTTTCTTTCTTAATAGCAAAGAATAAATGCCACACACCATTGACCACACGCCACTTGTTCCTACTGCAATAAAAATGGTACAAATAATTCACGGGGAAGAATATCCTGAGAAACTAAACTGTACTCCCTTGTCAGCAAATACCGTTTCTAGGCGTATATAAATTAATGCTGATAATCTAAAGTAACAATTATTAAAATAAATTACTCGATATGGAAAATTTGCTACACAAGTAGATGAAAGCATAGATGTCGCCGACTTTGCTCGGTTAATGGTAATCATTAGATATTTTTTTAATAACGAATCGCGCGAAGAACTAATTTTTTGTGAGCCTCTTAAAAAAAAACATCTTTACAACAGTAAACAATTTCTTTGTTACAAATAACATTTTACGGGAAAACTGTGTAAGTTTAACCGGTGACGGAGCAGCTGCTTTAACCGGAAGAAAAAAGGATTCAAGGCAAAGGTAATTGAAATAGCACCGCGTATGAAATTCGTACACTGTATAATCTACCGGCAAGCTATTACAGCAAAGAAATTGAAGCCAGAAGTACATCGTGTGTTGCAGAATGTTATCGGCGTAGTTAATTTTGTAAAAAGCAAGACCCTTAAATAGTAGAATATTTTCAATAATATGCAACGAAATGGGCAGTAGCCACGAAAATCTGTACCACACAACAGTCCGTCCGTTCTATCGTGGGAAATGCTAAAAAGAGTTGTTGAACTAAAAGATGAATTAGACATTTTTTATTTGGACAAAGATAAGAGTTCAGAGTTTGCCCGCTTTTTCAGCGACAAGATCTGATGATAGTATGTTACTTGGCTGACATTTTTTGAAAAATTAAACACGCTCAATTCATCTCTTCATGGAAAAGGTGATATTTTAACAATGACAGAAAATTACTGCATTTCGAAAGAAAATCGTGTTGCGGAGGGAAAATTTAGAAAAGGGATCTTTAGAAATCTTTCCATCACTGTGTGAATTTACTTCTGAAAATAAAGTAAATGTGGAACAAATTGTTATATCAAAGTCTTATGTCTACACATTTAAAAAATTGGAAGCATAATTTTGTAACCTATTTACAGATCTTTCTAGTATTAAAACAGAGTTTCAACGGGTCATAAACCCGTTTGCTGAAAATGTAATAATAGTTCATCTTTCTATTCCAGCTCAAGAACGGTTAATTGATATAAGAGAAAGAACATCACAGTCCGAATTTAAAGTAAAATCTCTTCATAATTGTGGATAGGCTTAAAAACCGAATATCCTGATTTAGTAAGCACAACGACGAATACAATCTTACCATTTGATTATACGTATCTGTGTGAAGTAGAGTTTTCTGAATGACAGCAAATAAAACCAATTTTTTTTTTTTTGTCTTCAGTCATTTGACTGGTTTGATGCAGCTCTCCAAGATTCCCTATCTAGTGCTAGTCGTTTCATTTCAGTATACCCTCTACATCCTACATCCCTAATAATTTGTTTTACATATTCCAAACGTGGCCTGCCCACACAATGTTTTCCTTCTACCTGTCCTTCCAATATTAAAGCGACTATTCCAGGATGCCTTAGTATGTGGCCTATAAGTCTGTCTCTTCTTTTAACTATATTTTTCCAAATGCTTCTTTCTTCATCTATTTGCCGCAATGCCTCTTCATTTGTCACTTTATCCACCCATCTGATTTTTAACATTCTCCTATAGCACCGCATTTCAAAAGCTTCTAATCTTTTCTTCTCGGATACTCCGATTGTCCAAGTTTCACTTCCATATAAAACCAAATACAGAAATAAATTAGAATTAGAACCAGATCTTCAAACTGCATTAACAGAGGGCATATGAAACCAGATTTTTCCGAAGATTAGTAAACAAATGCAATCGTATTGCTCACATTAAATTCTAATTCAAAATGTAAATTTGTAATTTAATTTAAATGTATATATATATTGTTTAAAATAAATAATTTGATTTTTGACTAAACACACACACACACACACACACAGAGAGAGAGAGAGCGCGAGAGAGAGAGAGAAATATATATATGTATGTATCTCATATGGAGTACAACTTATTATTTTCATCTTAGGGGTACGCGATCAAAAACGTTTGGAGATCGCTACGATAAAGCTATGATGCCAGGAAAGTAATAAATATTTTATTAATTAATGCAGGTTTATTTAAGGAATGCTTAGAGCTTTCAACTACTGACCGCCACCTTCAGACCGTCTCTGAAGTAATATTAAAAATCTTTTAGAGCTTAAAAAACCACGAACACGACATAATCGAATGAAAGACGATACATTAGCACGCAAATATTTTATTATTTTAAATTGTTTTTATTATAAATATTAGTTCGAGATGGTCGGAAAGCGACGACTAGCTAATATGCTAAGCGACTGGGTATAATAAAAAAACTCGTACGATAACGAAGGTAAATAAACATCCCACTCGCCAATGATCTTTGTCAACGTTACTTCCAGGAACTAAGAATAAAATTTAATGTCCCATATCAAAACAAACATACAAAAATCGTACAACGTATTTTAGTCCATCGAAAAACCCGAGAGATATAAGTCGACTCAAATAAAATAAATCGAATACTGCTACCGGACAAAGAAAAATAATGGTTCGTTGTCAGATTATCTCTTACATATTGAATGCATCAACGATTTTATTACTTTATTGCCTATTTGTTTATTTTATTTTTACATTTTCATTTCCAAATAAAATTGCCTGCCACACGTCAGTTTTTTTCTATATTAAATCGGTGCTTACACAGAACTTGTAAAATTTTTCCTGTCGATAGTAACAACAGAAGCCATTGTTTTTATTGTTTTCTACGGTGGCATTCTTCTTCTACCACTACTGACTGTAAGCAAAGGAAATTAAAAATAAAAGTTACCCGAAAATAAAATTTTTTTTCTATTTTCAGTTTTAAAAAACGTTTTTCTTCGTAAAGATAGCGACTAAAATCTAGTAACCTACGGCGTAAATATTAATATCATGCCGACAGACCCCATATTAAAATCCAATAGAAGAGAGACAGTCAATATAATTACATCTTGTCGATTCTACTAGTGTATCTCAGTTTATTGTATTCGATTAGCAGCAAACGGGTTAAATATGGACAAGACCAAATTAACTATTAGACTCAGACATTTAGCCAAATTTGTAAAGTTCTGCTGACTTAAGTCAGTCAGACTGCCAAAAAGTACGAGTCTCAGGCGACACGGAAGAATCCACCTCACACAAAATGATGATTATGCGACGACAGGAATATATCTGGAATTTCTAGATAATAAAAGGATTTGAGATCAGATAAATATTTACGATTTAAGTCGCGCTAAATAAATCTGTATCCTTAGACCACCTACGTTAAAAAATGCTGGGTGCAATTTCCATCAGGGTAGTTCTTTACGATTCCCTTTTCTTTTTAAACACATGACATTAGCACTCGATGTCTCTTACGAAAAATCAAAATAAATTGGATATTAGATATTTAGAATGTGTAATTAATGTACTGCGATAGAAATCAAGTTGTATGTTAAATATTAATATAAGTTCAAAACAGAAGACGCTGTAAAATTATACACATCAAAAGTCAAATTAACGATGGCAAAAAATATTACTCGAAAAACTTCCACCATTAAAAATGTAAAAACAAACGATTACATTCTTAAACCTACTTGTTTCTTTAACGACAAATATATTAAGTTTTTAGATGAAACTGCTAACAACTGAATTCACAAGATTACATTTTAACCGATAGTTATAGTATAGCGTAGTACACATTTAATGTAACAATTATACGTACACGTTACTATAACAGTACCTTAATCTGTACTACAAAAAGTTACAACGTAATTTCATTATCGACAAGAATTTATTAAAAGTAAAATGCCGATTAACTCGTGAAACGTAGCCAGCGTTCACAGACTACTACAGTACGGTTCAGGATTTAATTCCCAACAAAACTGGAAATTTAAAAAAAACATCTACCCGTACCAGACCTGCCGGATTTACCTTGGACGAGGCCCCAAGCAAATCGATATTTTTGAGGCCCCCCCGGAAGTTCCAATTGCCTATTATCCTACAAAATTTCATTTGATAAACATATAGGTTATGATAACAGAAATAATTAGACACAACCTAATACATTTTTTAATGAATTTTATCGACCTTAATTTTTCGTTTGAATTTTTAAGTAGTACGATTCGAATACATACCTTGTATCTTTGACTCAAGCAACGAAACAAGATGCTTCAAGAATCTGTGCCGGTTTAGACAAAGACGAACAAAACGTTTGACCAAGGCGTCATCTTTTTGTTACACATGGAAATGACGCACGGGAAAAAATGGTTTGCACGACAAACCAGTTTTAAAATATACTGTCATTATAATCTACGCTATAAATATAAATGAAGTTTTTACATAATTGAAGATAGCAATTACAATTATACATAAGTTATAAAAGTAATACGTAAGGTATTATAAATATATTCTTTATTTTTTGTTAATTTTACTTTTATTTTTCTAAATTTTTTACTTCGAGGCCCCTGTCAAAGTGAGGCCTCAAGCAGCTGCTTATTTTGCTTTATGGTAAATCCGTCACTGCCTATCTAAGGATTGTGAACGAGTGAAAAATAAATTCACACATCAGGAGGCGATAAAAAGTAGATTTCGGATCTCATCTGAAACTAGTCTTGAATATCCGATAGGCAAATCGGATGCCTACTGAACTTTGAATTTTTCGATCGTAAAAAACATAGCGGCATCGCTATGATTAACAGATTAGTAACGCTTACTAGCTCCTTCTTTCTGAGCCGTACCCCACAAAGGAGATTATCGACGTTCTATTTGTCAGAGCAAATAACCTATGTACTATCAGAATTAGAATACAGAAAGAATTTCATAAAAAAACAGGTCGTTTAGTGAATTTCCTACTGAATCCCACACAAACAAATGAAAAATTTTAATTGTAATCAGCAATTAAAACGGTTCACCGATCGATTCTTATGATATTCCAGAAGTTTGCGGTTATCTCGAGCAGTTTTGTTGAATCGGTCCTTTAGACAATCGCAACCGTTAATCGCGTAGCAAGTGTAACTATAACTCGTTATATTCCTGGGTTACCAAGCCAGGACATATCATCATTTACAACTCGATAACAGAATGTCACCGGAAGTAATTTTAGAACCGATGGCGTTAAAAAATAATTTATCTGATTTGACCTTCGACTTTCACATCGAAAGGATAACCCTTTGTATTTTCACGTATATATAAATCCGATCTGCATTTTAACAATTCACATACTAATGGTAACACATATAAATGCAATACAATCACTAGTTGCATAACAGTATGAGAAATGACATGAAATTAGTAGTTAAAATTTACGAGTAAAATAATATCAGGAAACCTCCACAAACAAAATGGCATTTCGTCTGTGAAGGAAAGACGAAATTACACTACCTGACATTAGTCTTTTTGAGCCGATTTGATAGCTTAGTTATAAAATACAATTTTGCAAGAGTTAAGTGTACGACATCCTGATAAGTTGCAACAAAGAGATCGACTAATCGTGAAATAATAATTTTAAAAAACTCGACAGGTTCCGTAAAAATACAATGGAAACTTGAAATAATAAAATAAAAAAAAAGGTTTAATGGATGACAGCGTTACAAAAAATTAAAACGAGTGAAAATTAAAACAAATTACAGAAAGTCAACGGTACTAATCGCAGCAAATCGGTACACTCGCCCCGCCACAAATTAACAACTTCCAGCGCTAAGATCGATAGTAGATTTAATCAAATGCACAGCTATTAATGATGTTTTTAAAAAGAAGACATATAAATAAAATAAATTTTAAAAAAGAGTTAGCATGACTACTCCATTACAAAAATATCAATAAACAGGCTGATAATATTAAAAAATATTGCCAAAATATAATAATAGTGCTCAAAAACTTATCCGATTATAAAGTACCATAAAAACAAATAATAAAGCGGACAATAAAATTTATATACAGGTGATTCAAGAGGAAAGGGAAATAATTTGTGAAATTCTACAATTTGACAAATTTTCATATAATCCGATAACGTCTTGTTATCGAGGTAAGATTAGAGAAAACGGATTTCAGTTCTTCCGGTAAAATGAGATCATATTGAAATTTTTAAGGCGTTGTATTAGGCGTAAACTTGATGGTTTCTTATGTTTTTTTGGCCTGAAAAATCGAATAAAATAAGTCCCAGAACTGTATTTCTCCATAGTTTTCATGATATCCAACCTAAAACAGAAATATTCGATGACGAATAAACTTGATGGTTTCTTATGTTTTTTTGGCCTGAAAAATCGAATATAATAAGTCCCAGAACTGTATTTCACCATAGTTTTCATGATATCCAACCTAAAACAGAAATATTCGATGACGAAAAACACGTTCTTCTAAGTTTGAAGTGCAATTAGTTTGTTAAGTAACTAATAAATGCGTAAATTTTATTATTTAAATTTGTAGAGAATCTATCTCTGAGAAAATTGATGTTACAAAGTGTATGAAGAAAATCTTTTTTTATTCAAAACAGAACAAAACTTAACAGAAAAATGTCATAAACAAATATCGGTCTTATACAAAGCTTCTTCCCGACACAAACAGTAAAATGCTACTCAAGGCGTTTCAAGGATGACCGATTTTCAATCGACCGTATGAAGAAAGCAACAAATTTCCCGTAAATACAGATTCTTCAAGATTTTTGGTTCTTAGACACTGTAGACACTCGACCGCAGCCCTGTCCGCCGCACAGCAACCCTTCGGCCTTCTTCAGCGACAGTTTATTTACAACTACTTTGGCAAATCTCGCCACTGAAATCTCTTCCAGTCCTAATCTGCTCGAAGTCTTCAGGTAAGAACATATGCCTCCTGCCTAACGTGTTCAAGACTTTGCCTTGCTCTAGCTGAAAACGGGAACACCGGGAAAAACAGGATAAGACGTCTCTTCAGTTCCACTAACAGGGCAACTATCCGTATAATGAAGCTCATATATCATCCTTCTTTCTTTTAAATAAGCACAGATGATCATCACAAGATATTCAGGAACATCGAGGGTCCTCAGTGCACTGATGATCGCAGTGTGTTTAACGCAGTTAAACGTGTTTCTTACATCCAAAGTCACAAGCACGCACATCTTGCCTTTGGATGGTCTCCGGCGAGCCGCCACAATCCTTTCTACCATTCCACGCACCGTAGACACCGCGACCAACGTAGATCTATTCCTACTGAAACCCTATTGTCGATCATTGATTCCACCTGCTTCTTCGATCGCGCAGGACAGCCGCTTAAGTATCAATCTTTCCAAAATCTTGGCAGCCGTATCAATCATTGACAGTGGACGATAAGAGGAAGGGAGCGTCAACTCCCTGCCCTGCTTCGGGATCAGTACTAAGCGTTGTCGCCTCCACCTTCCTAGAAATACACCTTCCTCCAGACACGCATTATAGGCATTCAAAAACGCCGCAGGATCAACCCGAATTGCCAACTTAATAATTGCGTTAGGCAAAAGGTCAGGTCCCGGTGCTCTATCAGTTGGGACGCGACTCACTGCTGCATCAAGCTCCCCGGCAGTAAACAGTGGTATCATCCCCAGCTCATCCACCTCATTCGAAAGCAGCTCGCCTCCAGCTGGAAAACGCGCCCCTCCACTATATTCACAATCTCTCCGGACTTACAAGTCATCGGAATTTTGGGTCTGACTGCTCTTCTAACCAGTAATTTATATGGTTTACCCCAAGGATTATTTTTCAATTCAACGATAAAACGCCTCCAGCATTCTTTCTTCGATTTCGCTATCAGCCAAGCAAGCTTTATAAAAACTTTATAAAATGCCGAATTTGCTACCCTTGCTGAGGTAGGATAGGTAGGATCTCGTCGCCGCCCGCCTAGCCCTGAGGCATTCCCTTCTTTTTACTGCAATCTCAGCCGTTCACCAATAAACAGGTGGACGGACCCTCCAACTGTACCAACGAGGGAGTACTTGGTCCCACGCACGTGTCAACGAATCGACCAAACGTGCAGACTTCTCCTCCGCAGTGGGAGCCTTGTTCACCGCTCGAAGATCCAGCCTCTCGGTAAAGGTACACAGGTTCAGTCCCCTAGAACTCCAGCCCTTCTTGGGCTGGAGTATTGTACTTGGATTGGAACTATTTCTAAAGAGTAAATCTTTTGTCTTTTAATGCCCGTTTATTCCAGATTACTGGAATTAAATAAGTGGATGTCCTTCCTGACTCTTGCATAATCAAATCTAATAGTAGCAGATGTATCGTGACAGATATCGTCTATTCGGTGGCACTTAATACTTTACTTTCATTACCAATGAAAGTAAAATAATTGGCGACTTTGGCTCTGTCCAACGGTATAACTTCCATTACGATTCATGAAATATTTATGAAAATGAGTGTAAACTTAAAAAAAAAGACAGTCCGCCATTTTTTTAAGTTTAAATAAAAAAAAAAATATGAAGGAGATGAACATCAGTCAGAGTTTAACCCGATCTTGCGGCTTTGTATCATAAAAAAAACCACCAAAAATCGTTTAGGAGCAGTAGTTAAAACATTTTGTGATTAACGTAAAACACATAAACTTTTTGGAACATTTTTAGTACAGCATGTTGCCCTGGAATAAGCTTTTTAATTTTGGCTGCTCTGCTAATAAATTCTTTTGCATACATGGAACTCAGCGTCCGTTATTACGGATGTAAATTAATCTTTTAGTACCATTTTTGCCTACATAACTTACAACGCTCAACAATGATTTTGTTGCATGGTCAATATTTGCTGGATCTGTGTTTTTGAGCGCCGAATACGAAGTCAGAATTTCCCTATCGGCCTCATATTTTTTGTAATTGCTCTTCCTATTTTCCAGCAAGAACAATATATTATTTACTTATTTTTTTTATTGCAGTAGTTAAGTTGCAAAATAAACTGTAATTTATTTGAGTTGATAAACAGCTACGAAAAAGAAGTATAATTATTATTATTAATTACAAAGAATTAAAACGATTACAAATGATACACATATGATTCATGCCATGTTTTTTTTATATAAACATAATTATGTCACCCATTAAGTCACATATTGCGCAGCGTACATGCCACTAATTTTGTTTTGATGACTGGGTGCTGGATCTAAATATTATACAGAATAAACAATGTATCATGCAAAAAATCTCAACTACATGAGTCAAATGCGAGATTATTGTGTGAAACACTTGTTGGTGAAGCTACTTTTACTACAGATTTGTGATTTTATTTTTTCGAATAGTCAGTGTATATACTACATTAATGCCTGTATAAAGTGTTTAAAGTTTTGTAATACATGTTTGTGAGTTTTTAATAAACAGTCACGCAGTTGCATTAACCATCCATCTATCCATTTTCTACTACTTTTGCAGAGGGGTAACATTAGTCTCAGAGGAGAAATATACTACACCGATTAAAATAAGATACGAACTATATATATTTTGGATCTAAAGTAGCTGATCAGGGGGCTCCTATATTTGGTGCAATTGATGTTGTTGATCGGTCGGTTGAATGTATTTCGTCAGATGACAGTTGCAATACCAATAGTTTGGAGAGAACTGAAGGATCACTTCATGGACTGGTATTTTTGTATAACGAAAATATCATATATAACAACTAAGACTACACGTACTGTTAAATACGCTGATATTCCTACTGCAACAAGACCAGTGCCTCACAGTCCACAGTTTCAGATTCCAGAACCACCTAAAACACGGGAATTAAATGAAGATGAAGCTGTTGATGTTGAAGATTGTGCAGATTTATCAGATGATGAACAAAGGAGAGACCCAGATTTATTAGGAAATACAAATACAGAATTACACTTAATTAATCAGTCAGAATTAAATGATCTCGTTTGTGATCTAAATTTATCAAAGAATGAAGCAGAGATTCTCGCATCACAACTGAAAGGATGGAATCTTTTACAACACAACAGTAAAATAGGTGCTTTCCGTGACAGTCAGTGTGAATTTGAATGTTTCTTCTTCCAGTGGGAGGACTTAATTTACTGTAACCACATGGAATCTTTACTAGAAGCTTTAGAACATATACAACATCCCGATGAATGGGGTCTTTTTATAAACTCCTCAAACATAGTTTGAAAGTCCTTCATATTGGAAATAATATCCCATCGATTAGTTCCTTTAGCTCATGCAACTCACGTGAAGGAGTCATATGAAAATATGAAACTTGTGTTAGATATGATTCGGTAAGAGAAATATTAGTGGAGACTTGAAAGTGATAGCACTGTTACTCTGTTTACAAATTAGGCATATTAAATTTTGTAGCTTCTTGTGTGAATGGTGCAGCTGAGATAGGAAAAATCATTATGTTAAAAAAGTGGCCAAAAAGAGAAATATTCACTGTAGAGAGAATGCTGTGAGCCACCGTAAATAACATCTAAGAAAATTTACCTTCCACCAATACACATTAGCTAGGTTTAATGAAAGATTTCCTTAAATCAATGGATTGTGATTGCACTGGATGTAACTTTCTAAAAAAACAAGTTCCCTTATATAAGTGATGCAAGGATAAAGGAAGTATATTGTTGGACCGCAAAAAAGAAGACTAATGAATGATATTGAATATTAAAACAGTTTGAATGGCTGTGAGGTTGCTGCATGAAAATCTTTTAAAAAATTTGCAAACAACTTTCTTGGATATCATAAGGCAGCACAACTACAATCATAACCACAAAGAACTTACAACTGAGTCTCTTAAAAAGTACATAACAGATGTAATATGTCACTAAAGATCCACTTCTTAGATTCTAATTTGGATTTTTTCCCCTAACAATCTTGGTTCCCTCTATGAATCATGAGACCTTGCCGATGGTGAGAGGGCTTGAGTGCTCAGTGATACAGATTAGCTAGACCGAAGGTGCAACCATATCAGAGTGGTATCTGTTGAGAGCCTTCCATGGTAAAATATTTCAAAGGTAAACTAGTCCACCACTTGGATCTCCAGGTGGGGATTGCTAAAAAAGGAGTTACCAGAAAATTAAAAATAACATTCTACAAGTTGGAGCATGGAATGTTAGAAGTATAAAAAAACATTGGTAGTTAAAAAATTTAAAAGAGGAAATGGGTAGGTCAAATACAGATGTAGTAGAATTAGCAAGGTTCGGTGGGAAGAGGAAAATGACTTTTGTTCAGGTGATTTTAGAATAATTTCAAATAAAGAGCAGGCAGGAGTTGGTTTCATAATGAGAAAGAAGAAAGGAAAGAGGGTACAGTATTTAAAAAATCATAGCGATAGAATCATTGTAATCAGGATAAAATCAAAATCCGATGTTTGTTAATGTCTATTTACCTACAAGTGCCCATGATGATGATGATGAGGTAGAGTGTGTATACAAAGCAATTAAACACATAAAAGGGGATGAAAATTTAATGATAGCTGGAAATTGGAATGCAAGCATCAGAAAAGGGAAGGAAAGATATATTGCAGGTGAATATGGGCTGGGCAAAAGAAATGAAAGAGTAGAAAAACTTATTGAGTTTTGCACAAAGTATAATTTAATGACTGCCAACACCCAGTTTAAAAATCATAATAGAATATAGACATGGAAAAAGCCGGGCAATACTGCAAGGTATCAGATAGATTATATCATGGTTAAGCAAAGATTTAGAAATCAATTCGTTGACTGCAAAACATATCCAGGAGCAGACATTGGTAGCAACCATAATTGATAGAAAACATTGAATATCAGAGGATATATTGCAGCTGGTGGATGAGTTTAGAAAGTATAAGAATGCTAGTGATGAAGAAGGTAAAAGGAACTATCGACAATTAAGAAAAACTATAAAAAGAAGTGCAAATTAGCAAAAGAAAAGTGTTTAGAAGTGGAAAGAGAAATGATCATTGGTAAAATAGATGGAATCTACAAGAAAGTTAAGGAGAATTTTGTGGTATAAAAGTTAAAAACTAATAATGTGTTAAATAAAGATGGTACACCGATTCATAATATGGAAGAAAAGGTTAATAGGTGGGTGGAATATATTGAAGAGTTATACAAAGGAAATGAATTAGAAACTGATGTTATAGAGGAAGAAGAGGCAGTCGAAGAGGATGAAAAGGGAGATACAATACTGAGATCTCAATTTAATAGAACATTAAAGGATTTGAATGGAAAAAAGGCTCCTGGAATAGATGGGACACCTGCAGTTTTACTGCGCAGTGCAGGTGAGGAAGTGGTACATGGATTATACAAACTGATGTGTAAACAAGGGAATTACGAAAAAGGTGAAGTTCCATCAGACTTCAAAAATAGTGTTAGTGCCATGATACCAAAGAAAGCAGGAGCAGATAAATGTGAAGAATACAGAACAATTAGCTTAACTACTCATGTATCAAAATCTTAACCAGAATTCTGTACAGAAATTGAGAGGAGAGTGGGAGAAGACCAATTTGGTTTCAGGAAAGGTATAGGAACAAGGGAAGCAATTTTGGCACTCAGATTTATAGTAGAAGGAAGATTAAGGAAAAACAAATCGACATACATGGCATTTATAGATTTAGAAAAGCCATTTGATAACGTACGCTGGAATAAAATGTTCAGCATTTAAAAAAATTTAGGGATCAAGTATAGAGAAAGAAAAACAATTGCTACCATTTACAGGAACCAAATTGCAACAGTAATAATTGAAGAGCATAAGAAAGAAAAAAGCGTAATAAAAAAGGGAAATGGATAAGGATGTTTCCTATCCCCGTTACTTTTTAATCTTTACAAAGAACTAGCACTTTATGATGTTAAAAAACAGTTTAGATCCAGAGTAACAGTACAAATATAAAGTGACAAATGAAATATTGGGGCAAATCGATGAAGAAAGAAGCACTTGGAAAAATAAAGCTAAAAGAAGAGACAGACTTATAGGCCACATCTTAAGGAATCCTGGGATAGTCACTTTGATATTGGAGGGGCAGGTAGATGGGAAAAATTGTGCGGGCAGGCAACGTTTGGAATATGTAAAAAAAATTGTTAGGGATGTAGGGATATACTAAAATGAAACGACTGGCACCAGATAGGGAACCTTGAAGAACTGCATCAAACCAGCCAAATGACTAAAGACAAAAAAAAAACAATGCTGTAGCTGTGAGTGACAAACATGGAGAACAATTTCATCAAGAAATATCTACTACGGAAACACACTAACAAGGAAACTGGAACCCAACAAAGCTGGCTGACTACTGCTGGAATCTCAGGACTGATGTACCTACAGCAAACTACACCATAAAATCCCACAGAAGTAGATTTTAGGCATGCAGAAATTGCATATACAATATTGTTAACTGCAATCACAATGCTTTCCTAAAAAAAAAAAAAAAATAAATGGTAATTACAGAAAGACTATGAACAATAGAAAGAAACCACTTACATGTTTGAAATCAGTTTCAAAAATATTATAATATTAAGCTATTAACATTCTTGTAACAAACAAAATTTTGTTGTCAGTGTTATCAATGATTACTATACCATACATATATATGTATATGTATAGAATTATTTACAACTGAATTGATATCTGTTAATTAAAAGTGGCCTGATAGTTTTTGAGAAAATGTAAGGCCACACATCATGGGCAAAGCAGCAGAAGTTTATCAGAATTATATTTCCTAAAGCTATACATTCTATTAAAAATTTGTGTGCAAAAAAAAGATGGTTTTTTATTTCTTTTTTAATCAATAAAACCAATGTTATAGTCAGTTTTAATTGATTACACTTAAAAATATTAAAAATAATTAACAACTCACAATCATATTACACAGGAATTGTTCTTGTAAAGGATCCACTTGACGCTAATTATATAACTTTTCCTCAATGGAGATATATAACACCACTATTGATGTCATTTTGAAATTGTTAGGAAATCCTTTATATTATTGAACAATATAGTAGTGGTGTTTCAGGTTAATAAATTATTTGTATATGTTAAATTTAGCGTGTCTTTAAGTTTCATAATGTTCAAGTGTGTTGAAATCAGGATTGTGTGCTAATGTAAAATTTGCATGCAATTCTCTCTCTCTCTAAATATATATATATATATATATATGTAAGTATGTATGTATGTATGTATGTATGTATGAATGAGATGAAATTCAATGGTTGACTTTGTAGTTGTGTGTAATGTATGCATATATTTTGTATATGTTGGTAAATGTCTGCATTATCTGTTCAATATAATACTCAGTGAAATCACTGCAGTTTAATTTGTATATTTTGTACTTCTGATGGTAACACAATTATCTTCTTTTATGAAAATGATAGCAATTTTATGACAGTTAGTTGAAGTATTGTGTATTTTTTGTCACTATCTGTTTTTGGTTCTGTTTGGAATTTTATGTAGCATGTTTATAACAACTGTTAATGGTATCTATTAACCTATTCCACATGTTTTATTATATTGAATTCTTCAGTGTAGTTAATTGTATGCTGACACAGACTTGCATACACATTATATTGTAATATAATGCTTGCAATAAAGCTACATGTTTATGCTAATTTTTAATAAGTGACAAAATGTATGAAAGATGTTCCAGAAAGACAGCATACTATTTCATTATTCAGAGAAAAGCGACAAAAGGAAAGAGCTTGATTACCATCTGGCTTGTATAATCAATTTAGATTTGGGTGTTTTTACTGATCAAATATCAATTGTCATTGTTTACACAATTCACTATAATGGGTGTCCAAAAAAGACCTCCGCGGTTTTAAATAAAATTTACTTTATTACATTCAGAATTATAAATGTATGTTTTATTATATAAAACTACAAAATTTGAAGTCTGTTTTACCTCTTAATGTAACTCATTATAAGCACAGTTATCCACTCCAGACATCAAACTGATAATCCACTTCATGCTACACTCTGGCAAGCTTGTCTGCAAGTTGTTTTCACGTCTGCTGTTATTCTTTGGCACTGTTAGTAAAGTGACTGGATTTTTTCTTTGTATATGTATGGCTTTTATGTAGCCTCAAAAGAATAAATTAATTTGTCAAATTAGGACTTCATGGGTGAACAATGGGAGCTTCTCTGCCAATCCAACCTTATGGAAATCAGTTGCTGAGCATAGTTCGCACAACTTCTGCATGATGTGGTGGGGCTCTATCCTGTTGGAAAATTAGATCCCTCCATATTTTGAGTTTACAGAAACACAAAGTTCTCTAACATATCTGAATACACTATGCTTGTAATAGTCTGCTCGCAGAAAAAAAACAGCCCAAAAATTCTATTATGCATGATACCGCACCGGACATTCTCTTTCTCATTGGATTTTCTAAGCTACAAACTCAACAATTATGGCAATTCACGATTCCATGAACATGAAATTTTGCTTCATGAGAAAATAAATGCATTTGATGATATTTTTCATCAGCAGAAATGAAGTCAACATGATTGTTACAAACTGAACTCTTTGCAGTTTATACTTAGGTTTAATTTGATACAGTAGCTGCAGTTTATACGCACAAAGTTTCAATTGTTTGCAAGCAACATGGACAGTACTTTGGTGCAAACCAAAAAAATAACCAGCATCTGAAGGAACGCATTATTGCTGAGGTAATGTTAAACCTTTAACATTCATTAAATGTTAATTTACTGAAATGTGCCTTGAATGGTTTTTTCCACAGAATGAATGATGTATTTGTCACTATAGTGGACATTTAACTGATAAAATTTCAAAAAAGTGAAACCTGTATACTAAATTACATACAACAAACTTCCTTTTATAGTAGTAGTTTCTTTTTTCATCCAACCTACCACCTCACTAAATAGGTTTGTAAACACTCTGATCAACTGGGACACACAGTATAAAAAGAATTACTGGCATGAAAAGTATAAGGGCATTACTGGCATGAAAAGTATACCTCAAGCATTCACTACCAAAATGTTATGTATTTGTTTGGATTTTCTAACAATATTCTGGATGAAATTTATTACTCAAGAACTTTGTGACTGATTTGCATGAAATAAAAATAAAAAGATTTGATTTTGACTCAATCCATTCAACCATGTCAAGTTATTTGAACAAAGTATACAGTACTCATAAGCGATAACACTTACTTTTATTTTTAACAAAAAAAAAAATTGCTCAAAAACCAATTAACTAAAATCTAAAACTAAATGGCCGTTTTGAGTACAACGAAACTGGTGGTTTTTTAATTTTTCCATTTTCAAATTTATTTCAATAACCAGTTAGCAGAGTTCTCTCTTTACATAAAATTACAATGTAATATTAAAAAATATTACTAACATTTTATAAATACTTAGAAATCTTTCTTCTGGAGGAACCTTCAGAATTCATTATATACCTCCTTTTTTAGTGGAAATACCATTGGTAATATTGTTAATGGCTCTCATCTTAACTTGTTTTTTTTATTATAATGCGAACAAAAATTCATAAATGAACATTATGCACACGTCACTTGTATCCATAGCGGTTCATCATTCACTATAAATTTTATTCATTAATTCTAATCATGTTGTTTTTAATCAATTTAACTTGTGTGCAAATATTATATATTTTAAGTATTGGGATCTTGTGTTTTATATGCTATTTTTAAAATTTGCATGTTGCAGCCAGTATTTCCAGTGTAATATTTATGTAACCACTGAAGCTTAACTTTTATATTCCTGGATTCCTGATTTCAGAGTGTGTTTTATTTTTCATTGTGATACACTAATTTACAACACATCTAATATCATGTAATCACGTCACATTTACAATAAGATCAGAAATTTAAATCATAACAACACATTACAAGAAAACATAGTTACACATAAACTACAATGTACCCAGTTCTCATAAACAATTACAAAGAGACACAAATCCCATTTTGTGAGCGATGGTTACAATCAATAGGGCTGTTCTTAATTTGCATTTGCAATATATGGCAACAATGAATGAACCCATGCTAAACATTTCTGATTTTAGGAAAGATAGTGCATTTTGCAATGTCAGCACTAAACAACAGAGAGCAAATATCAAATGTTATTGGTTTATTTTAAACCAGGGAAAAGTGGATATGATACTATGCAGGTGAAAAGACAACTGTATTGGCATACATGTTTATCTCAAGTAATATGGGAATCCCTGAAGATGAAGATCCTGGTGACCAATAACAAGTACTCAACGCAAAAGTAATAGAGAAAATCTGAGACCAATGTGTGGATATTAATAATTGCAATACATTACAATAATTGTTTTAACTGTGAGGCAATTCATCAAATTTAAAAAGAAATGATTTCAGCTAAAAGAAGATTGTTTCTCAGTTTATGCCACAATCATTTTCAGATGATCAAAATACATGATCTTGAGCATATGCAAAAGTCATCCTTTAAGATAGAGGTAGAAAATTTTAACAACCAATCATTTACAACGAAACAAACAAAATCTTCCTTCTACCTTTTTTGATTGTAATTTATATTATATAAATTGAAAATAAGATGAGATACAGAAAATACATCAAAAGAATACAAAAATGAAGTTGTCCACAATTAATTTTAAAATAAAACAAAATACAACAATAAGAACTCAATTGGGATAGCAAAACATCAACAAAAACAATGAAAAATTAGTAAATTACTCTAATAAAAATAAACATAACTATAATACTCTCTGTTAACATTTTGAAAAAAACTGAATAATAACATATCAGTTTATTATTCAGAACTAATTCAAGTTTATAGCAAATCAGGCTAAGTATACTAAAAACTAACACTTCATACTACTTTGTTGCAACAATCATGTTGTTATATGTTATAATGTGCCACAGACACAAACTGTGTTGAAATCTAAACACACTATGTTTAAAGGCATAAACACTAAATAAACTGAAAAAGGACAAAATTAAATCAACAAAATAAAAATAAAAGCAAGATATTTATTTTTTTAAATAGGCCATCGTGTAATATCCAATTAATTGAAATGTAAAAAATTGTAATAAAAATTACTACATATCCATAAAAAAATCTATAATACAATTTTAGAAGAGATCAGAATTTTAATACAGAAAAGATCTTCTGGAAGCATACTTCCAGAAAATTAGATGAGATATGAATTTTATTGATTTATAAACAGTAACCAACTTTCATAAAACTGATTTGTGAATAAATAGTCTAAATAATGAATGATGCTGTTAAGATAAGGTAAATGCAAATTAAGATTTAGTATGATGCACTTAACTCAATTACGTTTAAAATTTAGAATAGTCTTGACTAACATTAGTTAGCATTAGGTAAACAATAATTAAATAAAACTACACAAAAAGGTTTGGTACTCGTCTTTAATCTATAGCAACAAGATATTTTTAACTGTTTCTCTTTAATAGATTACTACAACCACTCCTTAACTTAATGCAGTTTGATTTTCATAATGGCATATTCATCACCAGTAACCAATGATTTAAAAAAGGCAGCACTTACTGTCTGTTCTTTTGTTATCAATATTTACGGTAATAAATGAAAACTATTTAAATATTGGAGACAACAAAAACATTATAAGAATCAGATCAGTAGCTGAGCTGTAACAAAATAGAAGAGATACACTAGATTGTACAACAATGTCTGACAACTGGAAGAGATTGAAAAATAGGTTGTTGAATGCCTGACTAAAGAATAAACGTGATAGTAAACTACAAGTAAAATTTCACTTTCTTTTCAACAGGAGCATATAGAAAATAAGCATAACATAAAAAAGAGATTACTGAAATGATAAAATGCAATATATATATATATATATATATATATATATATATATATATATATACTATATTTTATGTGGTACAAAAAACTACGGACAATCAAAACAAATGTAAGAAATAAGAAGCACAAATTATTTTAAAATATCAACTCAAATACCTTATAAGCAGCAGAGGTTTAGTAAAAGTATGCAAAATGGTGAAATAATAGAGTAGGCTCAATAATAGTACAAAATTCTGTGAATCTATTTAAGCAACATAGTAAATGTAAAAACAAACAAAAATAAACAAAAAAAATATACAATGTACAAATTAAACTAAACTGGCTAAAATAATCTACAAGGATTAATCATATGACAAATGAGAACTGACCAATTTAATTTCAGAATGATAATTTTTTTACAATTTAATCTAATTAATAATTATTATGAGGCACAGTACAATAAAAAATAAATTTTAGACACAGCATACTGACTTTGAGCTTTTTAAAAAATGCTCAAAGTATGATTTTACTTTTAATAATGCTCAAAGTATGAATAAGTAGTAGTAATAGCTGTAATCATATGACAAATGAGAACTGACCAATTTAATTTCAGAATGATAATTTTTTTACAATTTAATCTAATAAATAATTATTATGAGGCACAGTACAATAAAAAATAAATTTTAGACACAGCATACTGACTTTGCGCTTTTTAAAAAATGCTCAAAGTATGATTTTACTTTTAATAATGCTCAAAGTATGAATAAGTAGTAGTAATAGCTGTAACCTATATTCTAACTGAAACCAATTACATTAAATTTCTGTTTACTTTAAACATTTACTACTGTAAAATTGTTTAAAAAATAAAACGTAGTTGCTAAAAGTTCACAAATTATTTTGATGTGACCAACGCTCCAAATGGATAAACCGTAATATTATGGCCTAAATCAAGAATGTCATCTGTACACGTTAATTATATTAAATATTCAGTCTATATTAAATATTTGGCCTATAATCTAAATTGATCCTAACTACACCAAATCCCAGAATGTAACTGTAACATACAACCTTATTTTAAACAAAACAAATTGAACATCAAAGAGGTTGTTACTTAAACAAACAACAATTAAATAATAATACAATTCAAATATTAAAAACATATGTAAAAAATGTACAATTCCCACCTAAAAGAAATGTAAAGTTTGTATTACATTTTACAATTAAGATTAAATTTTCTAAGTAGGAATCCTAAATATAGATATTTGGTTAGGTAATGTCTAGTATAAAAGAATTCTAAGTTCTCAGCAATAACTGATGAAAATGCTAACAAATATTTGTAACTATAGAATCAAAACGTTTTTCACGCTACGTTAAAACATTTAAACACGGTAGAAAACGTTAAGATTGTGAGACATAACCTAAAATTACCTATACCAATATTTTCAAAATAACAATACTTAACCTTAGGTGTGTACGATACAAAAGTAATACTCAAGTTAAGAAATTTTAATCCAATAAACAGCTCTAAAATGTTTACTAACCTGAAATGTCTTTACAGCATCTTCAACCATGAGAAATTTTGTCAGAAGTACAGATAAGCATAACTGTTTGTGATCCCAAGCGTATAACACATCTTCTGCGAATTCTAATATATTTCTAGGATCACAAAGGTTAGGTCCAAAATTATAATCCGATAAAAGTTTATACCATTCAGTTTCACTTAACTTTAAACGATCAGCTGAAGAAGCCATGCTTTCATAAAAACGTAAACAAGCACGAAACCTTCACGTGTAACGGTAATCAAGATGGCGATCACCTTATTACCAACTGTACAAAAAAACCATATAACAAGTTTAACATAAATTTAAAATTATAAGTTATTGTTAATTATCAATTTACATTAGTTAAATTATTTAACAGTTTTTATCAAACTGAAACCATACTGCTAACTTTGAAAATTATATTAAAACAATAATAGGAAAAGTATGTTTAGACATTTACACTAAAACCATATCTGTTGTTTGTTTTAAATATAATTATAACTCATTTATACATTGTAATAATTTTAAAAAATGTTTAAAAAACAAAGAAAGACAAAAGTCAACCAAATTCGACTACGTTAAAGCTTTCCCTCGTTAAGTCATTCCAATCAGTAAAAAAACTAAGTTTTCTTTTTTCATTGTTTTATACCAGCAACCCCCAAAGCTTTTATTACACTACAAAACGTTGTTCCCTTGCTCCAGAAAATGATAACAGATTTCGGTGAACTTGTCATTAATGACAAGCGATTCCCAATAACTTATAACTGTATTATTGTTGTTTTGCCCCTTACACCCTTCAGAAAAATGTAGTTTCTTAACAGATGTTACAATGAAGCTGCTTTTTTATAAAATGATATAGACCAGAAAAAACATTATTTCAATCTCTGCTTACCATTGTCTGCAGCTATATAAAGATTATTTTCTTTACCATTATAAATATAAAAACCTAATACTAAATTTCTTGATTATATAATACATCAGAATGTAGGCAGATGAAGAAATGATATGTTCTACTTGAAATCAAAAGCTGTAAATACTAACTTTTCATCAGTTGTGCAATTTGCTCAGCTGCTTTCATCTCTGTATAAAATACTTCACTTCATTTTCATAACTTTTTGTAGGATCTTCACTAAATATGATAGATTTTAAAAATTGTTTAAAATTGTTCACATTACACAGACACATCTGCCCTCTGCATCCTGAATGAATAAGTGAACTGTTCAATATTATAATTCCATCAAAGTTAATGAATAATATTACACATAAATTTCTTTACTTAAAATTATAACTTTACAACATTATATAATCTTCTGGATAATAAAAACAGCTTATACATTATTGAAACACAAAAAAGGAAATGTTACAAAATCCTTTCAATCGCAATACACTACGATACAATAAGTATCGCAATATACATACAAGGACACTAGAGAGGCAAGAAGGCGCAGTTGACACTGTTGCAGTTATTGACATAAGTGAAATCACTGAGGGCAAATTATTAGATGTGCTGGTGATGAGGGGCCCGAAGGTGGCATAGCTGTTGAGTGCTTCAGGGATCCGAGCAGGGAATGTACTGACAGCCACTATGGAGGTGAAGCTTGTTGGCAAGGAGACCGATCAGGAAAGCCTTCCATGTGGTTGACGTCGACTCTGGTGCTGATAATGACCTCATCCAAGTATTGATAGAAGTCTTCTGCAATATAAAATACAACAATAGCGGGAGCATGGGGTCCTTACAGGCAGAAATTTATGGCACTAAGTCTGCCACCTATGTTTGAAAAATCCTTAAGTGCGACAGTAGGATGACGGGGCAGAATTATTATGTGACTGTCCCGGGTGGCAGATCTCCTTCTGCATGGCAGAATGAGTTGATAGTTGAATCTACGCACAAGATGGTGACGCTTGTTCTGAAACCAACAACGTCGTACGAAGATCTTTCGAAAACAGTTAGATCCGAGGTTGCGGTCCCCGGCCAGGCGGAAATCCTTTCCATTCGGAAAACGGGGGACCGCATGTTAAGTAAAATAAAGGAAGACAGAAGAATAATGCGGATGCATTTAAGAAGGCGGTCGCTACCGCCTTAAAGGATGGCTCGGTGCACACTAGGACTAAGACTACCGCACTGAGAATCCGAGATCTCGAGTGCGATATTCAGACAAAGGAAATCCCGGAGCCAGAGGACTCCGGGAGGTCGCTGGACCGGAACTCTCCGGAGATTTGCGCTACATCAGAACGGGGTATGTTGACACCAAGGTTGCCATATGCAGGCTGCCGGTGGCACTAACGGCAACGATTGCACAGAAGGGCCGAGTCAGAATAAAGCTAGTTTCGTGTCGTGTCGACATTACAGACCAACCAATGAAATGCTATAGATGCTTCGAGATCGGCCATACGGCTAGAGGATGTCGTGGGGACGATAGGTCGGAAACATGCTTCAACAGTGGAAGCGAGAACTACACGGCCTCAGACTATAAGGAGGCGTCCAGGTGCTTGTCCTGTGGCATCGAGGGCTCCAGATGTCCTCAACTGAGTGCCCTAGAGGAGCCGGAAAGGATATTGCGAATGAGAGCCGAAAGAGAACTGGCCCGACAACAGCACGGAAAGGAAGATTGTACAAATAGATTTAATCCATGCTGCTCTGGCGGCTCACGATCTATCGGCCAGGTATGCATCGGAAATCGGCGCGGACCTCGAGCCCATTTCCGATGCATTCCGTACATCTCCGAGCCGTACATTACTGGCTACCGATTAGAGTGGAATCTGTCGGGCGTCGGACGCGCTGCCATATGGACATACAGTACTACGCCTATCCGAAATATATACCTGTGGGAGAGTTTCGACAGGTTGAGGGCAAGGGCACATGTTCTATACGTGTTACATGTCACCCAACATTACGACAGAGAGATTTCAGGAGAAACTAGACTATATTGCAAGGGATCTCCCCGCACACTGCCCCGCTTTTCTTGCGGAGGACTTCAATGCGTAGTCCAGACAATGGGTCTCGCAAGAACCGACTTCCACGGGAGACTACTATCGGAGACCGCTGCGACACTCGACCTTGTTTGCCTGAACGATGGTCGCCATTACTTTTAGAAGGGGTGCATCGAGATTCTTTGTGGTTATAACGATCATGACCTCAGACTAGGCAATGCGCATCGCCGGTCTCTCCGGAAGCGACCACTAACCGGTAATCATAATAATCACTGAGGAAGGATAGGTGGAGACGGCCCACCCACGTTTACGTGCTGGAGCACCAGGGGCTTGCAAACTGGTGTTTTTGTAGAACAGCTTGAATTCAGTGCATTACGGGAAGTATACACGGCAGAAGAGAAAAATATCGACTTGTGAGCTCACTCAAGACGGCATACTCTGTATTACCGCGGATATATTCCAGGAAGGGTCACCCGCCGGTTTATTGGTGGACCGCCGAGATATCCAAAAAGAGAGAGGCGTGTTACAGGGTGAGGAGACGTGTAACGAGGACGCGTCTCCCAGCCTTCAGGGACATTTATATCGCCTAATATCGGAATATCAAGAAGGGCCTCTTCATAAGTATTCGAGATGAGAAGAAAACATCCTGAAGGCAACTGATTTCAGAAATAGAAACAGACCTGTGGAGAAGGCGACTGGTAAGGAAAGCCCTAAAGCTCAGAGCTACGGTTACGAAGGATGTTCGAAAGGTCAGGAAAATAATAGAAGAGCTCTTTCCTGGCGGCGAGATATCAGCAACTGATGACCGGGGCGAAGAGGGCAACCCGCATTTCTGCACCCAAGAATAAATTATGTAGGCAAAATCACGTATGTCTCCGGGCAGGTTCGGAAAGCGCTTTTCGGTCCGACCTCGCCGGTGGTCTGATCTAGGAGCTTTTAGTTTTGACGTTTAAAGCGGGGCTACGTGAGAACAGATGCATCACCTGCAACAGCTACATCATTCTCGAGCGGCCACCAATGAAGTTATGAGGATCCTTGAGGAGTACAACCTCGAGGTCCTCTTGGTCCAGGAACCGTACACGGTCAGGGATAGCGTGGTCGACTTCCACGGAGTTGGTGTTATTCAATCTCGTGAGGGCGGCCGCTCTCTGCGATCGTAGTCGACTCGGTTTCGTTGGGTGTCTTCAGGATGCCCCAATTTTCTGATGAGCAATTCACCGTCGTGTGAGTCACAAGGGGTACGCACGACGTCGTACTAGTATCAGAATACCTTCAGCTTGGATGGAGTATCGACGATTTGCTGGCGAAGTTGGGACGGATCTTGGACTATCTCCCGGGCATCAGAGTGCTGGTTGCTCTGGATGCCAACGCCAAGTCTTCCGCCTGGGGTTCACCACTGACCCCAGAATCGCTGGTCTCGCACAGTTTGCAGAAGCCAGCAACTTCTACTTGCTTACCGAGGCAGAACAACCGCCGAATTTCTCTTCCAAACTGAGGGAAGGCTACATCGAAGTCACCTTGGTGACTGATGATCTATTTAGGAGTACAATTAGTTGAACTGTCTGGCCCTAGGCCAGTGTGAGTGATCATAGACTTATAACCTATGAGATTGCTTACGGAGGCGGTCTAAGAGCTCCAGATTTGGGTCGCTATAACCTAAGGGGCCTGGAAAAGAAAAAGCTGTGGCGCGAGTGTGCGGCTGCTTTACAGGGGTTGGAATGGCGGATGGAGCACAGGGAGGAGATAGAACTGATGGCTGAACAACTCGGCCGGGCCATCAAGACTGGCTGCGATAAGGTTTGCCTCAAATTTCGAGACATTTACTAGAAATTAGCTCAATAAAAGTTAAACGCGGGGTGCGTACTTCCGCGAGCTCGATTAGCTAGTTCAGAAGGCAACAATGTAGGACATTAAAGATGTCCGGACGAGGCCTAAAACGAAGGCAAAAACTGAGTTTAAAAATCACCTATGTAAATTTCTACCGAGGCGTTTACATCGGTGGCATCCCAACGAGGCCTGATTTATTACTATGAAATGTAAAACGTTAGAGGGCGAAAGACATTTCCCGTTAAACCCCATCAGGGGTTGGAATAGTGGGGATGGTGTGGCGACTGGAAGCGTCACAAGGCGGGTGTCTTCTCCTACGGGTTGGGATGGCTGCGATAGGATCCTACGACGGCCTAGACCAATGGACGGACCCTTGGGTTGTAGCTAGTCCGCTGATCTGTGAGTGCCTGGAGCCTTCATGACCTCCGCTTCAGAGGAGCTGTCTGTTAGACTCAGGCGGAAACGTGGGAAAAAGTGGTGGTCCTCTGACCTGAGCGTGCTGCGCGCAAGAGTTAGAACAGCGCGTAGAAGAAACCAGCGTCGCCCCCTAATGGGGATTACCGTTGACGATGTGTGCGCTGGGGTCTGCGGATCTACGGTCGCGCCCGTATTGAGTACGTTCATGCTATCAAGGAAGCTAAATTCTAACTTTGGAAAGACCCTATGCGCAAGTTGCAACGCAGCAGCTCCTGGCAGCTCCCTAATTTATGTTACCGGTCAAAGCCACTGGATGTACTGTCCAGTGTTCGATGCGGGTTTGGTGGTCCCGACCACAGTTAACAACTATGGTGACTTACCAGGCGTTCCTGGATACTCTGTTTCCAGATGCTTCGGAGGTTGAAGCAGAAATCCGCGTCAGAGAGAGTGAGACACCATTCCCTGGCGTATGGGCTGTGGATCTCGTACATATAGACCGAGTGAAAACTGTTGGTGAAACTTCGTATCATCATCGTGTCCGAAGGGAAGTCGCGGGTTTTGACTCTGAGAGTCAATCTTCAGAGATTACCGAGCCAAAAGTCCGGTAGGTAGTCTGCAATCTAGATAGGAATAAAGCCCCTTGATATGACTGTATCACGGTGGAGCTCCTTGTTCGCAAACTGACCATAATTCTTGGTCTCCTTACTAGGTCTTTAACAGAATGCTTTTCGCTGGATATTTTCCAGTTTGTTTGAAAGGTGGTTTTTTAAAGTTTCTTTTCAAAGCTGGCGACAAGGATCCTAAGCTCTTCTTACAGAGTTCTAATGTCTTGCCTGTAATAGGTAAGGTCTTCGAGAAGATTTTATACCTCCGCATAAATAGTAAATTAACTTCTAATAAATGGTTTATAGAAGACCAGTACGGTTTTTGCCCTGGCAAGGGCACAGAGGACGCTATTTTCAAGGTGATGGTCATAATTTCGACAAGCGAATGCAAATATTTTATTGGTGTTTATTTGGATATAGCAGGGGCCTTCAACAATTTATGGTGGCCCTCTGCGTTGTTTCAATTGCAACGGTGTGGTTGTATGCAAAATGAAGTAAAGACTATTTCGTGTTATTTCAGCAACAGGGCGGTCGTCCGTGACGGCAGCCTGAAAGTAAGAAAGAGCCTGTCAAAAGGTTCTCAGCAGGACAGTGTTTTAGGTCCCTTCTTCTGGATTGTCGATTTCAACTCTCTGATGTGGTTGAAGTTTCCCAGTGGGTGCCGCATCATCGCTTATGTCGATGAAGGTTTGCTGCTAGTCGGTGGAAAACTGGCGGAACGAGATAGAGTTCAAAGCAACTCAGGCATGCAAAATTCTCAGGTCGTGAAGTCTTCAGCATAAGATGGTCTTTAGTGTAGAAAAGACCACGATGATGATTTTGAAAGACCGCTTATCCAAAATTCGTCATCCATGAGTTTTGATAGACCGTCTTCCCATTTGGTATGTCACTGTTCAGAAATATCTGGGTGTAATCTTTGATAAGAGAGTTAAATTCAAGGAGCACCTTCAATTTGTCGCAGTTCATCCAGATTGGGGGTCGAATTTCCTTACCGTGTGGATTCTTTACAAAGGTGTCTGTGAGGCCATAATGTCGTACGCTGCGCCCGTCTGGGCTCATCGTATGCAATTTCAGAGTTATAGGAATGTTCTATTACGAGCCCCGCGTTTTCTTTTATTAGCGGTTCTCGGGGGCTACAGAACTGTCTTGCAAGAGGCAGTCTCTGTAATCGCCGGCGCGAAACCAATAGATATTGTACCTACGGAACGTAGCAAGCGTTATATTTCCAAGAAGGAAGGCCTTCTTACTTGAGAGCGTATGCGTGAAATTGAAAACCACGGTTTAGACTCTTGGCAAGTTTGGTGGAACATATCTTCTACAGGTCCACCATGCGTATATTCCTGTATGTAACAGCTTTGCGAGCGATTAAATGGGTCTCCCCCAATCGGAACATTACACAGTTTCTGTCAGGACAAGGTGCCTTCAGGCCAAGTTTGACTATGTTTGGACCGGTTGACCCGGGCCTCTGCCCGGAATGTAGAGTTGAGGATACTGCGGACCATGTCCATTATGTTTGTCCCCAGTACGACGCTGAACGCGCTAGAATCGTTAGGAAACTTGAGAGATTAAATTCCTTTCTGTAACTGCGGGTCAATTGGAAGACCCCCCAGAGAATGATTAATAGTGGCTGGCTTCTTAAAATATCTCGCACTGAGCAAATCATCTGAGGGGTATAAGTAGAGTAGGACCCCGGGTGGCTAGGGTACTGCCTGGACAGTTAAATTGGTCGGAGGTAGGCGCATTCACACTAAGTCTTGGTTTGTTTGAGGAATTGAAATGACAGTATAGCTGTCGGCGGAACGGCAACTGCACTGCCGCGGGCATGGTCTCTCATGCAGCCGAGAGGTGTAGCGCCGTTTTGACGAGGACGGAATATAATAGAGTAGCAATGTCGCTATCGGCGGGATGGTGACTCCACTGCCGACGGCATGGGTGTCCATGCAGCCGTGAGGTGAACACCATCTTGACGATGATAGTTTTTATGTGGTGAAGTAAATGTCACGCGGGACTCTGCGGTGGAGCTGAGTGAGAGGAGGAGGTCTGTCCTTCTCTCCCTGGTAGACCGACCGGAGCCCATAGTTAAATAAATTGAAGGCTTAGACTGAGCAAGTTAATAATATTACGGCAACTAGGACTAAATTCGTTATTGCGATCAACATTGCTGGTGGTGTGCAATTTATTTACCAAGTAGACTATGTTATGAGATATTTACAGTCACTAGTAGCTTACTTAAAAGTAGAACTAGGCGCGGGGTTCGTGCTTCCGCGAACTCGTTAAGCTAGTTCAAAGGGAAACGAACTAGAACAGTCAAGATGTCCGGCAGACGCCTACAGCGAAGGCGAAGAATGAGTTAAAAAGATCACCGATGTAAATGTCTACCGAGGCATTTACATCGGTGGCATCCCAGCCGAGGCCTGGCTTATTACTGTGAGATGTAAAAAGTTAGAGGGTCAAAAGACGACCTTTGTTAAAGCCCATCACGGCTATGAACAGGGGGGGGGGGTGGTGACGACCGAAATCGTCACAAGGTGGGTATTTTTACCTACGGGGGTTAAGATGGTTGATCGTATAAACTCCGGTTCGATTACCGTTTACGATAATCAGTTTAAAAGTTTTAGTTTAGTATCCTACCCTACTAAACGGCATTTGTATGTGTGTGCGTCCCCCTTAGCTTAGCATCGGAATGTACCGATCACTAGCGGAAAATTCCGATTCGTTAGTACATGTCTCGTGATGGTCTGGTGTGTACTTGCTATCTTCTTATAAATCGATATATATGCGAAATATATATTAATAACTTTTTTTTATTTATGTGATTGTTTTTCTTCAAAAATCATTTATTTATGTTAAAACTCAGGTTTTATTTCCTTTTTTTTTTATTTGTAAAAATAAAAATTTTTCATTTTTTATTTATAAATTCTCACTTTTTTCTTAGTCTTATTAAAAGGACTTGTCTAATTTTCTATTGTTAGTCGGTCTTGTAATAACTATAAAATAAATTAATTTATTTTACTACCGTAATGCATTCATTCAATATCATAGCAGATCTAAAACACAACTATTTTCGATACAAGTACATCGATACTGAAAATACTATCGATTACCCATCTAGAATGGTATATATGACTTTCTTTTGACCTTTTAGTTACAATTAAACATACGGAGAGCCAAATTTACAAATAGTAAACAATAACGGTCAAAATTAGAAGAAACAATAATGGTCAAGATTAGAAGAATTTTGAATCCTATGTATCCTCCTTAGCGATTTATTGATTTTCTCTTTTTTTACTGTGTCAAGGAAGGTTAGTTTCGTATTACGATAATTTGTTTCGTAAATTGAATATAATATATAAATAATAAATAAATTAATTTATATTTAAGCTTCCAGCTCTCGTATTGAGTGAATTTGCATATGGATATTATGAATCTCGATGAAAATGTTGAGAGTGTGCAATCTTTCAAAGATGCCTAACTCGATCTAAACCAAATTTAATTAGGAAGATTTTTTGCAATTTTTTCGTTTCTCATTGATCAATTTTAAAAATTAAAAAAAAACAGTTTTACACAAGAGGTAATCAATTTTGGACACCTAGTAATCTCATTCCGAGACCTGCTCGTAATAATCTCATTCAGCCCGCCAGGGCAACCCGTCCGGAGGGCCTAGCTGCGAAGGCGTGCCGTAGGCACGCCCTGCAGTCAGTTATTTACAAAAATACGACATGACGGATGATAATTGTTTTAAAATTTATAATAAAATATCCATAGAATCTACGCAATGAAGTGTTTATTACCGGGATATTTTAAAATTATACTCGTGCAAATATCTTTATTCACACTGATTCTTAGTCGGTTGCGGGCTCTCATTTAATAATGAGAGACGTTTATTGATATTCTGCCTTTACAAGCATATCGCATTGAATGACAAACTATGAAATTTTTCTATGTATTTTGTAAGGTAATGTTAAGAAATTAGGCGTGGTATGATGGCTAATCAATTATTTTACGTACATTAATTTTCAACCGGTAACCGAATTAAACTTTTTCGTTATGAATCTGCATTTAGTAAACGATTTACATTTCTATAGTCATTTAAAATAATGTTCCTAGAAAAATATATAATGTTTTGAGTTTGCGTTTATAATTTGATTTCTTATTTTAATTTTTCCATAAATTGTTTGTTATTAGGAAATACATGAACGATCGTACCGGTGAAACATCTGTACTTTGATTTTTGTGAACAACCTAATAGGTTTTCATCGTTTGAACGTGAGGAGATCTGTGATATCTGAACAGGTTACAATCCTCCTTCATACTATAAACAGGCTACAGTAGCCACACCCTCATGTTATAAAAATATTAGAAAGAGGATAGCACACGCCTCTAATATTTTTTATTTAAAATTATCACTATATGATTTTCAACATTTTTTATAATAATGATACTCCTGGAAGGCTTCATAATTTTATTTTACTGAGATCGGATTCTAGTTACAGACCTAAAACGTATCCTAATTAATTGATTTTTGTCGAGATTGTAACGGATGACAATTATGGCGAATTTTTACAGATGGTATATTTTTTTCAGTTAAATACCGTTAACATACAATGTTACATTACCCAGAAATCATTACAATTTTTTTTGTGTCATTTTATCATATTGGTCTACATATAATGTAAATGGTCCTCCTGGATATCGATCTAACATTTTTATTCCGATGTCCGTGTCCGAATGGATAATATTATTTAAAAATATTTTTTTAAATGTGTTTTTTTTTTAATATTATTGAAATAATATAAAATTGCAAGAAATTCTTTTTAAAAATATCAATATAGGTGTCTCAAACTTTTAACTTAACGAGGTCGATCGGCAGTTTGCGGTGGGAATCAAAAACACTTCAATTTTGTTTTAATTATCGATACTGCGGCGTTAATGGATGTTTACACTTATTTTAGTTAAATACCATTAAAATTAATTTTTATATTGTAATATTAAAAAAAAAATCGGTGTTTTAATTCTTTTTGGGTATGACTTTATTCCATCCTAAATACGATTTCATCCCCGTCACACATTCGTTAATCGTTTCGTTTTAATTCAAAATCGCACGTTATCGACCCAAGATAATTTAATTAGTTAATAAAAGAATAATAAACAGCATTCCTTTTGACTTTTCTGTTATTTACATAGGAAACTTATAGAAATAACATACTTTTATAATTACGTTTTTATTGTATTTTTTTGTATATTAAATTTCTTTTTATCACTTTACATCAAAGACGTTTAATTCAATTATTTTTATCGAACTGATGATTTGTTTCTGCATACTCAGTCTTAATTTCGTCGAAATCAATTAATTTAATAGATTATAATAACACATCGTATATGTTATTATACGTGAGTATTCATCGATAGTAAGCATTTTAAACGGTTTTCAGCATTAATTTTCTTAATTTAATTAATCATACCTCGGTGGAGTAGCGATCAGTGCTGCTCCCCTACAATTTTCTTCCGGTGAAATTTCTTTGTAATCCTGAATAAAAATTAGGAATTATCTTTTTTTCTGTCGTTCAATATCCATCAAATACGGACTCTTGAATGATTGTCTTTATATATTAGATATCTTATTTAATACCGCGACGAAATTTTTGAAAATGTAGATCCCGCGTGTTCAGATGTACAGAGCCATGTTATAAACTGAATACTGCTTTTATTTTTCTCGAAGGTTCTTACTTATAAAAAACGATCGGAATTTTTTTCGCTCAAAATCGTATCGGTTAATGAGGATGCAATTTGTAATTATAAAGAAATTGCGGTTCAGTATTTGAACCCAGACTAAGAATGATTCCACGGGTCGAGTACAAAGCGGTATGGGGCGTTAAGAAAGTGATAGTACACGGTAGGTACAGAGGAATTAATGAGCTTCAAGAACGTAGTTTAGAGATGGGCGCCATTACTAGGAAGGAACTCTTCTTGCGAGAACGTTCGGTACGCCTCTGTTATCCCGCACTCTACGTCCTGTCTACGTTACTCCTTGTATCACGGTGTCAACATTTTAGTTTAGAATTTCTTCGGCCAGTAAATCAGTCGCAGTTAATGGCAAGACGCTCTCTGTCTCGCTCGCTCTCCCGTCGTTACTACATCCTTTCTTCCCTACCACCAAATAATCCACCCCTCATCAGTCTCTAAACGTGTACTCTCTCTTTCTGCGTATCCATTTACCCAATGAAGTTTCACAATATCACTTTATACTCTACATTACATTAACCCGTGTCCTTTTACAAGTTATCATTTATTTAAAATAACTATCCGGCATAATTTATTCCATTACATAAGGTTTTTAATTTAAAATGTCGTTCGGTTTATCGACTTCATAAATAAATACAAAAAAGAAATAATTAAAAAATATATATTATTTTAAATTCGATCGTAATTTTCTTAATTAATATTTACGCTCGTGTTATTACTTTTTTATATTTCTAAGTGAATCTATATTAACAGACTTAAAAAAACGAAGAGAAACTAAGTTGATCCGTTTGTGTATTGTTTACGTGTACTCAAAAGAATTTTTATGTAAGCTCAGGAGCTTATCCTCCGGATAACATCATTAAAAATCGTTTAAGTTAAAGATAATACGGCCGCATAGACAGTTTGAAAACATTGTTTTTCTATTTTTGTCATCCTTAGAAGGATCGCAATAGAATTTAAACATATAGAATGAAGTCTAATGATAATACAGTATTTTCATGCGAAAATTCAAGAAGATTAGTCGGAAAACAACTTGGAATAAAAAACCGCTTATTCCTTCACCCCTAACAACCTTACATCACGCTCGTCAGAAGTTACTTAACGTAGTTTCTTTACATTCGTTTCTTATTTTCATAAGGACACAGGTTTTTCACCTGTTGCGTATATTACAAAGAGACCTTCTTTAAAATGAAGGTAGATTTTCATGCGAGTGATTGACCGTATTTTAAATAATTAAAAGTAACTTTAAAAAGATACTATTCGACTTTATGAACATGGCGTTGAATTATAAAGAAACAACTAAATACTATAGAAACGGGGTGGGGGGGTTAAGGAAGACCTTGACCTTTTACGCCGTGTCGTCATCAAAGTCACCCCGGTCAAGGTCACTTACCTCCGCGAACCAATAGGATTGCATTATTTTGTTCACGTGACGCTGGTCCCGCCTCTTCACCTTCTCGTCGGGCGTATCGCGACGCGGCAAAGAACGTTGCTATTGGGATGATGTAATCTATCTTTTTAGGAAGAAGGGTACGAGGTTTTCGGATCAGGGTACTCTCGCGTTCGTGCATGCACGTTTGAGTATTATAATACTACCACTACCGCCACCGGAGAATAAGCGGTTATTACCGTTTACTATAAAAATGTTCATCGTCGAACATATTGTTTTCATACGATTCCTACTCTTTTCCAATCTTCAATGGTCTTTTAACATCTTACGTTCCCATACTACTTTTATTCCTTATATATCTGATGCTTGTCTAATATTTGTTTTTCTGTTACTACACAACCTCCTGTGTCCAAATTAACTAATGCCGGACGGGTATTATAAAAAAGCAAATAAGCGGACAATATTGTCCGCTTATTTGATTTTTTATTAGATTTTATTGCGTATTCCTCTGTACTTACTTCGATGTACTTCCTTTCGTACTGATTAAATCTCTTCGTTTCGCATTTTATCAACCCGGCTAATTTTCAATAAGTAATATCCGATCTAAAAACCCTCTTTTTTGTCATCGGGTTAAATAGTACATTTTTCGACTACCTTATCGCAGAATTAGCGTTTCAACTTTAACAGTATATTCTGTCATTTACAACACTTTAAAGCTCAGTAAGCCTCCACTTTAAGACTTTTAGTAATTTTCTCATAGATTCTCTTTCAAGGAGATTTATTTCAATCGATTTGTGAGATCGCCATTGTATTTTTTCGTACGGGAGTCTGAAACTATATCTTTTTCGATTAATTTATGTGTACTTCTTTCCTAAATGGAACAAAGAGACCCGTATGTTTGAATTAAATCCCTTACCCTATTTTAAATTAATTGACCAACTGACTTATAAATATGTAAAGGAATAAGAAATGGATAGATTGCCATATCGTGTGCCCACCTCCTCCGATCTGTTAATAACTTTTTTTGATATTAACTTTTTTTAATTTTTTTTATATCTGGGGGCGTATATTAACTATGTTTAAATAATCTACTTAATAAACGCCAACAAAACATTTAATACTGAACAAACACAAAAAAAACTCTTTAAAACGCTTGCGCGTTCTCGCGCTCACAAGTATTTGAACAAAAAACTGTGAATGAATTAGCAAAACGATAGGGGGAAAATCTTCATACAATAAAATTAATAAAATTGCCTTGTGGCTATCGATTTGGCTTTTAATTTATACAGACCTTCATATAAAGAATCAAAACTAGGCAGATTTTTTTAGCACAGAATATTTAATTTACTTTTGACTTTTTTTTCAGAAAAATATAATTGAATTTTGGATATATAAAAAAAAACTCCACTTTACCTAGAGGGCGTGACAATTTAGTTATTGCTTTCATATTTGGTAACTCGATCAAAGCTGCGTGCTATTGAACTTGTCACCAACATTCGTACATATTTATGATCTGGCTGTATGTTTGGCCTTAATGTTGTTGGGGTTTCAATTTTATAAAATGTCGATTATTACACCGGTTTTAAGGTAATTCATTTTAATTCAATTTATATATTTTTAAGTTCCATTACTATAAATTTAATTTACTTGAATGTACTGATAAATTATTGGCCTTAATGCACTGCTATTTGGCCTTAAACAAAAATTCAGAATCACAATTTCATGGCTTTGAATATAAATTGATTTTATCTCCAAAATTCATTTGCAAACTCCGAAGTGATTTAATCAGTTTATATTCTGGGCCAAAGATTCCAGTGACATAATTTGTCCACAAAAATTGGGTAACATATTAATACTTTTAAAAATTGGTTGAGTAGAGATCCGCGTCAATTTCCTAAAAATTAAAAAAAAATCTTAATGCGTTTGTCTAATTTTGTAAAATGTAATTAATTCTCTATATAATCTAGATTGAAATCTAAATATCAACTACCTGTAAATTACTTTTTAAAGTAATTTGTATTTTAAAATTAAGCCGGATGAAAATGACTGACTTGTGATCAGGCGATTCTTGTAGACCAGAAGGATTTCTTGCGTTCAGTAGATTCTTTTGAAAAAGAATTTTCGGAACGGATCTGATTTATGATGACATATTTTTAAGGCCAACATTCAATTTTAGATATAATGATATCAGACTACAACCTATAAACAAAAATAATGCTAAAGACGACATTGAAATTTACAACAGTAAGGAGTATTAGTTAGAAATTATAGTATAGTTCAGATTTTCCCTGCAAATAATAGGAAAAAATCGTATTGATTAGAAATTAGAATAATTTTCAAAATGTATTATCTCTTTTTGTCATAGATAACATATCATGATAAAATTAACCACAAAGAGTTCATAAGATATTAGAAACATAAAATCTAACTATAAAAATCACTGTAGTGCAATCGACCTTCAAAATCACATCGATGGAAGAGGAAATGTTACTATGAAATAGAGAGAAAAAGTAAATATAATTTGTGATGAGTGAATTCGTTTGGCTGCAAATGATTACCAGGACTTTCTAAATATGACTTCCCAACAAATAACGATTGCTGTTTTATTATCTTAAAAAACATAATAATTATTTTAGAAGTACTATTTCAACATATACTTTCCAAGCTCTTGAATATTATGATTATAAAGCTCTGTTTCAGATTTGGACTATATTACATGTAGTGTCTGCTGCTTCAGTTGTTTCAGGAAAAGCACAGAATTAGTGTCACTCAAATGGTTTAAATAAATTAATTGATATTTGCATCATTAAAATCAATAAAATGTCTAGGGTTACATGGTTACAAAGTGTACAGAGCCCTCTTCTTAGAATAGTTGTATAAAAACATAATGTATTTATATATATATATATATATATATATATATATATATATATATATATATAAAACTAGCCGTGGCCCGCGACTTCGTCCGCGTGGATTTATTCACTCGTTACAAATAGTACTTCATTGTGAAAATTGATTCGCAAAAATTAACTACTATATGATACATAGCTGAAACCCGCGACTTCGTCCGCGTCGGAATCACTTAATTTATTGAATATAGCTGCCCGGCCCGGCTTCGCACGGTTGGTGTACCCATTTAAAAAAATAAGATATTTGTTGCAGTCGTTCAGGGTTTTGGGCCACTTGTTCAGCCGTTTCTGCGGTAAAATACACCCTTTGGCCGTTTTCTAAGTGGATAGGTAACTGCAAGACTGTAGGATGTCGCTCGTGAATGGGAAATTCTAAAATTCGCCAAACAGCTTCGGATGTACTTATGTACCGGCCATTTACATAGTTTTCCACTTCATCGTTTGGGTTTTTGACGCTAAAAGTAGCTTGGTCAGATCCTTTATTGATATATTTACAAATGTATTTGATGGCTTGAACTGAGTGGTAGTACTCGATATTTATGTGCGCGTTAAACATCCTACACAATAATGGAGAATAAGGGACAATCCTATTATCTATATAGAAAGTACTTCCTCTGATATTTAGCGTAGCGCTCTGGCCTCCATTTTCGGCGTCACGACGACGATAAACAGGATATCCGTCCTCTCCGGTTTGGGTATCGTTGACGAAACGTCGAGGGTACTTTTTTGTGCAGATACCGTTTTTCATACATGGTGGTGTTAAGTTATGCTCTCCGCATAGACCGTGCACCATATCTTTAGTCACGATATCGTACAATATCGGGTCGTTTTGTTGGTTGGGCAGTTCCGCAACTATGACACTATCAATTTCGTCTGGCTGGATTTTTCTTTCTAGCCAAAACAGCAAATAACAGTGAGGTAAACCCCGCTTCTGCCACTCTACACTTTTTTTTTTTCTTCCCCTACTCTCCCCGACCGGATATCCATTTAAGTATGCTCAGTCGGGGAGAGTGTCCTTTTACTCTAAGGGAGTGTCCCCCGCCCACCGGTTGTACACCCGGCACGGCAGGTTAGCTCCCCCGGTCTCGGATCTTTAATTTTATTTTATTCGCCTGCCTCTAATCCCCCGCCTCGGAGACGGGGTATGGCTACGCCACCTCCCATCCCCTCAGCAGGGAACCGGGTCTCGGTCATTATGTCTTTGCCTCTAATCAGTGGTACCGCCCCCACTAAGCACCGAGGCACCCGCAGGAGCGGCACCGCCAACCGGGACTCGATCTTTTATTTGCCACACTACACTTGCCATGTAACATTTCACTTTGCCGAATATTTCATCTTTTTTGAATAATTTTATGAATTTTTTCATCTTAAAATGAAATACCCGTGAAATTATTTTTATTGCCCTAGCCTGTAAACTATTTCTAGAAAGTTGAGATCTTAATCTTTTGGGCATTTTGAAATTATAAAAAAACCTAAATACAACATCAACTAATACTAAATTATTTGCTTACATGTTGAACAGGAATTAGCCTGTATATGAAGTGGTGATTAAAAAATTATCAAAAATTCAAAATATTTTCAAGGAAAAATATTCGATATCGCACACAACCGCTGCGTAGGAAGTCGACCGCGCGAATGAGCCGCGCGGCACTTTATTTTGTGACATTGACTCCCCTTCCGCACCGCAGTGACGGTTAGGTCATATGCTGCTGCCTAGCTAGCCGAGCGGGGTGTGGGCGAGGCGATGGAGCAGAGGCAGGCGGTGGTGGGGACGCGAGCGTCAAGAGAGACACGACGACGACTGACAGTTGCTAGTTACTGAATTACAAAGATAGAACAATTAAAATATGTTGCTTAAATAACGCGGTAAAAAGTAGCCTATGTTCATCAGGGATAATGTCGGCTTCTAATGGAAAAAGAATTTTTCAAATCGGTCCAGTAGTTTCGGAGCCTATTCAATACAAACAAACAAACAAATCTTTCCTCTTTATAATATTAGTGTAGATATTTAGGGATTGAACCCAATACCAGTTGATCTCAAGTTTTGTGCTGAAATTTTGAGGTAAGATTTTATTGTGTGGACTCTTTATCATGAATTAAGAAAAAACAGTTTTCAGTTCAGTCAAGTCACCTCAAATCCATTCTCAGGTGGGTCTTTTAATTTTTGGATAAGTAATTTTTGTAGCATATTAAGCTGGTTGATTCTAAATTGTTAAACGGAAATGTGCTATCACCATCACGGGTAAAAATGATCTTCTTTCTTTTTCTGTTTAGCCTCTGGAATCTCTGTAAGATATTACTTTAGAGGATAACTGAGGATGATAAGAATGAATGAAATGAAATGTCTTGTACGCTTTCAGGTCAACCGTTCCTGAGATATGTGGTTAATTGAAACCCGACCACCAAAGAACAACTGTATCCATGATCTATTATTCAAATCCGTATAGAAGTAACTGTCTTTACTATTATTTGAACTTTAGAACACTCGACTTTGAAATCAGCTGACTTGCGATGCCAATTTCACTACTAGACCGACCTTGTAGGCTGGGCAAGAATGAAGTAATACGTTAAAGTGTAACAGATGAGATAGACACCTGCTGGCTGAAAGGAGAATTAAAGTCATTCACAGCTGAACAAAGCTATACACCTTGAATAATTTTTTGATGAATCAGTATTTTTATATCCTTTAATAGCCCTGCAGGCCGTAGTACGTGACTATTTGTCTAATCGTACGGCTTTATTTAAAGATGCGCACCTAGCTGTGGAAAACTCAGTCACCAGGGGAAGCCCGCAGGGTTCCGTTCTCGGACACCTGCTGTGGAACCTGGTATTTGACGGGTTTTTGGGATTGACATTCCCAGAAGGGGTCACGGCCCAGTCTCCTTTTAGTTCGTGGTAATTCACGACCGCAGTTGGAAGATTGAACGCAAGCCGCCTTGTCAACCGCGGAGGGCTGGATGGACATTCAAAATTTAAAGATTTCTGTGCCCAAGACGAAGTTTATGCTTCTCAAGGGTGCAGACAAATTATCGTACAGTCGAAACCCCCAAATTAATTACAAAGGTTTTGTAATCAGCCGAGTAAGAGTTCAAAGTACCTAGGTGTTTTGTTTGATGAGAAGTTGCTATTTAGCAATCACATTAGGCACGCCGTCTCTGTGATGTACCAACCTAGGATGATTGATCGGAAGGAGTCTGGGTTGTCTGCCCGTCAAATGTACATGGTGTTCCGAGGTGCCTTCGAAAGCATGACCTCTTTAATTGTATGCACTGGTATTTTTAAAACAACCTCCTACGAGGTTACCACCATATTGGGAAAGGTTCTCCCAGTCAATTTAGTAGTGAAAGTTCGGATAGCCATGTGGAGATTGCGAAGAGGCCGGGAGGACGTGGTATTTGTGATGCGGTTTCGGGCCGGGCCAGTACTGGAACGGTGATCACAATACACCGATTTTAAATTTCGTTCAGTTGCCCATCTTCCGCCTGTGGAAGAGGCTGCAGAGCCTCGCGATGGAAGCATGGCAGCTGGAATGGGACATCACGACTAAGTAAAGATCCCTGTACAAGTTTATACGGGATCTGGGGGTTGGTATGCCACGAGTTCGTTTTTAAGGGCAACGCGTGCCCAGCTCCTCACCAACCACGTTAATTTGAACCAATATCTGTTTCGGTTCCGCCTGACAGCTTATGAGCTGTGCGTCTGTGGGGAGGTCCAGTCAAATGAACACCTGATGTTTGACTACACTGCTGTTGGGGGAGGGGGGCAGAGACTGGGCCTCCCTGGATCTTAGAGGTCAAGGGGAAAATTGGCCACTCACAAGCGGCGATTCAATGTGGCGTGAGTCGCATTGTCGGACCGTGTGGGAGTTCCTTGATGCGGTGGCTATATTCAACCAACATCAGTAGTTTACTTAAGGGAAAGACTTCTACTGCACTGCTGTGGGAAGCAACCTAGAGATATATGGCTGACCACCAGCCAATTTAGACTCCAAGTGCTTTAATATGGTGGACAGGTACTTGCTGGCATTCAGCGACCTAGGTGTGGCAGCGAATTGCTGTCTAGACATAGTTAATTATAATTATGGATGTCATATATATTTTTAGTAGTTGACAGAATGTGCGTACCCATTTTACTAAATATATGACAAGTGAGTGGTTGGGACACATAAGCTGGCGATGTATGGCACCACGCTTAGTTTGCTCATGCTGTAAGGTAAGCTCTAGGAGTTGTTCAGGACACTGGTCGAAAACTGTTTCGAGGCTCAGTAGCTGTTTGTAGCACAGACATTCAGTTTTATGCTTTAGGGCGACCGAATGGGGTGGTGGTGGGAGAAATATCAAGCCAACCAAACCAATCCTGTTAATACCCAGGAAGTTAAAACTTGTTTTTTAATATAAAATGTAAATATTCTGGGTGGGTATTGATAATAATTCTTATTATTTTAAAAGAAATCATGAATGGTATTGTTATGTTCTTACAAATATAATTAATGAATATTTTAGCAACGAAGTATTCCCTAAGTACCTTCAGATTTCTGTTGGTACCTCCTCCTTAAGAAATATTCAGCACTTAAGTTGCAAAATTATAGACCGATCTCGTTAATGTGTATTTTCTAAAGTATTTGAAAAAATTATGAAAAATCAACTCAACGTTTTTTGAAAAGCATAATCACTTAATAAACTATCAGTATGGATTTAGAAAAAAAAATTGTCTACTGACACAGCCATTTCCCAAAACTTGGAAAATTATTTAAATTCCATAAATAACAAGATATTCCATTTTCAATTTTTTGCCATCTCAGTAAAGCATTTGATTTAGTTCCACAACTTTTTACTGATGAATAAACTTAGTAGTTGTCATATCAGTGTAGATGGTTACAGTTGGTTAATGATACCTTAAAAAAATAGAAAGGCAAAATCATACCTTACTAAAAACAAGTAGATGAAATTTCATCTTATGATAAGAATACACACGTAAAATTTAGGTCCTCACTTCAAGATGTAGAAGGCAGAGTGTCTCAGGGAATTTTTCTTATTCCTTTGCTTTTTTTACTGTTTATTAATGACCTGCCTCAAATCTTAAACCATTCATTGAACCTCTTTTCTCAGACAATACAACTGTATCTATATGTGAATATAATTATTTAAAAGGAACTGAAAATTGTACTATAGGAACCCAAAAAATTATTCACTGGATGGATTGTAACCATTTAACTTTAAATAAGGATTAAACCATTAGATAGTGTTCTCAGGTAGACCTAAGATTGCTGATCGCATGGATGGTTACCACTAACGATAATGATAGTATTTCTGTTGCTCACAAAGCGAAATTTCTGGGTGTTTTGTTAGTCGGAAAGTTCTTGTGGGATGATTAAACTGATTTCTTTTGTAATAAAATCAAATGTATTGTTTTGTTCTGAAATGCCTAAATAAAACATTAAGCTTGTCATCATTATTAAATATTAATTATGCCTTCATATATTCTCATATGAAGTACAATGTTATGTTTTGGGGGTCCCTCAGAAAGTTGGAATGAATTTTTAAGATAGAAAAATAGGCTTTTAGATCATTATCTGGAACTCATAAAAATGAATCATGTAAACCGATATTTAGAAAATTAAATGTGTTAACATATCCTTGTCTCTATATTTATGAATGTACAATCTTCGCTAAAAAGTAACTTATTAAAAAAAATAACAATATCCCATCTTTATCAAACCAAACCAAAACTGTTTTTATATAACTCAACACAATACTTTGCGGCTTATGAGAATGAGCCTTGTTATGCTACCATTACCATTGTTAATAAATTTCCAAACCATTTGAAAACCTTTTCCCACAATTTGTTTAAATTGCAATTTAAAGATTTTCTTTTATGGAAACAGTATTTATTTGGCTGATGAATTTTGAAATAATACTAATTAAAAAAAAGTCATAAACATGATTTATTTCCATCCTGTTCAGTGTGTAAATAAATATGTGCTCAAAATAATTTTCAATAGCAGCATCAGAATAATTAATTATTTTGTAATAATTTTATGTATTTATCTTACCATTATTTCATATGTTTGTATTTAAATAATGTGTATGGACTTTGAACACATCTATTTTTTATCTTATAATCTGTTTTTATACTTATGGATCATCTTATATTGATGTGATATATATAAAACGTAATTTTATATACCAATTAGAATAAGAGTTTATTTAAGTTAATGTTTGAGATCTGTTTGACTCACATTGTGGTTTTTATGAATAGATTACTTATCATTCACTCTTTTCCTATATTCTTATTCCCTATTCCTCATTTTTAGTTAAGTGGATGTAGACCCCCATAAGGTTCATACTGAGATTGTGGGGTCTTGTAGAGCCGGTGCATGATTGATATGATCTAGTAGTAGATGGTTGTCAGGATTTTGTCAAAGGATTCTGTTTCCTGTCTGATCGCTACTGGATACAACTGATTCCAGTACAATTCCAGTTACAACTAAAGGGTTCTATTTTCTTAGTTTTATTCTACCATAAAATGATTATAAAAAGCTATTTTAGCATTTGGCTACAAGCAGGGCATAAATAAATAATATTTGTATAGGAAGTCTCAATGACACTTAAAGTAGTGTTATAACACTACTATAAATAAATCTACAAGTAATCTTAAAAATCTATTTTCCTTGCAAAATATAGAACGAAAATTCTTTCCAGCATAACAGAAATGTATTGAAAAAATTATAGTTTTAATCAAATTCATCAAATTATAGTTATCATCAGCAAAATACAGTTAAATATTATTTTATAATTATTAAATAAACTAGGGTAATGTTTTACTGAATAATATTTATCAAATTGACAGTTTTTGCATTTTATGTGATACAATGGAGCAAAGTGTTATTGTGTGCCTTCCCATCTAAAGGTTTGAGATCATACTGGACCAGTTATATTTTAATGTTAAAGGCTTCTTAATACTAATCTTCTTTCTGACTGTCTTGTTAGGTTCTAATTAACAACAAGAGATCCCAACTTGGTGATGTTCTAAATTTAACAAGTTAAGGTAAATCCTTTGTACAAACAAAGGACACAGTTGCCTCTAAAGACCCAGAATTAAGAAGTCTATATTAAACATCTGGAGACTTCCAGAATATCACATAAATAAATTGATCAGTCAATTGTAAATTAATCAGTAATATTTATTCATCTGTTGATTCTCCTTTGGTAACTTTTGTTCATGAATATATCTCTGTTATTTTATTAATAAACCACACATTACGCAGTTATTTCTGGGTTGTTAATGTGAAATATATAAAAAATAAATTGTGTCCTTCTCTACAAAGTTGACCCTAAAAATATGAAAAAAGTTAATGTAGGTTCCTGTTAAATAGCAGGTTATATAACTGGAACTTCTGATTAATTAGAAAATTTATATGATTTTGAAATTTTATATGCAGACATACTGTGATTTTTTTTGTTTTTTGTGTTCTTGATGAGTCAGAGAAAATTTTCGTACCCCTCATAAATGAGGAGGTGTAGGACTTGCACGGGTTCGGCTAGATGTTATTAAGAGCTTATGTGTTCCTGCATCCTACCGACTGAAACTCTTATCTCACCATACCCCCCACCCAGAGCCAGATTACCATTTAAGCACTTACTCATCTCTGGGGGTGCCTGCCTACCAAGGAGGAGACGCACCAGGCCTGGCTATGCCGTTCCCAGCAGCCTCAAACAGTAGTCAGATTTTGGTCTTTTCTGCTCAAAGTGTCAGGAGTCCCACCACTTCATTGCTGCCATCCATGCACGCAAGCCCAGATGAATGACAACTTGACGAAGGGCTGTCTCAACCCCCTCACTGCTTTCTCTTTTTTCTGTATTTGGTGTTAATCTTCACTCCAGTTTCTAGCTTCATCTTCCTTGGTCTTTAGTACGTCAGCAATTAACTTTGACACCTCCTCCTACTGAGTTTGTCCTCTTTGCATATGTTCAATGGTATTATCTGGTGTCAGCCACCCCAGCCCATAAATATTATGGGCTATTCTGATCCCAACTATGACAGTTGTAAAAGGTATTTTCAGCTGTATCTTCTAATCTGCAGTATTGACAATCAGGTGCCCTCTTCCTTTTGAATCTAAACAGGTAAGAGGAAAACCCCCCAGGTCCCGATAACAATTGTGTAAGCCAGTAAGTGGGTTCACCATGTTTCCTCCTAATCCATAGCAAGAGCTGCAGTAGTAGGCATTCTGCCCTTATTCGTCTCATCCCATTGCATCTGACATTCCTTCAACAGTTCGTTTCTCAGTCATTGATTAGGGAATTCCCTCTCGTCTCCACACCAGTTGTCTAGCCCTTAATGTCACTGGGGGTATCCCAACTATAACCTCAACTGCAGGCCTGGATATAGTTCGATATTCAGCAGTTATTCCTATCACTGCTGTTCGTTGCAACGAGGTTACACAATTTACATTCCTCTTTTACTTTAACAGCAAGGACCACACAGGGTTGCGTACAACAATATTGATGTAGCAACAAATAATATCAATCACCTTTGGCTAGCACGTGGGTGCCTTCTAGATGAGAATAACTTATTAAGTTCAGTTTTCATTCTTTCTGCATGTTCTGACACTTCTTTCATGTGGGTAGATAAGGGTCCAGACCTTTCTACCCACACTCCCAGATATTTTGCTCTTCTGGATTCTGCTATTCTGGTGCCGTCCATCATCACCGCCAACTCCCTCAGTTTTCTCCTGCCCATTACAGCAACTACAGACATCTTGTTCAGGGCCAGAGACATTTCCCTTGTTCTCAGCTACTCACTTATTCTGCATATGGTACTATTTACAATTACCTTCACCTCACTTTCAGTATGACCTTCCAGCAACAGTGCCAGGTCATCCACATGTGCAACCATGTGACTGTCACCAGGAAGCTCAGTCCTGAAGAGGCCATCATATACTGTGTTCCATAAAATTGGGCCCAATACAGAACCTTGCAGCATACCACCATACATATTAAATTCAATGGGCCCATCCTCAGTGTTTGCTGTCAACTTCTGTTCTGACAGGTAGCTGTTTAGTATCAACAGCAGGTATTTTCTGAAACCCCTGTCCCTCAATGAACCCATAACAACTGGCCATGGTACACTGGTAAATGCGTTTTTCACATTAAGTAAAATTATCAGAGGTATCTGCCTACTGTGCAATGTGCCCGCCATCCTGTCTCTCACCCAGTCCATCACATCTATTATTGCATCTATGGTGGACCTCCCCTTCGTGAATCCATATTGATTTGGGGATAGCCCACCCTCAGCATCTAGCTCATCCCCTAGCCTCACAGCAACCATTCTCTCAAACAATTAGCTTAAAGTATTAATTAGATACATAGGTCTGTAAGCAATGTCCTCACTTGTATTTAGTGTGTAAAACTTCTTTTAAAAGTCAGTTATATTATTCTTTAATTTAAGGTAAAATTTATAACAATTTTGCCTGATTAAGTTAGCTTTTAATCTAGAAGCCGGATTTAGATTGTACAATAGTGTTATAATTAAATTAAAGTGATTTAAGAATATATTCATGCTTTTTATATTTATTTATTAAAAAAAACTCCTTTAATTTTTAATTTCTTGTTTACAATCCTTACTTTTTAATTAATTTAATTGATGGAAATTTATTTAAATGCTACAGAAATTACTTAAAATAAATGACCAACATTTATAAATAATACAAAATAATGTATAAATCTTCCAAATCCAGAAACAAATAATTCATCAGAAATAAAACGAATCTGAAAACTTCTGACTGATATGGGATTTAAAAAATTATATGTAATTATTGCAATGATATTTGTATTAGAAAAGCCATCAGGTCATTCAATAAGAGATTTTCAAAACACTTTACATATTAATAAACTGGAAATAAAAAATTCTCCAATAACACAGAACATAAGCCTAACAAAGGACACAGATTATCAAATACAAATAATGATTTAGAAAACCTAGAAACAATAAAGATGGAAACAGTAGATAAACTGCAGTAATATATTTATAAATTCAAAAATAAAAATAAACCAATTAATAAGCAGAAGGGACTTGATAATGAATTATTCATATCAATAGAACTCGTATCAAAGAGCTAGGAAGTAGGTGCAAAAAACACATTTTGAACATGTTATGACAGCAAGGAAATCTGAAAAACTGAAATTTTAACTTTGAATTTACGCAGTACATTTATATTAATTATTTAGCTGATGCAAAAAAAAAGAAGAAAATGTGAATTACAATAAGTGTTTCGACACTTCCTTCTTGACAGTATTTTGGTTGTTTAAGAATATAGAAAAGTTATTCTAAATTAAAAACGAGCAATATACTTTGGCTGTACACACTACAAGTGAAAAGAAAAGCTTATGATAAATCACTATTAAAGAGTGAACACACTTGTAATAAAATGAGCACTTTTTTTCATTGCATTTTGTTTATAATATAAAATTTAGTAAGTAAAGTAATGAGTTTATTACTTACTCAAGTCTATTGCAAATTCAATAAATTTTAATAAATAAATATATTACATATATATGTATGGACATGCATATGCAAAGTATTTATTTTATAAAAAAATATTAATTATATTAATATTAATATTTATAATGTACACTTATATATTTTTATACACAGAATGTTGCTGTAATGATCTTAATTACAAATTAAAATTACTACAAATATTAGGGTAAGAATTAAAGTGTATATGAATTATGATCGAGAGGAGGTTGCAGGATTACTTTGTGAAATTTTGCATTATAGCATGAAAGGGATGCAAGCTTGAGTCAAATGTTAATGGTTTGGGGTTCAAGAGAAAGTGAGAGGGCTGAGAGAGGAGGTTTTAAGATACGATGAGGATATGCTGGAAGGAGGAAGGGGCCAGCCACCTATAAGAAGTTGGTGATGCATGGTATGTAAATAAACTGGCTTAGACCCCTTCCACCGATCTCTTGGTGAACATAATAGAAGCGATACCCTGATAATGTAAGAGAGACCCAGGAGCTATTGTAGACTAGGAGCTTCAACTAATTAACACAGCCTGTATACGGATCACCTAACCTAAAATTTAACCCAACAAAACCTAAGTCAACCGTATTTTCTCAAACAGTTAATAACAAAACAAATCCGGCATAGCGGTATAGCTTTGGCTTTGGCACTTTCAATAATGTATAACCTAAAATAAATTTAACTAACTGTGTAAGCCTAGGTAAATGTTATCTAAAAATTTACAAAAAAAGAAGATATTTATGTACACTGTTATTTTACTATATAAAAATATAGTGATTCTATGTAAACTATTAAGAACTTTTACAATTGACGGTGTATGGAATGTGCTCAAAGCAAATAAAATTTTAAACAGAATTTTTTTTTTTTTAATTAAATGGTTGTTTGAAATATAAATTGCATGATTAACACTCTCAATATAGAATAATAATTAAGATTTTCTACAAAAGCTATAAAAAAAACTAGAAAAATTCAGTTGATGATCTTGAATGGCTGAAAAAGCTCCTGTTGCTTAGTTACTAAAATATTTCCATTGGTGTCCACAAAATGTCAATAAAATGTTTGCTTATGGTAATGATTTCATATAAAACAGTCTTCACTGATTTACTATCTTTGACAATGAAAATTACTTAAAAAATAGAAAAAAATGTGAAGGTTAAAAGTAGGAAGATGAGTCTTATTTTGAGTCAAAATTGCAGAATTTAAATTATAACATTAACAAAGAAACCAAGTTCTAACTAAAAGTTATAATTTCATTTAATTCTGAATTCTGTAATAAATCCCTACTTTACCACTTTAACAGTATAGTTTGGCCTTTTTCTGTATTATATAGTGTCAAAAATTAATGAAATACTATCTACATAATTCTCTGTAATTGATAATAATCTATACTGAAAATCAAAAAATTCAGGAAAGGTTTGTGAAAAGATGAAAAACTCAGTTGGTAATCATAGTAAAAGTGATACAGCTCTCCTCACACAATGATGGGGGAGATGATAAAGCTTTAATTCTATTTGTTATTCTGCTACTTTTTTAATGAAATTGTCAATCATTGATTGTATTTTTCTTGCTGTCATAATTAACATGAATTTCTTATGATAATAGTTAACTAGAATTGCTAAAAATGTATTTATGGTGATGTCCACTTACTATTATATGCAACAATTACCCACCCGAATATAAAGATCCTGCACTGTGAATAGATTATTCTCTATTAGAGTAACAATGAAGAGAAGGTAAGATTGGTACACTGCTGTTGCTAACTGATTGAAAGTGGTGTTTCTATGAAAATTCATTTAGAGACTATTGAATAGGTAAATGCATAACTTATTATCAAGACAGTATTCTCAAACCATAACTAATACATTGCAATCTATGTTATTACTAATAAAAGATTAAGCGCTGGAAAATTACTTTGAATTGAATTTGTGTTATTTTTAATTTATACATATGAGTTTAAACAACTAAAAGCAAGACATTTATATTTGTTGTTAAATAATGAATAACTAATTTTTTTAATCTATGACAAGGCTCTTTTAACTGCTCTTAATTGAATTTATATTCCCATTAGCCTCGTGGTGTAAGAGGTGGACAACAGCTAAAAAAAAAAAAATTACTAAAATGCCATCATGTAATGGTGTTAAATAGTTATTATGAAAAACATGCAAGTCAGCATCAGTAGGCTTGTTGTAGTCAAAACAAAGTAATTATTTACAAAGTACTGTTCTGTACTGTTCAGTATTTAAAAAAAAAAATTTTGGTAAAATTTGGTAAACAATTTAAATAAGTAAACAAATATCAAATACATCTGCTTGAAGTTTCTTCAAGTGACAGACTAGCAGCTAATTAAAGAAATCAGAGATAATAAATGATCGATGAATGGATCGATATAAAAAGAAATTAAATAACTGTCCATCCATTTAGTTATGATGAAATCATCAGTCGTGAATGTATGAAAGGTCTTACACTAGAAGAAGAGAATTATGAAGATGAAGATTGAAATTGATGATTTTCACTGTCCATATAGAATGGACAGTGATACAAAAACAATGGTATACTTGGAATCGCATGATGTTGGTTTTACTGATTTAGTTACCATATGTACCTGGTGTGATTGAGCTGGATTTTATCACCATTTGAATTATATTAAGGTTAAAAGTAATCATTTAAAAAAAAAATCTCTATTGTAGTTTTCATTTGTATCATAACTCTATATTATTTCATTCATGTTGAGCTGTTAATATACAGTATATTTCATAATAGTGCAGTGTGGTTAATAAATATTATCATTTAAAAAAATATATATGCAAATTAAAATTGCAAATTTTTTTATTATTAAATTTAGTTATGGTTTTATAAAATGTAATCTGTTATTCTGGCAATCTCCATGGTGGAGTCGTAGTGTTTCAGTTTTTATGTGGAAGGTTCTGGGTTTGAATCCCTGTCAGGCTTGACATTTTTCATACACTATCAAATTTCCGTTCCATATTCCAGTAGAAATGTTTTAAGCTTAGGTGATGAATTTATAATATAAAAAGAAAAAAATATTAACTTGTTCTTTTCCAATAATTCTGAGTGCTTACCACAATAAATTCTTAAATTCTTCTAGAATTTATTGTGGTAAAGGTCAATGCCTCTATGATGTGACGTTTCTGATATTCAAGATGGTCTCTATTACATAAAATGTATACCTGTAAAAAAGATGGGTAAAGTTACTAGTTTTAATACATTATTTACATTGAATATTGCTGGAATATTGTGAGACCATGTTTCTGAATCAGTTCAAACCAACTTATCTAGTTTCAGATTATTGGATAGAAAGCAAAGGGAACCTTCAATTAAACTACTTATACTGAAATTAATGTATACAAACAGATAGACTGTTTTAACTTCATCACACCTACAAGTTGCATTTGTAGAATAAATGAGACTTTTCATCGATACTATGAAGTTGAAAAATGTAAAGAATTCTTTTTTTTTAAAGAATAGGAAATTGACTGAATTTTTGAAGAAATTTAAAATGTTCATTAATTTTGTTTTAAATTAAAAGAATCTTTCTTATTTATCTGATGATTTAATATAAATATTATTTCTCTTAAAAATACAAAAGAACAAGTTTAATTCATTGTTAGGAAATGTTAACATAAAATAATATCTTAGCTCTAATGATAGCATAAATAACAAGTTTAAATCATTAACCTGCATGACAAAACATTTCAACACTTGTATCGGATATTAAAAATGAATTACAACTCACTTTCAAATTGCATCAAAATTGTTCTTTTTGGAAGAAACTAATCTTTTTAGATACAATTATGGAGCTCCTTTGTCAGTGGAGTTACTGGTAGGGTAGCACTTGTGGTTGTCACCAATTTAATTTTATTAAAAAAACAAAAAACCTACATAATAGTACGAGTGTCTACAGAATCAGTTGTCATACCTCTTCAACCTTGTTCAACTTATTATTGCAAAATTAACTTACTTTTGTATTAGTTGATGGTTGTAATGATTTATTTCCAAAAGATTTCTTAACTGCTTTTTCATATAGCATTCTAATCATATGACGCAATAATAATGGAGTCTGAAAAGTTTATTGGCTAGGTTAAACACTGATAATTTAACTGAAATCTGCTAGCTAATTTAGTTTTTATTCATTTAAGGATAGTATTATTGTTTATGGTGGTTTTGAATACTAAATGTTTTTACTGATAGAATCTGGTAAATTTTTTGCTTATAAACACCTAGGCATTTGTAATCAAAACCTGAATCAGCTGAAGTTGAAGGGTACCCTGGCCCGGAGAAAATGCCTGTAAAGGCTAATTTAGTAACATAAAAAATTTCATGAAATTTTCTGAAATTATAGAAAACTGTTTCCAAGGAATCTAAACAACAGGTAAAGAGAAAACTATCCTGCTACATCTTCAATCAAAAATATATGAAATTTTTTAATGAAATAAAATACTTTTGGCATTAGGTAAGATCTTGAAGAGGATCATGTCATGTTTTTTGTCATAAGTCAAGTATTTACATGAAAGCAACTTTCTGTGCTTCTCTGCCTCTGCTACCTATTTTATCAACTTATTTTCCTTCCAATATTTTGTTATCCACCAACTGATATTCTTTGCAGCATAACGTTTTTGTCTTTTACCAGTCTTTCAAGGTCACCCACTAGAATGCATTTCCAACTTAGCCAGTGGCTTTTTCATTTCTTTTTCCTGCTTTGATTATGTTTAAAATGCTTCTTACTTCATCAATTACTACATTGCCTAATCATTCTTAATTCTTTCCACCTGGCTCATTGTCTCCGGTATCCTTTATATTATTCTCTTTGTTTTCAGGTGAAGACCAGTGGGATTAAATCCATTCCAGAATTGATTAGAACTACTATTTAAATATATATACATACATAAGTATTTCTAACTGGATTAAATTTTCTTTGCTAAGTCTAGTGGAAATAGGTACATGTTTTTCCTTCTAGAAAATTATTTCTTTAACAGTGAGAAGTAATTTGCAACAGCAACTAACCATATATGGTAACATCATTTTTTGATCAGTTGATTAATCATCTTCTGATGCCATCTTATGATAAGTTCTTATGCCAACTTCTGATAAGTTCTGATATACCAGAAGTTGATCATTTAAATCACTTATAAAGTAGTCATTTTGGGTGTTAACATGTGTAATTCCACTGTGGATATAAATATGTATTAAAAATTTAGAACGACACTGCATATTCTATGGAATATTTTAAGGAAATCAATGTAATTGAGATGTAGAGATGCATCAGGGCATCAGGTAATCAATTTGTCAGAAAATTATTTCACTATAAATTGTAAAAGCAAGTTGGTTAAATTTATCTTATTGTTAAAGATATAATATAATTTTCCAGAAATTTCTGGAAGAAAAGAAACAAGTAGTGAACACAGCTTATTTTGACTTAGCAATGAAAAATTAATTCAATCCAAAATTCCTATTAACACTTAAGTATTTGCACTACGAAAAGTCACCTAATTGGTCGCATGGTGTATGCTGTATGCCAAACACACTACGGCCTACTTTTATCACTTTTAAGAAGTTTGTACTGTGTATTTTTTAACAGTTATCTTTTTAATATATTATATAATTTTTGTTGTAATGTTTTAACAATTTTGTTGATTAATTTTTTTCATGTTACGAGTACAATCTTTTTTTATATCATATTAATACATTGTAATATTACTTTATTTCTATATTTTAAAACTGATATTACTAAATAAACAAGATGAAACGAATTTCATAAACATTAACAGAAAACAAGTTATTTTAAGATGCCTAGAATAAAACCAATCTAATGTCATTTTTAGTTTTGTAATATATTTGATAGGCCCTTAAGATATTAATAATTTAATATTTAAGAATTATTATTATTATTATTTTTATTCTTATTCTTTTTCTTCTTATTAAAACATTACTACCTCTATTTTTAGTATATTTATGTAATCTTTAAAGTATTATGAGAAACAGTGAGTGTTGGAGTATGAAGCGAGCGAGTTGTAATAAGGGAAGCGCTTGATTAATATTCCAGAGTCAAGTTAAACAGCAAAGAGTTAGCCACTGGGATTAGGACCGCAGAACATTCCGGATTTTTAACTCGTTTTAAAATTCCTATCATGATGACAGTCTGAATGTAACCGGGATTAAGCCCTTAAGTCCCAGATCTAAGTATCTTCAGAAGCAGAGAAAGAATTCAGCAGACTTATTATAATTAATCTAACACACACACACACACACACACACACACACACACACACACACACACACACACACACACAAACTTGTCTTTATATACTACCATATATATATATATATATATATATCGAACTGATATCAAGAGAAAGAGAAAGTGACAGAGAGAGAGTGAGAGAAAGAAAACCATTACGTTAGAATACAATTATTTGTAAAATAAAGAAATGTTCGCGCACAAACACAAACACACACACCCACACACAAATACACAAACATACGTGCACTCACATACATATATAACATGTATATAGTGCGCCACACTCAAATTACGGATTACTCAAATTATTGTATTTGTTTCATTTTATTTGTGAATATATCTATCATGGCTTTTCAAATCAGTTTGGTTGTGTATTACCGACAAATGTAATGCTTACGTTCCTCTTCTCGATTCCATTGTCATCCAATTTTTTATTATTCTTGAGTATTTTTTATTAAATATTTATTCAAAAAACGTGTAATGAAAAGTACTAAAACGCTGATAAAAGAAACTGAATGATGTGAAATCTTCATCGGACAATTTTTAATCTCACTGGTAGCTGCAAACAGTTTTTGGTCCATTTTAGCTTCCGATGATGGTTATTTCCCAATTTCTCTGTTCTTTATTTCCCGGATGGATGTTTAGTTTTTATCGTAAATATGATGCATTTCGTATGCTAATTTTGAACTTGAAAGTACATATTTTTAATCGATTTTTCATACAATTGGAAAAAAATTCGCAAACCGGGAAATATATGAATTATTTTCTGTGTAACATCTTAGATTTGTAAACTGGATGTTAGTAAACCGAACGAACGGGCGAGCAGATTATTGAATAATTATATTATTTAAGCCAAAATATGAGAAATTTATTTGTAGGTAATGTAAAAAGGATAAAAGGTATTCGTTTTGATGTTTTTACGGGATATGTGCATATCGAATATGAAAACATTTTATAAACGTATTCGTACAACGGTAGACAAGCCGGTTAACTGACAGCCAGTGTTTTCTGTCTTGTGAACTGAATCAACTGCCAAACGGTTTGATAGATTGACAAATAGAAATGTACGAGTGATGATAGGTGATGTCAGAGGAGTGTTTTATATGAAGGTAGTCTAAACGGGTTGAAGGGGAACGTTCTGAAATCGGCAGTAAAGAGATGTTTGGCGTGATGTGTCGAACATGGAATGAGTTGAGTAGTAGATGGTGAGGTTTGAGGGGGCTAAAGTTGTGAGATTGTGATGAGTTGCGGGGTGGTCGGAGGGTGTTGCACGGTGAATAGTACGGTCGAGAGGAAGAGAGAAACAGAGAAAGATCGAGTGAGAGAGGTAGGTGTTAAATGATATCTGTTCGCAGGCCGGCCCAACGGTTATAGATCCTATATCGTGGTTCTGTTCACGTGATAGCCCGATGCTGTTCTACTCGCTCACGTTGCTACTTTCTATTGACAAATGACGAACCACACGCACACACAATCCTTGTGCTACAATGTAAACTCGCTATATATTGCTGGAATACTCGTTTTATCAGAGTAAACAGTACAGCACTCGCATTCACGTTTTACAGGCGTAAAATGCACACTATATACACAGAAAAAAGAACACTCGTTTGTTTCTATTGCAGGACGCTTCATTTAGTTTATTGGCTTTAAAATCACTTTCATTTGCTATTAGCAGAGTTTTTTTTAAATGATATACTTGTGCACATATAACATAAGATATAACGTAACGTATACAATTACTGATGCTATTTTAAATTTGCCGCACTCAATAATTTGTGGAGTTATTGGTTGTAAACCCGTATCCTCTTCAGTCATAAATATATATATATATATATGTACAACACCCCCCCCCCCCACACACACACACACACACATCGAGTGAGAATGGTTTCCAGCAATCATCCCATTTCTTCCGTCTGGATATCCTTACACCATTGACCTGGAGTTTGTTCCTAAGGACTATTTCTGAATAAATCCGTTGCCAGTATCTGTATCTAGATTGAAATGAATAAAACTAAATTTAATAAATTATATTTTAAAAATCAGAGGATGGAACAGAGCTCTAACCCTGTTCCATCAAACCCTAGTTAAATTGTGCATCCGCCCCTCTCGTGTCCTACTTGCCTCTTAAAAACTAATTAATATTTATATATAATTATAAAAACAATTTATAGCTTCGCAGAAGAAACTATGATACCTCGGTTATATTTGAGAAGCCAGTTTTCTTTATAGCCAGTTTTCCTTACAAAAAACACAATTTTATACAATAGGTAATAAAACCTAGTAAAAATTTTATCGAATGAGATACAAAGGCATCAAAGATTAAAGATAACAATAAAAAAAAACAATTCCAAAAGATTTAAAAATTTAAAAGATTTTTAATAATAATAGAAATTAAAAAAAATATTCCCTTCCAACTCAGGACCTTGAGGGGCCTTTAGCCTCTCTTGCTCCGCCACTAGCAAGAGATGATACAGTCCCCTTTGAAAAAAAAACTAAAATCCTGAACGTTTAGATTATTTTATTTGTTTTTTCTTGAGATGAGGAAGGATGAAAGAATTTTTTACAACATTTTTTACATGTTAAAAAAGTGACACTTTTTATCATTTTTATTTTTTCACGGTTAGTACTGATTTTTTAACTTTCTTCAATAATTTCAATACTATTATTTTATGGTATTAATGATATACCGCTATTAACGATCAAAAACTTGTTTGATAAACTAAATTGAAAACTTGTAGAAGTGTCATTTTTATCAAGTTCAACATTTCAAGGTATAACTTCCCTCAATGTCCTCTTCTCGCTAACTATCCCGTTATCCGACCTTTAAAAAAATGTAATAAAACGTTATTAAGATATTTATTTAATGTAGTTGGGATATCAGTTCTAGAAAACAAATTCAGCTCAGAAGCAAATCGGTCAGTTGAAACAGATGAACTGCTATGTATTATATTCACTAATAGCCAAGAAATAAAAAAAATAGTGTAAAAGGGTATAAATACTTATCCGCATTCACAATTATAAAAAAAAGCGAGTAAAGATAAATAAAATTAAAATGTAGCAGTAATAAATTAACATAAGATGACCTAGTGGTATGACAGTAATAGAATGAAATACAAAATGAATAATTAAATTAAATACGACGTAATATTACACATTTTTAATGTTCTTTTATTGATCTTTAAAAATGCTGACAACAGTTGTAGGACTTTCCCGTCACGCGGCTTTTTTCTGATGTACGGCTTACACACACAACTTAATTTAAAATATTTATCATTTTATTTAAATACAGTATTTTTGTTTATTTAATTGAATTATTCTAACTAAAGCGCGCGCGCATACCGTATTTCATTCGCGCGGTTGTGGTGGTACTAGCGGCCACTTTAAATACTTTTTTATACTTTAGAAATTATCCATTTATTTAATTCTACCGGTCACCTTTGATGTCACAACATAGCGATCGGCAGATGAACCACTTGTACTGCCTTGTATTACTCTTCAAAATTAAAACTATTTTTAGGGGTGGGGGTGAAATTTATAAAATATTTTTATTTTTTCAAAAGTTGTTTATTTCATTAATATTCACAAAATTATAAAAAAAATACACACCCTTAATTATGCAAAATCTGGAAACGATTTCGTTTTTCCCCTCTGTATCCCCCACCCACTGACCTTTTGAATTGAAAATCTAATAGCATGAATGCCCCTACTATAGAAATAGTACAGCCAAGTTTGGTGAAAATCAGTCAAGTAGTTCTGGAGATATAAGGCGATTTACACGCCAAACTAAAATAAATACATAGTACACACTTTTTCACGGAAATTTCGATGCCATTTTTTGGTTTTCTGGGATCCTTAGGGGTCAATTCGTCAAGATTCGGTGAAAATCGGGTATTACCAATTTTGACCGATTACCATACTTTCCCTTCTGTATAGCTATGCTGCTTTACAGACGGGAAAATAAAAGCAAAATAAATCTTTTTTTTAACCTGACTTGTATGTCTATCGGTCAGTGAATTATCGATAGCGTTATTTAAAATACTATTGAATTTAATGTATCCTTTAACCAGATAATCAATAGAGGATTTTCAAGGTATTCCGTGTACCGGGAACGTTTTTATTATAATTTAATTGTCATCAGATCTCGAAAGGGAAACTTTGTAAAATAAACGGGTTAAGTTTTCAATATAAATCGGTAAAATATTAAAAAAAAAAATTAAACCGATCGAAGTCGGTGGATTTTCCAATAACAGATGCGTACAGGCACGGGTTAGAAATGGACCGTTAGACGTTGACAAGTTTCTCATCTATTACGGTCAAAGAATGAATCTGGAATTTACTGTCGTGGTCAAGAGGGTGGAATATTCCCTTCAAAAGACCCTCGACTGCGGTAGGGATTTGTTTGCCAAGCTCGTTGGTTCCGTTGACCCGACCGAATAAATACGGGTAGAAACTGAATAAAGATTACGCAATAATTAAACTATGTAGTCATTAAAAAAATTAAATTAAATTTTTTTTCTAATTTTCAGCTTTTCGTTTTATTATATGAAGAAAAGAATTGTTATTTGAAGTAGTTAAAATGACAGTAATTAATTCTTCAGTTTGTTTAATTAAGCGAATTGCCAAAATAATTATTCGTTTAAGAAAATAGCCTTTCAAAAAATGAAAAAAAATTTTGAACGGGCTTTTATGTGTGAAAGTTCATTTAATTCTGTAAAATAGTTAACGCAACCGTTTTGCTTAGTTTTCAACTCTTTTCTTTGTATTTTTCAAAATTTTCACTGTTACACTTGAAATGGAGTATTAGTTTTCTTGAGGATAAACATGCCATTTTCAGGTGCGATTTTATTTTTTATAGAGTCGCACACGACCGTTCTGTTGTAAAGAGAATGATAATTGTGGATTCTCCAGATCAGATTCCCTTTATAAAATATAATTTAGAACTGTTCGAAGTGAAGGCGAATAGATCTAAGAATCCGTAAAAAATATATTTCTTTGCAGAGTACCAAAAAATGTGCGGTAAGAAAGAAACAGAAAGGAATACGGCAACATTTGACTTTAACAGATGTACTTTTACATGAAGTCGCTGAAGACCGGGAGTCAATATAACTAAAAACGGTTTAATAAAATGAAAATGAGAAAATCAGTGGAAAAATCTTACCGAAAGAAGAAAATGAAGAAAACGGTTCGTTTATTAAATCGATTCAGTTAGGGTAACCCCGCAACAGAAGGAAGTAGAGAAGGATAAACGACGAAGGAAGGCGAAAATTTCGATATTTGAAGCAGGTGAATGATGTAAAAGTAAACGTAATTAAAAGACTGAAACCGAAAATCATTTAACGGCAAATGCGGAAAAAATTTCTAATATCCGTAAATTTTGAAAAAAGAAGATTTTTCCATTCTTATAAACCACGTAAAAACATACTGCAGAAATATATGCCGCATACAGTTATAAATTTCTACTAACCTCAAAAGATTAAAATATAAAGGTATAACACCAATTTATTTTTAAAACGGGTACATTATTATTTAAGCGAGAATTATGTAAATTTTAAATTGGAATGTGTGTTGGAATATAATCAAAGCAAAAATTACTAGGATCGATGGCAGAAATAATCACTGTAACGACCAAGAAGTGAATGAAATGTAGAGAGGATAGTAGTGTATCTTATGCGAATGTGTAACTGGGGGGCAGGCCGGGCGAGCTATGATTGGATATTGCCGCTGATGACAACGCCGTTCCCACATGACATATCGCTCACTCAATGTCTAATTCAGAACGTGCTCAGGGTGTAGTAATAATTCTGCAACTTCTTCTCCACCCCTCATCGACCGTCCTACTCACGCCACTCTGTACGTTTGCTCTGTTCATCCGCTCACCTATTTTCGCTACATTTTCTAACGCTCTCTCCTTTGTGCTAACCCTAACAAAAAAATACGTCTTCGCTTTCACGTATTAAGTCTTATTCAATACTAACTATTTTACTCGTCTTCACCCGGGCATTGCGTGCTGCACTACGCCTCGGAATAACACAACCTTTTACAGGCAAGAAAAAATATTTCCGGCGATTCGGGTTATACTATCCCGAATTGAACTTCATATTAGTTTTTAATTACTTTTTCGTGTTAATTTTTTCGCTCTCGAGTATAAATGCGTATAATCTTTTCACGATAGAAAAGGGTATTTTAATTCGATATTTTAAACAGATCTTTTTATGGTTACGGCTAATGTAAAGGATGTCTTGACATACGCAGGTGGCCTAGGATACCGGGTACACCTGTTAGAGTCACTTTCTTTGAGATCGGTGATGTTCATTATGCAGTCGGACTTGTGTAAAAAGAGTGAAGATATAAATAGTAGAGGCGATATACCGTTTTGGTAGGCTTGACACGTTGATAAGCAACGGTATATTCGAGTTAATGAAGTCGCCGACGGAAAATCAATTCACTTCTTATTTTCCCTCAAGAAGAAAGACACAGGATGCTTGTTATTCTTGAGGGTATGCAAATGTAAAGAAAGAAACAAAAATTTAAGTTTAAGGGCTAAATTATAAGTACGAGTAATATTGTAAATATCGAGTTATATTTTACATTAAGGACTTGCTTGTAGTTAATTTTATGTGTTTCTAAGAATGATATCGAAAAATAAAGACTTTTTGATCGAATTCATGTCGATGCGCATTTGGAAAGTAAAATAATTGAGTAGGCTAAATTTGAACAGCAATAAACACAGATAATTTCACCTCGCATCTGAAACTCTTACTATCTGAGAACGATATTAAAACAAATACTTTCGAATAAATTTATTACTTTATCTCGAAAGAGACTAATAACTTCTGGGAAATGAAATCGTTTGACCTTTCGGGACAAACTTGATTCGACAGAATGCCGTATTTTAATATTAACATTTTAGAAGTTTTCCATGATAGAAGTATACTTGTGTGTTTTAAGGGAATTATATCTATATTCTAATTGGAAAATTTTTTTCGCTCTTTTTTGGGTCGATGGGAATCTGACGAATTCATGATTCTACCGATGGAGAAATATCCTTACCATCAAGAACGATGAAAAAAGGACGAACGAAATGGAATTACAAATAATATATTAAGTATCCATATTCTTTTTTGGTTGTCAGCCTTTAGGCTGGTTTGGCAGCAGCTCTCCTATCTTCTCGCTTATCAGCCTTCTTTTACCTCCCATTAAGAATCATAATTCATATCGTCCATCATCTGTTTTATGAACTTCAACCGAGGCCTTTCCCTACAATTTCTCCTTCCATCTGTCCCTCTATCACCCTCTTAACCAGACCCTGGTGCCTAAGAATATGGCCTATTAGCTGAGCTCTTCTTTTTAATTGTTTCAAAAAGTTTCTCTCTTTATTAACTCTCTTAAATACCTCCTCGTTTGATGCTTTTTCCATCCGACTTATCTTCATCATCCTTCTGTAACACCGTACTTCAAAAGCCAAAAGTCTCCTCTTTTCCACACCTCCAATTGTCCATGACTCGCTCCCATACGATGCAATACTGCAAACAAATGTTTTCAGTAATTGTTTACTCGACTCAAGGCTTATATTATTTGCTGTAAAATGTTTTTCTCTTTGTTAAAGGTGTTCTTTGCCTGGTGTATTTTACTCACAATTTCTTTGTTGCTTCTCTCATCACTTGTTGTTTTACTTCCTAAATATTTAGACTCTTCTACTTCCTGAATAGTCTCACTTCTCAGTTTTATTGTTGTTCTATTCATCCTGTTCTTAGTGCATACCAGTATTTTGGTTTTATGATTGTTAATACACATGTGAAATTCTTCTTTCAGTACCCTATCCATAACATATAAAATTCATTGAAAGTCCTCTTTGTTTTCTGTGATTACAGCTATATCGTCTGCAAATCTTAACATGTCAACTCTTTCTCTCTGAATCTTTACAGCTACACTCACTTCCTCTCTAACTCTATCGATGATGGTCTCTTGTATGTGTTTAAGTTGAACAACTATGGAGGTAATGTGCAGTACTGTCGCACGCCTTTTTTAATGTTTGGTTCTTCTTTTTTATTTCCACAGAAAATTATTCCCATTTCATTCTGATAAATACTGTAAATAATTCTTTATTCCTTGTAGCTAATACCTATTCGATTCAATTGATGGAACAAGATGTTCCAATTTATACTATCAAATGCTTTCTCCAGGTCCACAGATGATATGAAAGTAGTTTTACCTTTCTTCAGTTGTTTCTGTGATATTTACCTTAGTGCTAAAATTGCTTCTCTCATTCATATCCCTTTCTAAATCGAAATTGGCCTTCTATTAACAGCCCTTCTATTTTCTTTTGGATAATTTTAGTTATTATTTTTGAAGCATGACATACTAGGCTCGATGTTCTATATTGCTCACACGGTTGGGTATTTGTTTTTATGAGGTAATGGTACTATAATGCATTTTGTAAAATCCTGGGGTAATTCTCTGGTTTCATAAATGTTACAGACCAACTTATATAATTCTTTAATCATTCTGTCACCAGTCCTCTTTAAGAGTCCTGATGGTATTTTGTCTATTCTTGTTTCCTTTCCATCCCTCAATTCATGTAGTGTCTTTGTGAACTTTTACTACGTTATCAATTCCCTTGTTCCTCTGGTAGTACTTCCAATTTTTTTTCTATTACTAAAATCTGGTGGTCATGTCACCTCTATACACCATTCCAAATATTCCCTTCCATTGATCTGCAATATTTTCTTCATCATGTATCATTTTTCCCTCTTTATTCATTATACACATAGTTTTTGCCTTCCTTACACTAAAAAAAATTTTAATATCTCCATAGTCTTTATCAATCTGTCCTGCTTTCATACAGTTGTTTATATCTTCACAGATCTTTTTCAGGAATTTTTCTTTATCCTGTCTTCTTTCCTATTTATCTTATACCTTAATTTCTTGTACATTTCTCTTCCTTCTTCATCTACCACATTTTTGTTTTTCTTCTTTCATTGATCAACAACTTCTACACTTATCCATTCCTTCCTCTTTTCATGTGTTTTTCTGTTGTATTCAGAATGGCCATTTTTTATTCCGTTTCATTTCTGTTCAAGATCCAGTTTTTCTATGGTTTCAGTGACTTTCTCCATTTCTGACATGTACATATTATGAAATACTTCATCTTTTAATTTCTTGACATTCCAATGATTCACTTCTGTTCTTACATCTAAAATTTTTAACACGGAGCTCATGATGACTAAATTGTGGACACTATTTGGATCTGCTTCAGGATAATTTCTGTTGTCTCTTTTACTTGATCTCTGTACCTTTCCTGCACTAAATATAATCTATTTGTGTTATCTTTATGTCCCCAGGAGCTTCCCATTTTTATCTCTGCCTTGGATAGTACTTAAATAGTATATTTGAAATTATTAAGTTGTATTTCGTGCAAAATTCTGAGTCTTTCTCCTCTCTCTTCTAAGTCCATAAATTCCTTACAACCTGCTCCCCACATCCTTCCCAACATTAGAATTCAAATTTCCCTTTATGATCAAATTCTCTTCCCCTGTGATATTCTCTATTAAATTACTTAACTCTTCATACACTTTCTCTACTTCTTCATCTTCTTCTTTGGTTGTTGGAATGTAAACCTGCACTATCACAGTGTCCTTTGGTTTAGTGGTAATTCTGACTAGAATAATTCACTCATTGTATCTCACTGTACCCCTTTACATATTTCCAAATTTTCTCTTAAAATTATGCCTACTCTTCTATATCCTGGTCTGTTTTTCAGTGGTACCTGTATGTATTATCCTATACTCCCTACTCCAAAAGTCTCCATGATTAGGCCATCTCAACTCTGCAACTCCCAAGATATCCATTCTTTATTTCTCCATTTCCAATTTAACATTCTCCAGTTTCTCTGCCTGTAATATTGTTGGTTGCCTCTTCTGATGTTTGTACTTTATTGGAGCAGAAGCCTCTCTAGTTATTCTCCTCCGGAGATCCGAATGGGGGACTATTTTCGTTCGGACAATGTAGCTGAAGAAGCCTCTTCAATCATGAGCGACAGATACTAGGGATATCAATTGATCTTTACTGGGATCATTTCCTGTTGCCTTCCCCATCCTATGCCTTGACCATCTAGGTGGCTCCTCTACATTTAGGGGTAGTTTCCTACCCCAAGGGCAAGAGGGTGCCCTGTACCTCTACCTGCTCATCCACTCTCCAAAGAGACCTTGGCACTTGGTATAGGGAAATTCCTTATACAGAGAGTTGCAGGAGCCTTGTCGATAACAACAGGGTATACCGTGCAAGAAGCCTTAATTGCAACTCAAGAAGGTGAGGTTAATATTTCATAGGAGAGGCTATTTGAGATTCATCCACATGTCATACACCTCAGAGATAACCATGTAAGAGTAGTAATTGAATTAAAAATAGTAATTTCCTTTAAGATAATTTCATTTTTTTGTATTTAATAAATTAGCGCATCTAGGAAAGCCAAAGTCGTAAAGAAGATAAGTGTAAAAGCATAAAGCACAATATGACGATAAAAATCTTTTAGAGAGTGGGATTGAAATTTAAAGAAAAGTGGATTATTTACAACTACGCAAGAATCAGATAGCTATGATAACAGTAGAATATCAGAAAAAAGAAACTCGAGTAGAGAAAGAAGTGAAAAGAAGGTACTCTATTTTCATTACTTTTCAGCTATAGGTAGACGAAACGATAATGAATTTAAAGAAAAAACTTGACAATAATTCAATGAGTAAAAGAAAAGGTGTAAAAATCGGCTAAAAATGTATTTGTTTGGGTGATAATAAAAATGCGTAAGAAAGAAAACCGAGTGTTAAGGATTTCTAGCGGGCCCCGATTCGTTCTGAAAATAAATGAGAGTAAATTAAGATAATGAAATACGGCAGCAAAGGAAGATAATAATAGGTTAAATATCATGGGAGGAGATTATAACAGGTCATTATTCAACGAATTTTCTTACTTGGGCATTAAATTACAGTCGATGAAATAAATACATAAAAACGTACGTTAAAACAGCAAAAGGAGAACTTTCACGCAGAAAAGAACTGCAAATATCAAACATAGATTTATAAATTAGAAAGATACTTAAAAAAATATTTATGCAATTAGCAATTTTGGATCTAAATATGGATAGCAGGAAAGCCAGAAAGATGAATAAAACATTTTAAAATGCGGCGTTAGAGAAACATACTGTAGAGAAACATATGTATTGAGATTTTAAAGGAAGACGTTTTAAAGATCGGAGACCTTCCTAACGTAACGAAGAGGTTTTCGTCTCTTGGACAAAAGGCTAAGGGACTTTTGTCTCTTGCGCTGGGTAATTCAAAAAAATTGTCGATTATATAAATTTAAAGGTTTGAAAATAATCATAACTAAAGAACAGAGTGTGAAGGGAGTATTCTTTGTTGACTCCATAGGTCTTTTAAAATAATAATTTAAGGATAATTCTGGTGAAGAGTGGATCCCCCGTTAAGTTTACTCTTCTCGGTGCAATTCCCTTTCGAGATGGCATTCTATGAAAGACATAGCAGTGCTAGGACGGATTCTGGTAAAGCAGGAGTGTACGTTATGAAGTCCTGTGTTCTGGATATGCGTATCATCTTTGGTTACCGTGAAACGATATCTGCTTACGTGTCAGGATTATCGGATCGATCGGTAAGGTGGAAGAGGTATGAGGTCTTTTTCTTTTTGTTCTCTTATTGTCTTCTTTCAGCACATCTTCTGAACTCATTCTTGTTCTTTCTTTATTCGAGATCTTCTTACGACCACACTCTTCGCGTGCATTTTTGTATTGTATTTTTAGAATATGTAAGATAAAAAAAAATGGCGTCACGATGGAGAGTTCACATCTCATATTATTCATTTTTTTATTTATTTTTTTCAGAATTCATCTTTTCCTTAATGTGTAGGATCGATCGCATACAGAAAGACAGAAATCGATTTTAAATATACATAGAATTAGATCGTCAGTTTGTCGGTTTATTGAACATTCTGGGTATGTTAATTTCATAATGGAAGGCAAATCGAAGGTGAAAATTTTTTTGTGAATATATACAAAAATTACAATTAGTGTAACCGATAATGAATGTATAGAATGTTAAAATATTAGCACAAATTAAAAAGTAATAGTGGAATTAATCGAACCGGTCGAACGGTTAATGAAAAAAGGATATACATGTATTTTATACGCCTAATAAAAGAAATTATTATAATAAATGAGGAATGACATTTAATCATGGAATGTCGGAATGTTTAAGTCGTATTAGCAGATGATATTGTATTGTCGTCTTTTTTATTTGTTTTCATCTCCCTTGTGAGCGGGTGTGCGTCTGTTTAAGTGTGTACAGATGAGATATGGTGAGGGTGTTTGGTGTCTGCTGGTAAGTCGTGTCATCAGCAATGAAAGTGACCGCTGTAGTCCGGTCTATTATTGGGTTACACGAGCATCTGCTGACAGGATATTAAGAAAGACGGGGATAGATTTTGTTGCATTGTTTTTCAACGTTCAACCCTCCAGGGAACTCCGGCAAATATAAAGGAAAGATAGCCTTATTCAGTATCCTTACAACTTCAAGCTTCTCTGTGAGCCCGCTGTTTTTATTACCTCACTTTTATTACATTTTACTTTTTATGTGTAGTTTCATAACCGTTTTATATCCATCGATGTCGTTACAGTATTATCATCGCGTCATTAAATTATTAAATAACTATAATTTTAATTTTAATGTTATAAATTACTATCTAAGCTAATTAAATACGCTAAACAAATAATCCTATTAGAATTATAAATTAATATTTTTAAGAACCCGGTAATAATGTAGTACGGAAAACATCTCGTTGCAGCGGGCTATATTCTATATTCTTACGATCACGTAACACGTAACACGTAGATATAGATCTGGTATTTTTATCGTTGTCGGAATGTTCTCCGAGACGGTAACGTAAAAACGATACAGACGTCGATGACTTTTTCAAAGCTTTTTTTACAATCGTGAAAGTATTCGATCATCAAAGTATAAAATAAAAACCAAAGAGATAAAACATTGTCTCTTAATTATTTCTTATTATACAACCTAATTTCATCCTTTACGGCATCGTCCACTAATAATGTAGAATGATCATTACGTATCAGAATTTATCTTACGCGATTCTTAAAAAAACGAAAAAATGAAAAATAAACCGGGTGTGTTAAATAAAAGTGAATGTACATCCGATTTTATAACTATTTTTTCCTTACCCTTTAAAAGCGTAGAAAATAATTTTTTTCATCTTATAAAAATGAAATGACATAAAACCACGATTAATTCGCGATAGGAGAAAGCGAAATAATCATTCCAAGTTTAATTAATTTAAGTAAATAATGTAAACCGGCAACATTATCGAATGTTTTACTAGAATTTTTAGTGAACGTTTCTCGGTATGTGTATAGAGCTTAAATTTAATAATTATAAAATACCTATTTTTATTTACGAATAATATGTTTGAAAATACGTCGAGATATTTGAATAAAATTCATCTTAAAATTAATAACATTTTTCCCGCTCTCTTATAATTAAAGTTTAGGGTTATTCCGAACCTTCGTTTAAGTTACAGTTAACCGAATCAGGAAAATATAGAAGAATGGATAAAGATTATATTTTTTTGTTATTACCTTCTATTACTTCGGTGCCGTAATAAGGATTGTAAACTGTTTTTACCATGAGAACACCTCGATCTGGAAAATATAATTATTTAAAGAAATCTGTCTTCAGGTAGAAAAAGAAAAGTTATATAGTACAAAGTGGGATATCGGTAGTAAAAAAGTCAACGGTATTACTTCCAATAACAATCAATACTATCAAACATATTTAAATATACAGAAGAATTTCCATACCTATGTTTGCTTGTTCGTTTTAAAGTATATTTGATTAAACCTCGATAACCAATGAGCCAATCCGAATGAATTTTTATTATTGTTTATATTGAACTTTTAGAATATAATATTGGGCGTAAATTTATCCATATAACAATAATAAATAATCGATAAAGTTTAAACAGATCGTGCCAAATTTTACGGTGTCTATTTCCTACCGATGTTCTTTTAAAACTCAGGAATCACAGGAGCGATTTTAGAGTCTTTTACCACTATTTTTATTGAATTCAATTAATGGTTTTAGCTATAAACTTATTCAGGAAAAATGTAAAACAACCCATACCCAATTTTTTGACTGCTTACCATACTTTCCTTCTTGCAGCATAGCTCTAGAACTATGATTCAAGGAAAGTAAAACTAAAGTAATTAAAGAAATATGAGGTTTAACCTTATTTTGTGTCTAAACAAAATAATTTTACTTTAATCTATATCTTTCTATCGGTCATTATATGGAGAAAGAATGCTTATACCACTATTTGTATTTTTTTCTAGAAATACCAAATGTTTAATAATAGAATGATAAATACATAACTTAATTTTACGCTTACAATACAGAAGTTTAAATTTATAATAATTTAATTAATTCAATTATAGCTATTTCAAATAATTTCAGTAATAAATTAACGGATAAATAACTGTAGCAGTAGCAAAATCGCTGAAGAATAATGTCACAGAACGACTACCGTTAGAGTTCAAGCTTCCACTTCTGTTAATCACCACAAACGGAAATAAATAATAATAATCCAAAAGGATACGGTAATCATAAGCATGTCGATATCGTAATCATCACTAAATTATAATTATAAGGAATGATAAAAACGTTAAGTTATGAACCAAGATAAAGCATCGATTAGCCCTATATTGAAACGGGATTAAGGAAGGAGAAAATATAATGTTATCCAGTAGCCAATTTTGAACAGAAAAGATGAAGTTAGAAGTTAGAGAAAGAGAGCGCGAGTGAGAGAGAGGGAGTGAGAGAGATAATGTGACGGTATAAGGACGAAAAAATAAATCTGTCTGTTTTTGAATCTAATATTTGAAAAAAATTATTTTATTTTTCCCATGTTTTGTTCAGAAATTAAGGCGTTTAAGGGATATTACCGAACAAGGAAAGTCAAGAAAGAGTGGAAACTTAAAAAAACAACATATAAACACACACACGCACGTATACAATTTGAGAAGTTGAAAGAGATTGTTGAAAAAGCGAAAGTTTTTTGTTGTCGATTGTAAAGATGTTGAAGTCAGTGGGGTGATAAAAAAAGAAAAAAATATACCTAATGCATGCAAATAAATACAATTTGTTTACGATTTATTCACAATAGATCATGTAACCAGGAAATATGCCGATGAACATGTCATACAGAAAGCAGATTTTGAAAGAGAGCGGAAAAAATGCAGGGCTGATCCGGTCTCCTTCGTATTTAAAAAGTGTCTGACTGTCTTATCCGTCTCTCTGTTTGTCTGTCTGACAGTCTTATCATCATGCTTTTGTTAACATTCACTTATATCAGTTTATTATATGACTGCCTGTCATGGATACTTGTTCAGAGTTTTGACGTTTCTTTTCTTGCCTAACTTTATATTTTCATCATTTTTTCTTATATATAAAATTCTTCTTATAATTTAAGGATTTAATGACGCTTTCTTAGAATCTTTTGAAGCGATTTCGAATAAGATAAACCGAAATAATTTCTCGTTAAAATTGCTTATGCAACATTTTCTTACTTGTATTATTTTATTCATTTCTTTTTCTCATTAGAGTAAAAATAATGGGAAACTAAATTTGGATCGTTACCGATCGTTTACAGAAAACGACATTTTTGTTTCTTTAACGATGATCTCTCAGAAAAAAAATGCGGATGATCAGTTTTAGAAAGATAAAATGAACTTCGGCATAATAATGAAGCGGAAAGCTCTTTCAATATGTTATTTAACGCTTTTGAAATCCGTGCAAAACAATTCGCTTTTGAACTTCCAAGTTCAAAAATAAGTCCCTGACTAATGCGTACTCGGACAATAATATTTACTACGTAGTTATTTGTTTATTTTTAAATCTATATCGTACAATAATAGAATACATTTTACGAAGTTTGTTTAAATATGGTCTTACGACAGAAAAGTTGGCTACTTTCTTTCATGTCTCAACAGCCGATATCTAAGTTCGGCACCTTCTGAATTCAAAATATAATCACATTAAAATTTAACAGAATATACCAAACATGTTTCTTAATGCCGATAGAAAAATTTAAAATTCGTAAAATTATTTTTAAATGAGCTGTTCTAAACTAATTTTTTAACGTACTTTACTCGCCGCAACCAGAGGTCCAAGAAACACGTACATTACATCAACGTTTTTGACTTTATTTTTGGAATCCAGGAAACAGCTGTTTCCTGGATTGAGTAGGTCGAGTAAAATTTCTTGAATGAACTGTTAGCAATAACTTCACTCTTCTTAAAAGTTTAAACTCGGCATCTTAATTTTTGCTAAAATTTAAAGATTAACACGACCGATTAAGAAATAAGAGCCTTATTCAGCACAACACGAGAAATATGAATAATTGCAGATATACTCTAAAAGCAATACGCATAATTATAAAAAAAAAAAAAAAATCAATAAATAGACCTTTAAATACAGCTAAAGAGCTTTGATTTGCAAAGAGAATTCATCAGGCTTCTGGAAGCAACTTCTTCATTAAGAAGTAGATTTTTAATTCTTCCTCCTGTTTAATAAAGGTGATGCAATTATTCATTACGAGGGTAATTCTATAGAGTATGCTACACGTAAATATTGTTCCTGAATGATCACATATCAGTTTAAACTAAAAACAAAATCAACATATGATTTTTGGCGGGCAGATATGTTAAGACCCAGAGTATTTAAATGAAGTTATTTATTTTCTGAATTACTCATTGTACAATCTTTCTTATCATTAAAAGATTTATCGGTACTTACGCATTAACGCTACAGCTTTATTTAAAAACAAAGTAGTCAATCGGATTTCGGTGGAAAATGGGCCGATATAGAGTTTAACATAGATTCAAAACAGTCTATTTATTAATTTTAATAAATGGTTATTTATATTTATTTATTTTATAAATATAATTTAACTAATCTTAACCCACGCTCGCTTCGCTCGCTAACCTTGACTAATTAACAGGAGTGTTTTGATTATTTAAATAATAAATAATCGCAATAATTACTGAAAAATAATTAAATAAATACTCAAAAAATTACGGTGTTAATTAGTCAAGGTTAGCGAGCGTAGGTTAAGTTTGGTTAAATTACATTTATAAAATAAATAACCATTTATTAAAATTAATAAAGAGACTGTTCATTTTCCACCGAAATCCGATTGACTACTTTGTTTTTAAATAAAGCTGTAGCTGCGATTTATCATCGATTATAAAGTACCGATTTATCATTAGTACTTTTTATATTATCACTTACCATCTTAATATCACAGCTATTGGATTCCTTACTATTTTCATTTGACTTATCTGTTTTGTCTTTTTTAATATTTGAATATCTATCATCTACTTTTGAACTTACAACAGTATTCTCCGTCTTTTTCTTATTATTCAATAAAAACTCGTAATTTATATCTTTAATATTTTGATTATTGTTATGTACTTCATTGATGTTCATTTCTAATGAATTTCTTTTTGTATCATCTTCAGTCAATTCTTCTATAACTACAATAATAATTTCGTAATTTAACTTTGTAAATGGTTTTTGTTGTACAAATAATTCAATCGATTCTTCAATAGTTACATCATCGATAATAAATTTTAATGGTAGTGTACTAGTACTTCGTTTTCTTTTAACAGTTGGCCTTTTAACAAATTTTTGTAAACTATCTTGTTTAACAACGCTCTCTTTATGTTTCATATTTGTATTTATACTGTTATTAGAATCATTTGTTTTCTTGTTAGATATCTGTTCCATTTGGAGCTGTTGCATTTATTTCATTGATGACATCATCGAATGGTAACGTTGTTGATGATTTTTTACCAGTATATTTCTTTATTGTTTTTCTTTTAATATGATTATGTTTAACAGTACCACTATGACTAATATCTTCAACTCTTGTACTCGAAATTAAATCACTACTATTTTTGTGACTTGAAGGCGTCGAATGCAAATGTTTAATTTCTTCAATTTTCCAGAAATTCTCGAGTATAGTTGAGAGATTTTCATGAGTGTTACGAACAAAAAAAGATGCGACACTATTGTTACCTTTAATGTTATTAGGAAGGCGACCACTAAGTATATATATCCTGATTTAGTTTTCTGAATAGTAGGATATCTGAAATTTTGAACAAATTTCCGTGGCAAGATAAGACTCAAATAGAATTGTGCTCGAAGCAGTATGTCAATGTTATTTGCTATGTTGAACTTGGGATCTGCTAGAAATATATTACGAGGAAGATTAAAATTAGAAATGTTAAATGTGATTGATGGAAGGCGGCTGTCTGATATATCAACAGCACATTGCACTTTAAAATGAAAGGTTTTTATAACGAGAGTGTAATGTGAATGTAACACTGTATTTAGATTGAGTTAATGAGTTATTTATGCCTGAAATGGGGAGATTATTTACATAATTAAATTTGACAAGCAGTTACGTGCTGATTTTCTCGGGAAAGGTGGGTTATTTGTTGATTGTAGATCTTGCAAGATTAAAGATTATATTAGCATGAGTTAATGTAGTGCTTCCGATGCTCCGGATTAGGGAATGTGTCCAAAGCATGTAAGGGCGAGGAGCTGTGTCCCTACGACAGCAAGGAGCGACATTATGCGAAGGACTCTCAAATTAGAAAAGCGGTGGTTAATTGTTCCCGTGTTGGGAAGCCTGCGTCTCATGACTGTAGGTCAGGAATGTCCCGCATATAGGCTTGTGCGGGAGGTGTTGTATAACGAGACCGATAGTTAGATGTAGGTGATTATACGGGCAGTTCGAAGTTCTTTTACGTTTATGTTCTGTTCATAATTATGTTCATATTTGTGTTTACTTCGGTTTCTATGTTTTTGTTAATGTATGTTATCGTACTGCTCGGGTTGCATCTGTTGTCTCTTTAGCAGTCTTGCTTTTTGCTTCGCGATTTTCCTAGTTTTGATATTTTTATGGGTATTGTTCTCTTGTATGGATACTTTTATTGTTTCGTTATTTTGTTGTAGTTTTTATCACTTTTCTGGCTACTCGTCTTCTTGTTAGGGTTTAGTTAGTTTTGTTATATTTTGTTTCTGTTTTGTTATTTATTATTTCGAGTTGTCGTTGTCTTTGACTACTTTGATTGTTCTTGATTTCTCATTAGTGTCTTCTAATTGTAGGTTTTATATCTTTTGGTTTCTTTTGATTTTGGTTTATATCTTTTGATTAATGTTTTATTATTGTGCTTTCACGTGTATGTAGTTCTTGTTGGTGTTATGCGTTGAGCTCATTCTCCTCTCAGGTAGGTCGTGCAGCTCAATCGGTGTGGTCTCGTTTGAGACTCATAAATGGTATCAGTTTAGGGGTAGTGTCCATGTTAGACGACGTACACCGATGTGAATGTCACCTGTGACATTTGCATCGGTGGCATTATGACAGCAGTCAGACTGAAATATGTCTTGAGGCTATTGAAGATGACCTACGGTAAAGCCCCCAAGGGCTATGTACGGGGGGCGTGGCGGTCGGATCCGTCACATGGTGAGTATTATTCCCCAGGCGTCAAGATATCGATAGGTTAAAATGGACGCAAAGATAAAAAAAATTATAAAATTAAATATTTACGATATAAACAAATTATATAATTTGTTTTCCCATGGTTTTCTCATCGAGTTCACTTCCGTTCTAGATATAGCATTCTTTCAGTATCTCCACGTTCACCGTTCCAATTTTTCAGAAACTTAGCCGATTTAATCTCCTTATTAATCAAAATATTTCAACGAACTTCGTGACTGTAGTTTAAACCGTTCAAAACGTTAAAAGCCTTACGGAGTCGAACAGATTTTTACTATTCTGGAACCAGGGAACTTAAAGATCGATATTTAAAAAAAAAGTAGAAACAAATAATTATTCTAATCGATAGTTAATACTTACTGACTGATAACAAGCAGGCGCAAGGTGGCTTTTGAGATGTGGGCATGAGGGGAACGGAGAATATGAAATAGGAAAGTGAACAAGAATAGAAACTTTATTAATCGGAAAACGATTCCGAATGAAAAATAGCCGGGACGTATCACGAGAGAAGGATTGATTAAAATCGAGTTAGAAGGTACGAAAAAGAGGAAATGCCGGAAAATTACAAAGATTGTAGATAATTGTAAAAGGAAACGGGAGCTATTAGGAACTCAAACGTTTACCTGAAAGTCGAAAAAAGAACCAGTGGAAGAGTAGGTGACCGTTTCATGATAAGCATAACGGTTTTTCTATTATACGTTACAACACCAGTAAAGTTTAAAATTCATTATTGTTATTATAATCTATTCTCATTATTATCATCGTATTTTCCTTAAACATATTATTACCTTACGATGTAGTTGTTTTAAAAAAGATTACTTCTTAATCGCTGCGGTTAGACGAGTGAAGTTTAAGGTGTGTATATTAAGGTATATATAGATGATAAAGCGCAGAGCATGGGAGTTGTCCTGTTCGCATGTTAAATATGGTAACTCGCATGTCTGGCGACTATGTCTAAACAATGCCTTATTGAAAACGGGTCTCTTATGCAAATCTACGTGTATAGATTACGTGTATTTGAGAAATAAAGATAATGCTCGGTTGGACGTACGCGATCGCGCGTGTTGTAAAAACGGGCCGGTCATTCGATTTTATTTGTGTAAGAAATTACGGCTGACATGTGTCGTTCGTTATGAGCATTGCAGCACCGCCTCTTTTAGGTAGAAAAAAAATTAGATTGACAAAAGCGATTTTTATATTATGGAAATTAAACTATGCACACTACTAAATATGTACCCGACTGTTATCGTTTAAACTTCACTTAGAAACGATTAAATTACTGATAAAAAATAAAATGAAATATTTTATTGAAAACACGGAGTGATAAAACGAATTAAAAAATTACAACCGATTACATTACTAAATTTAATTTATTCATACTATTTGTGATGTATAAAAATACAATTGTACAAAAGAAAAAGAAAAAAGGGTTGTCACCACCGGTGTGTTAAATTTCCTAATATTTATGTAAGGAGTTAAAAATTTAACTCTTCTCCTGGTGATAGCAATAAAAATTAAACTTATCTGTAGGAGTTTACACCTAATTTTCTAATTTCTTTACTTTTTTAATCGAAAAAAATAATTTTAAAGACTTTTACATTGGTTTGTTGACTAACAATAAAAGGTCGAGAAAAATTTGTCGGAACGTTTTTATGTAGTGTAGGTATTTGAAAACATTTTTCATAATTTCAAAAACAACTGTCAAATATTTTGAAGAAGTTACTCTGTATTACTCGCCAAAATGTCTATTTTAAAGGGGTACTAAAATTAAAAGTTTTATATCAGAAAACAAATCGATCCCGTTATTGAAAAAACTATAACGGGGTCGGTTCGTTTTTAGATATAAACAAATTCCTCAAAATGATATAAACCAAAAAAATGACATATATCATTTTGATTGTAAAAATAGTGACCCCCAATAAAAACGTGTATTAACAAATGTGATTTTTTTTTTTTTTTGTCTTCAGTCATTTGACTGGTTTGATGCAGCTCTCCAAGATTCCCTATCTAGTGCTAGTCGTTTCATTTCAGTATACCCTCTACATCCTACATCCCCAACAATTTGTTTTACATACTCCAAACGTGGCCTGCCTACACAATTTTTTCCTTCTACCTGTCCTTCCAATATTAAAGCGACTATTCCAGGATGCCTTAGTATGTGGCCTATAAGTCTGTCTCTTCTTTTAACTATATTTTTCCAAATGCTTCTTTCTTCATCTATTTGCCGCAATACCTCTTCATTTGTCACTTTATCCACCCATCTGATTTTTAACATTCTCCTATAGCACCGCATTTCAAAAGCTTCTAATCTTTTCTTCTCAGATATTCCGATCGTCCAAGTTTCACTTCCATATAAAGCGACACTCCAAACATACACTTTCAAAAATCTTTTCCTGACATTTAAATTAATTTTTGATGTAAACAAATTATATTTCTTACTGAAGGCTCGTTTAGCTTGTGCTATTCGGCATTTTATATCGCTCCTGCTTCGTCCGTCTTTAGTAATTTTACTTCCCAAATAACAAAATTCTTCTACCTCCATAATTTTTTCTCCTCCTATTTTCACATTCAGTGGTCCATCTTTGTTATTTCTACTACATTTCATTACTTTTGTTTTGTTCTTGTTTATTTTCATGCGATAGTTCTTGCGTAGGACTTCATCTATGCCGTTCATAAATGTGATATGGGGGTAAAAAATCTAGAAATCGTGATCTCAACAGACGATATAATCAAAATCTTAATCCACCGTATCTTTTAAACTTTTCTAATAAAAAAAGTCTTGGGAAAGCTGTAAAAAGTGGTTATCAGTGAATCGATCGGATACAATAAATACCAGTGTTTCGGGGAAAACGCTTGGATAAACAAGCGGTTGTATAACGGAAAGATCAAAAGCTTAGTGTAGCACATAAACGTATGGAAAATTCATCAAATAAGTCCGGAACAATCCTTTCTTTATTTTTTAAATGCGCGTTAATAAAGTGAGAGGAGAAAAATTCTTATTCGTCTCCGGCATATGTATGGCGCCTGAAATTATCCAGTAAAATACAAAAACCTTCCACCCGAATTTTCACCGTAGGATATCTAAAAAAAAATTAATTTTACATAACGCTCACCGTCGTGGAAAAATGTTCGTCGAATTTAAATCGATAATTAATAATTATTCAAAATCGATAATGAATATAGTAAATCATAATCCAAATAGACAGAATTATGAATTTTTAAAAAAGGACCGTTTACCGAAAATTGAAATATTTTAATTGCTTATATTTTCATAAAAAACGAGATTTTATCCTTCATAAAGTCGTATAATTTATTTATTATATTTTCTTTAACAGAATACTGATTATTTTTAACAAAAGTAAGAATTGAAAAAAATTGTATTTTTAAGTTCAACAATTCAGTTTAGTTCCTATTATTATGAAAGTAAAATAATAATAATCTATATTAGGTTAGGTCGGCTTTTCTTTATTAATTGAAACTTTTGTCAGAAAAAGCCTTTTTCTTGACCTCTAAAAAATAAAACAATTCTTTTATATTTAGGGTCCTGGATAAAATGGTAAACAGCACCTTAAAAACGGATGGTTCCGTAAACACCTGGAACATCTCAGATAGTGTCAATACGGAAATTAAAACCACGAAGAAAGTGTAAAATGCCGTCATGACGTTTACGAACCGGTTCCGTAGATAACTCGAGTTAAGAACACCGGGTGGTTCACGCACATTGTTGGCATGCCGTTTTGTAGCGGTCGAGTAATAACCGAAGCGATCGATGCCCTTTGAAATACAAAAACAAACTCTACCGTAATAATAAAAAAAGCTAGAAAAATGTAACAAATTAAAAAAAAAATCTGTCAACTCAAAATTTCAAATTATTGGACGTTCAAAATTTATAAAAAATACCTTTTCAGCATATCCGGCTACTGCGTACCGAATATATCTTTCATTTGTAAGGTCTTAATTTTGAGAGTGAATTTGACTTCCTTAGCGATCGATTCCTTAAGAAAAGTTTTAATTTTGACTACTCGGAATTTTTTTTAAAATTTTAAAGTGGTTTTACTGAAAAGTAATGATGAACCGTTTGAATCGATGAGAAAATCTGTGCATATAAATTAGGATAAAATAAAAAATAAAACCGAAATTCGATATTATAAACGATACGTGATCCCTAGTTGAAACCGGTAATCATTTACATAGCGTACGATAGTCAAACCGATACGGATGAGATCTATCGGCAGCCGTTGGAAATATTGTGTAATGCAGTTTGCGGGGAGTTGTATACTGACCCGTACCACAACAACGCGAGACCACCTTGGTTCTCCTACCCCCGGCCACAGGTCGCTTCTACCTCGTTGTGGTGTGGTGCGGTATAGTGTGCTCTACCCTCGTAGCTCATCTACCACGCGACCACTGCTCATGTGCTTCACCAATAAATCGTCGAAACGATTCGCCACGGCCGGTCTGCGTTAAGATCTTAACTGTTACCGATAACACTGATGTACGGTTCGTTGTTAAGACCGCCTGATCCGGGTGTACATATTGTCAGCTCTATCGGAGCCGGTAAGTAACCGTATGTGCGATTCTATCGCGTGTACATCGTATTTACGTACGCTGTCGAAATAAAGAAAACAATTAAATCTCTTTTTCTTGTAATAAATACAGCTGTTCGTGACACCTACGATTCGAGCGACTTACTTATTCAAATTTTATTACTTAACGTTTCAAAAGGAAAACATATTATGAGTATTAACCGTTTTTAGGAAGAAAATTTACTATTTCTCGAGTCATAATCATTAGAAAAAAACTCCCTGTCGGTTTCCTACGTTTAAGAAATATTAAAAACGACTACTCATGTTTTATATAATTTATAAAACGAATTGGAAACGCTGTTGACGGTGCAAACCCTGTGACTACAAGACTGCCTTAGGACTCAGCTGTTTTGTCTTCTCTTAAACCTGAATGTTGACGGGAAAGATTTCACGAAGCGAAATGTATCATAACGAAATATAATTAAAATTGCGTACACAAATCGGTAAGATTCTCTACCGTATCATTAATCGGTCGTTTCATCCGTTCAGATTCGGAGACTCCATATGCCCTAAGTATATTTTTTAGTGTACTTTAGTGAACAGTTTGTAAGTGCGATTACTTTCCACAGAAGAAATCTTTTAATGCTTACGAGATCAAAAACGTTTAAAAGAATCTACTCTTTAAGTTTTCCTCCGAAAGAGCCGAGGATGCCTTTTACATTAGTTTCTATTTTTAATACGATGCCTGTGTTAAGTGGCCGGCTTAATTTTACAAAATCTACAACCTATGTCGATGCAAACGAACGGTCGTCGGCGTCTCGATATGAAATATTAATCGCTTCTGAAAATGTGTAGTCATTTCCAAGAATACGTTATTACTTACCGAAAAAGCAATGCTGATCGATTCTTGTACCTCGGACGTTTTATTTGCGTTACAGTCATAAGAAAGACTGTGATAGATGGTGTAAAGCGATACACTAAGTACCCGTTTCTATGAAAAACACTGTATTAAACGTTTTACTTCCACTCAGTAGGGGAATAAACAAGATTGCGGTTGATAAAAATCAATTTAATCTACACATTACCCCTTGTCTGTAGATTTATATAATTAGTAATTTCAAAATTTGTTTTCTTACCTCCCTATATATCACTTATGCTACTATATTATTATTAAGTCGTAAACATTACGTCTAGGTTTGAAGATAATTTAGATATTTGCATTTCATAAGACATTTTACAAGACAGAACACCCGTTTCCAATGTATTCTAACCCGTGGAGGAATTGACTTAAAGATCAGTTTCTCTCATGTAAATATACAAATTTCTAACCGTCCAGAAATTAACAAAAAAAGAATACATAAAATTAGTAAAACTATACTAATATAAAAAGTAAATTTCACAATTTTCTGTTTTATTTGAGTAAAAGATTCGCAAGAAAAAAAAACCATTTGCTTGCTATACGACAAATCCTTTTTTAAAGGCCTCTTTTTTCACCAAAGCGGTTGAACAAAGCGACCTCAAATTCGTTGATACTAAAGAAAAAATAGTCATATTTCTACACGGTTACCTACATTCTTTTTGATAGTTTTTAGCGAAGCTAAGAAGATAGGAAATCAAATATACGGAAAATCTTCTTTTTATGTATATAAAAAACACATTTTTTTTTTGTTTAAATGGGTTTGTATAATGTAAAAAAAAGCCTCGATTTAAAATATCATTTTCTATATCTTTTCTTTTAATAAATAAAATTATCGTAGCTCAAACTCATACGTCTTCTTTTGTTAGCTGAAATATAACGACTTAAGACTCTGTTTTTGCCTCACCCGAACGGTTGTGCTAAGAGAAGAAATTTTAGTCCGTCCGAGATAATTACACGTAATCAAATGGGAAGTCTCTATTGGAGCTACGCGTTAAAAAGCAAAGCGAGGAACCGTCACGAGATAAGTAAAGGGAGCGACGAGATGATGTCACTTCAAATACTACTCCTCATTAACCGGCGGATAGCAAATACCGAAACAAAATATTTTATCTCGCTCATCATTTGTGCGATTTCTGATGAATATCGGTCGGTGAAACTTTTATGCGCCGGCACATAATAGAATTTAATCTCTAAGAGTAAAAGGTGGCCGGCCAGGAGAATTTGAAAGAATTGTTGAACGATAATAGTACTCCGTAAAGGCGAAATCATCACACGCGTTTCAGTTATACCTTCTTTCAGTTCGGGGTACGACTTCGTTCAAAATAGTTGTAATCGTCTTATGAAGATTATTCTATCTTTGCCGCTTATTTTGTTTTTGTTAATTTTAGGTAAAATGTTAATTTTATGTTAATATATACTATTTTTATTTGTTTTGTAGTAATACCGGGCTTTTCACTCCGATAATAAAGTTTCTTTTTTAAAACGATAACCTTTGTCGCTGAAGAATGTTAATTATTTTTTTTTTCAGGTAGGATTAAATATTCACGTTTAAATACTTAGAAAAGAAAAAATATGTCTCTTTTATCCCGACAATAGAAATAATGAATTTATAAAAAAAGGGTCTGTTATGAATTTCTAAAGAAAGGGACTGAGAAAGAATCGACTGTATTTTTAATTAAAAACATTAGAAAAGGTTTGCTATAAGTGAGAGAAAAGGGGTAGAAAAAAATGAGAGACAGAAAGAGATGGAAAACGAGAAAGGAAGAGAGGTTATATAAGAGAATAAGTAAATTAGAGTCGGAGAAGACAGAATGTAGTATCGCAATGTTCGGCAAAAATTATAACCGGTTTATACGTAAGCTTAATAATTAAGAAAAGATGGAAATTTTTTTAATAATCTTTGAAGGAATTATTAAATTTTAGTAGAAAGCGGTTGTTTTTGTATTTTCGTCACGTTATCGCATACACGACTAGACAGAGAAAAATTTAGTTGTAGCTAATGCGTGTTAATGATATGACGCACTGGGTGAAGAAAGAGAAAAGGTATTAGAAAAAAGGTTTGAAGATGCGGTGCGGATTAAAAATGTTAAGTCGCTAATAAAGTTTCTCGGTAGGAGATATAACAAAACCGGAAAAGTGCCACGCTACACTCACGATCGAACGCTACCTCACTCGGTTCTTATCATTTCAATATTCGCCGTTGGTCCGCCCAACCGCTAAACGTGTAGGAAGTAATTTGAAACGATTTATTATTACGTCGGCGTAAGGTGTAGTTATTCCGTCTAAAGCGTTCATATTTCACGTCTCCTGTTCTAGGTTGCATGTTAAAACTATTATTAACTAAATATTATTTTCTTAAATTTTACAATTACAATATACCTTAAAATAACCTTATCTCAATAATTTACACCGCTAATCATAATGATATATGTAATGTATTATTTTATATCTAAATAAAAGAAAAGTAAATATTCCGACAGAAAAATAAATAAATGTTACCAGAAATCACTACAAAGAACTTTCCTTAATAGAATGCACCTAAAAACATCTTACGAGGTCAGCATATGGTCTTCTCCCAAAAGCAGATTAAAAATATTGACAAAAAATTATTATCTGAAACAACGTATATGATTTCTTTCCGTATTTATCTTCTTTTATGCATTTCAGCCTGAATTGTCCGGGATTTCTTCGGATATGAGTTGTAGCCTATTACATGGAAAGCCACCCTCAGGGAAAATTAAAAAAAAAAAAAAAAGTTTCAAATTTTTTATCCCATTATTTGTTTTTTCCACGAAATAATTTATAAAGTACCAGTCAGTAAATCGATAATTATTTTCGCAAGATCAAGGAAGGATTTTCCGTTTAAAATTTCAAGAAAAATTCTACGAAAGTTGTTCACATTTAAAAGTTCGAACGTAGAAAAAAAGAATTCTCATTAAAACTTTTCGGTATCTTGCATCCTCGGCTATTAAATTATAAAAATTGTTTTGCCAGAAGGAAAGAGAAAACCACGTCTGTTGTTTGAAATAAAAAACTTCCGATGATAGCCGTTCAGAATTTTATTTGTCGACTAAAATCATTTTCTTAAACGCATTAGGATTGTAAATTAAAAAAGCGATTTTACCAAAAGGAAGCGGGTCTAATTTTTTTTCCCGAATAAGAGAATGTAAAAAAACAATTTTTTGGTCGAGCGCGATCTCCACGCTGGTAAATACTTCAAGTAAATCCTTAACGAACATATATTTGCCGATTATTTAAAAATTAAATACGTCAAACATAAAAGAATATAGATAATTATTACCGAATAAGATGAATAACTACATAAAACGATTTTTTTGTTATTAATTCATCGATAATTAATTATTAATTTTTTTATTATAAAATAAAAAAGAGATCGCTTAAAACCCGTTTAAAAAAGGAAAAATTTCCGACTAGATGTATATTTCTATCGTTAAACAATCATCAATAAAAAGGGATCGGGAGAAACAAATATTTCTACAAGAATAAGATTAAAAATAAACAACTCTTCCGAAATACAATGAGAAAATTCGGTTTGCGCTTACAAAATAAAATAAAAACTGAAAGCTAGAAATAATATAATCCGGCTACGAAAAGAGATCGAGTTTAGATGTTTGCGATAATTGAAATCTTTTATCGGTCTTCTTTAGATAAAATATTTATCTTATCCTATTTTACTTGTGCTTGGTTTTAGTTTCTATTTTGTATAGTTTTCTTTATACCGAGAAAATATTAACGAATTACAATTCAGGTGTATTTTGTAATATTACTTTTTCCAGGGGATTTGTTAACGAAGAAAAAGAGTATTAATAGCGTAGAAACAATTACTAATATTCAATCGACGTATAATTTCAATTCAAGTAGTCCTTTGACTCAAAACTGAAACTAATGCATAGCAAGCAGCGTAATAATAAAATAAAATCGTGATATAATTTTTGCTGATCAATTTGAGTTATGGGAGTCTGTAGATTTTTGCTCAAAGTAATAAAAATTGTTTGTTTAGTTATAAATTAACGTTTTATGCTAGAAAATAAAAAAATTCTAATTTTACCTTTGATACAAAAAGGACTCGGTTGCTGTTTAACTCGTGATCGATTATTCTAGCTAAAATCATGTTTTGCGACAACATTAATCGTACTGTTATAAAAGAAAGCTCAATTTTAATTTCGTTACTGTAAATTTTATCCAGTTTTTTTAACTTTTTAAATAGAAGACCTCCAAACACGATAGGCATTTTGCACAATTATACTCTAAATACGCTTTTGGAAAAAAATAAAACTTATAAACCTATAATGAATGAGATGCTTTATTATTAAAATTTATTGCGTATAATTTATTTTTTTAATATACAGAAATTCTTTAAAAATCAATGAACAAAGCGGTGTCGTGTATATGTACCTGCGTACATTTAGTACCAAAAGATAAAAGTTGTACCGCTCATTAGAAGACACGAATCGCTTCCAGAAATGGTATAGTCGTTCTCAAGGATGCAGAAAACTTCCAGATCAGATATATTAAGGAATTCAATTGAATTCAAGAAGCGTAATGGTTTTCTGTTACCTTCTTTAAGTACCCGAATATAATATTACACATCGGCGTGCGACGCCAAGTCCACCGAGACGTAGGTGATATTTAGCCTTGTAAACGACACAAACATTCTATTCATCACAGGAACCGGTTGTACAATGAATATCATTACATTCAGAGAAACAGTATAGTCATAATCATTATTTTCAGGGAATTAACAGGTCGCTTATAATTCGAAAATTTAAATGCACTGCAAGCTGTAAAATAGCCCCGTTCCCGAGAAATGTCAAAGACAAGGAACCTGTGTCATTCATCATAACAAAAAACAAAGAGCAGGGTAACTGCACAAACAGACCGCTAAGAGTGAAATAACGCTCTCTGGAAATCGGAAAAATATATTATTTTTTATCCTAAGTTTTTCGACCGATTTTTTTGGAATTTTTACGCAAAAATAATTTGATTATCAAAATGACATCGAGCTATTTATCGCTACGCTATAAAAAGTCCAATACTACAATTTTGATGACATTTTGAAAAATATTTCCAAATAATTTATTTAGGCAACGTAAATAAAAAATTCACTCGTGTTACGCGAAAAAACTTATAATGAGGCCACCAGACGGAATTTATAATAAAAATAATAAAAGGATTATCGAAATCAGGCCGTTCAGTGAAGGATCTAACATTATATTAGTTAAATTGAAAATGTCTTCCTCTATTTTTTAAGTTGTTATTAACATGAGAAAGCATTTGTTACGAAAAACCAAATATTTCGTAAGGTCGGCAATAAATACAGTCAATAAATAACACGATAGTTGTGATTTTTCATTAATAATCAATAAATAAAAAATTTCATTAATAAAACAACAGGAAGCGACGAATTAATACCAGTTTCATAAATATTTAATATAATGCATCTTTGCTTTGTTACAGCAAAATGAAAAGTTGAGGTGATTTTTAATTTAAATCACAAAATAAATGACATTAGCGAATGTATTCTTATTCGACAATAATAAAAGTTATAGTATTTATTTCTAATATTTATCTTTGTTGAATCCTAATTTTGGTACCAATGTATTAATTCTTAGTAAATTTTCCGACAATTTTGCTTATTTCGATGAGTGCTCTGCACTAGAAAATTCACCTTCTCACGTCAGATGTTAATTTAGTACTGGATTTTACGAATTTTGTTGACGTTTTAATAAATCTCTTTTAGGAATATCATTATTGACGACACAATAACTATTTTATAAACTTGTGAATTATTATTATTTTTCAAATTAGAATAGATTACCGATATAAAATAAAAAGTAGATTACAAATTAAATAGATTATTAAAAGAACTGAAAAACATTTTAATATGGTGCACTTACTTGTTTAAGTGCACGGAAAAAGCTAACGCTTCACAGCCTGCACGATCAACAAGATTCGGACCGCTTTTAAATGAACCATCTAGTACGACGCTAATAAATAAAAAATCAACCGTTTTTTATATAATCGTGATTTAAGAAGAACAGTTTTTCGAATCTAGATCGGTGTTCATTATCGGAAAGATTAAATGTAGTTAACGGAAATAAGATTAAAATTAAACGAGAGCTATAAAAAATCATGAAAAAGTAAATATCACAATAGGTTATCGTAAATTATACCGTATTGTAAATAAAAAAATGTAAATCTTAATTAATGAATTGTAAATAATCTAACAGATAAAAAATTTAAATTAATTCATTGCGAGAGTGTTGAGCCGGAATTAAAGAAGAGTATCTTAAACGAAGCAGTCAATTAATTACGTCTGGTAATCAAATTCAAGAACATCCATTCGGGAGGGGAAAGTGGGGAAGATATATATACATATATAAAATAGAAATGATGAAGAGGAGGGGAGAAGTAAAGATAAGGAAAGGGCTGGTGGGAAGTAGAGGGAGTCAGAAAGAAAGTAAGAGTGAGCTCTGGGGCGAAGAACGAGAGACGAGCCACTGCATAGTCGGTAGAGTGTAAGGGCTAATAACATTGTTCAAACCCTTTTTATTTCCAACGACATGCTCAACCCTTTAACTACTTTTCTTGGCTTCACTTCACTCTTATAAAAAAGGAAAGAAAGAAAAAAGGCAACAGCTTAAATAAATACTCGCAATAAAAATGCGTGTCCACATCGCTAACAATTTCTTCCCGCAAGCTAAATCCACCGTCGAATTGATCTCCCCCTTTTTTTAATAAGAAAGGGTTCATTACAATATACGAGAAAACCTGACGTAACCCTTTTGTTTCTAAATTGAATAATCATCAGTTAAAGGTAGAAATTACTGCCTTTTCGAAACAAATTTTATTCTGACAAACGCAAAATTCATACTCTACATTTTAAATCGTCGGTTCGGCTAAAATACTACAAACGTTGAAACATCTATTTTCATTACTTAACAAAAGGATATTTTGGTACGCTTCATCTTTTAAGCAGCCGTCTTTCCGAGGGCTGTGATCATCATGACGATCTATAATCTGTTGCACTAAAAAGGCAGAGGATTAAAAGTCTTCTTTGAACCGTGACGGCTACTTTAGTCGTAACGACTACACTAATGATATAACTAATAATATCCTAATATACCTAATGATATCTAATGGGGTGGTTTCTCGTCGCCTTATGTTCTCATACCGTTGACCTACCGTCGTTTCGTCCGCCTATAAGGACAATGCAATGAAATCCTGCGTGTACATCCGTTCACTGAAGGAGCGAATGAGATTTATTACAGGGGATCATTATCTCGGGAGTCACTCGGTAGGTTGATAGTTGACTCAAAGACAGACGGTGAGTCACCGCATCCCTACGTCACACCGGTATCGGCGCGATAACGTCTTTCATCTCTCATGACAATCATTAAAAAAAAATAAGTAAGTGTAACAGGGCGTCAGCCTCGTCTTACTGGAATGTACAAAACTGTAAGTTGGGGTCGTGTGGGATTACCGAAGAATGGTATGATGCTCCATCGCATTACTGGAATATTGGAATGTGTGATGATGAAAAAAATTGTTAATACTGTTCTATATCAGTCGCAAGTAAAGAAATTAATATAAATAACGTGGTGGGGCGTACAATGACTTTACGTTGAAAAAGTGTAGTCAAACGGCATTATCAGGAATAAAAGTAATCATTTTAAGTTTTATATATTTAAAAAGTTTAAAAATGAATACATCCTAAAAAGTAGCATATGCTCCCAGAATCCCTCTTAACTCTCCCGTGCGGAATAAATTATAATAATTTATTATTATTTTTGCAGATAAATTTTTTTACAGTGCATTTTGAGTCGGAAATCGATGTAAAAAACGAATTTTAACACCGAAAAGTGAAGTTCCTGTTCAATTTATAGAATATTTTTTAGCAGCAGGAAATTTTTATTAAAAGATATTCTTCAGAGATAATATTTCCAAAATAAGTTTTTATCACCGATTGTTTTTATCGAAATCATTTTATACCCCTGTATTTTATGGATTCAGCAGAAAATACAATTTTTAAATAAAAAAAATTAACACTTGTACCTTAACGTTCCTAATGGTTCCAAACGGTTCCGAATCGCAAGGTAATGTATCCCTAACAAGTTTCTTAGAAACCGGTAGTTTTGTATCATCTGGAATTTCCCAGGAACCTGGATCCTAAAAATTAAAAAATTGTAAAATAGATATTATACAATAGAATTTGTAGCGACATCTTATAAACCGCTTTCAATAGATCATCAGATTCAAACAATAACTCATTTCCTTTTGGATCGGTAACCGCATACTTTTTGAGGTTTCTGGATAATGAATTAACCAGTGGATGCCTTTAAAAACATCCCGAAAAGTCGTTGGGTTGATTTAAAAATAGCAATCGGAATAAAGATCAGAGTTTTAAAAGAGTATTTCTACCGATAAAGAACCGAACAAATGTTTATTGCAACTGTACTTGTCTATTTTGCCTGACGAAAATAGATTTGGCTGCTACAATCAGCTTTTTTAACGTGTTTCTGAATTCGGTTTCCAATTATCATTGAAATTTTTACAAAAAAAAAATTCTACCTAGTAATAATTATTATACCAAGAGACGGATTCTGCCGGTTTGTGAATTCCATAGACTTCATACACGTGAAAATACTGATCCTAACCTAAGTTTGAACTGCATATTCTTGAATTGAAATAAAAGACATTTTCCGTGGAAGTAATTTTTTTCATTATCGTTATTTTTAATCAAATATTGCTGCCCCACTATTCCTATTGGTAATTCGGGGAAAAATATGATTATGGTTTTTTTATCAGATTTTTAGGAGTAACATTGTAAAAAACAGACTATCGTACTTCATTTGACTTTATTTCTACGCTGAAAGCCTGAAAGTATAGTTATTACGTCATACTTATTATTTTATTTATTATTATATATTTATTTTGAAACTAAACATTAGAATTTTTTTTCGAAAACATGAAGGCATTTGCAGCATATTTCTTAATCGGTTATGAAATTTCTATTTCATGCCAAATATAAAATTTCTACGGTGAACGTGGTTTGTCTATTAAACAATTTCTACATAGTAGAAAGAGAACACAAAGACAAATATGAATGATTTTCTTTAAGGTTATGATAAATTTTCATTGAGTTAGTAACAGATTATCAGTTTAAACACACACACACACACACACACACACACACACACACACACACACACACACACACACACACACACTCGCGCGCGCGCGCGTGGTATATATATATATATATATATATATATATATATATATATACCAATCAAAATTTACTTGTTATTAATTGATTAACTGCTAATCAACTACATCTTTACTACTACTATAGTTTACGTATTTAACAGATAATTTCTATTAAGGAAACCAAAACCGAATACGTATAGCTAAATTTTGAACAAAAATATTACGATTCTATAATTAAAGAACACATGTTAAAATAACATATTAAATAATCAATACGATTAAGAAATGTGTTAGAATGTCCATAGGCCATACTTCGTAGACGTACTCAAAATACAGACGTACTACAAAATTATGAAAAATATTCATCTACATACGGACTAAGAACAGTTTGTTTTCATTTACGGTCGATCAAAGGTATTTCACTGTTTTCATCGTCAAAAGTAAAACAGAATTATTCTGCATTTATTTTAGCGCTAAAAAAAATAATTTTTCATATATTTCCCGGAAAACACAGTAAATCGAGAAAAAGGATGGGTTTAGTACAGATATTTTTGGGAAATTAGTTATAAATAAATACGAGTAAACTGTATCAGTTATAGTGGAAATATAACAGTAAATTACACGAAATTTAACAGAGAAATATGCTTATGAATAATATCAGGATTTTTTTATATATTTTATACGAGCTGAACTACCATGTGTTTCTCCGGGTACCAAATCTTATTTATTACTCTCAGAAAGGAACCCCAAGTAAAAATTCAAAATAATATTTTATAAGAAAAATTTGTTATCTTTATTTGTTTTAATTCTTGCTTACAGAAATATTTTATTAAAATTTATTTATAGCGAGCGAGTAAGTCACAAAATAAACGTCTTCAAAAGAAGAGGGAAGGAATTTTTATTTGAAACTTCAAAACGTTTCTGCGATAGGCCTTTTACAGTTCTATTGGTTTTAATTTTCATCGCTTGAAATTTCTCGCGACAATGTATCTTTTGCATCTAAATAGCAAAAAAAGTTGTCGTCTGTCCAAAATTTGTTGAAAGGAATTATGTACACTAAAATCCGTTTTACTAAATGGAGTGCGGATTTAACTTTTTGCCAGTTTCATATTTTGCTGTGCGGTTAAACGCAAAAAAATTATTTTTGTCGTACTTCTCAAAGTAAAGAAATAGCGGACATCACTACAATTTCAAAGTGTAAATTAGTATCTAGTTAAACATAAGGTATATTTTACAGATTCTGCCAACACATTGATGCCGTTCTCGAGTGACAATTTATTTATATATTATTTATTTATTTTATTTGTATTCAAATATTGACATCTCGACAATATTAAACCCGATTTTTTTGAATGAAATGCAAAATAAAATTTAGTCTATTTTCTAACTTTCATCCGCGGGTACCATGAAGATATTCCTTACTGGACGTGTTTTAGTCAACGACTCAATGTAATGTTGTTTAAAGTAAAGTAAATATTTAGAAAGCGTGAATATATAAATACGTAATAGATCTGCTCGGGGTATCTGATGTGTAGGGGCACTGGTAATAGTACATTGGAAGGGATAGTACCTCGACAAGACTTTGTAGTTACCAAGAAGGCTGTCTCAATCCATTACACCTTGCGGGTCAGCAGAGTTTTCTAAACTTTGACGAGTAATAATGTCTTTTATTATACCGGGATACATCTAATGTATTCTGCAGTATCAAAAATTCAATTAAAGCTATTTCTCTGAGAGTATTAAGTATTATCTTTATGCGCCGGTTTTGGGTTAAATGAAAGGGTATCAATTGTACCGTAAAATTGCCACCTGAATTTCTGTGACTCTAGTGAGCCGGTGTACAACTTCATATTTTTCACAGCAAATAAGGTACAGGAGAAACCATTACGTATTTTATTTTCTACAGTTCGGAATGGTTTGTTACTCGTGCCGTGCAGATGAAATAAAAACAACCGTACGGGTGTATATAACAGTATATCTGTAGTTAAATGAGGGTTAATGGTATGGAAAAATGTGGAATTCGGTCCTATTATAATATTTATGAAATTCTTATTAATTTCAAACATACAGTAACATTTATAAAGGACTCTCTAAGCTGTATTCGGTCAAGCAAACAAACGGTTGTTCCTCAGCAAAAATGGGAATTTGAAGTGGTTTATTCTTTTGGTAATACACTAATAACAGTAAGAATAGCAACAGTAATAATAATATTAATAATAATAAAAGCAGTAACATTGCGACGTAGCGGCAGTATTGAAAACGATCGCAACCTGTCAGTTATTTATAGCTTCATCTTGTACTACAAAGCCCCTTCTGTCCTATTCAATAGGTTGTAGGTAGGAAGGTGTCTTTTTAAAACGGCACACCCTCTTTTTAACTCTTCATCCCCTTTCCCGTTTCTATATTCGTCTACCCTCTTACGACTCCTTCAGTAACAGGGGTATCCGATTCGAGAGAAACAACTTACTAAATATTTTATCATGTGAGTACAGGGAAATATTTCCTCCCATCAAAAAAAAAAAAAATAATAAAAAAATAAAACACAAAAATGAAAACCACATTTACGTTTATACATACACATACATAAATTCAACAACACGTACAAAAGAGTTCATTTCTTAATTAAGCCTTTAGAAAATTAGTTATAAAAAATTTAATATTTGTAAAAAGTTTAAATTAATGTCGTAAATTTGTCGTCGATCGGTAATTCTACTTCAAACAGATGAAAGGCAAGATTCTAAATTCATTCGATCCACATTCGATATCTCATTTGTTAACGACCAAACGTTTGAATCAAAAGAAATAAAACTTTTGCTGTTAAGTATGATTTCTGGAAGAAGAAATCAAAATATAAGAATATAAAAAATAAACATTTTTCTCTTCTGTAACTACTTATCGCGCGATAAGATTTGGAAACTGTTGACATCACATATAAATAAAAATAATTTAAAAAATTCAATACTAAAAACTATAAAAAGTTAATAAAAAATAAAATTTAAGTTTAAGGTAGTGTAAAAAAATTATTTAAAACGGTATTGGCATGATAATATCAACTGATAAGCTGAAAAAGCTCATAAGTAAATCTTTCATGAAGCTTAAACTCTTGGAGATACAGCACTCTTTCGATATTTCTCACCACGTAATCCTATTTTCTACGCCGAAATTTAGATGAATCGATTCCTTAATTATATACAATCTGAAAAATTAACTTGATCTTAGCGATTAACATGATCTTAATCTAAATCATTTGAAATATATTTTAGCCGAACGACTTACATGCAACATCAACACCGTAAAATTAATCTTTTTTCCATAAGAAACGTTAGTTGTGTGACTATTACCGTATTGCGAAGATACGGCATAGAAATAATTTATTATTTAATTTAATGATTTTTATATCTTTAACACCTCAAAGAATAATTAAAAAATATAAACGGATCTTATAAATGGCATTACTTTAAACGGATTTCGAGTGTGTAAATGCGATTCTTATCCGCAACAGTAATACGAATAACCACCAGAACTGAAAGGAGGCAACGGTCAGTGTGATATATTTACTCCCTTTTTCAAATATATGATTATTATAGGCTATAGAATTATAATAATACGTATAGAGATATTTAAACCTAAATATCTGGTCCGGCTGAAAGGCGTATAGTTCGATCGGATACTTCATCAATTTTCAGGGATTACTATCAGGAATTCTGAGGCTATTCCTATCTTCGATTAATCATATCCTTAATTAATCCTAAGCTAATTCCCGGTTTTGCAAGGGATTGCGGACGGGATGGATGTTCGCTTCCCGGGCAGATACTTGAAGCAATCCTTGAGGTAGCAACCCGTTGTTTATCTTGCTCCTCCGTGGTACACCACGTCTTTTCCTTATACTTGATCCATTCTTCCTGGTTTAGGGGGGCCTCCTATGCGTCTTCGGTGTAATCTGATGGTGCAGTTACATTTCCTGGTACTCTGGACACAGAGCTGTGCATGTAAAGCGGGACCTTTTAATCTCTGTAAATCATTATTGGATCGCTACAGAGGAAAATTTTGACCGATTTTTTTTTTTTTGAAAAATTAAACTTTGCCGGTAGAATCACCGATAAAAATTTATCATCGGTTTAGACATACTCTCCATCTAAATATTTAATTTGATGCTAATAAACGACTCAAAAAATTCTAAAAATATAGTGCATTCCACTCGTCGATGAACGTTAACAGTAAGAAGACGATAATTAAGATGAATAAGGTCATAAAATTTTGCGATTAATGTTAATAGATTTTGCATCAGTAAGTAAAAAAAAATAGTTATTTTTCAGTATTTTTTAAAATTACTTGCAGGTACAAAGGGTATTTTAAGAAATAAGAAAATACAGATCTAAACAATAAAAATATTATAGTTTTACTAGCATTTTACGAATCGTTTCGATGCAACTCAGCTTTGAATATTTTCAAAATAGTAGTCATCCCTATCATGTAAAAGTATTAGCTTTTGAATTTATCTAGGACCGTTTAATAATACAAAAGTGTATAATTTGCTTATGCGATTGTTCAACTATCTTCCTTTTTTTTGGTCTCGGCCGAAAAGATAAGGAAGTCCATACTAAATTACGGTAGGAGACGTAACGTCTCTTATCAACGTATACCGAACATTTCTAGTTTAATAAAAATTCATTCGAAGTATGAATCGTGAAAGCATGAGAAAAGTATAAGGAACAGTAGCTATAAGTTACCTAACTTTTCTCAATAGTGTGTAGAATATTTTGTGTATTTTCTATATAGTGACTACCTGCATTCAACAAACACTTTTCATTAGACCCAGAAGCGGTCAGTATAGGCCGGTTGCACTGTATATATATATATACCGTATTTACACCGCAAAATACAGTAATACGCAAAATTCTGACGTCTAAAACGGATTTATGATTTCTATTCTAATTAAAAAATTACACTAACTTAATAAATTAAAATCATTTTTGTAGTATTCTGTATCGCATTACTTTTAAATATAAGATGGAATTTTTAACTCGGTCGATACACCAGTATTACGGTAATAGAATATACAAAATCTCTATCGTTAGCGGATGAATTTTGAATGCCGTATTGTTAAGGATACGATTCATAATAAAAGGATAGGTTAAGATGTTATTGGAAGGAATGAATTATTTACGGACGAGGACCTGAATTTAGTATCTGCCACTAGCCAATATTGACATTTTGAAAGCCGGTGGTGGCGTGGTAACTGCTCCCGTGTTAGCTGTTGGCAAGCAGCTTCTGCCATTCATCCGTCGCTACGGAATGGATCATTAATTTTTACACATTCTTTTATGCGGAGCTCTTCTCAAACAAGATCCGGGCAGCAGGACTTCATACAAAATTACACAATATCAATGCATTTTGATCAAACATGGTCGAGGAAAAGGGGATAAAACGTAGAACGCGGTCGGGGCAAGGTCTTGCAGACTAGCTCGTCTTGCACGAAGTAAAGGTTTGGAAAGAGGAAGGGTGGTTGTCGAGAGGATGGGTACAAGAGGTGGAAGTGGTCGCGTCGGTGGCGGGGAGGGAATGAAGCAATGAAAAATCTATTGATAACGAAATGATGAGTGGGGGAGCTTTCATTCTCCAAGTACAAAACTGTAATGAAACATTAAATATTCAATGACATCTCTTCATCCGATTCCCTAGCTGCTGGCTCCTACCCGACCCGACCCGACACGGTGAGTAGTCGACTTCACTTGCAATTTCCCTTCCTGCCAAAACCATCTCTAGATGATTAACATTCTTCCCTTCCGTGCCCCTTTTCCATTTTTCCTTTCACATTCAGACATTTTTAACCGTTTACATTTCCACCTTGCATTTAATATTAATCCCACTTAAAATCTGCCCGATTGGAAAGCAAAATTTACATCCCCTTCCTTTCTTCCTAAAAGATAGCCTAACAGAGGCTGGCTATAATTATACCTTGTTATAAACAAATGTATACTTTGTACTCGATTGACTCGTATGATATAACAAACAAAGGACCCAATATGGACTACATACATACTGTTCGTATATGTTTGTGTAAGACACACACACACACACACACACACACACACACACACACACACACACACACACACACACACACACACACACACACACACACACACACACACACACACACACAAACACGCACACACACACACACACACACACACACACACACACACACACACACACACACACACACACGAGCGCGGGCGTACATACATTCATATACACACAAGAAATTGTTTTTTTTTTTTTTTAAATAAAATTTAAAAGTAAAAGGTACATTGATTAGCCCAAGTCAAACAAACATGAAAAATATGAAATTAAATACCTTCACAACAGATTCTAACGATAAAAATTGGTAACGATTCTGCTGAATTTCGAGTTATTTCCATATAGTTTAATATCTAAACCTTTATCAAGTTAACGTGTTGAAAATTATTATTATACTACCGAGCTTACTATTTTCACGATAATTTGTGTATTTTTCTTAATTTATTTTATTTTCATTATGGATTTTCTTAACGAAAGAAACTACGGGTTATTACATAATTAAATGGTAAAGGAATGATAATGAAAAATTATTAAAAAATCAAACGGTCTCTTGTATAATTTGTCGAACCGATAACAATTTATTAAAAATTCAATTCTGTTCAGTCACAAAACGTAATTAAAAACATCTTAAGTGACAATGTTTTGGGCTACTGGAGCAAAAGTAATTGAATTAAAGTATCAAATTAATGATAAAAATCGAAAACTAATCCACTCCCTATAAAGTTATCGTTTAGAAAAAAAAATTTAAGTCAGAAAGTTGAAACATAATAATGTTTTTTTTTTTTTTTTTGAGAGGGAAGTGGAATTTATGCAGGAAATGCCGGGCTCCCACTGGTGGTCTTATCAAACTGCCATCAACAGACTACCACTCATCCTCCTTTCTACCAGGAAGCGGCCCGAAACCGTTTTTCACATCACTTCAAGCCGAGTCCTTCTATCCTAAACCGAGAAGGCCGTCATCTAGTTTTGGACCTGGCTCAGGACGATTAAGGTCGCCCTTCTTGGTCGTCGTCCCGTATACCGGGGCAATAGAGGCAGTCGGGGAAGGCGCTTACTCTATGACGTTAATATAAGCGCGAAAGTACTCGTGATCCGAAAACTGAGTCACGAACCCTACTTCTCCGTGCCGTCGTTCTGTCCACGGTCTGACCAGACGGATGAGCCATGTGGTCCATCGAGACTGCACAAATTAGCCTCAGTTGAGCGCGCTTCACGTCTGCGTCAAGAAGCGCTATGTCGTCAGCGCACCAAACCGCAATAATAATAATAAAGCCCCGAGTAAAATACAACCTCACGTCCGTACAATAATATCTACGCACACGTCTAGGGCAGGAAATGAAAGGGTACTTTCGCTTATATCGGCCAACGGGGCAATGGTTTTGCTAAGGATCTCCCCTGTGGAGAACGGGATTGACGGTGCCAAGCTGCCCAGCTGGATGCGGTTGCGCTTCTCAGTTTCGCTGTTTGCGGCAGTGGCGGGAGGCACGACCGTGATCTATTTTTCTAACGCTGAGTGAAGTGCAGAAGGGGAGTGCTCATCTGTCTTCTCGGTTGTGGAGCCGGGTTGAGGATGAGCTGATGTTAGCTTAGCTCTACCGAAGTCTTGCGCCGCTCAGTGTTAGTCTGCAATTTCGGCCCTTGGCAGGGATCGTCCTACGGGTGAGGGTTTCGGATCTCTTTACTGCTACATGCGAGCCCTGGTATGTCAGTAGAGTGAACCAGGCAGTATCTGACTCCCCTGCCCGGATTAAGTCTGTGGGAGCTGGCTGACTGGGGGAACCCAGGCATGATAAATGATCTGGGGCACGTCCAACCGCCTCTCTGCCAACACCTTAAGACATATTGACTGGCGACGCTTTATTTATGGGTAATTCAATTTTTACATATCCATGGCAGAAGGTTCACATAAAAACCCACCTCTGGAGATTTTTTGTCTTCGAAAACGAAAAGAAGGAAAATCGGGTTTAGTGACGTAAATGAGAAATATCAACTAAGTTTCGACCAAAAGGCGATGAAGCGATGTCAAAATATTTGGTGATAAAAAAAAAAGATGAATATTTTTCCAAGATCAGTCTTTTTGTGATTGCTCGAGGAATCACATAAGCATCAGAAGGAATGTTAAAGAAATAAGGAAGACTGCGACGGGAATGCTTGGTGAAACCGGCAATGACATATAGTCGAAACAGTTACTCAAAGTGAAAAAGACAGGACTTATTGATATTGAGGTTTTACCACATAGTACTGTAAGTACTTCCAAAGGAATAGTTGTGTACAGCGATTTGTTGAATTGCACAGAAGACGAAATTGTAGAAGATCTTTATGGACAGGAAGTTATTGCATGTCAACTATTGAAAAGAATACACGATGAAATGGAGAAGTCGTACCTTCCGCGTCGCATGCCTTGAGGTTTAACAAACCTAAATTCCATTAAAAAATAAATAGGATAGATGCTCGTCTGTTCGTTCCAACACCATTGCCACGTTTTAGTGTCAGAAATTTGGACACACTGCAGCGAGATGCACAAAAAAACAAATCTGTGTTTGTGTTGACGCGTTACACTGGATGACCCTTGCAGGGACCCACCGTCCCTTCTTCAGTGTAACGGACATCACAGTGCAAGATCACTAAACTGTCCTAAATATAAGGATGAAGTGGCATTACAGGAGGTAAAGACCATTGAGAAGGTCTGCTACTTCGAAGTGAGAACAATCGTGCTTTGCTGAAAGCTAAAGGCCACGTCTTATTCATAAGTTGCTACTGCTACTGCAGCGTTGTTTAAACCAAAGGGCATGATATTAGCATTATCACCAGTCCTAGCAAATTTATTAGAACGGATGATTGATCAGAAGCTGACGAATTGAACAACTAGGGATAGTAGCCCAAAGCCGTAAAGGATAAAAACATACATGATTAAATAAAATACTATTTCTCCACTGAGGAATGAGCCTTCGATCCGTTCCAAGGGAAAGGAAAATGAAACCAAAATGCAAAAGAAGCCTGAAACCAAAGCTAAAATTCAAACATCCTATTCAGAGAAATGAGAAAAAAATTAAAATATTAGAAAACGAGGATGTAGGATGACATACAATGGAGGATCCGAAAGCTCGGAGGCCTTTAAGTTTGAGGGCGATTATTTCAGCCACTTCACAAGCTGTAACGGGGAGTGCATCGAGTCTCGACTCTGATGCATCGATGAACGCGCCATCTGAGCCGGAATCATCTGAAGTCGGTAGCAAGACATCCTTCGTAATTTACTAGGGAGGATCAGAAGAATCCATCTTCGAGACATCCGAATCCTTCGAGTTCGATGTCAAGGCCTTTAGTAAGATGGAAAGAAAAGCAAGAAAGGTTGGCCTAAGTGTAACCTAAGCGATAAAATATAAAATTGAGGAAGTTTTTGTGAGATTCTGATGAATTTTAAGGAATGGATGAGCTTTTAATACTTGTATGACTATGTAGCTTTTTGATAGTTTTGACAACATTTCGTTAGAAATGGATTGTGTGTTTTTAAGTGGCAAGGACCCTTTACACTCGTCATGTTGAATTTTTTTTGGTGGGGGTTTAATATCCCTTGGCAAGTATATTTCTGGATGACCTCTTATGAAAAGACTGGTCTTCTGACTATGTCGCAAGTGTTTTTATCTGGGGGGGAAAAATATTTTATTTTTTGTGTTGTGGAAAAGGTGTTATGACCATAGAAGTCGATGACCCTAAAACTTAAAAATAGTAGAAATAATTTATTTGTATTAATATATTAAAAAGAGGTTTAAATCTTGAATTGTTTTTATAAGATATTATCGAAGGTATAAGCTATCTAAAGTATTTGTAGCTTTCAGATGAAAATTAAATCCTAAACTGCATTAAAAACACTAAGTTTGTTCTATCATGTAAAACAAATTGGTGATTCAAGAAAAAAGGGAAATTATTTAGAAACTGAATCTAGTACTTGAAATTGGACAAATGTTCACAAAAAAATATGTCCGAAAACGATTTGTTATCGAGTTACGGCTAGTGAAAAATTTCGCCCGGATTTCAGTTTCCCCGGTGAAATGAGGTCATAATGAAATTATTAAGGCGTTACCTAAAGGTAAACTTGATGGGTTTTATGTGTTTAGACTGGAAAAATCGTATAAAACAGGTTCCTGAACTGTATCTCTCGTAGTTTTCATGATATCCAACGTAAAACAGAAAAGTTTCGTGACGAAAAACACGTTTTTTTAGGTTTGAAGTACAATACTTTTGTTACATAACATTTACTGTAGATTATTTGTTATTTATAGCTGCTTTAGTACAATAAATTTTGACCTTTGAGAAAGTAATTTTTTTAATTTATTAAAAAAACACTAATGTTTATACTATATAAATTTACAATAAATTTTCGAAAATTCTAACACTGACAACGGTGCACTTTTAAGACAGTTTTTAGGTTCGTTTTACGCAGCTTGGTGAGCATTAAAATTAGTTTATCTCTGGAATTGGATGTGATAGAACGTTGAGTGAAGTGTCGTTGAAACTGTTTCATCGAATATTATCTACTCCGAATATTATCTATAATAATTAAAGTTGCAAAAATTATTTTTTTAGACGAAATATCGCAGTATACGGGTGTTAAAGTGTTCAAAAGAATCGCAAACCCTACGAAAGAGTGAAACAGATCACGGCACACCAAAAACCTTAAAATGAACAATACCAAACGTCAGAGTGTCGATTTCTTGTTTTATATCAGCTACTTCTAAAATCATACATCCGTAGTAAATAAAGTCTTGCTTGAACCAACTGTCTAAGTTGTCTGATGATATTGTCAATGTGATTTCGTTCTTCTTAACGCTAAATTTGTCATCGTTCACTCTCTTTCATAACACATTAGCAACCCTACACCACCCGTGACATATTCTACGTTATAAAGGTTTGCGGCCATGGCTCCGTCACAGTCCCGCAGATTATTTTTTTTTAAAAAGATGAAAGATACAATTAAGAACTTTCATAAAAACTTCAAAATAGAGTAACCCTATCTGTTTTTTAAAAATTTAATAGATAAATCATCTCTGTGTAACGTTATCTTTGATATATATATATATATATATATATATATATATATATATATATATATATAAGCTGCAAATATCAAATTTTATGATCGTAGGTTAAACCGTTACAAAAGATAAATAAAAAATACAGGCCGACACACACGCATACATACAATCAGAATTTTGTAAGCGAGATAAAAGTATTTTTGGATCGAGTGATCTCAAGATATCGAGAAGTACCAATATTTTGAGGGTAAGTCCTTTTTTCTGATCGATAGCAGTATTTTCCCTCAGTTATAAACTATTGCAACCGGAAATTAAAATTAAAAACTGCTCTAAGCAAAATGCAAGTGACCTTTTTTACTTGTTAGGCAGGACAACACATTTCGCATAATCTGAACAGATTTTCTAAAAAATTATTTGTACGGTAATTAAGTTCCTTTAATTACCCACCCCATTTATTCGATTAACATCTCATTACGTTTATTATAATTATATTTCTTCACAGTAGAAAATATTGCATACTATTAGCCGATATTTTAGACTTTCGAATGTAAAGTGAATTTTTAATACTTTTGTTGATGACTATTAATGGCAATAATATGTGCAAATATTCAGCGTTGCTCTAAAAAAATTAGCGTTTAAAAGTTTTTTCGGAGTCAAACAAAACATTTTTGAGAAATTCGATTTGGAATGCACGATTAAAAAATATATGAAGGAACAGTAATTTTTCAATAATTACGTAAAAATTACTTGCAGGTGCATATAATATGTTCACATATTATACATGTAAAAAAAATTTAATTTTTATCAAAATTACACCTTTTTAAGAAATTAAGTTTCAAAATGTCATGTTGGTAAATACAGTTAATTATATTTGATAAGATATATGTCTTCTTTATAAAACACTATCATTTCTATCCATTTTTTCAATAAATTTATTTTACTTGTCAATTTCTTTTTAATTTAGTACGTTTGATAAACAAAAAGAAATTTCCATTAAATTAAAATAAATTTAGGTTAAGCTAAATATATTTTTCTCATTTTACACATCGTAGTCGCTTCGGAATAAAAATTGTGTTTAATAAATACGGCTACAAATATAAAAAATACCTAATCTGAATTGGAAAAAAAATTTTATTACTGTATTTGTCAGAGAGGTGTTGAAATGAAAGTAACTGTTATAAGTTTTTCTGGTTCGAATGTGTCTTTAAATTTCAAATAAAATCCACTACGATACAGTCGTAAGAGGGGAAAACCCCAAGAAGTGATATATCAATATGAGGAAAAGCGTCATCTTCAGCCCATCTCAAAGAAATATATCGTTCCTTATGGAAATTGTTATTAGATACGCTTTCAAGTGGGAAAAAAGAAAGATTCCGACAAGTGGCGCCCTCAAAGACAGCGCGGCTGCCTTTTCAACTGCTCGTTCAGATAAATCCGCACGCTATATTTCACACCGACGGACCGGCTCTGTTCAACACATTAATAGCATTCAACAATTCCTTGTACTCTACAACGAAAATTAATCGATTAAAATTAAACTTACAGCCTATCCGTCGAGAGAGTAAATCGATTACATTGATATAGGTGTACTAGACTTCATTCAAATTGGCATTATAACAATTAATTTACTCTAATAAAAACACAATTAAATTTCAAATGATTATAAATATTTTAATTAAAAAAATGTTATAATTTATTTTACATAAATCTCATGTTAAAAATCCTATTACCCGAACCATCAGTATACCGAAATAAATTTAATTATCTATAAAATGTTAACATAAATGCTATAAAATTATTAATATAATTTTGTTTTTATAATTGAACTTAGAATACGAAATCGTGCAGATAACACATATACGGTATGCGTAGCTTTATTTTAAATATAAAAAAGTAAACTAAGATTCTGTTACGATAAGAAAACTGACTACAGAATATTTAAAAATTATTAACGAAAAAAAAATTACAGAAAATAAAATTATAAATTTTTTATTCCGCCCAAGAAACTAATAGATGTAAGGTCACATAAATTATTAAGTTAGCTTAGTGAAATATTACAAAGAATTTTTAATACTCGTGAAAATCTTTCTACTCATTTAAAAGATTGATTAGTCAGTTATATTTTCTTTTAGAAAACTTTATTTTACGTTTTAATGAGTAAATAGATTCATTAATTTTCGATTTAAAGAATATTGTTTATACGGAAGGCATAAAATCTATTTTCTTTGCCAAGAATATCTTTCATTTATCACTTTGTATGCTATCTCCAACTTTTTAAACTAACTTAGTTTTCAACAAAAAGGGCTTGTTTTCCTGTAAATTATTATTTTTTAATTTCATGTTAACGACGCTTCATTCTTGATTTTTTTTATAAAAACATCTAAAGAACAAAAAATAATTTATTTTTGATTTATATCTCAAATTTTTATAGTAGGTAGATGAATTTAAGATCTTTATCTTTAAGCTACTTTACGAAGGCCGACTGTATGTTCTCTCAAACATTCTCTCACCTGATATCGTATTTGAAAATATATTAAAAGCAGAAGTTGCCCTGAACTCTGTATCCGTAATCGATATAGGAAATATCTTCGAATCTGTTACTTGATGAGAGGTTCGTAAATCTCTCAAAATAAGTACGATTTAACGAAACAGCTGTATACGAAGAATTAATTAAAAGAATAAAATCGTGATTACAGAAGAAACGAGGGACGTTTGACGTAAGTTTAAAAGTTTAAAGAAATTACGAAAGTCTACTTCCTGTTATTCAAATGGCACACAAAAAGAGTGTAAATACGTTCAGTTCGATTTGTTACGAGTAATTATCGGAAAAAAAAGACACATGACTTTAAAACTTATCACGGTGTATTTAATTCAAAATTGCTTGCAACCATTTTCAAACTGTAATATTTCATCTAATATTGATAAATACGATCATCTGGGAAAAGAAAAGGACAAACTATGTGTAGAATATTTTGGATAATATTCTTGTTTGTTAGTTATCTAAGTTACAGTATTTAACAGTAATAAAAAAAAAAAAAAAACATACAAGAAATAATAAATAAAAGTATTGCGTAAAAAGTTAAAAATAGAAGAAAAGATTTTTTGTTTGTATTTTTTCATTTAAAGCTTCTACTTCAAAACATAAATTCTTGGTAAAGCTCATACGGAAAAAAATAAATCAATTAATCTATTAGCAAACTTTAAATAAAGAAATCCAAAAATCGGTTCAGTGGTTTTAAATTGTGATACGTAAAGTAAAAACGATCTAGCAATTTATAAAAATTATGGTATTATAAGAGCGATATTTTATACGAATCCTGACTTTTAAAAGTCGTTTGAAAATAAGAAAGATATTATTTAAATTGATTTCTACTTATATAAATTTTTTGTTGCAACATCTGTTTCCAATAATGAAAAAGAAAATATATTAAGTATTATAGAACAGTTACTCATCGTTTTCCTCTATCATCACTGAAGTATTAATAAATAAAAACAAATTGAAGTTGCAATTCGAAACGATGCAATGGTTTCCTCGAATCAGTCGGGGTTAAGAAACGATCAGTAAATATAGGGCTGTCATGTTCAGGCCATTACATTATGTAGTTGTTTTTTTTTTTTTTTTTTTCTCAAACTATATGAAAACACGCAATCTTCTGATCTGCGTGACCACATATCATTTACTTGTGGATCAATCACGTTGTACAGCTATAGGATATTCTTTTCCGATTTATACCTTTTTTATTCCATTCTTTTTCTTCCATTTCTACTGTCCTTTCGTTCGTTTTTTTTATTACGAGTAAAATTATATATTACGGGCATTTGATTCTTATTGGTACGGTGGGTATATAAATATAATCGAATCAACGTAGAAAAAATCACGATAAAACACAATGTATTCACTAAAATGATTTGTCATTTCAGACTGTTGTGAGTTGTCGCGTTAAAATTGATGAAACGCAGTAATAATAAAAGAGAATAAGGAGATTTATTTTTATTTTTACTTATTTATTATTGAAATGAACTAATTAGTTTATATAAAGAATGCGTGAAGATTTCCTCCTTTAACGAATACGTTGTTAAACAGTACGATAAATTGTGACATTGCGTGTATAAAATTTGAACCGAACAATAATAACTCTAACAACAGAATGGATTAATTTAACGTTGCGAATAAATAAAATTATATACCGTATAATACTGTGACAAAATTTTACTTAACTTATTCTGAAATATTACGTGTTAAATGAAGTTTAATACCGGGATACTTTTACAGCACTCCACTGTCGATAAGGGAGGTAGTGGGGTGAGCGATGTTTTTAAGTACTGTACCGTATTGCATAAAATGAATCCTGGCTCTAGATGCGGGTACCTCATTGGTAAAAATACACCTAAATTTAACACGCGGCCTTTAAATCTATTTATGTAAAATACGCTTTATAAAAACATATTCGAAAAATTTGGAGCACTTAGTATAGGAAAAAACATTCTAGTTTTAGTCCATTTTTCGTCACGTTTAGTCCAATTACTTGATCGTCTTTGAGAGAATGTAATTTCTAACATTTATAATTTATCTTCGGGAGATATTACCACACACTTATTGAGTATAAAAACAAATTTTAAACCTTCTAGCGGAAGGAGTTCAGAAGTTACATCTGTTTAAATAGATCTCGGTTAAAAGTTCGTTCTTTCCATTTTTGAGAAACGCGACGAAATAATTCCAACGTTATTATCCGTACATTAATTTGGGAGTATTGTTAATACATTTTTCTAAATAGCTTTTTTTTACGATATATGTACCTATTAAATACACAGGATATACCGAGGCAACAATTTAATGTAGTTAACTACAAACAATAGCAACATCCTGTAAAACGTTTTCTGTTATAAAATCTGCTTCAAAACATTACTTTACTGATGATAGTGATTAATATCAATTCAACCGATTAGAAATATCTTTGAAAGTTTTTCCGTTTATAAACTAAAAATGAAATTAGCGAACGAGTGGTATTTGAAATGACGGCCCCGTGACAGGCAGTAGACATTTATATTAAAGTGTATCGGTGAAGAGATCATTTTTTATTACACTAAATCTATACAAAATAATAGGCTATGAAAAAAAAAAATACTGCTCACTAGTAACATGCTACGAATATACAGACAGTATTATTGAACATTTTGACAAATTCCTTAATTACAAACGGATTTCAGCCGAAGCGGGTTAACATTTTCCACTAATGTATTGAATTCTGTATAAAATAGAGAAATTATTATGGAATAGAAAAAATAGAAAGCGAAAAAATATGGAAAAGTAAAATAAAACAGATTCCATTAAATCAGTACACGGTTCGACAATCTGGCAGTTGACAATATCTCTGAATGTTTCATCCGATGCCCGTAATATTTTTTATACAGAATTATCTCATAAATATCTCGGTCGTTTACAAAGATGAGCAGAACTCGCTCTCAATTTTCTGATTTATCGAACATGTACAGAAAATTTTTCTTTATACAGGTCACATGGTAAATTATTTAACTTGACATTCCTAGTAGAGAATTTTACCCCAAGAGACCTGACTTTTTACGCTAAGTATATTATTTATTTATTTTTTATAAGTAGTAGCTACCGATTAATTTTTTATTTAAAAATTAATTTTTTGGTTCGTTCAAGATCGATGTCGTATCACATCATTAAGCACATGTAAAGTTCCAAGTTTCAGCATTTTTTTTCTGTTTTATGTAAGCTTTCTTTCTTTCAGGCTTCATGTAAAAAGCAATTTTCTTCATTTTTTTTTTTTCATTTTAAGGCGCGGACTTTTTAGAAATAACTTTATCGCATCGTTATTTTGAATTTGTTCAATAGCCGGTGTTTAATGATGTGATCTTATAGTTAAATTTGTATCTCTGTCTCTCTCCCCATTATGAAAATCATTCATTTATCCATCTATTTAGCCATTCATCCATCTATTCCTTTATCCACACAAAGAGAATTTTATGTTTTTTTTCACAAAGAAGTAAGAAAACGGGTACGGTATGGATAATCAATTTGTTTTTGATAATAATCTCCCCCTCCACCTGCCTTTCTATTTTATTCCCTTTGTGATATGATAGCTTTTTAAACATTATCCTGAATATTATATATATATATATATATACCGAGAGAATGTTCTCCTGCCTCACGTAGACAATTCCTTCTTTTTCTTTAACAGAAGAACAAGGGAGAAATAAAGACGAAAGGGAAACGGGTGAGGTAAACCACCACACGCATCTTCTCATTTTCAATCAACATTCCCCTCTTTATCTTTTGTTTTCTACCCTTCTTTAAACATTACTTTGCTTTTTTAATCGTTTACATAATTTCTTTTATTTTATGAGAATATGTATTTACAAGTTAAAGGGTGTAATCAAATGAAAAAAAACATATAGATAAGAATTAATTGTATTTCTTTTGTTAAACACAAAAACTAATAAATAATAAGCGATTATAGATAAATCTTAAGGTTAAGTATGAGATAAACCTCAAATGTTTATTATTAATGCTTCAAAAAAAGTAAGTTCAGAGCTTGGTAGGACTTTATCAGATGTGTGCTCTCGAGGAGAGCATTAAACTTAACTAGATGTTCCCGACTGATAGAACTAGAACTGACCACCGACTATTTACTACACAGTTAACGTAACTTTAAAATATTAAAACTTCAGAATGAACTAACGATTTGAATAAAACCTTTAATGGTGTATTTAGCAAACAGCTTATAAAACGATATAGACTACAAAATGTTACATTTTGTATATACATTTTTTAGACGATATGTCCTGAGAAGATGTTTAGGTCTTTGGTCGGCTGTAGTCATTTTATTTATTCATTGATTTGACTGAAACTTTACATGTGATCGAAATAAATTGCGAAAAATATACCGTAAACTATTAGCTTTTATTATTGTTTATAAACAAAATGGTGACTTTTAAAATAAAATTTCAGTTTTCAATAGTTTAGGATACTTACTTACAGTCAAACAAAAAACGAAACTGAGATTACAAACATTTGAAAGCTTTAATTTTCTCATAATTTGTTTAAAGATAGGGTAAAGGCGAGTACTCTAACCGTAGACTACCCGCAGCTACTCTAGTCAGTGGCACAGTTACTAATAGCAACTCTATATTAACGCATGTTACAATTTCTGAATAGTGTTTGGAGAATGTCACTACGCATTACAAAGGTAATCAAAGGTTTTCTTTGTACAGGTCACATGGTAAATTGTTTCACTTAACATTCCTGATAAAGGATTTTACCCCAACAGGCCTGACTATTTTACGCTAAGTATATTATTTATTTATTTTCTATTGTTAATAAGTAGTTGCTACTGATTAATTTTTTATTTAAAAATTAATTTTTTGGTTCATTCAAGATCGATGTCGTATCACATCATGAAGTACACATAAAGGTCCAAGGTAACGCGTGTAGGTGAGCCTCTGCGCGGACATGAAACATTGTTACTGTGTACTATAGCAACCGACTTAAAAATTAAAATAACCTGGAATCTACTCAAAATAATTATAAAAAAATCACAAAGACTAATATAAAAATATTTTTTTAGATATAGCAATAATACAATTAAATGAGATATAATAAAATGATTGCACCAAACGATTTTGAGTAGCGGTTAAAACACATTGACGTACTAAATAATTGTGTAGGAAATAAACAGAAGCTATAAACTGACAAGGATGAAAACGTTCTTAAGTCCAAAAACTTAACGATATCCTGAGGCTACAAAAACGATACGCAGTCTGAGAGAAGCATCATATCAAATAACTCTTAAGTGAATCGGTACTTAATTCGTTAAATTTATAAAAATCATTTGTAATATATTAGCCTGAGCGTATCTCTGAGTACGTTGATGCTGAGAGTAAAAAAAAAATAATTGTAAAAATAAAATAGGATCTGATTTTGATAAGATTAAGATGGTTTGCTACCTCACCGAAAACCCTCACTAAAAGAAAAATTAGAATAATATAAATAATCTGAAACCAACTAACAGTTATTGTTGGAAGTTAGGACTTGGGAAACACAAGACTACCACAAATAACATCTTTGGAATAGAATGTTTAAACATTATCTCAATCAGATAAGCATCGGTTTATGATTATTGAAGACGTTTGAAAACGGGTAAAAAATAGTGAAATGAAAGATATTTTCCAATTTTATTTTGAAGCCTAATAAAGATTTAAGGAACGATTTAAGAAAAATATACAGAATGTTCATAGAATTAAAAAAAAAAAAATAAAACAGGAAAGATAAATGATCTCTGTATAGTTATTCCGATAAGTATAATTATTCCATATTTCCTGTATAGTCATTACCCAGTATGTATTGATTGCTCACGATAAAAAAAGATTATAAGAACAGGCCGTTTAGATTTCTAAGTATAACAGAGGCACATAAAAATATCAAAGCAACTACTACAGCTTACAACTTGTGTATTTATCATATGGTAGTAGGTTACCTTACGCATACAGGCACAGTTAAACGTATCTCCTCGAAGAGAAATGGTATCGCGTTGTTTGTTAAACACGATTCTGTTGCCATTTTATCACCTGCCTTAGTAGTTAGCAGCCCTTCGACCATCAAAAAGCTTTTATGCGGTAACGTGTACACATCCTGTTGGTGTATCGGTATCCGAATTTCATCGTTGTTGTTGAAAGTCGACGAAGCGTACGGTAGATGAGTATGATATTCGTACTGGGTGATCGTGTTGTCGAAAGAAACACTTTCACCAACGTCCAACATATTCGCCCCTATTGCTGCCATTACGGTTCACCACAACTGTAAAACCAAGTTTTTGAAAAACAACACGTTACGCGATGTTAACGCTTTGGTGTTTGTACGTCGACTGACCAATCAGCGTATCGTTTCGCTACTACTACTACTACTACTACCATCGTTATTGTATATTATCCCCATCGGTCGGTCGGTTTTACTTTTCTTTGTAAATGCAATCTCACGTTACGGTTTCACCACGGAAATTTATCAGTTTTCCGTCGTGATCGGTTAACTTTATAGCGATCTCGTCTAAGCTCTTTGTATTTACCGGTTGATATATTATATTCTTCGGCGATTCGATTATTTTGAAACCAGGTGGTACGCTTATCGTAAATTCATGCAACACATTTCCTTCTTCGGGTACCGATACACCAACAGGATGTGTACACGTTACCGCATAAAAGCTTTTTGATGGTCGAAGGGCTGCTAACTACTAAGGCAGGTGATAAAATGGCAACAGAATCGTGTTTAACAAACAACGCGATACCATTTCTCTTCGAGGAGATACGATACGAGGTAAACGGAACGAAGATGTGTCGTGTAAAAAAGTTGGGAATAACGACGACTATAAAGAATATCCTATCATTGCATAAAAGCGAAAAAAATATTTTGGAAAATTTCGGGTGGAAGTTCGATGTGACGAATAAATTCGATTTGGATGAAACCACGGGAAGATTTTGTTTCTACGTACCACTGCGTATGCTGATGGGTTTTGCCGAAGACTACAAACACATAATATTGAACGTCAAACAAGAATTGGTTTTGCTTAGATCTTCCAACGATGTGAACGCACTAGTATCTTCCAAAGAGGCACTAGATTCTAAGTTGAAAGTGACTAAGGTAGCGTGGAAAATTCCATATGTTCACGTTGCCGATACGATGCGATTGCAATTGTTGAAGGTAGTAGAACAAGATAGACCCCGTTAGCGATAGCTTTTCGTTCGTGGCAAATCCACGAATATATGGCTCTACCACAAACAAACACACATTCATGAACGGTAAAGACATGTGCGCAAACGGAGAAACCGGGATACGTGATATTCGGTTTACAGACGGTCAGAAAAGATAAAGCTGCAAAGTCACTGACGCTCTTCGATATGTGCGAATTGGTAAACGTTTGTCTGTATTTGAATTCGCAATTCTATCCGTACGACAATCTACAGGGTGATGTAAATATGATGTATGAAATGCTCGCCAGCTTTCGGTCCGGTTATTACAACAAACCGGAGGACGAGTGTCCCGCTTACAGTTTGGCAGATTTCAATACCAGTGTACCGTTAATAGTAATCGACTGTTCCCGTCAGAACGATTCGCTTAAAACAGGAACCGTACATGTCCGTATCGATTTCGAGACCAAAAACAATATACCAGCGCACACGACCGCCTACTGTCTCATTATAGATGATACCATCGTCACATACACTCCGCTTACGGGAATAGTGAAAAAGGATATGTAATGCGGGAGGTATTTAAAATCGAACTATTAATGGGAGACTTTTCGCATGGTGTAATTCATCAACGGTGAAAGCGTTGTCCATTTTTTACAACACTACCTTATTGTCATCAAAATAAGAAAACAAGTCTGCTGATACTGTTAGCAACATCACAGCATCGTTACCTTCAGAAAAAGCAGAGGTTAACATCGCTAATACGAGTTTATCATTACGTAACGTAACGTTAAATGAAGAAAACCTTAATGATGATGATATTACTACGTTAACATAACGATACCATAACGTTACACATACATAAAAATGATGATGGATTTGTAGAATAATAAGTGGAGGGGGTTACCCCCACCACGTCTACGGTGATATAATAAAGGGGACTAAGATCTTTGACCTCGCAGTTGAGCAACGGTCATGGAAGGAGTTATCGAGTATCACGGCTTTCTCAGCAATCGAGGTGAGTTGATAGTTAAAGAACTCGCTGTTGTCGGTGACAGCGGATGTTACATGATAATACATTTTCGTTCACCATACCCGCGCGCTGAATTGAAATCGAAATACAGGCGGATGGCTGCTTGGTTAGAATGAAACTATCACAAAATAGATTGGGAGTACGGTGACGTTGTATACAGCGATGATGTTATGAAGAAAATTTGTTCACAGTTCTCCGCTGTCGCTTGACTTGAAAGCTTACTACACATATCATCGTCGTCGTCGTCGTTATTATTGTCATCACCACATACGTCAATATGTTGCAAAAATTTATTTAGAAGATTAATGCAAAGACCTCACCAAGCCAACTCAATCAAGTCACAAGTGTTGGTGAATTAATTATCGAGAAGAAATACGAAATTTTATCAATGAATCGATGGACTACTAAATACGGTACTTGTATTATGTGCACCCTTCAACGTGAGGGTGATGATGATGAAGAACGTAGAGTTTTTCTACCAAAGCGGTTCGCCGATCGTCTAAACAACGATGAGATTGATAAGCTGGTGGCAAATATGACAAAATTAATGTTCAAGGGGATTGTAGGGAAAACCTACAATGTCGTTTTCGAATAGGTATTTAATTCAAAATTAGAAGACGATAGAGGTAGAGGAAAATAGTCCTTTTCAGGACTACAACATATAACACGTACAACACACATTCAATTTATTATACACAAAACAAAAAACACTTTAAACCCCCATACAGCAAATTTGTACTAACTATTGTTTTTTAAAAATTAGAAATGATAGTTTTTACAATTGCTATATGTAGTGGTTCCAAGGCCCGTTACATGATCTGGTAATAAATTTATCTAGTATCAGGTTATGTGACAAATGGTGAGAAGAGTGTTTAATAAATTAGTTATGGGGGGGGGGGGGGGAGCGTAATCGTTTCTTGGAATTACACGATAGTAGTCGTTTCTTACAAAAAAAATACAAGTTATTTATTTTTTTTTAATCGTAATAAATTTTTGAAGTAAACAACATAATTTTGAATGAGTGTTTTGTAGGCCTCCAGGGGAGATATTTCACTCGTTAAAAAAAATCTCAACGCGCCACAGTCGCTACCTCCTGGGTGGTGTGGAAATGCAACAACAACAACACTATAATCCATCATACGGTAATGTAGGGCTGATTTGGTTTTTCTTTTGAATTGTAACGGACTTTGTTTTTCAGTTAGGTGGTGATGCGCAGCCGCTTTGAATCCTACGCTGTGATTGGTCGGAAGGGTGTAGCACTTTCGCGCCTACCACTGTAACGGTTGTTCGAAATAGGATACTCAACGTTAGGTCATGTTCGTCAGCTGTTCTTCAGTCGCACGCCAGACCTCGGACTGTCAACAACACGTCGACGCTACGCCAACGGACGCGAACACACATGCACCCGCCGCCTCCCGGTGCAACGGCCACGACGACCAGGACCATCCTCAAGGAACGTCCATACTTAATGGTCATAGCAGCAGTAACTGTCTACGTGTTGCGCATGCGCAAACGCTTTGAATCCGGCGCTGTGATTGGTCGGAAGGGTTTGGCGCCTACTACTGTAACGGACTTCAAAATAAGACGCAAAAAAGGGAAAATCCAAGATGGCTACTGCGATACTAGCGCTCCTAGTGGTCACCAGAAGAACTAGTGACGCCAGTACAACTGTCAAAGAAAACTGCAAGATGGCAGTAACAGTCTGGTTGAAGCAATCTTTTACAAATCAACTAATACAACTGGTAAAAATGAACCTATCGTGAGAACATAGCTGCTACCAGTAAGTAAATATAGGCCCACTGTAATAAGCAGCAAGCTTCAAGTAAAAGATGATGGTGACAATAGAACAGTGACATTGAAAACAAAGCTATTAGCAATCAGTAACACTATTACTATCACTGTCAGAAGAATACCTGCACAACAAGTAATTACCAATTTATCATTAGTCAACAGAACTTTAAATGCGGATGATGGTGTATATGATGAGTATGAAGCAACAGAAGAATAAAATTCATCAAAAGTAAAGGGAGAACCCCCACTATAGCTACTGTGATCATAAAAGTATATGAAAGTTGCGTTACACCTCATCCTCAGTTGAACATTCGTCGTGGAAGAAGTTATTGAGTATCACGGTTTCCTCGGCAATTGTGGTGAGTTTATAGTTAAAGAAATTGTTGTTGTTGGTGAAGGATGCGATATGATTCTTTATTTTCGTTCACTGTACTCAAGGTCCCAGTTGAAATTTAAATACAGGTGGATGGCTGCTTGGTTAGATTTGATTGATTTGACTTGTGTGGCATTTCTCCCGCCACCACCCATTCGGTCGCCCTTAAGCAGAAGACCGAATGTTTGTGCCACAAACGGCTACTGAGCCTCGAATCAGTTTAGCGACCAGTATTCTAAATAGCTCCTAGAGCTAATCTAATTGCGTGAGCAAACTAAGTATGGTGCCACACACCACTTTCTTCGTGTCCCATCGTTCACTTGTCATATATTCTAAAATGCGTAGGCGCATCCCATCAACTACTAAAATATATATGACATTCAATAAATTAAATTTATTTCGTCAAGACAGCAATTCGCTGCCACGCCTAAGTCGCTGAATTCCAGCAAGTACCTGTCCACCAATATTAAAACGTTTGGAGCCTTAATTGGCTGATGGCCAGCCAATAACTATCGGGCTTCTCACATCAGTAAGGTAGGAGTCTTTTCCTTAAGTAAACTACTGATGCCGGTTGAACAAAACAACGGCATCAAGGAACACTCACATGATCCGACAATGCGGCTCACACCATATTGACCCGCTGCTTATGAGTGGCCAATTTTCCCCTTGACCTTTAAGTTCCAGGGTGGCCTGAGTTCTGGTCCCCCAAAGGCTGGGCAGCCAAACATCATATGTTCGTTTGACTGGACCTCCCCGCAGACACACAGATCGTCAGCTTCCACCTTGGAACCGATACAAATATTGGTTGAAGTTCACGTGGTGGAGGGCACCCGTTGCCCTTAAAAACGAAGGAGAGGCGTACCATCGCCCTAAGTCCTGTATACATCTACACAAGGACCTTCCCTTAGTCGTGGTGTGCCATTCTTGCTGCGATTCTTCCATTGCGAAGCTGTAAAGCCTCCTCTGCGGGCGGGAGATGAGCAACTGATTGAAATTTAGAACCGGAGCATTGTGATCACTGTTCTGCTCTGGTACAGGCCCGGCCCAAAACCGCATTCAAAATACCTCGGCCTCCCTGTCTCTTTGCAAATTCCATCTGGCCGTTCGAACTTTCATCACAAAACCGATTGGGGGAGCCTTTCCCAATTCAGTGGTAGCTTTGTAGGAGCTTGTTTTAAAAACACCCGTGCATACTATTAAGGCTTTTCGCTAGGCACTCCTTAAATTCCTAATAAGTACTCTATTTCTGTCCAATTTATGCTCCCGAACGGACGCGGCATCAGAGGCCATACTTAGGAGACACCTCGGTACATCATGTACAAATGACGACCCGACAGCCCGTAATCTTTCCGAGCAATTCTCCTAAGCTTGTACATCACAGAGACGTAATGTAATCACACAGCCTTTACACTTAGTGTGGGGGTTGCAACTGTACCATAATTGATCTGAACCCTTCATAAGCATAAACTTCATCTTGGGCACAGAAATCTTTAAATTTTGAGTATCCATCCAGCCCTCCGCGGTCGGTAAAGTCGCCTGCGCTCGATCTTCTAGCTGCGGTCGTGAATTACCATGAACTAACAGGAGACTGGGCCGTGACCCCTTCTGGGAATGTCAATCCCAAAAACCCGTCAAATACGAGGTTCCACAGCAGGGGACCGAGAACGGAACCCTGCGGGGTTCCCCTGGCGACTGAGTTTTCCAGAGCTAGGTGCGCATCTTTAAACAGAGCCGTACGGTTAGACAAATAGCCACGTAGCAATCTTTTTGTTATGTTATGTTATGTTATGTTATGTGGCCTGCGCCACCGCGCGCAGGCCACATAACATACTCCAGCTAAACCGAATGCAAAAATCGTCTATGAATATGTACCATACCCATTTTTAAAGTCCACACACATCCAGTTACGTATATACGTCTTTCTAAGAATTATCTACTACTGTTGTTGTTGTAGTAGTAGTAGTAGTAGTAGTAGTAGTAGTAGTAGTAGTAGTAGTAGTAGTAGCAGTGGTGGTGGTGAGGCTGGTCGGTGTTGGTGGTAGTACTCACACTCGAATGAGTCGCAAACGGTTCGGTATATTTATATATGTCTTCCTTCCTCTCCTTGGAAACTTCACAAAATATCTGATAAAGTTCGTTTTCACCTACAATACATGCATGTGGACTGTCCCATAGCAAATCATATTTGATTCGGTCACCATCGCTTTCAGTCTGTTCACATTCCAGTAATAATCAATAAATACGAGCACAAATATTTTGATAACCCGCGACCGTAATAAACGAACTTTTCACAATCAGTGGCATGATATTCATTAGAGTGGGTGACAAACATCATAAAGAAATCATAAAAGAACAGTGTTTGTACACGCGCGGAGCGATCCACCTAAATTCGTTAATCAATTCGATAACAGTCTTTTTGATTTTCATTAAAATTCGAAAATTTTTGCACAAAAATAATACGTCCTTGCAATCGTTCAACGTTCGTTTAGTCTTGATGATTTTATCGCTTGGTTTTTAACCTTTCTTCAAAAATAGACAAATATCCCACCCGCTAACCACAATCCAATCGATTATATTTGATAAATTTCCTTCTATATTTTGTATGTTTGTTTGATACGTTATACCCAGAGGGAATATATTGGGTAAAATGTCAGTCTCTTCGATTATTGAAGTTGGAAACACTATGGTTAGAATATCCTTCACAAGTAAGTAAGCGATGAGTTTAGTTCAGAAGGTAAGAAAGACACCATGGATGAAGATGTCTATGTGGACATCTTCATCGCTTCGTCTCTAGTGATGGTCTACTACCTTACCATCATTTTTATACCTTACCCCTCACCGTTATAATTAATCACTACTACTTTTCCCACACCGCTTGTGCGATAGACCTTCTCCACAGATGGATTTGAAATTAACAACGATTCTGTAAAAGTTTATGAGGAGACTGTCACTTACTCGATATCTGATTCCGATCCTTCTGCTTCTTGCAGATGATTGATTAGTCTTAGGCATCTGGGTTTAGTCCGTTGTATTGCAGAGAGAAGATCAGAACACACATACTGGATCTCCTCAGAATCGAAATTATTATTAAGTAGAATATGCAAACGAATATTGTGCATATCTTCGAATGCAGCCACAAGCTCCTGGATGTCATGTGTTGCTCCATGCCTGAAGAGTAACTGATGGATTTTAAAAGTATCTCCCACCACCATTTAAACCAAGCTGCAGCATCAATCTTTAAACTATCTAGATATTCATGCATTCGATTGTGAATTTCATCGAAGGTTACATTATAATTGAAAATTAACTAACCTTATTAAAACGATTAACGTCCACATTTATACTTTTTGTGTATGTAAATTCTGCTGTCACAAGGATCATCAGATGTCGCAATATCCTTACACGATGACGTGAAAAAAATCTAACTAACCAAATCAATGCGGCTACCAATTCTTTCTTGTTTACGTTGGCGTTTTCAAAAGACCAAAACTGATCCGCTTCCCTAGCCAGATCCAACAGCTTTCAACATAATTTAACCACTCCATGTAGAAACAATTAGATTTGTTACTTTTCATTTGCATTGAGGTTGTGATACGGATAATTTACAATGTAATTGGAACTTTGTTTCGGTGCGCCCTTCGTTATCAATTGAATATAATTATGAAATCCAAAGTAGAATTTGGCTTTCTCCAGTCGTTTGCTGTATACTGTAGTGAATTGCGAATGTAATGTTTTCATACTATTTTCACTGAACACAGCCTCACATTAATCCCAATCGATTGTGTGAAAGTTTTTCTCTAACCAAGCAAGTTGCTAAAGAGGCTGGTTGTGGAACGGCTCCGGGAACGCATCGAAATGAAATATCTTCTAAATCGAGGCCAATATGGCTTCATAAAAGGGGTTGGCACCAAGGATTGCATTTTAAATGCTCTTTCCGAGGTAGAAAGCGCCAACTGTAAATATATTTTGGCAATTTTTAAAGACATACACCCAGCATTTCCTTCCTTGTGTTGAAATTTTGTTCTCTATGAGTTGGAACGCCGCAATGTTCCGGTAGCCGCGCGAGTAATGTAGGAATAGTATTAATGTAGAAGACTAGTCATTTTCTTGAGTAGCATCAAGTGCTTCACAAGTATTGAGATGGATCCCATGGCTTTCATCAATGTCTTTAACGACACCTAAACTGCAATTATTTATCAGTTAAGAAGATTGGTAAAACTTCAGTGTTCCCACGAGTACATTGTATAAGACGTCTTGAGTGTTTACCAAATACGGAGATTTGTTGGTAATGGTTTTGAGTTAAAAAAAAGGATGAAACTTTACAAGTTTACTTACCATTTATTTGTGTAAATCGGTTAGCGATGAATATTTAAGACACGCTAAGTTTTATTATATGAAACTGGTTTATTTCGATTTGAAAGAAGATGGAAAGATATAGAGCATTCAGTTAAGACTATAATTATTTATAAAGTAAAAAAGGCAGTGTTTTATAGTATGCCTATTGGGGAGAGATTTCATTCATTAATAAAAAAATTTACATTTGGAAGATTTTCTTAAAAATAATTAAATACAATTTTCGGAAAATATCTGCAAAAATAAAATGATTTATATCGAATGTTTTATAATATGCCGACTTGGAAGTGATTTCACACGTTAATGTAATAAAAAAATATCAATGCACCATGGTTACTTCCACCTGGGTGGTGTGGAAACGTATCTATAAGATAAATAGCTATTTTCCCAATCAATGATTGTAGGCTTTCTATGTTTCTATAGACATTGTCCACCATCGGTGTTTCTAGACTTTCTATAATTTATTTTATTAAATTGTGTGTGGAATTCGCGCGAGTAAAATATAACGGTCTGGCTAGTGCGCATGCGTTAGTTCTAAGAGCTGCCGTTAGATGACGCAATGCAAGATGCAAAGAGCGTAGCACATTTCGCGCGTAAAATGTAACTGTCTTTCTTATTTCAGTCTTGGGGACGGGTCGACATAGCTTATGTGTGGGAAATTCCTGTTCAAACATGTTCGAGCTCGACCGGATGTGTAGATTCTACCGAATCGGGCGCGCTTAAACAAATGTAAGGGACTTTTGGTATAAAATCTTGGCGCGCGAAGTGCGGGGGTTATGATGCAAGGTTAGGCCATATTTTTAAGGTGTTCTTCAATCGCACTTCAAAACTCGTACTGTTAACATCCTCACGAGCAAGCACCGCCTCCTGCTGCATGAGTTAGGACGACGTCCTTTACCGCGTGTGCGATGCCTCCTACTGTAGTGGCTACAACAACCAGGATCATCCTTGAGGTACGCTTATATTTTACTTACACACACTAAATCACACGCTTAATCAAAAAGTTTCCGGTCCAAGATGGCGAATTTTATGTGACCAAAATCCTGCAATCCTATTGGTTTGCGGTGCCTTATCCCTATTTTCATACTACTGTGACTAATTCGATCAAGATTTTGCAAATTTTTCTTCTTTTTTTAAGATAATACTGAAGTCTAATGTGGAAGTTTTTATGATGTGGATTTTAAATGAAAAAATTATTTAAGAAGTAATGCTTTTTTCAAGTAAGTTTAAAATCATAGTGATTAAAAAACTCACTTTATTCATATATTTTGCAATTTATCATTCTGTACCACTACTCTTACCATTGAGGGTCATGTTCCAAACCTTTAGCATTGTAATGGTGTCTATAACATGGAACAAATGAATGGAATTCGAAATACTAACTCCCTAAAAATTGAGTTTGCTTTCCCCAATCCATTCACATTACAAATTCTTTTATAGCTTGCAAGATCAAAATATTGTTTTCTCATTCGATTTTAACTTTATATAAAGAGGAAAGAAAAATTCCTCTAGAACTTTATATTGAAAACAAACAGCTGCATTTCAGTGGGTTAAGAAATGTCAATCGCCTTTGTAGATCATACTTTAAAGATTACTATTAGAAATTTTGTTGTATACTTCACATTTATTTTTATCGATCAGTAAAACCGGATGTTAATTTTATTATAATGCTAATCGTGTATATTTTTAACCGTGAATTTGAAGCTAAATAAATCGCTTTTTTTAGTAATTAAAATAATTTCCGTAAAAAAGAGGGAGGTGTTATCCTATTCAGCTATAATTTTTTGTTGAATTATGTAATTTAATTTCATGCGAGATTTGTTTTCAAAGAAATAAAGAAAAATTAATGACAAGTACTCTTTATGACAATTTTCTATCTAACTACGTTTTGCTTTTGTGTAAGACACAAAGGATGTAAAAATATGACTAATAGTCTCGCTTAACAACTAATTTTTTCGTTATTCTTACTCACTTTGGGTGCTTTTTGATTGTTAATATTCCAGTTACAATTGTTATTTCAGCCAAGAATTTTAACTAAAATTTTTAAAATGACAAAAAACTAGTATTTTCTTTTTGATTAAATAAATAATAATATGCGAATAATTAAAAATAGCCGTTATTACAACGGGAATAGAGTGGTATTAAAAATTAAAAAAAAACATTGGGCACTAACTGCAATGAAAAATATGTAGACTTAAAATTGCAGTATTATATAATAACCTCGAATTTATTTTACCATTTGAACGATGATTGTTTTTAAGGAATCATAAAGTTAAATTGTCATAAATTTAAATGAAAGAAAGAATATAATTAAAAAAAAAAAAAAAACAAAACATAAGAAGGAGGAGGATTATATAGTTAAAAAAATAATAGGCGGAGTTTTTGCAATAGATATAGGTAGTACTTCTAGTGAAAATCAAATCTGCTAAGTACAAAACACGTAACGCATTCGATCGGTCAATTCACTAAAAACGAAGATATCGGTTAGAATATAGAAATGCAGATGATTCGTAAACTCATTAAATTTGATGACGTAAGCCGACTTCTGTAAATTTTTATGTTATTCTCGGCTAGAATTTAGAAAAAAAGAACAGTAATATCCACAAAAAAAGTTTCCCTGAGAATTGTAATACGTCTTAGACTATCTAAATAACTATGAATTATAAGAAATATTAAAAAAACTTTTAACAAAAACAGTTATTTGATCGCATCGTATGTGGAAATTTAAATTATTCCTTTTTTTTAATATAGCAGTTTTTATTTTGTGTAAACCCGTTAGGTATGTTAAGGTCAGATTTTTCATTCGAAGAAGTGTCGGATTACGTCAATTTTTTTGCACGTAAATAAGAACAACTTGAGAAGAAGAAAATAAAATGTATATTGAAGAGATAGATAGAGAGAAAGAAAGAGAGAGTGAGTGAGAGAGGGTGAGAGAGAGTGAGAGAGTAAATCGAGTAAGACTTTATGTATGCACGAGGATGTTCATATGTCGTATATCTATTTAGCTTTAATAAAAAATCATTACATTCGATGTGGTCATTTATGAATTACGGAGAAAATTTAGAACTAAATGTTTGCAGAAATCAGAGTATGTTGATGTAATGAAGGAGTGGTGGTTCGTAAAAATCTTACTCTTATGTTTTTAATCTCAAAAATATATAGCATGTAATCCAAGAAAAGATACTACTAAATGTTTCTGGAAAAAGATTGTAACAGCACTTCGACACCAGAAAACTTTATGTCCTTTTGATTATGATCGACGATAACCACATTTAACTCCTTTTGGAATAATAATCTCTTGGTAAGTTTTTAAATGTTATGAGAGGTTTTAACAGTAATATACTCTCCTCCATAATAATAGGAATCATTAATATTTTTTTAACGTTTACTTTACTATCTGAAATTAATTTTTCTTTTCTCAAAATACTCTCAATGATCTGAGCAATTATTTACAATATTTTATGAAACTGTCGCTTCTTCGTGCTTCGACCAATACATCGAGAGACTAACAACTAGATTTCTTATAGATACAAATTATTACTATAAAAACATTTAAAATGAAATAAATAATAATAATAATAATAATAATAATAATAATAATAATAATAATAATAATAATAACAATAATAATAATTAAAAACGCAATAATAATAATATTATTATTATTAAAATAATAAGACTAATTATAGACAAGATTTGTTAAATGATCATAAAAATGTGATTAACTAAAAACGTTATAATGCCGGTTAGAAACGAATATTGCATTAACAACAAGATAACAATAGAACAGTCTAAAGTTCATACAACTCACTTTCTGCAAATATATTACTTTTACTGTTTACAACAGAACTACCCTACAGTTCACGAACAAGTAGAATACTGTCACTTCCACTACTGTTTACCAATAACTCACCGAACAACTTCCTGTATTCAACCACGGTCTGCATTGGAATACCGGTGACGTATTCTTCACTCGTTGTTACTACACGCTTACTGATACCGCCGTCACCGCAACCGCTTAGAACTCGGGCTTGAAAAGCTCCTCACTGTTATCGATTGTTATCACGACTGCCTCGAACACGGCCTCGCAGAACTACTGACCGTTTTCGCTGGTCCCTGGCAGTATTTATATCCCCTGGCCTGCAGAACCAGTTCCCGCCTCATCCCTTTAATTGTTGAAGCGTAATAATTTTCATCGTCTACGCCCTTACAAATTCTTATTTCTGTCTTGGCACCCTTCTGGTAGAACAACAACTTTTGGAAGTGCCATTATCTGTTATGACAAAGGACAGATTGTTAAATAGACCCGTTATCCTAAAAGAAAAACATCCCTTTTAATTCGTTCTAGATTCTTCTTTTCATTATTATTTCCTCTTTCTTTCGTCTTACTTGGAAGAAATCTGTTACCCTGGTCCTGTTACAATTCTTTATGACAGAGGACATCACAATAAAGATGAATTCGTCTAAGTTTTGTCATTTGTTACTGTTTTGATAAATTGCTGTAAAAGGTTATTTATTTCACTTATTTAGCTAAGAAAATAAGTAAAGTGTGATAAGAGAAATAATAATTTCAACCTTTTTTAGCGGAGGAAAGGTTAAATTTTAAGCTCTATTTTAGGTCGGGTTAGTTGAACAACATTGTTCTCAGATTTTCTTTAAAGGGATGTTTTTGTAAAAAGTCATAGCTTTTGCAAAGAATATTCTAATAATTAAACTAATTTGATAAGGTAAAACAACCGATTCTGAATTTAGCTCGTTACGTTTTAAGCGGTGATAAAGTAAATGAAATTTGATTTTTCACTTTGATCGGAGCGAGCTGTGATACATAACACAGCAACACCCGATCCCGCAACCTCCCCGATTCATCCTAAAACCCCCTTTTCCTCGTTTTCAACCCTTTTAGCTTCTTTTCTTCGGTTTTGCTTGTAATAAAACTCTTTTCGCTTATCGGAATATAATCTCACAGCCTTCATCACGAGTAGACGATGCACCCCTTTGACTGTGTCAACCCTTTTGATCGGGTTAGCTATCTTAGCTTTTAACATTATCATACATTACATTTCATAGTTATTTCATTTCAACCGTATCTCCACGGTCATATTAAATTTTACGTCGGTGCGAATTACTTTTTCGATAGAAATCTTTCTTTAGTTTTTCTTTCTCGCTATAATATACCGTACGATGTTCTGTCTTTATCGTTCCCCTTTATAATACATCTTCCATTCTTTGTCAAATTTTCTTTTATTTCTTTTCTTATTCCACAGCTTCCCCTATTTCTAATCTGTATAATCCTTAATCCCGACCTCTGATTTATATTAATACACGTACGTGGCCGTACAAAACGCATACAGACACGACACATACAAACAAACCTCAAGCTTACACTCATTAACATCGGTTCCTTTATTATATTCCTTTATTCGTGAATCGACGTTCAATTAAACTTAGAAACTGCTAATTAAGAAGCCCGATAACTATAAATATATAAAAAATTGATTAGGTTAAAAAGATTTATATCTTTAATCGATAATTTATCTACAAATGTTTTATTTACTGACCGATTTGGCAGAGATTTTAGTAAAAAAATATGAAAGACTGATACAAAAGAACAGAGTTTTTATCCAAAACCAAAATATCCTGGTATTAAATATAGCTCTAAGAATCTGAAATAAATTCTTGAATATATTTGTGTGGAAGGTAGTGCTCTACAGTAATGGAATACGATTGATAGGAGAACTATAAGGAATAGAATAGAGGACTTTGAAATTTGGTATAACAGGAGGATGTTAAAAATAGGTGGATCGATATAATACAAAATTGAGAGGTCTTGAAAAAAATAACGAAGGAAAGAAATTTGTGACAGAATTTATAGAAGACAAACTATTTAGCTGGGCTGCACATAAAGGACATACGGATTCAATTATTTCGGTAGTAAAATGTAAAATCTATAGAAGAAAACAAAGACTGGAATATGTAAAATAGATACCCGAGACTGTAGAGTGTTGCATATACGTTGAGATTAAAAGATAATTATACAGAGTGGCCGGGAAGTCACCGTAACCCCTAAAGTTGGAACTAAATTTTATAAAGAGTTATAAATGAAAATGAAATACAATTATGAATTATTTTAGTTACTACTTGAAACATAGTATTAATTTTAATGGTCTAGTGGGTTTGTGTGTTTGCCCTCATGTTGAACGTACAATTCTATAAATCGAAACGTCCTCTGAGTCATGCGACGGAGTATTTCTGTTGTTATGTTACGGAAGGCATCCCTCATGCAATTCTTCACTTGTGGTGTAGCAATTTACAGATACGTGTGCCTTGATAATTACTAATAATAAATTGTCTTGTATGGTGAGATCAGGACTTCGTGTTGGCCATAATAATGAAGTTGGTGACGCCAGAGTACCGCGGCATATCCAACGTCCTGGAAATCTTTCATTCAGAAACGCGCGGACTGATCGAGCAAATATTCAGGTGCTCCATCCTGCTGCAACCATGCTCGTTCTATGAGATCCTTCTCTTGAAGCTGTGGTATTAACCTCCAACAACTCTAAATAAGTTTGTGCATTCACTCGCCCGTCAAAAAAATGAGGACTAAAGAAATGACGGACCAGCTGTAATTCCAGTCCATATCGTGGAGTGCGGTGGATTTCTTTCCAACTTTGTCGCGTAATAAGAATTTTATTTTGCCCAAAATAACACATTTAACTGCGGTAGATTGCTCATTCGTCAGTAAAAAGCACCTTTCCACGGTGCACTGCAGCGGGGAATTTTTCTAATAAAATCCGGCAGGATGCAGCGCGACGTTTCACGTCTGCATCTGACAGTTCATTGATGAACATCGGACGAACTGGCCTAACTTTGAAGCTCTATTTCATATGATCTTGTATTGTTGTCTGCGGTAGACAAAGCTCAGCTGACCGTTTACGACTTGATTTCATCGGACAATGTTCAATGGAAACTGCAACAGCAGCATGTGTTTCTAACCGCGTTAACTTTCGTCCGCTCGGCTGCCTGTCTTTAACACATGTCTAATTAAAACGCAAGTTTTCCCAAAGCCATTATTGTTGCTTTTTGTGATGGCGGCTTATTAAAGCGTTGCCAAAACGTATCACTAATTAGCTTCATTGTTTGATTCGTTTGTTGTCGTTCATGAATCCATAAACTTGTCGCTAACCGCTCCTCGACGATGTTACTAATCGTGTCAGCCATTTTAGCACAGCTGTCTTTTATTCAGAGTGTGTGAAGCTGTAAAAAACTATTGCCAACCGACCCCAACGATTATACCGTATGTTCTAAAGACATATCCTAACTCATATTTTTCGTTAACTTTAGGAGTACGGTGACTTCACGGCCACATTGAAGAATAGCAAGGAATTGAGAATAGCGGCGGACCAGCCGAGAGACCGATAATTAAAAATAACCCGATGATAGAAAATGTCATGGCCTACAAAATGATTCTAATTCAATGGGTAAATATTCTGATGACTTTTCTAGCAAAATTTTTAGAAAGTAAAAAAAACCGATATAATTAAAATCTACTTTACTTCAATATATATATTTTCAGAAATTTTACACAATTTATCTTTTTTTTTCCAACCGTCAAAGGATCATGCAAATATCATTCTTTGACTTTTTTATTCTTTTCTTTTTTTCTTCCTAAAATTTCTTCATACCTCTTGATTTTACTTTTTTTCTTTTCAGTCTACTTCCTAGCACTGGGCTTTTTCTGTTCCACAGGTGAGTTCAGATTGTGCAAGAACTTTCTAAATTTATCTGTTAGAAAATCGTTCCCGAGTTAAATTCAATTTTTGTACACATTTTTTCATTTGTTTGATGTAAATTATCAAAAAATGATAAATAATTAACTGTTATCCCCCTTTTTTGGTGCCCGATCTTATGCCTTTGTTATTCTTCTCCCAGAATGTTTTCATAATTTTATGTAATACAATACCGACAGTACGGGTGATAAACCATCTCTTGTCTTAATTTGGAACGGTTTGTTAATTTCTCCCCAGAATTTAGCTTTGGAAATTGTAGCCGTAACAGTAAGTTTTAAAATGTTTATCGTCTAGGAATCAACTCCATATTCTTCTAAAGATTTAGTTAATGTTTCTTTATTCACAGAGTCATACGCTTTTTCAAAATCTATAAATGAGATGAATATCGGTATGTTTTATAATAGTTTTAATTATTAATTTTAGATTTAGAATTTGTTCTTGACACAATCTATCTTTTCTAAATCCTTCTTAGTATTCTTCAAATTTTAGGATCAACTTGCGGTTCTAGCCTGTTTAATTAGAGTTTAGAAAATATTTTATTTGTTTGTTACTGGAAGTAGTGAAATTCCTCTATAGTTATTTACATTTTATATTTTATTTATAATGAAAATGTTTTTACATACGCTAGTTTTTTTAATAAGAAATTTATTTTTATTTAAAAAAAATATTTTTTGTTCATTAAATAGTCATTTATTTCGCGTTTTTACGCATGTTACTTGAATATAAATCGGAGTTTTAAATTTATTTATTTTCATTATTATTTTATATATAATTTGAAGGTACAAGTTGAATGTACACTAACTTCATCTATTACATTCGCTGCCGGTGCGTTTTATTATTTTCACTTATAGTGAACACAGGTAAAGAAAAAATATTTTAAGTGTTCCGTAAGAGAGGTAGTATTTACTTAAATTTCTGCGAAATGATTAAGTTAAATTTAAAATAAGAACAGAGTGAGAACGCGCAAAAGATATAATAATTCAGAAATAGAAATATCGCGCGTCAGGCAGAAGAAATATAAATAGGCTGATATTGTTTGCACAACGGTTTGACAGAGGTTTATTTTCCGATGCGATCTACGTAGAAACGGTAGCTTTATGAAAACGGGGAAATCAAACAATGAAAATATCTCTTAAATAAATAACAAGCGGAGAGAGGTCGGTAACCAAACGTTGAGAGAATTGACGGCGGCGGTCGAGAATTGAGTCGAGGAACTCCTGGTGAGATTTTGTATCGACAACGTTATAAATGATCCAATTATTCCTTTCCGTCAAACGAGACTAATGCAAAAAGCTAATATTGGGCTTCTTCTTATTATTATTTCGAATTCGCTCGTTCCCGGAAAACCTGCAAATTATCTGTCTTCTGGGATTTCGGTCGAATTTCACAATAAAAAAAGGTAAACAAAATAAATCATTCAGCCATCCGTTTATTCGTTCCTTCAGCGCTTTTCAATTTATCACCCGAACGGAAGTGAGTAAAACCAAAGGATATTTATTCCGTTTAATTCATCGGTTAATGTAAAACTTATAATTAAAACAAAAGTTTGTCGGCTTTTCATTGTTCAATTATTTTATCTCTTAAAGTAATTTTAATACTTGTTGGTTTTTTAACGTGTTATTCCTTTTATATATAACGAATATCTAATATGAAAATATTTCGAGTAAATTATTTAAGAATTATTCTTAATATCGGAGTAGATTACTGTACTTACTTTGTGTTGTTTTTAAACTACATCTACCATTCCCAAAAGGCGCCACCTGCCGTGTATCAGCATTTTAAAGCTTTCTGTAAACAACAAACGTTAAATTTTGTAATACGATTACAAAATAAAAAAATATTAAAAGAAAAATTACATTATATCTTATAAAAACAAATAATAGAAGTAAACTTTAAATACATTGTTATAAGAGATCGTGGATTATCAGTTCGATATCTAAAGTAAACATACTCTCAGATTAATCGGACGAGAAAGTATTTTAAAATAAAATTTTATAAGAAGAAAAATGAAATTTTTATCAAGATATATATTTTTTTTAAATCGGTTACAGAATGAATCGTAGAGAATAATATTTTAAGGGAGCACTAAGGTTAGACTACACGAAGCAATAATTTATTAGGCGAATAAAGCACGTAATTTTAGTTTATGATTTTAGAATAAAACAGAAAGGAAAGGAGGACAGCGTTCTCCTATAGTTTTCTATAATCTTTTCAGATTTCTGAAGGAAAATTTACTAATAAACTAAAATTACATAGATAAACACGAAAGATATCGGGGAATATTATCTTATTACTCGCGATATTTTACCTTTATTATGAAGAAAATTATTAAGTTTTAAACTCATCCTCAATGATATAACACTCGTGATTATTATTATTATTATAACATGGTTATAAATATTGCTATATTATCGCTGTATAATACGATAGTGTAAACTTCTCAGCGGTAGATCTAAAGAAATAGACCAACTTATTAGTTACAATATCGGCCTCTGAGTAGTCGCGTCATCAACTTCGAAGTTTTGTATGATTACCGATATGATAACGATAGCGTGGTTAAAAACTATCTTTTAAACAAATACCTTATTTAAACGTAACAGCAATGACGACTCTAACTGAATCGAGAATCATTTTGTTTAAAATATTTGGTTCTTACAATGAATTGTCCGACTGAATTCAATCAGTCGGCGAGGTATAGTTTTAAGTGACGTAACATTTTTTTTTTGATTCAACTCCGGCGATCGCTTGCAATTTTGTGAATATTTCTTAATTTTTTTGACGACCAGAAAGTTGTACGGATCTATGTCATTAGTTGGCATTCAACGGAATTTACCTGACGACGATTCTTTGATCTTTATCTCTGTTGAAATAAATTAAATATTTGCACAAAATAATAATAATAATAATGCCCGGATAAACCCAACCCCACTTCCGTAACGACATCGTACTTCGGTACATCGGTCAACGGGGAAATGTTTTGCTCAGGAGCTCCCTGTGGTGTACGGGATTGGCGGTCCGAGTTGGTTGCGGTTGTGCTTTTCGGTTTTCGTTGTTTATGAGGGGTTTGCCGACGTTGGCGGAGTGCGGATGGGGAGTGCTCATCGCCTTCTCGGTTGTGGAGCCGGGTTGAGGGTAGGCTGCTATGAGCTTGCTCTTCCGAAGTCTTGCGCCGTCTAGCGTGTGTCAGTCACTTCGGCCCTTGGCAGGGATTGTCCTATGGATAAGGGTATCGGAGCCCTTACTGTTACGTGCGAGCCCTGGGATTTCGGTATCGTGGGTCAGGCAGTGACTGACTCTCTGTCCCGGGTTAAATTTGTGGTAGGCGGCTGACTGGGGGAACCCAGGCAAGATCTACAATCCGGGATACGCCCAATCGTGTCTCCGCCCGCATCTTACGACATATTGACTGGCGAAAAACTTTTTTGTGGAACAATCTATTTCCACATTATCTGTGACAGAGGGTCCACACAAAAACCCTCGTCTTGGAGAACCTTTGGCTTCAGACCCGAAGCGAAGGAAGAGTTTCGATTTTAGTGATAAGGAAAAGTCGGACCGAACTATGTTTCGGCCGAAGAGTCAGTCAGTCATACCGAAGTATTTGCTTGTACGAAGATATGAAGGGAATTTCACACAAGTCAGTCCTTTCGTAATTTCACGTGGAATCATGGAAGCCACTGGAGGACCAGTCAAGGAGGTTAGAAAGACAACTGTTTTTTCTGTTCGTCGAAACTGTCAATGATTTACAGTCTTCGCGGCTTCTTAAAGCTAAGAAGATCGGCGTAATGGATGTTGATATTTCACCTCATGGCACTTTGAATACCTCTAAGGTAGTAGTCATGTGCAGACACTTATTAAACTGCACCGAAGAGGAAATAGTAGAAGAACTTTTCGAACAGGGCGTTGTAGCGTGTAGGTGATTGAATACTCGACGTAACGGAGAAATTTTACCATCCATGTCGCACGTCCTCACCTTCAACAAACTAAATGATATAGACTGGTTTCCACAGACTTGAAGTGCGTTTCTTTCATTCCGACTCCACTGAGGTGTTTCGGATGTCAACAGTTTGGGCACACGGCAGTACGCTGTACAAGGCAACAGGTTTGCTCTAGTGGATCCCCACTGCACCCAGATGAACCGTGCAAGGATCCACTCTTCTGTGTGAATTGTCATGGGCATTACTTGGCAAGATCGCAGAATTCTTCTTTGAAAAGAGGAATTAGCTATCCAGGAGGTAAAGACCATACAGAAGGCCAGCTACTTCGAGATAAAGAAGATAGTTCACAGCACAATGCCTAAATCAAAGTCATATGCTCAGATTGCAACTGTTCCTTCAGCTTCAGTCAAGCCAAAAGACATCATATCTGAGCTAGCACTAGCCCTAGCGAATATGATTAAAAGGATTCTCAAGGAGAAACTTAGAATGCGACCAGTCATAGAAAGTAGTTCTACTCCGGCACCAGAAGTTCAAGACGTAATTAAAGGAAAGAATACTCAACCAAAGGAAGAACCCACGGCTAGTAATATATCGAAAGAAAATCAGGAAAAACTTAAAAAACCTTAATCTAATCTTAGACAAGTCGAAGTTCAGGTAGGAAAAGTCCCAAATCAGGGAAATAGGAAAGATAATGAGAAAGTGACTGAGAGAAAAGAGGTGCAAGTAAAAGTGGTTGTGGAGCCTCCAAAAGAACAGAGGCCTCCAAAAGAGAGGGTGAGCATCATAGCCGCCCCAATATTATCCTTTGGGAGTCCATCAAGCAAGGACTTAGATGTAATATTCCCCGTTCCATCTGGGTCGGTATAATGATACGGACCCAGGAGGGAAGAATGTTTTGTTTCCCCAGGGTGGGGAGGATGTTTTGCGTCTGGCATCCAATGGGATGCCGGCCGCAAACATCCTCCCCACCACCATCGGGCATCAGAGGGAGATGAGCAGATGGTAGAAGAAAATATCTACGAGGCTTCGGAAACCTTATCTTCATAGGTAGAGGCTGTGCGAAGAATGGAGAAAAAATTTAAAAAAGTTTGGCCTAGGGGAAAACCTAGGCGATAAAACTTTATTTGCAAAATTCTGTGTAAATGAGTCAATCTTGCAATGGAACATCAATGAATGTTTGTCAAATTTGAGTGGGCTACAGATGCTAATGAGAGAGCTAAATCCTTTATGCACTTGTTTAGAAGAGACGCATTTAAAGAACACTGACACATTGAGACTGAAAGGGTACAACACAGTTAGGCTTGATCAAGCACCTAACCAAAGATCAAGAGGAGGATTTGCCATCATCTCAGCAACTCGTGGCGGTCTCCACCTCCCGAGGGACGGTCAAAGGCCGTCCTTAATATGTGGTCGAATTGCTTTTATGGCGGTGGGGAACTCCGAAGTCTTACAGAACAATTTATAGGGGGTAGTCAACTGCCACAGCATTCTGTGGCGACTGATGTCGCCTTAACGGCGGTTCCATGTCCGCGGGTGTGCTTAAAAAATATCATTTTGGTAAAAAACATTCTTTTTATTTTAGTTTGTTTTATTTATCTTTTTCATTTTAATATCGGGGCCCTTTACACCCTGTAAGTGTTTTTAGTGTTTGTGTTTAAATGTTCTGTCTTGTTTATTCTGGTGTTTTTAAATAAAATGTAAGGGCTCTTTACACTCTTACATATGACGAACCGATGGTGATTTAAACCTTATTTAAAAGATTGTGACGAGGGCTAACTACCGTAGAAGTTGATGCGCATATAACCCCCCCCCCAAAAAAAAAATAAACAAATTATATTAAAATTTCATTTCACTTGTTTAGAACTGTAAACAAACCGATCTGATAGCAAACCATTCCACCGTGGCCGACAGACTTCAGTATCTCTCTTCTTTCTTCCTATGAAAACGGACGGCATCATTTATATGAAATAGACAGATAACCGATTTGAAAAAAATAGTTATATATTTCGTTGATATTGTATATATAATTTAATAATATTACATATTCCTTCGTAAATGTTTACAGTGAGCTCAAGGATACAGTCGACCGATAACGAGTAATTACCAAGCCTAGAATTACCTAGATTAGATTACCAAGATTAACAAGAATCATAACCGAATAACAAGTTTGTTTTTAAACAAAAGTGAAATGGCTTTTGTTATCATTTTAACTCAAATCCAATGAAAAGATTAAAATAAAGACAACATCCACTTTTATTTTATTTTTTCATTAGCATAATTTGTTCTTCTCCTTGATCGGCAAAACAAACGTGGCGATGATGAAGTCGTAATTGCTTCTTTTACGGTGTCTTATGACTCGATTCGTTTAAAAAATTGTTATTAGAAGGTCGATTAGGCTTAAATTAGTTATAGTATTATTTTTTAGACATTTTGCAGTTATCGATCGGGGTAGAATCGATTCGTCAAAATGAATCTTTTAACTCATCGATACAAGTAACCGTGATCGAATATAATCTACAAAAAAATTTATACCAACAAACGATTTGACCCGTGGATATTAATTAAGCCCGACTTTATGACATAATAAAAAGGAAGTCTCCATTCTATTTAGCGTCATAATAAGGTAAACGATCCCATAAAATACCAATAATCGTTTCAAGTAGCCGATTATTTTGTGAATATTACTATAAATAAAACCTGTATATATAAGTCTTTATCACTTCTTGTAAGTAAAAAAACAGTATAAATATTTCATAGTTCGGAGAATGTTGATAAAAAAAAGATATTCTGCTTTAAACTTGCTAAAAATTTATTTCGCTTTTCTTCGTATTGCTTTTCTTATAAAAGAAACCACTTTAATTTTTGTACCTACTTATATTAAATATTATAAATCGATAGTTATATATTTTAAATCGATAGTTAAGAAATAAGTTTTGACTTTTTTTTAAAGTTAATTAAGATATTAAAAACCATTATTTAACAAAAGAAAATATTTATACATTCAACTGTCAAAATGAAGTTCGATTTTAACAGGGTATAATATTAACGTCATACAAAAGTCGTTTATGAAATTAGCCCGAGTTATAATAGTGTTGTCAAATACAATACGGCGACCGACAACGTCCCGGTCGTTGTCGTCATTTGAGAATGGGTAAAGAGCTATTGAACAGTGGAAGGGGGTAAAAGTCGGAGCGATCAGATTTGGAAGTAAATAGCGAGTGGGTGGCAGTATCGCCCCTTGTTAGTAAACATGAATTATTGGTAAAGCCGTTGTGTGGAGATTTCTCCGGAGTTGTTGTAGTAGTGAGAAAGCGGTAAGCGAGTCAAGTCGGGCCGGAACAATGTTTTCGAGGCATGATGAATGAGTGACCGCAAACACGAGACAAGAGTAGTCGAGGGGCGAGGGAGAGAAGCTGTGAGCTTTCAAAACTTGGATTCTCTCATCCTTTCCAGCCTGCCATAAGACGGCCTCGGCTTCAACTTTAGAGGGTGTTAAATATTGACCTCACACACTAGCTTATTCTAGCTGTATAATCTCGAGGGAGCTATTTACTCCGCCTTCTAGTTCTGTTTAATGCTACAAATAGGAGATCTCCCCTACCACTTTTGCTCACGTATCACGGGGTACAGTAGGAGAAATCAGATTTAATTAACAAAATGTATTATATTTGACTGGGATTGTTGCGGTATTTTGAATACAAGATCTTCGTACAGAAGTACTTAGGAAAGAGGGTGAAATCCGACTGAGTTACCCGAATCATCCACCCTCCTCTTCCTCGTATCTATACGCCTACTAGTATTTAATCGGGTTTACTTCGTTCACTTTTCCTGGATCGGAACACTAATTTCTTTCAATACCGTCGAAAATTAGTTTTTCATTTTGAATAACAGAAAAATAATGACACATAAAACAAAACAATTGTTTTCTTCTACTAACCCACACATCTATTATATCGTTAAACTTTTCATTTCGTTTACATTCGAATTAAAAATTTTAAAACTTTAAATTACACTAACTCTGAACATGTGAAGCTATATTAGAAAAATAGTCGTTTATATATGTTATTGTATATATATAAATGCTTATTAAAGAAGTAAAGTCGTTTTAATAACTAATAAATTTCTCTCTAATATATATATATATATATATATATATATATATATATGGGTGTGTGTGCGCGCGCGCGCGGGTGTACATACGATGTACATAAAAATATATTATTGTTCACATATTTTACAATAACAACTGCAATTGTTAAAGCTATTTGCTTAAAGTTTCATCTAATAATTTTCTAATTTCAGAGTTACGTTTTTTCGTCAATATGTAAATAAAATACAAATAACAATACATTTACGCTGATTTTCATAATCGGTTATTATTTTCGTAACTACTCTTCATTCACTGAAAATAAACTTTAAAAACAAATATTGATAATTACAGATTCAAATCAAAGACTATAAAAAGAGTTTATTTTATCTAATGAGCAAAGTCCTAGAAAACGTAAAAGAAAACTCCGTATAGTAAATAAAATTACGCGAAAATCAAATTAATTTTAAGATGTTTCTCCTATCGATATTATTAGTCGTAACTGTATAAAGTTTCACTAAAATGAACTTTGGAAAAATCAAGTATTTTGGCATGTTTCTGGTCGATTTAAGCAAGATAAGAGTATCCAGTGTAATCTGATCTTCGACCTCCACCCAACCTCCAGTGGAGGTCGGATTCTGAATGCTTTATAATTCAGTCGGATACTTCGACTCGCCAAACACTTCCGAGGATGGGCGAGACTTTTCGAGTAATTCTGGAGAAAAACAATTTTTGTTACAGCGTGTATTTAAACCGGTCAGTTTAAGGTCGTTGATTCGGTGCTCTCATCCTGGTCAAAATCCTCTGATGCCTTGAGGACTAAGAACGGGATGGGCTCCGTCACCTTGAGAAGGTCTTAAACTTTCAACCGGGTCGGACGGTGTTAACTTCGTTCTACGGTTATTCCGAGCGCAGATCGGCATTTCTAATCCCTTTTTCATTTTCCTTATCCTTGTGAAATTCTTCCTCGTTATCGGTTATATGAGAGTAGGTTTGATCCTACTGAAGGTGCTAGAACCCGAAGAGAAGGTATTGGATTCTGGTAGTGTGGCCGACTTGGGGATTCTGCTTCCTATCCGTCTGCTAATCCAAAGTAAGCTAATCGGTTCAAGCGGTGGTAAGGTAAAACGTAATCTTTTCTGAAATACTTAAATACAGCTCAGTTACCAGTTATTCCATCGCCAGTATTTATTAGTGTTTTTCCAATTTTACACACGTTTTCCTTACTCGTTAATCTATGAATCATCTATATAGCAAAATAATTTATAAATCTCTGACATTCTTCCAAGTGTTATGTTTTAAAACGCGAAAATTGAAGTAATTTTTTAAAGAACTACAATTTTAAATTTTAAGATATAAAACAAAATTGATTATAAGTTTAAAAAACAAAGAATATAAAAATATTTTGGTCAAGTTACCTGGTAAGTCAATTACCTCGTAAACCTTTCTTTATCGGAAAATTCCAAAATTATTATTCAGGAAGGGAATAAAAAAACAGTAAAACACCAAGTTAGAGTGTTTCCATTGGTTCCGCAAAATCTAATTTAGCAAAATATTCACTTTCGGTTTGTTTAGCTCCACTATTTAGCATAATACTAGATAAAAACATTATCGAATGTTATGTAGGCCGAGTAGTTCAGATTTCATAATATGTAGCTACGATAAAAAAATTTAGTTATAGAAAAATTCTGATCGATCAATATTTGCATAGAATATTGATATATAATGTTCCATAGAATATACAAGGGTCTGATCGGGTGGCTGTTTGAAAATCAGGCTGATATTGCTTGTTAAAATTGTTAAATTATCATGAATTCAGCTTCTCTGAATTCTGTCGTATCGTTAATTCGGGAACGGTATGCAGAAAGGATCAAGATGGTAGAATGAGTATTCAGAAAATATCACGAATTAATGGCCGGATATCTGTTCGGTTGTAGTTAGCGAATTTCTTACTTTGATTTTACGTACATTTCGGACAACGTCCTAAATAATCTAATTTATATATTTTGATATTTAACTGTGATTTTCTATTTTTTCTTGTTCGCTACAAAACGTGGACTTCGTTATGTCCTTGTTCTTAGTGTCAGTATCAGTATGAAAAACATAAATAAATAAACGATTCGATCATTTAGCCTTCTTAAGATCAGACTAAAAATAGTACTGTATCACGACTGAAAGTTACAACGGGTATGGAATATGAAGTTCTGCGTTGAAATATAATCTATCCGATTCTTATTTAAACACTGACAGGGCTTGTACCCGCAGTAATTTATTTTCCCAGGTACGCAAAATTTTTAACCGATTCTAATTTTTTCATGCGATTGTCACTTCTATTGACTTAAGATTCTACTTACTTCATCCTCCGATTTTGGGGATTAAATGCACGCATACATATATACTCGATTAAAATATAAGCCGGTTGGAATTTAGTCGTAAAAAATAAATTTTTATAATAATTCTTTATTCCGGTGAACTTCATTCTGAGACCGCTTCAAAATATTTTAGGAAATTTCTCTCACTCAATTAGAGTGTTCAAGATTCTGCCGTAAACTATCTTTTCGGTTAATATTAATTTAATTTCACCTTATTTTAATCTTATCTGATTTAAAAATCAATCTGAAACACTATTTTTCAAAAAAATCTTTTTTTATTCTGAATCTTCTACGGTCAATGATTTTTTAACTATAAAGGGGTGCTGACTGTAAAGGGAAATATTGCCGGTCAAAAAAAGAATCCTTCCTGGATTTTTTCTATTACTCGATATTTGTCGGTTACGTAAGTCGAATGAGTAATATTTTGGTCGCAAATTTCTGTACGTGTTAACTATGTGTGTGTAATACGTAGCCGTATGTACGAGTATACGTACCTGCGTCGTTATAAATTTGTACCTCAGGGATGATTTTACTTATAATCATGGAATTTTGTGATTATTAGCTTGACTATTCGGGGACTATTGCTGATTTTAATGAATTTTTAAAAGAAGCAGATCAGCGGGTGGGGAAATAACGACGAGGTGCTAATAGGTATATTTTACTAGAGCGTACTCTTTAAATTTTATATCTCTGGAAATAAAACCGTTAATAAATTATTAAAAAATTCAAAAGATGTATCCTTATTCTACAAAATCTAAGTTTAATGAAGTCTTTTACCGTTTAAACCGATCGACTAAAATTATATATTTTAGTTATATATTAATATCTTTTTCCTCTAAATGAGGTATTACCAGGATAGGATGGGTTTACAAGCATTATCAAAGGGTAAAGGTTTACGGATTACAAACTCCTTCTATTAAAGTAGGTATCTATAAAAATGTAAACTTTTTCTTTTGCGATTTTTTTGCTATTTTAATCCCACATGGAATTTGATTCTTTATGAGAAGGTACTGGAGAAGAAATATTCTTCAATCGTTATAACGGTGGAAGAGGGTACATTAAAAAAGAGGACCGAAAATTCCAGGTTTTATTTAGGTGCTGATTACACAATTTTTACCATTTTATCTAATTATTCTAGAACTTATTTTAAAAAAAATTCCTTTTGAGATATAAAAATGTGAGAGAGAAAGAGCGATATTTATTGTCAACTTGGTCAGTGAAACGATTAAAGTTTAATTCGGTGTAAATGAAAAGTTTATCATCGTGGCCAGATGTTTTAATAAATACAGTTTAACATTTATACGGATTTGAATACTAGATCGTGGCGATAGTTTATATCTATTTATAAATATTGATTTAAAGTATAAAACTGAAAGTATTATTTCGATATACATTTATGATTTTCAATATTTAGTATAACTTTAATTTATTTAAGATCGTACAAGTATTTTTCGACCTTAAATTTTATTTGTTATTGTTTTTATTTTTACAATTGTTATCGGTACACCTAATTCCATCAAGAAAGTCTAGTTTTGCAACTGCTGCAAACAAATATATATAGACCGCCACAGGTTTGTAGGCTCTGTTATCATTGAAACTTAGACGGCAGAAGGTAAGAGAGCTGTCGGGACAACTCCCTCAAGATTTTGTGGTATTTTCAATTTTCGTGGTTCCGCTAAACTAATTCCAGGAAACTTGCGCTAGCAGATCGGGCCGCTACAGAATGAAATTTCGACCGGGATGGTCGACACATCCCTCCGTCACACCCGTTCTTGGAATTTAATCCTCTTTCTCTTTACGGTTTATAACTCTCGGTAAAATTATATAGTTTGTTTCTCAAAACTTAGATTTTATAGCAGCATACCTTTATAGACAATTAAATACATTCACTGTGTGCGAGGATTAGTTAGTGTGTGTCTACATATATACAGTATCTGTATTATGTTTACTGCATACAAACGTGAAATATATAGTGCAATAGTGCGGTATAAATATGTTAATACCGGCTTTGCTCTTGCATTATATTTAAGAGTATAAAACTGAAAAATTGTTAAAATTTAGCAAGAAAAAAGTTGTAATTCTTAAATATTAAAATTATAACTGATATACAGTCGTTCATACATGCTCTTATATTATTTAATATAGATAAAATTCAATGCGACAAAAAAAAATTATATATATATATATGCAGAAACTTTCGATTCCCTATTGAACTTTATATCAAAATATGTAATTTATGGATTTATATTGAATCGGATTTACTATAATTTTTATTACTTTCCTTCTTTTCAGTAGAAATAGACTTTCTATTTGCCATAAGAACCTGCGAATCTATTCGACGATTTTACACATGTTCTGTAAAGGATAGTACGCTATTAAAAAGGGTTTATAAAAACTTTAAAATTAGTAGCACGAGTGCTATGCAGAGTTTTTTTTTAATTATTTTTTAACTTATGAAAATTTTACGCATAAATTTCACCTAGTACAATAACGTTTTTCGAAGAGATTATATTTGAATCAGTTCACCGTAAGTATTAAAAATATTTTTCTTTAGATATAGTTTATTAAACGTTAAGGTTACAACTGACACTTTACTCGTTTGCATACTTTTTATAACTATTGTTTGCATCTGATTTAAACAACTTTTGTTTTCTTCAATAATTTTTACATTTTAAATAAGTAAATCTACTATAATAGAAGTACCGACAGTATTAAACTATATGCATAAAAATAATTACTACATCTACGCATGAAGAAGTAACAAGAGAAGTTCCAATTATTCTATTTAAAGTAACAAATGATTTTAAATTAACTAAAAAATATTATTACTTTAAAAAAAATTATATTAATTTATTATTTTTCTTTGTAAACGGTGTCGTATAAGCAAATGAAAGAATCTTTTTTAATCTTTCGTTTAGCTCTTTGAAAAGATTTCTTTTACTGACGATATGTATGAATTATTTCCATATAAGACAAACGCTTCTATGTTTTAACGCGTGTTATATAACGGACTAAATTGAAGATATTGTCTTTTAATGCTATGTATTGAGGTATACGTTTAAAAAATGTATTCATATAATTCGCCGGCTTCAGAATGAAAAAAATATACAATAAAAAATTCCAGATTAACAAATGTCCTTCAATTATGACTTAAATACATTTATGATGAACAAACAAACAGTCACGATGGAGATTTCTTTTAAGGAACAAACGAGGCGCAAATAAACCCCATCCGAGAGATATTCATTTAGTACAAGTGGTGAGGCCTGTGAAATATATCGTCATAATTAAAACTGATGCATTAGAGTAATTAAAAGTGAAAATGACCGTGTTAAAAAGATAACCGACCGACTCTTTGAAATAATGTCTCGTCTCTAACTCCTTCTTCTGCTCTTCTACTCGCTGAAAACAGTGTATAAATAATAGCTAAAGGGGGATGATGCCGCGAAAAAAGAAATTAATGCTATTTGAAAAAGTGACTTTATATTAACGAGTGAAGTTACTAGTGTTAAAATTACTGAAGAGAGGTGCTTTAACTGTTCAAAGCATTCCTTTCCGACACACACAAACACACACATACAGACACACAAGTATACAAACGAACGTAGAAACAAAGACGGTGAGAGATATATACAACATTACGAAGGAGGTCTATCTGTAATTTAAAATATTAAGTTTCTTAAACGCGCTCGGAAAAACACTTCAGTTCCAGTAAATCTTGAAACAAGAGGACGGTTTAAAACACAAGTCTTCAGTGTATATATTATATCTTGCTTATTCATTCTTAAGAGTTACAAGAAAAAGCTGAAATTTTCACAGATATGAATAAGGGAAATTAACTAATACATTTCTTATATACTAGGTCCGTATAAATTACACTACGATAAAACTTTTGTAAAATTTTAATAAATTTACTTTGCCAAAACAAACGGATCGGTATTTTTCATAACCGCATTAATCGATATAAAATTCATCTTTTGTTTTCAATTTGTTCAAGAAATTTTTATTTCAGTTTCATACGAAAGTGAAAAAAAGTAATCGGTCATCCGAATATATATTTCATTTAAGTATTGTGGTTGTAAGTTATTTAACCCTCGTGAAGAGCGGGTTGCTTTTCTTTAGTATAAAAGATTGCTCTTTCATTTAGCTGGAAGAATCAAGTAAAATTTTGGAATAAACTTCGATTAGAACACAGTAAAAATTAAAATGATAACATAACAGTCGATCTTAAATAAAGTAATGAATTTTTCTTAATAAAATAATGTCTTCGTATAAGTTCTCCGAGTAGAGGATGATTTTATTCCATCCTCAGATTCTGGTAGGTAACAATAGATACATAGCCGTTCTGATATTAAAAGTATTTTTACGCAAAAATTCTTGAAAAAATTATGGAAAATTGATTAAAACTTAAGGTAAAAGTATAATGTACATTTTTCTAATCCAGAGAGCCTTAGTTCACGTTAAGTAATTGTCTATTTATATCGGTTATCTGTATCCCTTTTCATATTTTTATCTAGACTCAGGTTTCTTACCTTTGCATTTCTTGGGAACCCTTTCATTTCACACTGATAATATTTATTGTAGACCAATCCATATTTAAAATAGAAATAAAACTAAACGATTTTAAATATAGTAATCGTAAAAAAAACTATTTAAACGTTGTTTGAAGCCGGAAATTAACGGTTAAGGACCATTTTTTAATGTGGCACGATTTAAAAATTTGAAATCTGTAAAAGATTTGAATAGTATCTGTTTTTAAACATCGGTTATGATTCTTAAATAATGGATTTTTTAATTTATCGATGTGGAATATTTTTCTATTACAAACAGTAATTATTAGTTCGGTAATGTAATTACATTTTTTTAAATTTTTTAATTATTACAACACTTATATTACCAGGTAAAAATTATCTTAAATGAAATTTAATAATAGACAATTTATGCCTTTTAAATATACTTTTCATAAATTAAGTATGTTAGAGTCCACTTGTCTGTACACTGTCTCGGTTAGCAGGAATATCCATTATCTACACTATGAAAGCAGTGGTGACCTCAACTATGAGTCTTCCCTCGGGATAGACAAACCTACTGATAAAATAATTATACATGAAGACATAATTTACGCACAAACAATTGTATATTATTGTTTGTGTTAAGTTGTATACATATATAACGAATACATGTATATCGTTATATATATATTTATACTCATTATATATTTATATTTCTTCTATAATAAAATTAGCTGACAAAAAGGCATAAAATAGTTAAAAAAATAATTGTTTAAAAAAAAATCGACGTCGGTTGTGGAATATACAAAATATTAGGCGAAAGAGTAGATTACGAAAATAAGTATTAAAAACAATCAAACTACTGTAAGTTTTACGAAAATAAACACATACATCATCGTTAAAAAGCTTGCGGATAAAAATTTCTCCATTTGAGATAATAATTAAAATTCGTTCAACTGTAATTCAGAAATCGGAAACGGGAATGAATTTAGTAATCAAACTGGTTTTAATTAACGATACTTAATCCTTTTTTAAAATTTTAAGCCTCCATAATAACTAGAGGAATTTTCAAAATCAGAATAAGCAGTAGCATTACCTGTAGTAGCTGAGGGTTATAACGCCATCAACCGTTTTTGCTTCTCTGTCAGCACAAGTATTAATACGAGTATATAATTTTTATTATCTTGTTATTTGAAAGCTCTTTTCTTAGTTGTTTTCTTAAACGTTACACAATCAAACAAAACCAAATATATTATTTTTGCATCTGATCGATAACAATTTTTGAGATCAATTCTGTTTTTCTTAAGGGCGCAGCCTTCTGACTGTTTCGCACACTTGCAACCGGCGCTAAATTCTGCAAACCTCTTTCGCCACGCGTTGCAGTCGGGAGAAAACGACTACCGGGGGATACCTGATGAAGACTTCCGTTCGATAAATCCGAAAAATTTCCCTCTCCGCGTTGAATCTTTTAAGATCGCCATAATTCTTTATTCCGATTTTCATCAACTTAAATCTAGTCTTCGCTTCAAAACCTTGCGTTTATACTTTTCTTCAACGGTAGAATAATGAAATATCTTCTCTGTTTCCATAACAAAATTGTTGAAAATGAACTTTTTCCCCGGTCGGAACTAAATCCTACTCGGTTGGTATTATTCTTCTTGTACAAAAACACAACCGTAAGCGAATTAATGTTTAGTAGTTTATCTGTACTCTTCAACAGATTTTTTAAAGCTCTCACCCTATACTATATCGCTCGGAAGCCGGACCGACAAACGATTATGAATATACGTTTTCAAACGATTCTGTAAACGTTCATTTTTCCACTTTGCCCCAATAATAATTACTTGAAATTTTTCCTCATTTTCTAAAATAATAAAACATACTAACATCGGTAGCTTACTCTCTTTTTCTCTTTTTTTTCTATATATTTTTTGTATACATATAAAAAATAACACAATTTATTTACGCATCAGTAAATATCTCAAGAACCAAGACCGATAGACTGTATCGAATTATATTAACCGAACGTTAGCCTTTTGTTTATTCGTAGACATGACCAAAAAGAAACCTGGAATTTGTACAAAAAATAACCTGCCGGAAATATGTATAAAAAGCAAATAAGAATGTTTGAATCCCTATCGAGAAATAATAAATAATGTACTAGCTAAGCAATTTGTAAAAAAAAAAAAAAAAATATATTGTTCGAAACAAAAATTATTAGTGTAAAATATAAAAAAAATACAAAAGTTAATACAATATCGGCACCATTACGGGAGTCATTTCCTAAAAGGACATCAGTAAATTTACTTTTTTTATTCATTTTATTAAGGAAAAAAATTACTTTATAAACCGCTGCAAAAAAAAAAAAAACAACAAAAAAGCAGTGATTAGGCATGTAAATATGATGTACAGGAATTTCATTCGAAAGGAAGTGAAAAACAAATTTTGAAAACATATGTAAAATATTTTGGCGTCAGATGGTTAAACAGCATAAATGCATCCCAGCATACAGAAACCATCTTTACATTTCGAGTAACGAGATCTTGTTCGCGTGTTCCACTGAAAAACAAAAGGCTAATAATAATAATAATCGGATAATGTACAAAAATATATAAAAAGAGACAGAGTAAGGCGAAGAAACGGATGTGAAAATTAAGAGGATACTACTGCCATTGATTTGTAAATTGTTAAAAGCTAATACAATAATAATAGTCGTATAATGAAATGTTTCAAGAATTAGACAACCAGCATATCAGCGACGGTAAATACTGTAGATAAACAGAGCGGCTACTGTAAGTTCCGTTTAATATGTATATTATTACGACGTAGCTAAAGACCGAGTAAAGATAGGAGGTTAGGCTATTGTATATTAATGGGTGTGCGTTTGAAATAAAGGGCTTTGGTTGTTGTGTACGCGAATGTTTGCGTGTGCGGTTTGTATTTGTCGGAAGGCGTTGTTACATGTAATGATGTAGGTCGGATGTAGAACGTAAGCGTAACGTTTGTCGGTTAAGAAGAACAAGGGGACAAGGGGGGCGTCGGTTTTGTTACCGTTCGTTGTTAAGAGAATGTAGACGGGAGTCGGTTGTACGTTTTAGTTAGAAGACGGCTGCCCCGTGGGCACCAGCACCTGCATCGCTTCTATCTTCTTGTTCATTCGATCTTAGCCGGTCAAACAGTGGGAGAACAGACATCAAATAATCGCAAGTAATTTAACCGTCTTACTCTTACATCTTAATTAGCTATCAAAGGGATAGAGAGCCTTTGTACCCGAACAGCTTAACCCTCTCTTCTCCGGGTTGTATTTTTACTAGGAGATCGCGCTACCGCTACTGTTCCTCTAAGGGGGTCGTTTACTTATTGTCGGTTTCTACTGAAGGATGAGCTCTCTGTTTGGATTTACAGCTCTTTGGACAGCGCACCAAGCGTGGAGAACAGAGTAGCGGCAGCAGGCACGATTTCGACCCCGACCCTTGCTCTCTTTCCTTTTCCACCCGTTCTATCTGAACTCTAAACCTTCGCTCTTACCCTCTCTGCACTAATTCCTTCTGTCCTGTCTTTAAAACGATCTTCCCTATCCGATCCCGTTTAACTACTTTTACCTTTAAAAAATAAATTTACATTAACCGATTCATAAATTTAAAACAAACAAGAGATTTAAAATCTAAACCGATTATCTAACCTAACTCCCTTAACAGTTTATTCTCAGACTATAAAAAATCAAGCCGTTGTACTTAAATCTTATAAATTAAATCTATTTTTATTTTTATTTTTTACTACGAACGATTGAAATTTTTTACTCTTCACGAATCGGTCGATAATGCACAAACGATTTAAAATTAAAATATTATACTCGCATAAGTTTCCCGCATTACTTAGATTAATGTTATACGCCAAGTTTTTATTTGAATAGCGAGCTTCATCAGCGGGTGCACCTGAAAATCATAAATTCACATAAAAACTTTTAAGAGATTCCTCGTTTTGAAAAAAAAACATAATTTTTACGTAAAAACACATTATTTTACGTTAGTAAAACGAACATAAAACGGCAATCGAATGTAATTAAAAATAAAAGTATTTTCAATATACTTTGATTGAAGAATAATATAAACCGTTCATATTTAACGGAGATCATTAAAAGAATATGTAAATAAGTAGTTTTTCTATTATAATGGTAAAAATATAATTTTTTAATTATTCAGACTAAAAAGCCGGTACTTTATGTACTGAAACTATCCTTATTTAGTGTTATGGTGGGCTCGAATTTTCAGCCTTAATATAAGGAATAAAATCACATACGATGGTCGATCAAATATCGTTTTCTTGAGAAAGCTACACACTGTACGTTCAGTTCATCAAGGAATGTAAAAACCTTTCACTGTTAAATGGTGAGGTTAGGCTAAGTGATTAAAGGAGAGGCTTCTGAAAAAATGTTTTTATAACGTAGATGAATTTTTCAATTTGTTATTGAAATGCTCCTTTTCTATAACTTTGTGACACGGTTTTATATATATATATATATATATATATATATATATATATATAAATACACAGGGCGTTTCATAATATTCCTAGGAGTTACAAAAATTCAGTACAAAAAAAGTATTTCACATACCTAAATGAAAGTTGTATGAGATGATGCAGGGACTCAAACACAGTTTTTGTTAGAATTTATAAATGTTCAATATGTGCTCCTCTGGTGCACGGCACATATCAACACGAAAGTCTAGCTCTTGCCAAACTCGTTCTAACATGTCATTTTCGATAGAGTTGATTGCATTGATTATGCAATCCTTTAGCTCAGCGACATCGTGCGGCATTGGTGTGATAAACACCTTATCTTTCACGTAACCCCAGAGAAAAACATCACATGGCGTGAGGTCTGGTGATCTTGGTGGCCACAGCATAATGTGTTTGGTCTTCTTCAGACGTACGTCCTATCCAGCGCCGAGGTAATGTTGTGTTAAGGTACTGCCGAACCTCGTTATGAAAACGGGCAGGACAACCATCTTGCTGGAAAATGAAGTCGTTGAGTAGCTGAGGCATAAGCCATAATTGTAACATATCCAGGTATATCATACCGGTTACTGTCGTTTCCATAAAAAAGAACGGCCCATACACTGCCTCACGGGAGATCGCACAAAAAACGTTTACTTTCAGAGAATCCAGAATGCGTTCCACATAAGCGTGTGGATTTTCAGTTCCCCAAACTCGCACGTTATGACGGTTTACTTTGCCGCTAATATGGAAAGTAGCTTCATCGCTGAAAATTATCTTGTTTAGAAAACCTTCATCTAACATTTTTTCCTGTAACTATAAACAAAAATCGAGCCTACGTCTTTTATTTTCATCAGAAAGACGCTGGATTAATTGAAGACGGTACGGTTTGCATAATAAACGTTTACGGAGAACTCTCCACACAGTTGTTTTCGGAATTCCTAATTCTCTGCCTGCAGCCGCAGTCGATTTTGACGGGCTGCGAATGAAACTTACACGCACACGTTCGACATTGACTTCTGAGGCTGATGGACGACCAGTTGATTTTCACTTGCACAAGCAACCGGTTTCACTAAATTGTTTATACCATGCACGAATTGAATTGTGACTTGGTGGCTCCTTATGAAATTTCAACCGAAACGCACGTTGCACAGAAATTACTGACTTTGACAAGTGAAATTCTAACACACAAAACGACTTCTCGATTCCAGTGGCAGCCATTTTCTCTACTGTCGACGCCTAGCGAGCAAATGGTTTATTAACTGCCTATATGTGGAAATAACTATTTGAAGTACTCTTTCGTACAGTACTTGTTTTATTCTTATGAGTGAAATAGTTTTTGTTAATGAATTTTCGAAACTCCGAAGAACATTATGAAACGCCCTGTATATAAAATCGTGTATATATATATATATATATATATATATATTTTTTATTAATTATAATTTTGACCGAGTCAGAAACAACTTTTTAGCAAATGTCAAAAAGTTTTGATATGGTTTATGATGTTCGTATTGTTCTTACGACAATTTTTCAGCAGCGTTTTTACTATCGATATTATTCTGGTTTTTTGTATGCTTGATATTTGTATTTTTGTTCGCAAAAAAATTTACTTATGTAACTATTTAAATCTTTTTATGTTCCTTATTGAATTGTTCAATGATATTTTTATAAATTTTACTTTTTTAATTTTGCGATAAAGATATAATCGATCAATGAAATAAAAAAAAAAACCGATTGGATATTTATCCTACCGTGTTTAGTACGGTAAATTAATTTAGAAGATTTCGAAGTTATTTACTTATATTTCGAAGTTAGCTGTTCATGTGGTGTCGCATATAACTTTTATTCTCATTTCAGTATTCAATTTTTTTAAATTAAATAAATTTCTTTCTGAACTATATTATTAAAAACATGGAGATAGAAAGGTAATTTTTAATGTATGTTATCGGCAGTGAACGTGTTAATTATAGTGTTAACAAAATAAATTTGTTATAAAAAATGTTAAAACTACACTCGTAATAAAATAACCGCATTTAAGCAAGACAATCGTTTGTCCAGATAAATGATTCGATAAGTATTCTATACGGTAAAAATAATATGCACGTAAACGTATGCTGAAATGAACGAAGTAATCATGAACTTTAGTATATTGATTGAAATATAACTCAAATAAATTATAAAAAAATATTGTTTCAACGCATTTTACAATTTATATTTAAAAATGTAACTCCTAGCAAATACTGAAATTCTCCCTCAAGATCCTCTGGACAAGCTGTGTAAATATTTGAAGACAGTTAAACTTTTAGTATTATTTCTTAAAAAAAACAATTTTGACATTTAGAATGCTTCCTTTCGATCCATAAAGTATATAAATCTATTTTAAAATTATATATTTTTTTAAAAACTCTGAAAAATATTTGAAGTATTATGATCTCAAGATGAAAGAAGTTATTAAAAAAACTATAAATAATCTGAATAAAAAAAATATATCCCATGAAACCATCGTAATTGATTTTACAGTTGAATTAACAGATTTTATAGTTGATTTTACAGAGATTTCTATACCACGGTTCATGCACCGATCCTGTCAAGAAACTCTAATAGGGTAATCTTATAACTTTCACGATAAATTCTTACTCGTACTCATATGTTACATTCTGTAAAAATTGGATTAACAATTGCTTATGATTTAATCCAATTACGAATTACATCATGATGCATAACGACTGCAAGGTTAATCGTATTCGATTACGATTAACGATGCAGTTTACACTTCAAAACTTAGTTTAGTGCAAATACTGAGCGTATTTTCCCGGTTGCCTAAAACTAAAACCGAGTTGTATAGGCGAAGTAAATTCGAGTGCATTAAGTACGAGTACGTGGAATCAAAACAAAAAGTTAATGAATTGCAACATTATTTCTAAAAGAATGATAAAAATATAATAATAAGATAGTGATTTAAAGCCGTTAAACAAATTTTGTTTTTGTAATTCTGATTTAAACATCAATGGTTAATATTAGTGGCTATGGTGTTCCTGACTAATTATTGGGACGCCCCTGGTGTTTCACAGTTTGGGGCGCACTGCTCTGAAGTACAGATCTGCTCACAATACAGGTTACGATACAGGTCTGCTCACAATGAATTTGCAATTAATTCATCGTGTAAACGATAGAAATTTTCAGTAAAATTATTTTTTTAAATTAATATTTAATTTTTTTCGAAAATATAATTTTACTAGTAAAAATTCCCATATTTACGCCGTGTTTGAGATTTGCCGATATCCATCTTTTACGCTAACAATAAATTAATAAGATATTTTATTTTTGTAAAATATGTATCCTTTTTGATCGTTAAAACCATGCGTTTTCCATTAATGCAAATACAAACAAAATTAAAAAATACTCATTTCTATGCCATTACGCCTGCATGTAAAAACAGTGAATTTCCCGTATCTCCGGAACGGGAAATCTGATTTTTATGAAACAAAAACGAAAATAAATTTTTGTCTTTCTTTTGAAATTCATTTACTGAGACCACATAGGATATCATTTTATCAAAGGCATAAATTTTGCCTACGTAAGAAACTTTGGTGTAAAATATCTAAAAAAGTTAAAGATGTTTAAAAAAAAACCAGAAATTTAATTTCTGAATGAACCGTAAACAGCTGAGAAATATTAAAATTTTTCCAAAATTAGAACCCGGAAATCAGTAGTTGTCCATAATGCTACGACATTCCGACTAATAAATCTGCGGGGAGGAGAACTTTTTAAAAAGTTATTTTTAGAAAATAATATTTTATTTAGGGGAACAATTATATTTTTTTTCATATAAGAGGCCCGTAAGACAAAGCCGTTCCTAGTTCCAAATTCCGCAATGTTGATTTCAAAATAAAATTCTTAATCAGTTATAAGTTAATCAGTTAATCAGCGTTTTCAGAGTATGAGGAATCTTTAGCGTCTCTTGGGGAACTCCAGTACTCCTACATCATCGTTAATATTTGTATAATTGTCATTCTTGTATTTTAGATGATCTAAACTTTCCTGTAAAATTGAGATTTCAGAGTTTAATCTATTAACCTATATCTAGATAAGTATAATTCACTACATTTTAACCTATAATATGTAGCCTATTTGTAAAATTATTGCATGCGAATACAATAATCTTTTTATAAAAAAAATATTGGTCTCATTTAAGAAGCCTGCATTTTTTACAAATATTTTTTTCGTGTACAGCCTTCACTTGCACGTACAAAATACTGGAAATTATGTTTTAAAAGAAATATTTTAAAGGTTGAATTATGCTGACGTTTAAAATTTTTAACTTAAAAAATATGGTCAAGTGCTAACAAGTATCTCTACATTTCATATTTCATTTTGATTAAAATTATTAAATAACTTTATTATTATTATTTTGTTTTTATAGGTATTATTATTTATTTATTTTCCTTTTTTCTTCAACGATATTTTAAAGATTGATTGTTTTGGCGTTTTTCAATCCTTTTTATTTTTGTTTTGTTTTCTATATAAATTTTATTATATTCAAACTATAAAAAATATCTATTTATGTTTTTTCAGGATGAAGTTTTTATTTTATTTGTAATTTCAACGAACGAACAGCTCATTATATATATCTTTGAACACTTTTTGTCTCGGATATTGATTCTGATTTTGGAATCGGATTAAGCATCGTTAGAGGATAACAAAAATACAGGAATGACCGCCATCGACCGTCGGGTTTACCTTAAAATGGCCGCCAAAATTAAAATTTTGTAATAATCATTACGCAATAACGGTGTAAGCTATCAAGTCGGTTCAAATGCACTAACGTAAGGTTTACTAAAATGCGTAAAATAAATAAATATCAATTTTTTAAATCAAGTGTAAGATCACAAAATGGCGGAAAACTGACTTTTTAATAAGTGAAAAAATATGCCGTAAAACCGTCAAAACAAGAAATAAATAAATTTTATCAACTTAGCGTATGTAGGACCCCAGATAGACATTTATTAAAACTAACGCACTCATTCGCGCTACCTGCAGACTTTAAAAAAAAATTTAATTAGAAAAATGTATAAGTATTTAATTGTAACAGTTCCCGAAAAGGAACCAACGTCATATAAGACTATAAATTATGATTAACATAATATGGAGTATTGATTTTATCAGCCACGAAATAACGGTCACGTGACGTAAGGGAACTTTAAAATATAAAAATAATCCCTTAAAGACTTATGTAACCTTAACATACAATAATGACATTATTGACTTTCAACTAATTTTGTTATAATGACATGTATTAAACATTACAGTTATATATATATATATTTTTTATATTTTTTTCTCATATATATTATACATACATATTAAAATCTATAAATAACAATTTCATTAAATCAAACAGTAATACTCAAAAGTATTATACAAACATGTAATATATATAATAATTCTAGTTAAGTGGAAGTTAAAGACAATAAATTTGTTCTTTGATCTTTTAGATCGACAGTGTGCTTGATGCATGCTAAAGTTAGCCTTCAACCTACTAAAAAATCCGACCATTGTTTGGAGAGATATTATAAGACACCCCGTTGCACCTCCCAAAAAAAGAGTCATAGGGGCACCTTGTTTGTTACCAGTTGATGGTGGTGATTGATCTAGCCTCGCACGAGGTGCTCGCATCACCTCACCATTCTAGCCTAACACGCAGTGCCCACGGGAAGCCCATTATTATTGAACAGATATTTTTATACAGAAATATTTTACATTTATTTAATATTATTTTATTCTATTAATGTAAATTTAATTCTATTATTTTTGTAATATTATTCATTCTATTGATTTGAACCATTCAGTTCACACCCAGCTAATACAGTGATAGAGGCTCACAGTTCAGTTCATTAATTCAATTCATTAAAGTTTGTGCTTCAACCGGAAAATCTTCACTACTATATATATGTTTATATATACAAATTTATTTAGCCTATGACACTCCCGGTAACGTAAGGACTCCAACGGGATGCATGATCGACGGGATCATAATCTAAATCGGCTTAGTCGTTGAACTGCTACGGTGGAAAAAACATACATATATACACCCAAGTACGTTACACTCTGATTCGGACAGTTGAGTAAATATATTTACCGTTATTTAATAAATATAGATAAAAATCATTTATCGTATTAAATAAAGACCGATCAGGCAATTTATCATTATTAGTATAGTACAATATCTTTACTATAGCTATCAGTTAGCCAAGTAACTCGATTTATGTTTATGACGTCATAAAAAGGTAATTACAATTAATATCGAAAAAAAAGAGTTTTATAACAGGAGGAGATTTAATGGAAGATATTTTAACGGCTACTATTTTTTTATTAAAAAAAAGTGGAAGGTCGGGTCGACGAAGGCGACGACCCACTGACCCGGTGGGGAGAATCCATCGAAAGAGAGTGTACGAGCGAGGGTCTAACTAAACCCTGTCGCAAAACAACCGCTTGCCATCAAAAACAACCCCGATATCCTCTACCCTATTTCATCGCCATTTTAAAACTCTCTTTTTACTGCACAGTATGTACTTTCATCGCTAATACAGGTCGGGGGGAAATTTAATTCCTCTCCTGTTTATCACAACGTCTGTCGTTATTGAAAAAAAAAAAAAAAAACTGAAACAAAGAGAGATAACCCAAATTTAATCGATTACTGATGCCGAGTATTTCCACTCCTTTATATGTTTAACGTAAAAATAAACGTATAAATTCAGAATTTTAAAACCTGTCAGATGTTTTATTTTTCACTTATCTTATATGAAAATTAACATAGAATAACTCACGAAAGTAAGAATTAAATAAAAAATCCGGAAACAAAGACGTAATACATACAACTACAGCATAAACCAAGATGAGGCTGATGCCGCATACACTTTTGCTTCTATATATATATATATATATATTTTTTTTTTTATGAAACGATGTTAAACTAGTTTACGTTAATAAAGTGTTGTATTCTAAGGAGGCATAAAAATCAGTATATCCGAAGCGTGAAATGGCTGCACCAGGTCGTGGAAATAAATATGTAAAGGAAAAACTGAAAATATTACGAAGGAAAGATAGATCGGTTTAAAACTATGAGGATAAATTCCTATAGAACGGTAGGAGAACATATATTTAAATTTCACAAGTTTCAGATGATTTTCATTTGCACTGATGAGCGATACGCCCATTTTTGTTTTTTTGTGACGTTTGTACATTTTCGTTTTTGATGTGAAAAAGAGAGAGAATTTACTTCGTGTGCCTCAAGAAAATACCAAATTTTAGCATTAATGAATTCAAAATGTAACATTCTATATCTACGTCAGAAAAAAGATTATTCTGAACTAAAATTCGTATTTTTATTTAAAAAAGTAAATAGATAAGAATAAAACATAATGCCGTTCTTTAAGTTGTAACTATATATGTATTTATTTATATAAAAGAAATAAGTAGATATGACCAACCGTAAAGAAATAGTCTATCTATTTCTTTTACCTTTTTGCAGGAGAGAACAGAAAAATCAATGTGGGAAAACCAATTTAAGTTTTACTAAAAATAAGTTTCAATGTTTTGTTTTTACTTTATTTCATAATTTTTTTCTTAAGAGGGAGGGAGAATTGTTCTGTTGGAAATGAAAACGATGAAACTGTTTGCTTGACAGAGAAAAATAAAGAAAAGAGATAGACCGAGTTTAGGGAAGCGAAGTAGAGCAAGAGAAAAAACAAGATATGCGAGAACTGTAACGATCAAAAGCGCACAAATTGCACTTAAGTAAGAATATTTTATATTTATTTCTGAGGCAGAATAATTGATTTCCGGAACGGAAGAAAATGTTGAACAGCCGCAAGCAAGACGATCAATCAAGTTGGGCTCGGTGTCTCAAAACTCTTACCGTTTCAGCCCGACAATAGCTAGCGGCCGGGTAGTACCGGGGACTCGTTCGTCGGTTCTTCGTTTACAACAGTCTTCTCTTGTCTTATAATGCTTCTACTTATAACTCTTTATTTCCGATTAAATTAAAAGAAAAAATGCAATCAAAACTAAACTGAAGAAGTAAAAAAAAGAAAAAGAAAGTAAAAACAAATATTTTTTTAATTACAACTCACCCTAGAAAGTTTAAATCCGTAATAGTAGGCCAGTTTAGAGACTACATAATTATTACGTTTGTGTTAATTAGACTATTCTGGGCTAAAATCTATTACCAAACAATAGAATCTAGTTTTATGACGAAATGTATGAAAACATCACATCGATTTTTGTGGAATTTTTTAACTACATGTTAAGCCTATAGATTTTGGAATGCCATTTTTTGAAAATGTAATCGAAGATATACCACATTATTTAATTTTAAAAAAAATATTTAATTTGTTTATTTAAAATTAAATTTTTATTTAATTTTTAAATGTTCGTTTAAAACAGATTCCAAATCATTTGTATAAACTTTGCAGTAGATAAATCGGAAATAAGAAATAATAAAATAAAACTTCTACATATAAATGAAAAAAGGTATGCTCCAAATTCTTAGAAAACACACACACACACACACACACATACACACACACACACACACACACACAAACCTACGAATTTAATTCTTCCGAAACTTTTTTCAAGCAGTTTATCTGGAATGAATATTGGATCAGTTTTATGCTAATAATAATTTGTTACTACAACATGATTATCACTTAAAATTCATATTAATTATTTATAATGGACAAATTTTTCTCACATTTTTAAAAATATGGAATGAAAATATAAAAAAACGGTCCAGATTAGAAATAATACAAGTTTAAAGTAGTAAGTTTCTATGGAAACTCATTTTTAAAACGCCTTCAGCGATCTCCGAATAAGTATGCGCTTGTTTCTAGTAGAATAAGTGTGTATTACAATAGCTAAAATATCTAAAATGCTACTGCCGTAACTAAAAACATACATAAATATTTTCCTGTATCGTAGGAGTTATATTTTTTATTAAGATACTTATTTTAGTTGCACTTGTTTTGTAACGGGTAGGTTTACTATTTATTTTGACATTTATACACTTAATTTATGTAAATGCGAGTAAAAGTCACGTATATTGATTTACCTGAATATTATTATCGCTCACTAAGCTTACTATGTTATCAATGACCTGATTGTTTTTTTGAAGATTCTTTATCTCATTATTGAAATACATGGACTGTGATTAACGTATAAAAAAGTAAAGAGTATGATGTAATTAGTGTACACGAAAATTACATTCAGACGGTTTTGATTTAAAGCATGTAATAAAGCATATTTATTATTTTGAATTTAAACGTGGCCATAGATGAGGAGCGGTCAGGTCGCCCAGCAGACGTGGTTACTGAGGAAATTGTTGAAAAGGTTTATGACATCATTCTTGCTGATTGCCAAATGAAAATGCGCAAAAGAGGAGTTATATTAATGTAAATCTTTACCATTTCTCTTTATTACCAACAGGTTTACTTACAAAAAAAGTAGCCGCTTTGTAAAAACTCTTCCCCAAATTAAACAAACGTTTACAAGCAAATAATCTAGTAATAAATGCGCATTTTAAATGTTAAACAGTCATCGTCAACAGATAAAGGAGGCGAAGTAGCAGATGCGAATATATGAAAATAAACGAGAAATTATAATTCGTAAATAACCGATATTAACGAATCGATATAAAAAGTATATATTACCTGTTTCAAAAATAAAAATATAATGAACTATTGACCGTTATCCGCTAAGGCAGTTAAAACTGAAAACGTAAAGCGAGCTTAAAAACCATCTAAACCAGTAAATATCTACCTCTCACTGACTATATTTTTATTTTATAAACGCTTAAAGTTTTAATTATTGTAAACATAATAGTTGATAAACTATTGATTGTTCGTAACTTCATTTAATTATATATTAAACAAATCACCACATACAGACGATACGACATTAAGAAATTAATCACAATTACTAATAATTAAATTAGGAGTCCTGTCACGTAAAAATAAGGATATGATTCACTTAGAATTAAATGTATGCCTTTGTTACATAAACTACAAAAAAGTACAAACATTTTGATTTGAAAATAACTTTTAAAATACAATATATATATATATATATATAAAACCAATAAATTCATCATTTATTCTAATTACTGAAAAAATCACTTTCTTCATTTTAAAGCTGGCACTGGCTGTCATTTTGGTAGTATTAGTTGAACCGACGGAGCTTATGAAACGACGGAATTTGAATATAAAAATCCATAAAATAATCAAACGTAGTCTAAAGTGTAACTGCTCGAGTGAATATATTCACGCTCATAGACTAACCATGAGGTAGGTTTCGAACGAAAGTACTGAATCACTTGAAATTACCTTTGGTAATTATACAGCACATTAACAGGAAGGATGAGGAAGCATTTCGTTTTATTACAAAACATTTAATTTTGCGGTTTGAAACTAAACATGCGAGTAAGGAGATGATCTTTAAATTCGTTAATTCGTTTAGTTTCAAAAGCCGGTTCGTTTCACAAAAGGCTGGATCGAAGAGATGACTGAATGGAATTGTGCGATCGATAACTGATAAACGCATATCGTTATCGATTGGAAAAACTACACGATAGAGACAAAAGAATTCATCCTTCTGCGACTTTCTCCCGACATATCCTTCAGCACAGTGACAAATACCAGAAAAACTAACATTCAGAAAGGATCTGTCCTTTATTCCGATTCGTGACGAATGTATCGTAAATCACGCATTAAACAGCGGGGTTTCAGTACTTTCAAGTCAATCGCAGGTGTAATTTTGAGGTCCTACAATGCGGTACGCATGTAGGAAACATCGGAAGATCGAGAGGAAGTGAAATTAGAAGAACAAGTAGCACGAGGGACAGCGAGGATTACGTTGGCATTCAAAGTACATGAATCTATTTAGATCGTGCTTAGTAGATTTCCTCCGTAGCAAAAATTTCATGAACAATCCTTGACACAGAATTCATCCGTGCCGTTAAAGATCTTTGGTCGCTGTCGATAAACCTGTCGATATATATTAATATATAAATATATATATATATATATATATATATATATATATATATATTAACAAGCAGTTGGGTTTGAAATATAACTTCTGAAAGCGATCATGCAACACATTACAATTCAAAAAACAGGTGACCGTCCGTTAACGAATATATAAATTATTACTTTTTTATTATTCATCTTCAAGAACATTAACTTATTGTGTTTTAAAATGACAGATATTCTTACCTGTAGGTTTTAGTCCTATATCACAATAGAAGAAGTAAAAAGTAAAAAAATGGCACTTTTAAGAATAGTTAGACACAAAAATAACTAATAATAATAAAGACCGCTAAAAATATGCAGAAGAAAACGATCACTATCTTAAATATTAACTTCCTATTATCACCCCTATTTGTATCTGAAGACCGAAAATTACATGTTTTTACGGTGAGTATATATTTTGTATTTCTCCTAGCGTAACTTGAATTACCGACTAAAAAGAATCGGAATTGTATCGTCTCTTATTAGTATTTTCTGAAATACTCATCCTTATTTCATTATCGCAAGATTTGTAGAGACATTGTTTGTTTTACTGCTGAACTGAAATAATAGTGAAACATAAGTAGATTACATGCACGAATTAACGGATGTAAAGGTTTTGTAAAATACGGGTTAAACGTGCGTTTGACTAGGAATACATAAAAGAATCGATTACATTTTCTGTTTTAGAGGAAGCCGTAAAAAATTCTAATTAAAAAAAAATTACCGTTCCATTTTGGGATATAAAAGGATTCCAATCGAATTAAAAAAGATTTTATTTATATTAAAAATATATTCTTTAGTAACTCATATTTAAAAAAAGGATCATATTATTCCAATTTTACATTAAAATTTTTAATAAAAAATCGAATTAACAATCGTAGTTTATTTTCATGAATACTTTAGTTTTACATACAAGCGATTCGGTTTCAAACCGCTCTTCTTTATAAGGTTTAAAAGTGGGGGGGATGAGAAGGGGGTTAATGGAGCATTATAGAATAGCGGATGTTTGAAAGCAAGAACAAACATTCTATTTGGTTTCAGTGATGTAATACGTTTGTGGAAAGTTATAAAAAGCAGTTCACTGAAGAACCTTCTTGCCTATCTCCTTATTCTATTTTCCTACTACGGTTTCAAAACTCTACATTAAGAGAGAAGTTCTATAACATTGTAACAGTACAGTTTGCGGTTGCAAGAAGCGCAATATTTTGTTACGTTTTGGTTTAATTAGGAATGAGCTGAGAGGGTGGTGCCTCGGGTGGGCGGATGTTGTTGCTCTACGCTCTACCAAACGTACTTATATGTCTACCACGTATATAAGCGTAGCGGAATAGAATATGCAAAAAACAGCCGGTTCTTGCGTAACAAAGATACCGCATTTACTCTTATTGTTAAATTTCGTTTAAAGATTTTACAGTTTTATCGTTATAAACGCTTATTTTAGAACGCATAATCAAAGATACGTTTCTATAAAGATATATTACGTGAAAGATAAAATGCTTTTCCTTTATCGACGTAAAAATAAAATTCATAATCCGATAATACGAAGAAAATAATATAATAATGAGATGTAAACCGACTTTATAACCGCTACGGTTTGTTACTAGTTAATCACATTTTCTAATAAATAATACGAGATACCGATATAGTTTAAAACTGTTTTATGTAGAAATCATTAATAACATTAATCATAAATAAACATTTAAACATTAATCGTAAATCATAAAGAAATCATTAATAACAAAAAGTTAGTATTTTTTTTCTATTTCTTTTACCTACCTGAACCGTTTAAAATACAAAATTAAAACTTTCAAACGACAAAACAACAAATTTTTTGATAATTATTTAAAAATATTATTTCTTCATTTAATGAAAAAAATGTCAGATATTTTCGTAATTAAAAATTAATTCAAATACACTTATATTTCATAAAAATTATTCTTTTTATATATTTTTAATAAATTTATATTTTTTCTTTATAGATAATTCAAAACTTCTGTGGTCTGAAATCGGCTTGCCATATTTTACTTCGAATATACGGAGTATATTCGAACTCGGTTAAAAATGATAACACAAAGTCGTGGAGGGTTCTGTTTCCACAATAGACTATACATTCTACTCTCTTTTTTCTGACTCCACTTTTGTTTACAAACCGGGTGACAGAGATTCCATAGGTACATTTGACGGAACAAACGAAGCGAGTAACGGCCTACGTAAATATTTTTACATTAATTTATTTATGTTTACACAACAAAAACATAATCATATTGCAAAAAAACCTGGTTATAATAAAAAAAAACTTGGTTGAATGACAAGTACAAAAAAATGTACCCTGCAAAATGTGGACATAGCCTAAAATACTTAAAACGGGGTTGTAATTACTATTTTTATTTAACTATGTCGATCTAAAAACGAAAATCAATTTTCAGTATTTGTAACATTCATCAAATGAAATAAATAAATAAATATAAGTGGAAAACACGTTCGATAAATTGGATTAGGATAGGAGAAGAGTACAGCATAAGGAAGAAAGAAAAAAGAGAGAAATTGATTTGTTAAAAATATTGATATCGGTAAGGGACATCGTTTTTCTATACTCATATATACGTAAAGATGACGTGTCATGCATTGAAAGATCGAAGAGCATGTTGCTGGGTCGACTAGTTAAGGTTATGGAGAGAGAGAGGACGAGAGGGGAATTTAGAAAGACTGCTACTGCAGGACATCCCAAACCAATCTCTCATAGCCACTTGATAAATGATCCTTCCTAGTAGTATTGGTTTTGAGAGAGAAATGAAGAGGGGATGGGAATAAGAAAGAGAAAGACAGTCGACGAGATGGAAAGAGAGGGACGGGAGGGAGAACATTATTATTCCATGCGCAACAGAAGGGGCGGCTTAGTTTTCCTTCTCTTCCCTTCTCTTTACCCTAAAACTAAACCTGCTGTCCTCCGGTCTTCCGACCTCTAGAATCAACAAATCTATCAATTAGATCTAACCCTCTCTACTCTTACTGAAACCGTCTCTTTCTTTCTTTTCCTTTCGCTCTCGTTCTCACGCACACGTACACGTACACTCTCTTCTTCTACCATGGTATGTCTCTCGCAATCTCCTTCCGACTCTTTAGCTCACTGACTAATTTCCATTACACGTTTTAAGTTTAAGAGTCTACGAACGAGTCTTCTCTCTTTTAAATTTAATCAGTTGTAGTGTGTACAGTACATTATTTAAAGTTTATTTTCCAAAATAAGTTACCTTCAATCGGTAACTATCTTGTAGGAAATTTAACATAAAAAAATTGTTTAAAGATATTACATCATTTTGAATATTAAAATGTTAAATTTATTTAAAAAATACATTTTAAAAGTATTAAATTATTTAGGCGATTAATTTTATTTTACCCAGACTTAGTTGTATGAAACTGTTATTATAATAAATTAGCGCGAAGAAAGACCGAAGAACAGTTTACAAAAATGAAAATTTCTTAACTGCATAAGCATTTCAAATGTTAAACAGTTATTATCAGCAAATAATATTTGCTGATAATGAGACATGCAATCAACGTGCAATTCTACGCACGCTGAATTGCATATGCAATTCAAGTTGGTCCCTTTGTAGAAATACCAACAAATGAATAAAAAAACTCTTCACTAACGAATAAAACAAAAACCTACCTGTATTTATAAATGATTTGGTGCTTATATTTACTTATAATAATTAATTAACGAACGAAATTCCCATTTTGTTTATATACTTCCTCTAGCACCTTGAAAATTAAATTTTGCAAAATTATATACATTATTTTTATTATATACTGTTCTGAAATAAATTTAATATTAACAGTTTACTTTTAAAGGTTTTAAGAAAATTAAAATATAAAGAAAGAATTATTTATAAATTATACAATAATTAGGCGATTAAGAAAAAAGTACTTAAATGAGGTAAAGTTGGAGTACAGAAAAAAGTAGGAAATTGGAGTAGCCTGCTTCGTTAACTTTTTAATCTGTATATCGAAGAATCGATGAAAGAACTATTAGAATTATTTGATAGCAAAATAGAAATTTAGTGTGAAAAAACAAAACATTACATTCGTTTATATCTTTACTTTGGCTGAAACTAGGATCGAGTTATACCAAATAAATCAGTGAAATATTAATACGGATTCATTGCAGAGGGAATTATTCGATTTGATATCAAATCGATTTTAAATTTAAAATTAAATCAAATGTAATGTAGTGAAGAGGAGTTAAATATTGGAAAGGAGGAATAATATATCAGAAGTTGAAGAATTTTGTAATTTAGGTAACAAAATTTCAACACATGAATAAGTAAAAAGAAATAAAAATATAACTTTGCTCAATCTAAGAGAGCTTTTATACTGAAAGTAAATCGGCCGGTATTAAAGAAAGATTTAACAATTAAAAAGGAATACTTAAAAAAACATTGTCGGTGTAATGGTAGTAAAACATGGACAATATGAAAACCAGAAAAATAAAGAAATGAAGTTTTTGAAATGAAATATTAAAGATAATATGAAAAATTAGACAGGTGGAATGAAAGGTGGACGGCTGGAGGAATCTCAACATAATGCTTTGTGATGTCAGGGCTAATACGTTGCTCCTGTTCAGCAAACAAGTTGATATAGATAAAACCGTTTAAAAGTCCATCCAATCGACAAAACTATCCTTTAATTAACCAAAAGGTAAATGCATATTGACTTTTGCGTCGACTCGACACTTAAATGCCCTATAAGAATAATTTTGAGTCGGTGTACCACATAGATTGAACCGCCTATGAAGTGCCGAGCTGCCGTGACAGATCTTTTTGAATAAATAATTCAAGGATTACACTACGATCTCGTTCCGGCTTCTTCTCCATGAAGAAACAAACTCCAAGACGGAAGCCATCGAGTCATACTACGAGGGACAGCATAGTCGACATTTAGCGCTTAAATGTTTCACTATATTACATCTTGTACTTATGACTGTTAAAATGTATATCTAGGTCGAGTACTGTAATTAATAGATCGTTATAAATATTTCATTCGTTAAACGGTTACTAAATAATTCGATAATTTGTTAGAGAGTTAAAATATACGCACAACATGGACATTAATATAATACGGTTTTTATGAAATATTGGATATATTTTAATAAAAGAGTAGTTCAGCAAAATATGAATTGTAAGTGTTGTTATACACAGTTCATAAAAGATGTACAATACGAAGGTAAAGTATACAGATAGATAGGCGGTTGTGTTTTATGCGGGCTATAGGGGTGGGTTAATATAAAGCATTGCTCCATTCAAATTTCAAGTTGATTTCATCCTAATACAAAAGGCGTTCGGAATGATTGATAGGAATTCACTCGTCTGGTAATATATAAGGCCGTGGAACGGAGCAACAGAACAGATAAACTAGAGAGTGTACTGCCACACCGTGCCGCTGTATGTGAGAGTAGAATGGTACAGACAGCTAATAAATAACCGATCTAACGTGTCATATATAGATATATACTGGTATATATGGATAGGCGTGCTTTAACCCCCCTCCGCTTTCCTTCGACCCGACGCAACCGAACGCATATACACACACACGTACGCATACGTATAAATACATACTACACGTTCGCAACGCCGATGTCTTGCACCCTCGCAATTCACAGCATTCTACGTAACTCCCTCTAACAGATCTAAAACCGTAATAAATTTACCCGCCCCTGATTCTGATACATTCTTGTAAGAAACTGTCTATACTTTTCAGTTATGTTTTTTCGGTTAAATTTAGCGAAAGAGTCTTGAATTCAGTTGTCGAGTAAGAACAAGTATAAACCGAACTATAGTAAGAACCTAGCATAAAAAATTACTTAAAACGTCATCTAAAAAAAGATTTCGATGTAAATCTTTCCTTTGTATATAAGAGAATCGTTTCTGTTCAACACTAAACGATTAAACTAAACGATTCTGTTCAACAGATGACCGAGTTTAAGAGTAAGAACGTTTAAGGACAGGAGTAAGAACCTTTTATTGTGTTTTTTGTGTGTCTCATCAACAACCACGTGCAGCGGAAGTGCGTAGACGTTAGTTCGGTCCGTCAGAATCAGCGGTTTGATTGGCGGCTAATCTAACTATAAACAGCTGTTCAGTGAGAGGTTATGTAGACAGTCGTTTTCCCGCCAAAAAACTTTATTTTAGAATTTTAGTGGTGAGTAGCTGAGAACTTCAGATTTTGTACTTATTTTTGAGGTGTGTCAAATCCTGAAGAAGTTATGCACCCAGAAGTGGGTTTCAAGAAGAGCTTGAAGACAAAATCTCCTCGTTATACTCCGTCATCTAGCTTTACTAATATTTCAGGTACGGCGATGGAGGTACAGAAAACAAACGGCTGAGAACTCTAGAAAAAGGAGGAGAGAAGCATCGCACACTGACAGTGATGCATCAGACGTGGATACTTTATTGGATAAGATAAACTCTCTTTTTGTGGTGTGTAAATCGCTCCCCTCATCCATGAGACCTATTAAGGAAGCCGTGCAGAGGATTGAGGATCTGGCTGTTGGTGTTGCTAAAGAGTTTGAGGGGATGAGAATAAAACCTCACTTTGCGAGCAAATATACGCAAACCTTTAGAGTAGGCATTGATCAACTGAGGCCCTTACTGGAGGCTGGTTCTGAAGGTGAACTTATTGATGCAATTGATAAAAGGTGGCCTAGCTTAATGTATGAGAAGGTCTTACTTGAATCTGGTTACCCTCAGTAAAATGATGAGAGGATCAAGATTTTTAGACTAAATTCTAATGGTGACAAGAACGGACAATTTGCCATTCATGCAATGTGGCACCTGAGGCAACAAAGAAGTTAAATGCCAATAAGCTTTCGTCAGGCACCCTTATAAGTGATTTCTCCTCTTCGGCTATCCTTGGGGAAGATGATGAACTTGACCACAGAAAGGACAATTATGTCATTGTAGTTGAAGGAGACGGTAGATAGGTGGTAGCTAACCTAACCATGGAATCACATCACGACTTGTAGGTATGATGTGGTTCCATAGAGGACATAATAGAGAATAAAAAATCTCAAAAGAGCCACCAGTAGGCCTGACCTGCCATGCCGGTATATAGCCGGTAGGCGGGGAGGGCCTATTAGAGTAATAGAGTAACGGACACTCCCCTGGGTGGCGTAATACCATCAAGTCGGTCCGGCCCAGGGGAGTAGAGAAAAAAAAACCTAACCATGGAACTTTGGCCCTTTGATGCGGACAGAGTTACGTTTTGTCTGAGTCTCTCTATCTGTGTTTTGAGCTGTGGTCGTGTAAGTACCTTCTGCAGTTCTGAGCGATTTGAATTGAGTGCTTTAGCAACAGTAGCATCTCTTAAACTTGACCCATCAATCTAAACTTGTTTAGATTGATGGGTCTTCACGCCGTGCAATACCCTTCACGCAGTGCAAGGCGATATTTGTTTGGGAATCCGCATCAGCGTGGCGATAAGGTGGCAAGGACTCCTGCTCGTAAGTCCTTCTTACGAGTAAAGGGTACGCCCTTAGTCCTACTCGCATTCTTTTAAGAACGAGGGCAGTAATCCGTGGTTTCCTGCCGTACGTAGTTTACGTATTGCTTTAATCGATCCAGTGACGGCGAAGATGTGCAAAGTGTGACAGGAGAATATTTAAGGTCTCCGGCTGCACGTGCTCGCTGCGGGCAGATCACGTTTGTGGGCCCAATTTTAGAGGGTAGGAGGAAGACAGCGAGAATCTCGTTAGTTTTCGTAGGATCAGGGAATCTTTGGCCATGGAAGGTTTCCCGGAGGTTAAGAAGTTCAGGCGGAAGAGGATGCCGGAGCCTGTGCCTTCAAGCTCCTCTGATGATGTATCGAACGCTACGGATACAGGGGCACCCACACGGGTTAAGTTGACCCCTGTCGTCGAGGCTTTCAAGAATGCGAAGGGCAGACTTGGCAGTTCTGCCCCGCTGGTTAAAGTAGTACAGTAGGACCTGGACTACTTATTTCAGTTTCTTTAGCTTCCCGGCAGCGTCAGCGTGGGGACGAGGAAGACAATTCTTCCCCGTCTGCCGAAAATTACAGAGGCGTTTTCTGCACTAGCAGAAGGATTTGAGACCTTAGCATCCCAGCCCAAGGAGGTTTAGGTTGTTCCTAAGGTAGTCCATTCCTCAGCGCAACCCAGGCTCTACGCTGATGTTTTGAAGACAAAGCGGGAAGCCAGTAAGATGGCGAAGAAGCTGGAGGTAATCCTCATTAATAAGGCAAAGAGCTCGAAGACCACGAGCAAGGACTAAGGTCCTTGCTCGTGGTTGTCGGTGATGCAACTGAGCAACTTGCCAGGAGACTGCCAAGTTGCCCTTCATGACAACCGGAAGTAGCTGAAGATTAGGGACATTAAGGAGACCAGCAAAGGGCTCGTAGTTGTCGGTGATAATAAGGAGACGGTCCGCGTTATAAGGGAGCCTCCTGCTGTCCAGAAGCTTGAGGTTAAGGTTGACCCCAAGCGTTTAAGAAGATCCCGTATCAAAGTACATGACATTGAACGGAGGCTCTCCGACGAGGAGGTTTTGTCTCTCATTTGAGAGCAGAACACTGACCAGGCCTCGTTCAAGGAACAGTGTAGGTTAGCATTCAAGACTGGTAAGAGTGACGCTCCACGGTATTACGGTGTGTTTGTGTTAGGTGCTGGTATCCACCAGAAGTTTGTGTCGGAGGGACGAATCTTCGTGGATTTTGGATCCTCTCGCGTCAAGAAATACCTTAACGTACAGCAGTGCTCAAGTGTTGTAGGTTCAGCCATAGGGCCAAATTCTGCAAGTATGCGTTGGTCTGCGCGCATTATTGTGAAGATGGCCACAAGCGTGACGACTGACGGCGAAAGAAAGAGTCTCCGTTTTGCGCGAACTGTAAAAGGTTGCGCAAAAGTTATAGGTACTCGGTTAAGAGTAAGGTGTGTGGTTGCTACTTGAGAGCTGTCGAGATGTATTTCAACTCTCTTGATGATTAGGTTCGGCCAAATAAATGCCCAGGGAACCTATGCAGTTCAAGTTGAGTTAAGTGAGGTTGTTGAGAAACGGAGCCTCGATGTTCTTCTTCTGTAACACCCGTACGTGGTTAAAGGTGATCTGCCAGGTTTTTCAGGATGGAATAAGTTTTTCGTTGGTGACAGCAAATCGTACGGCAGGCCTCTAACACGCATCACGTCGTTGTTAAGCTTGCCGTGGATGGTTTGGATCTAGTTGTAGTTAGCTCGTACTTTCAGTACAGGGATCCCAGTGCACAGCATTTGGAAAGATGGGATAGAATTATTAGATTGGTAGCGTGTCGTCCTATTCTTATAGGAGTTGATGCGAATGCCGAATCACTTCTGGGCACAGTGGGATCACGGATGATGGCGGCGAGTGGATCGAAGGTTTCATTGCGCAGCATTATTTTGACATTTTCAATGTAGCCGGCGAATTGACTACCTTCGCCGGTGTAGTCGGTTTGTGGAGGTTCTACCATAGTAGCAACATCAATGTTACCATTGGCAAGGATATCCCCGGTAGGATTCTTAACTGGTCGGTAGTCGATGATTACGAGAGTGATCACCGGCTAATAATTTTTTGTTGGGTAGGTGGGCTGCACGAAGATGTTCTTGTTCAGCAGGGGCGCTTCCTGCACAGGTATTCTGATTGGCCAAGGTTTTCAAATATTCTTGCGGACCGGCTTCAAGTTTTTGCTTGAAGTCTGGACGAGGTTCCGTTAGAAAACCTGGTAGAGAATTTCTCTTTTGCGGTAGTTGAAGCCGCTCAGCAGTCTATTCCCAGAAGCACGGGTCGGGAGAGAGTAGCTGGATGGAGGACTCGGGACTTGACCTCGATGAAGCGAACTGTGGGCCGGCTCAGCAGAGCCGCACAGCATGAAGGTGATCCTGATCGGCGTGCAGTGTTGATTGCCGATTATCGTTGGAAGAGGACCGAGTACTTTCATAAGGTTAGGTCTTCTAAACGTGATTCCTGGCGCTCTTTTGTGCAAGAGCAGAGAAATAAAGATGCAGTGTTGTCTATAGAGTACTTGGTCATAAGCGGAAAAAATACATTCTTCTGTCGGCTCTCTCAACCCAGGATGGAGTTGTTATAGATAAAGTTCGTGTCCTCACTCTTCTGATGAACGATATGCTTCCAGATGATACCGAGGTTGGTAAAACCTCGTATCATCGACGTGTTTGCAGGGATGTTCTAGCTTTTCGCTTTGAGAATGAGTTTTTAGAAATTACTGAGGTGGAAGTCCGTTAAGTAATTAGTAGACTGGCTAAGAATAAAGCCCTCGGATATGATGGTATCACAGTGGAACTCCTTTTCACACCTTGCCGGTGATTCTTGGTTTGCTTTTTTCTGAATAGGTTGTTTTTTTCTGGGAATTTCCCAGCTTGTTGGAAATTGCTCTTCAAAGGTGACTTACAGTGGATCCCACTGAAATTTTCTCTTACCGTCCTATGACGCTCTTGCCTGTAGTAGGTAAAGTTTTCGAGAAGATTTGTACCTCCGCATTAACAGTAGGTTAACTTCTAACCATATGCTGATGGTAGCAGCGATGGTGCACGCTAAATGAGATTAAGACTCTCTCGAGCTATTTCAGCGACAGAACTGTCGTCCTTCGTGACGGCAGCTTGGAGGTAGGAAGGATCCTGTCTAAAGGTTGTCTCCACAGGTCAATGTTCTAGGTCCACTCTTCTGAGTCGTGGAGTTCAATTCTCTCATGCGATTGCGGATGCCCTGTGGCTGCCGCATCGTGGCTTATGCCGACGATGGGTTGCTGCTGATCGAGGGCAATTAGCGTGCTGAGATAGAGCCCAGACAAACACAGGCATGTAAGTTATTAAAGTTGCGGAGTCTTCAGCATAAGATGGTTTTCAGTGGGGAGAAAACCACTATGATGTTTCTGAACGGTCGTCTAGCCGCAACTCGTCATCCGCGGGTTGTGATGGAAGGTCTTCCGATTAGGTATGTTACCGTTCATAATTATCTGGGTGTTAACCTCGATAAGAGGCTTCAATTCAAGAAGCCCCTCCAGTTTGTAGCGAAGAAGGCCATCGATGGTTTCTTCGGCGTCCGTAGTGTCATCTATCCCGATTGGGGGTTGATTACCATACTATGCATATTCATTACAAAGGTGGTCTGTGAGGCCATAATGTTGTACGCTGCGCCCGTCTGGGCTCATCGTTTACAATTTCAATGTTATAGGGATAGTATTTTATGAGCTCAGCGTCTTCTATTGTTAGCTGTTTTTGGTGGGTACAGAACTGTCTCGAGAGAGGCTGTCCTGTGATTGCCGATATGAAACCCGTTGACATTGCTTGTGTCCGGACTGTAGGATCGATGATACTGTGGAGCATCACCTGTATGTCTGTCCCCGATACGAAGCTGAACGTACCAGAGTTGTTTGGGAACTTGAGAGAGTAAACTCCTTCTTTAATCTGCGAGTCAACTGGAAGACTTGCAAAAATTGGACAATTGTGGCTGGCTTCCTACGTTTCCTCGCCCTGCGCAGGATGGCCGAGGGGATTTAGTAGAGTAGCACCCCGGGTGGCTAGGGACTGCCTGGGCAGTTGATTGGCCGAAGGTAGGCTTATTGGAGGCGAGCCACGGTTAGTTAGAATTTTGGTGATTACTAAATTTTATAAGCTGTCGGCGAAACGGCGACTGCACTGCTGAGGGCATGAGTTACCATGCAGGTGTGAGGTATTGCGGCATTTTGACGAGGGCAGATTAGAATGAGCAAACGACACTGTCGGTGGGATGTCGACTGCACTGCCGATGGCATGGATCCATGAAGCCATGAGGTGTAGCGGCATCTCATCGATGGTTGAAGCAAGTGAATGTCACGCGGGTCTCTGCGATGGCGCTGAGTGGGAGTCGAAGTCTGTCCGCCTTTCCCTTGTAGACCAGACCGGAGTCCATAAATTATACTGTACCATTAATTGAGTCCATAAATTAAACCATAATTAAGTCTGGGGTATGAACTAAATTTGAGAACAGTAAGGCAATTAGGACTAAATCCGTTTTTGTGAACATTTTGGTCGTATGATATGTTTAAATTTGCCTCGAATCTAGAGACATTTACAGAAATTGGCTCAATAAAAGTAGAACTAGGCGCGGGGTTCGTGCTTTCCCGAACCCGGTTAGCTAGTTCAGAGAGATACGAAGTAGGGCATTTAAGATGTCCGGACGAGGCCTACAGCGAAGGCAAAAGCTAAGTTTATGAATCACCGATGTAAATGTCTACCGAGGCATTTATATCAGGTATAGTTTTTGCCGGTGCGCAAGGACGCTGTACTACCCTCGTAAAGACCCCTGAGACCACCTTTTCGGAGGACTGAGTTCTCGGCGGAGACTTGCCGATCAACCTTCTCGCCTTCAAGGGGTCACCGTCCATCAAGTCCTTGGTCAAACCGACTGACTCTGGTATGGACATATTCCAGGAATTTCTTGCTGAACTTGAGAACCTTATTAGGGCCACTTCGAAGCTGGTTATTCTGGTTGAAGATATGAACGCAGAGTGCTTAGAGATTGGAGTTCTTCGTTCTACGGCTAGAGGATATATTTTAACAACAATGCTACGGGTTTAGGACTTGGTGACTTTGAACACCCCATTTGTTCCGAATTTACCGGTGGAGGACAGGGTTCTGTATTAGACATTACTGCTGTCTCTTGTGCCCACAAAATAGTTAACTGGCATGTTGTAGTTGAGAAATCATATAATGACCACAAACCTATTGCTTTTTCTACGCTGACTGATAGGAACTTACCACAGAAAAGAAGCTGTAGATGGTCTCCTTCGTCAAGACAGGTGAATCAATTTGCTGATTCTACTGTAGGAAAGCTTGGTGAAATGGTTCAATGGGACCCAAATGACTTTCAGTTGATTGTTAACAAGAAGCTTGAGAAGATTATGCCTAATAATTTACCAAATAAACGGAAAGTGTACTGGTATTCGAGTCAAATTGCTACCTTATGAAAGGAATGTTTTAAGGTAAGGAGATTCCTGCAAAGGATTAAGAAAAGACAGTCAGGATGTACAGAGCAGGCTGAAGAGGCATATAGATCAGCTAAATACAGGTTGTGCTCTGAGATCAAGGCAGCGAAGAAGGAGATATGGCTAAATCATGTTGATGGACTCGAGATGGGGGAGAGCCTACCGAATTGTCATGAAGAGATTTGGGGGCCTTCCCGTCCCGCTATCCAGGGCGCAAACTTCAAAGACTGTATCGAAGTTGTTTCTCACTGTTATACCAGAACATACTGAAATTTTCTGTACCTAAGAAAGATGATTTTTCCGTAAATGAACTTAAGTGGGCAGTCATAAGTGGCATTCACTTAAGTGAATGCCCCGGGGCCTGACGGTGTCTTGGGTATCTTCATTAAAATACTGGCAGAGAAGTACCCATGGAAAATTCTTGAGGCGGTTAACAAAGCATGCCAAAATGTAGCTTTCCTAGAGCCTGGAAAATGGCTAGGTTGGTCCTGATTCCCAAAGTTAAAAGGAGCAGGGGTCCACATTTAGACCAATTTGTCTCCTCAATGCAATGGGGATTGTCTACGACCGTATGCTAGCAGAAAGATTGAGAGAAGAGATACAGGACTACGGGGGACTTTCTCCACAGAAATTTGGATTTATATGTGGTAAATCCACCCTTGATGCAGTAAGCAGAGTGACTGAATGGGCTAAGGATAGGACAGTGGCAACAAAGAGAAGAAGGCAAATTCCACTCGTCGACCTATTAGATGTTCAAAATACATTTGGAAGTCTTCCTTGGTGGTGTTATTTCGGAGGAAATCAGAAAAAGAGGCATTGGTGAATATTTGTTGCCTACCATCCATCAGTAACTACCTGTTCGACAGGACCATTAGCGTGGCCACGGAAGAGGGTGATATCGAGTTTCATATGGAGAGGAGGGGTCTCGCAGGGATCGCTGTTAGGCCCCATCCTCTTGAACTTGGCATTTGATGATATTTTGCGGCAGGAGCTCCCGGGGGACAATACTTTGATCGCCTATGCGGATTATCTCGCTCTTCCAACTGCGGGTCATACCGAGTTGGAGGTTGAGACTTCTGCAAATGGAGCAATAAGGATTATCAATAATTGGTTACAAGCAAGAGACATGAAACTGGTCCCACACAAAACTTCAGCCTGGCGGTAGTGGGTCGTCACAAAATCAGAAAGATCAGCGTATGTGTTGACGGGCTCGGAGTGAACACCTTCAAGTACGTAAAATACCTTGGAGTTTACAAGGCGCGCAGTTTTACAACACACATAATGGAGGTTTCAAAATGGCTGAGAAGGTTAAAGTTAGTCTTGGAAAGCTTATGGACAATAGACGGGGACCTAGTCCCAGTAAGAGAAATCTCATCCTTACGGCTGCTACTTCGGTCCTTTTATACGGGGTGCCGGTCTGGGCTGATGCTCTGGATATTAAGAGAAACCAAAAAAAGGTGGCCTTGTTGCTCAGAAGAGGAGCTAACAAGATTGAGTCTGCATATAGAAAATTCTCCGGCCCAGCAGTTGAGGTTATTGCAGGAGTCTCCCCGGTTGTACCTCAGAGCAGTTCAGCTAAAAGGAACTTATAGGGGAATGCGGAAGGAGGAGGCTACTGCATTGATGATTAGGGAATGGCAAGCGAGTTGGGAAAATACAAACAAAGGGCTGTGGACAAGACGACTCTTTCTACGGTTGCAGCCGTGGTATACTAGGAACCATCGTGAGGTTTGGTTCTTTCTGACCCACTTGTTACCGGGTCACGGAGTATTCATATCTCCGTAGATTTAAAAGGAGGGATTAAGCCCTATGCGTGTATTGTGGCGATTTGAATACATGCGAACACACATTCTATGTCTGTCCACGGTGGTTGAGCGTAAAGCAACAATTGGGATTTACAGGATTACACCAGATCATAGTTAGTATTAACATCATGCTACGTGGGAAAGAAGACTGGGCTGCGGTTTAGCAGCTTGCCTACTGTATTATCAAAAAGAGGGAAGCTGAGCTCCGTGAGTGGGGTGCAGACTAGTATAGAGTAATAGAGAGGATTGATGAGTCATGATGACTCTTTACTTGTCAAAAGATCTCTACATCCAGGTGAAGAAACTGACTGGAAAGCGAGGGGGAGAGGGACCGCCCTCTGTTGAGTCGTCGTTCGTCTGTGCTTGCATAGATAAGCGGCGGTGATGAAGCACGGGGACTCCCGAATCTCTGAACTCAAAGGAACTTTTCGGGGACTAGTAATGTTCATCGATAACAAAAAAAAATATATAAGAAAAGTTTTCATACGACGTACATCAGGCGTTTATTAATGTAATTATGGTAAAAATTTAAATTATTCAGCGAAGGTAAATGCCCCTATAACCGGTTAATCTAAAAAGCTTAACCGATTACTAAATATAATAAACAGTTTTATCGTGAAAGAATACAGGAAGTTACATATATATATATATATATATAAAAACATAATTTTAAGGAATATAATTACTATCGGTCTGCATATATCGAAATGTCGCGATAGTTTGAAAGCCGTATTCAATATATGTACATCTCACCGCATGGACATAGCGGTAAGAACCCTAATTACTATACTTTGTATCTCGTTAAAATATCTCGTCTTAGGTTAGGAGCGACATCAACATAGGTGAAACTGTTGTCAAATTTTGCACAACAGTGCCAAAAACTAATACCTACTGTCAATATAATCAATCCCCCTACTATTTTACTCGATGTGTATCGAATGCTGCTGCTAGTTCTAAAAGTTAATGTCTAATACCGGATTAGATACATTAATAGTACCCGAAACTGTTCTTAATCGAAACAGATTGAACGACGAGAGATAAAAACAATAGAATATAATTAATAAATAATCTATTTAATATTTATGAATGTTTTCAACCATTATATAAGTGGTAATAACTTTATGGTTTCTCATTTTTTTTGGATGCTGTTCATATCTCCCCTTAGAGTAAGTTCTGAGAGCACTTCCCTCTGGGACTGGAGAATGGGCTGAATTCTAAAGGGCAGGTAAAAGGAAGTGAAAAATACACCAGCTCTTTCCTTTCTCACTCTCACGCACTCACTCTCACTCTCTCTCTCTCTCTCACACACACACACACACACACACACACATATATATATATATATATATATATATGAAAATATCTCATCTTGTCATAACTTCAAAACACAGGTATTACTCTTGCAATTAATAAGTGTGTAGATAATGTATAAAGTTAATACAAAGAAACAGCTATACTAGGTGAATATTATATATATGTATTATATTATAATATAATATTGGGTTATATTATGGAAACCTATTTTCGTTATTAATTAATCATTACCAATAAAGTAATAAAAAAAAAAAAAAATCAAAATAAAATAAAAAAATATATGGAACAAACGAGACCTAAAAAAATAACTAACAGGAAAATAATACTGAACATACAGAATCAAAAAAATCCACTTCACTGCCCACTTTCTTTGGTAAGCTTGGTGGGCTCTATATCCCACATATTATTCTTGAGATGGATAAGCAGTTTTTTGGATGGACGGCCGGTTCATGACAGGTCACTTTTTCTACATTTTGGTAAAGGCAGTAAAAATATACATTATACTAAAAAATATATATTATTATATATATTTATATATGCATTCGTGTACAGTGCAAAGATCAGGTACGACGAGCATTAACTTTATTTATTTAAATTTTAATTTACTTTTTTTATTTTTTCGTGTCCATTTCAAGTGCAATCTATTCTTCAAGACTTATACTTTCAAATAGTGAAAAGTTTTAGACCAAATATTAATGTAAAACTTTCTTAAACTTCTTCGAAAAAATGAGCGAAAATAGAGCGTGCTCGCGCAGTAGTCATACAGGGGGAAGCGGTTTGGAGCAGTCGCGCGCGAATAAAGCTGAATTCTTAACTTCATATAGGCGGAGTGCAAAAAAATCGCTCTATCTCGGTAGGGATGTATTTATATTTTTTACTCCGCCGATTAAAAGTTACGAATTCAGATTTATTCGTGCGCGACTGCCGCGAGAGGCTTCCCCCACCACGACTACCGCGCGAGCACGCTCTGTTTTCTGCTAATTTTTTCGCAGAAGTTTAAAAACGTTTTACATTAATTTTTAGTCTAAAACTTTTCACTGTTTGAAAGTACAAGTCTTGAAAATAGACTGCAGTTGAAATGGACACGAAAAAGTTCTTAAAAGCCAAAATAATTAGAGTTGCCTAAAGAGTCTTTTTATAAATAGATTACAATATCTCAGCAAGGAATAAACTAAGTTTCTTGCGTCACCACTCGTTGAATTTGAAATTCCAAGACCTAACTTTTAAAATAATAAAAATAGCAAAAACGTATATTTGCAATAAACATTGGTTTTGCAAAAAAAAACGGCCATTTTTAACGGTTTTTCGGCTTTTTTGTAGTAACTAATCAACCAAATTCAACGTTTAAGAGCTTAAATTATAATTACTTTAAATGTCTACAACTTTTATTTAGAACCTTTTTGCCTAGAAAGTTTACTTTGTCCTCCAAAATTGAAAATCCGATTTTCAGCACCTTAAACAGGCGCCATTTAGTCCAGTTAGCGAAAATTTTGTCCAGTCGCATGTAAACAAGTTAGACTTACCCTAATTTACAACGCCATGTTCTTCCCTAAACCCTATTAGTTTTTTAGAAAAAAATTCCTATTGACTGGACTATAGAGGGTTATCGCACTATCTCTCGTAAGGCTGTTCTGGTGATTGCTGGAGTGAAGCCCACTGATGTTCTCGTGAGCAAACCGTATCATCATCAACACCGCCATCCCAATCCCCGTAGTGGAAGACACCCACCTTATGACGATTCCAGTCCTCAGGCCCTCCTTTCCTAGCTCTGATGTGCTTTAACGGAGGTCGTCTTTATACTCTCTAACTTATTACAACTCACAGTAATGAGCCAGTTCTCGGTTGGTGTGCCACCGATGTAATGCCTCGATGACATTTACATCAGTACTTTTTGACACAGCCTTCACCATCGCTGTAGGCCTCTTCTGGACATCTTGACCCTTCTACTTCGTTTGAACTAGCGAACCGAGTTCACGGAAGCAGGAACCCCGCACTTAGTTCTGCTTTTAATATACCATGCCTATAATGACCTGCAGAAGGTTCGTTCCACCTAACTTGCCAAGAGTCAAAACGTTGGTCTTCAATCTCAAGCATACGCTCTGAAATAAGAAGGCCTTCCTTCTTGGAAATATAACACTTACTACGTTCCGTAGCTAGAATATCTATTTGTCTCGTGCCGCTCGATTACAGAGACTGTCCCACGCGAGACAGTTTTGTAGCTCCCGACAACCGCTAACAAAAGAAGATGCTGGGCTCGTAGTAGAACGTCCCTATAACTTTAAAATTACATACGATGAGTCCAGACGGGCGCAGCGTACAACATTATGGCCTCACAGATTTCTTTGTAAAGAATCCCCATGGTACGGAAATTCAAATCCAAATCTGGATGGCAACTCTTTGAACACCAAAGAATGCAGCAGTTGAATTCCTTGCGACAAACTAAAGGTACACCTTGAAATGTAGTCTCTCGTCAAGGATTACACCCAGATATTTCTGAACAGTGACATACCTAATGGGATGACCGCCTATCAAAACTCGTGGATGACGAGTTTCGGCTAAGCGGCTTTTCAAAAAGAGCATTGTGATCTTTTTTGCACTAAAGACAACCTTATACTGAAAACTCCACCACCTGAGAACATTGCATGCCTGAATTATTCTGAACTCTATCTCGTTCCGCGAGTTTCCCTCGACCAGCAGCAACCTGTCGTCGACATAAGCGATGATGCCGCAGCCACTAGACAACCTCAACCTCATCAAAGAGTCGAATTCGACAATCCGGACGAGGGGACCTAAAACATTGCCCTTCGGATAACCTTTTGACCGGGTGTTTCCTATCTCCAAGCCACCGTCACGAAGGACGACGGTGTTTTTTTAAATAATCTATTTAAAAAATTACTTAACGTAACTCATTCTTTGTTTGATGTTATAAATTAAGTAATTAGATTTTCCCTACTTAGTAGACATTGTACAAAAACTGCATTGTTTCACTACAGAAAATACGATATTAAATTATGAATTGCTTTATCTGTCTAAGCTGGTTTTATATTTCTGATGCCTGAAGAACCTTTGAAGAGCGAAGACAAATTTGATTTCACTGAGAGTAATAACGTACAGAAAATCCGTTCGGTTAATCCCTACGGTGAACCGATTTAAAGTATCATTTGTATCGTTATGTTGTATAATACTGAACGAGACAATTTTTAAGAGAGTCGTCTCAACATGCAAACCTGTTTTTTTAATGAGGGTTATAGTTTCCGATAAAATTTTTTAAGGAATCGATATATTCTGATTTCTAAAGATCAGAATTATAAGAAAAAAAATTTTTCTTATGAAGGTCAATAGAAATATCAAAAGAAACACGATTACGTAAAGAAAGTTTTCTCGTATTCCACTTAATTTTATTCTGTTCTCTGTTGTAGCCTCCTCTTGTTTCATTCCGAAGGTTTGGGGTTCGAATCTCGGTTACGTTTGCAGTTTTCATCGATACAAAAAATTTATTCCTATTTCCACGAACAAGTCTTAGCTTGTGGGGTGCATTAAATAAACCGGGTGTATGTGTAATAATACGTGTATAATTTTTATTTTTTTTAATTCTTGAACTAGATTAATATTTTCCCCGAGAATATATTTAAAGAGTTAAGTGCTTATAATGAGAAATAAATTATCAAAATTTAAAAGTAATGTGATGTATATGCTGAATAAAAGCCTAAATCTTTGCTGAATTAGATTATGTAAAAGTAAACGGTTCATTTGGCGATTGTGTTTGATAAAAGCAATCAAGGGAAAATCGGGGACCACCTGAAGTGTTTACATTTGTAACGAATAATAAGTAAATGGATCAATATAATTATTTAGACGTTTGCATATACACAGAAATTCTACTTAAATATTCACAGATATAAAATAATGAAAGCGATCAGTTGCAGATGGGTGTCCTCTCTGTGGAAGAGTCTGCGCCGCGGAATACAATAGACTAAATAGGGTGAATGATAGATGTTTTCTCCTCGGGCGCTCGACGAGTCGTGGGCATCCATTAGTGCTCGTGATGGGTCTGCCATACACGTTATCCATAGGAAAAAACAACAGCCTTTGTTTTATTTACCCCTTATTTACTCTCTTGTTATCGATTCAGTTCAGACACAAAAGAATAACAAATTGTTTGTGTTTTTGTTAATATTAAGTTCGAATGGATAAGGCAGTAAAGGACAGGACACAGGGTGAAGAAAAAAAAAATTAGAATGAAAAATTGGCTCTTTTTCCATAAAGAAATACGCCTCAATTCACACTGCCTTTCATTATATCAAGCAAAAAAACAATTCTCGATTAAATAAACTTTCTCACAAAAAATATGTCTATATATAATACATTGAAAAAAGGTTTAACTTTGTAAAAACAAATTTAAACGTGAATTTTATATATACATATATATATATATATATATATATATATATATATGTGCGTGTGTGTGTGTGTGTGTATGTACACACCAACTAAAAAATATTATTAAAATATATAATATTTCTGCCAGGAAAAAGAAACTGGGCATCTTGATCTATTGCGACTATAATTATGTAAGCAAAAACCAACAGGGGTTTAATAGGTATTCAATGTCTGATGATTAAATCTAAAATTATAATTTACTGAGTTATTTGTAAGCTGAGTTCGTTTCACTAAATATTATGGGCATGATCGATCGAAAAAGGGATTTGACTAGATTTGAAACCAGTAGCTTTGCGGTTTGGGAGTCCGGATCTGGCCTTTTGAGGTGCAAAAGAGGAGCCACCGTCGGCAAACATGAGGCGGTCTGGCGGAACAACTCTCGCGGTGGATTTGGAAATACTACATTTTTGCGTGCCTGAAGCGTTGTGGGCCACCGTTAACCGGGAAGCCAGACCTTAATCGGTCGACACATGAACGTTTCCGCATTATATCTGCGTCAGTGGGAACTGTTGCCTGTAGTACCGGACACTCTGGGTGATTTCGCACCAAGATCTATTGCCTGTCGCACGGCCGAGCAATGTGCTACGTTATTCAATAACCGGCATGCACAGGGGAATAGGCCCAAAACTATGTTTGCAGCTGAGTGCGCTGTTTGATGCTGAATGTTGTTACTTATAGCATTCTAATGCCGTGATTGAAAACGTTGAAAACCTTCTAAAAAAGAGGGGTTTGGAAGTCTTAGATTTATATTCTATCACACGCAATACAGTAATTTGCTCAAACTTGAACTAATATATACATACTTTTCGTTATAATACATATATATACATACACACACACACACGAGTATATATATATATGTATATGTGCGTAGTTAATTTTGCATAGTATGATTTTTGGTTATGTTGAATAACCAAAACCAAACTGAACGAAACCAAAATTAACCTAAACTCCGTGCTCTACTAAATTTACCGGAGGAAGTTCACATCATACCTCTTTATTTGTAAAGAAAACTGTTTAAGATTATTTTTACCAATATAATTGCCTCCAGTGCGTGTTAAAGGTCGTTTACGCAATGGTTATCAGATATTTTAAATAACTGAGCATATACTTAAAGTACAACTGTTTCTCCCACAATTGAAACTACTTAATTTGTTCCTCAGGAACTCTCCTGATATCACTATCGTTCCGATTCCGAAAAGAAGAGCTGCTGCATATTTAATTATTAATTAAAAAAATTAACGGTTGATTTTAACCGTAGCCCAGTAACCTTTACCGTAGCCTATTTTCCCTATAATAGAAATTCTTTAGAAACGCAATTTAATTTTCATACTGTTTATTATAAACGCAGATCAGTATTTTAAAATGAAATACTATGAGTAGCAAAGAAATACGAAGAAATTGGAGTAAACAATGAAAAAAAGTTGTGTCTAATGCAGTTTCAAGTTGTCGATACAGGTTCTCGAATAGAATACTCAAAGCTCAATTAAATTCATATCTACGTATCGGTTTCCGAGGTAAACAACTGATCACCGAGGTAAACAATAGTTACTTATCGATATCCCAAGCCCGACAAAATGCACGTGATGTCGGAGTGGAAAAGTGAAATTGTAATTCTAGGCGCCATAGTTAGTCGTGTAATGAAATCAGTACTGTTACAGAAAGAATGTTTGCTTTTTGAACTGAGACGTTTATATCGGGAAATATAAGGCGGGTATCGTAAACTGACAATTTATTGTAATCCTTTCTGTGAGAAACAATGCATTATACACTCGGTCACTACTCGAAGGAAGAAAAACTAAATTTTATCACGTTACAAGTGAACAATAATAGCTACATATTATTAAATTAAGCTCCATCTTGTTAAAACTAAAAAAAAAAAAAAAAGTTTATGATAAGAACAATAAAAATTTTTTTAATATGTATACTTTTTAATATTTTTCTGTTTGTCTGTGAATCACGCGGAAGAAATTTACCAGAATTTATATGAGCTTTTCCCTATTCTGACACAGATTTACTACATTACTTAGACAGGAACACGTTATTTAAACAAAAGAACATCTATTCAATAATAATTATTTCCGATGGTATTTACCTTCGCTGTTTACATGAGAAACGGCTAAGTCGCTCACTGTAACAGTTTATATAAATAAAAAAAATAAAAAAAAGTAATAATGAAAAATAAAATTAATAAATTTTTTAATTTGCAAATCTTTTATGTAATTATAACAATTTCTTACTCACCAAACAAATTCGTAAATTTTTCCTTCGCCTCTACCTCCATAATTCTTAAAATTACTTTTAGGAGCATTCATTAGGTTACAATAACATTTAAGAAAATGTTATTGATACGAATAAATCCATTTTGTTATAAATTAGAATATACAGACGGTATAAAATACAACAGTACAACATAGGTTTGTGATGTGTGTATCTGATACATACATACATATATATATATATATATATATAGAGCTGAGCTTTGGTGCAAAGGGGATACACATACATTGATTCTAACATGTATATACAGACAAATAAGAGCGGCAGGAAATGACGTCATATACATCATCAGTTCGCTCAATTCCGCTCTTCATTTGTCTCCATGTTTTGACGTTCTCCGATGAAAAACAGTCGGTTGGATCACTTATTTATTACGTTTCCAGGCTGTCATTTGTTATTGAGTCTGTATGGACTCGTTAATAATAAATAACGGAAAATACCCGGACAGTACCTTTTGTCCCTAGGCGATTTACTCACAGCTCATACCTTGGCCGCCCGCTCGCTAGCTAGTATGCTTGCTTAATAATAATAATAATAATAATAATAATAATAATAATAATAATAATAATTAAAAATTTTTTTTTTATTTGCTTTATTTGTGCAACAGAACAGTTACACAAAACCTTTGTATGTTGCACAATATCACATAAAGTCACAAAAGAACAGCCACAAGTCAACAACCCACATATAAATTAAAAATACAATATTCAAAATACAATAATGATAATAACAATTATACAGTCAAATACAAATAAATAATAATTAGAACTTTAAAAACGGTAGCTATGGAGTGATAATAAAAACACATAGGTGAAAACATACAAAAACAAAAACACAATATTACTAATACATTCCAAATAAAACAAGTTATAAGCAATAATCCTTAAAAAACAACAATAATTCTAAAATCATGAAAGTGAGTACTACACCAAGGACAATAATCCATCGCCACGTGACCCTCTCAAATTTTTAATGAAGGTTGTCTCATCTTCCCAAAAGCTTAGCTTATCCTGGAACTCCACTGCAACACTGGTACACCGCTCAATCGGAGACACGGTGGAACCAACCGGCGTCACAAATTGCCTAAAAGACCTCACTGACCTGGCCTGGTTCCGCAAGACAACATGGTAACGCGTCAGAAGTTTATTGTGCAGAGCTTTATAAAAGAAAATCAAGCCAAAGTACGTTCTTCTATCAGATAACCTAGAAAGGTCTAATCGCTTCAACATATCTTCTCTACCAGCGCCAACAAAACAATTTCCAAACTTAAAACGCATCCAGTTCAAGAACCTATTCTGAACACCCTCAACCAGATCAGAGGCAAAATCTCGTGTACTATTCCACACCGCGGTCGAGTACTCCAAGCGACTCCTCACCAAAGATTTGTACAGCAGGTTACAAGTGGAAATATTGTTAAACCGTCCACAAATCCAAAGGATAAGACCGAGGTCCCGGCGTGCTTTATTGACAATCCGAGCAACATATTCGTGAAAATACAACTTCGTGCCAAATAAAATCCCGAGGTCCTCAACCAATGTCTCAGCGACAATAGCGTGCGTACCAATCCTATAGCTGAAAACAGAGCTCGACGTCTTACGAGACAAAGCCAAATGTTTGGTCTTTCAAAAATTCAAGGGCATACAATTGCGGTCAGCCCACTCAACAACCTTGTTAATATTCAATTGTACCAACAGGTGATCCATACTATTCCTGATCGGACAATATATTTTGACGTCATCCGCGAACATCTGAAAATTGCACGTCAAAAGATCCCCGATATCATTTATAAAAAGAATAAAAAGAAGGGGACCAAAACAGAGCCTTGGGGCACTCCAGACTTAGCCAAGAAGGATTACTCAGACATCTGTCCAACAAAACGCACCGAAAAACGCCTGTCACGAAGATAAGAGGACAGCCAATCATTAAAACGATCGCTGAAGCCGAAGCCCTTGGTCTTTTATAACAACAAATGATGGGGCATCTTGTCAAAAGCTTTGGTAAAATCAAAATATATCACATCTACTTGACCCCTATGCTCAATTGCATTAACTGAATCCTGTAAAAATGCGGCCAAATTAGAAGCTGGTGAACGACCTTTAATAAATCCATGCTGAAATGACGATAACATCGGGAGAACATGGTCATAAACATGTCCAAATAGAATCCTCTCGAAGACTTTGGAAAAGGTACCGATGATAGAAATAGGTCTGAAATTATCCAGGGAAGGGACACCAGGCTTAGGTATAGGAGTAACAACTGCGTGTTTCCATAGGGAAGGAAAAGAAGAAGACGACAAGCTCCAATTAAACAGGGAAGTCAGGATAGGAGAAACAATCTCATTTAAACCTTTTATAACAAACGCAGGAATCCGATCTAAGCCGACCGCCGATCTAGCGTTAAGAATGTTTATAGCACTGGATACTCAGAAGATGAAACCATCGGAACGTCAAGAATCTGATGGTTGTTGATACAGGCGCCACCAGACGTAGTCTGCGTAGGAAAGTCCTGGTATACTGATTGAAAATATTCACCAAAATGCTGACAACTCAACCGAGGATCAGAAACAGTCCGTCCATCGATAATAGGGGCTGGAGTCCTCACATAGTTACACTTCTGTCGAGAAATATATTTCCAAAAATTCCTCGGATTAGAAAAAAGGCCAGATTCACACTTCCGAGTCCAAACAACTCTGGCATCCGCTATCGCATACTTAACATCTCTACGCAGCCGAGAAAATAAGAAATAATCATCCGACAGACCAGAAGATTTAAACCTGCGATGAGCAGCCTTCTTCCTCCTGAGAAGATTAACAATGTTCCTATTGAACCAAGGTGGAAATTTGGTTGACTTAGGACGAAATGCAGGAACATGTTTATCAATCGCTGCAGTAATTTTTTTTGTAAACCCAGAACCGATTCCTCCAAATCGACGGTCAAGAGAATATTACACCAATCAGAAAACCTCACATCGTCATACAACGCACGATAGTCACCACGATCATAGCGAAAAACCAGGCCCGTTTCCGCCACATCAACGGTTACGACTTCAAGGAACCCAATTTCAAACGGAGGATGGAAATTATCAGGGCAAACAAGAGCCTCAGCATCTCTAGTGAAAATCCTGCAGTTAGTCAAAATCAAATCCAAACCATTATTGCAGAAGGAAGGATCCGTTGTTTCGTGTGTAAAAACGTCCAAGTTCATCATATCAACAAAATCAAAAACCGACCGTGCCTTACATTTAGCATAAAAGCCAATATTTGCAGAAAGACTTCTAGTAGACCAGCACACTCCAGATACATTAAAATCGCCTACAATACAAATATCAAAACTTAAAATATCTACGTGCCTATACAGAAAATCAAAATATTGGTCGAGGAGACTTGAAGCTAAAAACGGAGCAACATACATAACACAAACCAACAAATTCTTCGTGCCTGGTCGAATTAGCTCAACCAACACAGCTTCAGGAAACGTCTCGAGGTCCTTCCTCCTCGTACACCTAATGCTTGATTTTACAAGAATAGCCGAACCCACCACGCTGAAGTAAAGAAACAGAATAATCCCGGTCAGATTGACATCACAGTGCTCATCGCTAAGCCAAGTATTAGTCAAGGCAACCACGTCGAAGTGAAAATCAATCAAGGACGCGAAAATTTCATCCTGCTTAGTCTTCAAACCACGAACATTCTGGTAGATCATCCTCAATTTATCCATCGCTACTGAGCTGCAATGCATCCTCCCGTGAAGCTTTTTTCCACAAACACTGCATCAGGCCTCAACGGACCATAAAATGGAGCCAACAGTGTACCAACAGGCCAGATCTCAGGACGAACTAAGTTGTCAAAATCCGATGCACAAACTTCAATTAGAAACGAGCTATACGAATCGTACCTAGTCTTCAGACGAATACACTGAAGATGTTGAAACTTGTGTTCCACAAGCAACTTGGTGATATCACCAACCCCGGTTGAAGAGTTAAACCTCGAAACAAAAAGAGCTTTAGTCTTGGGCTTAACCAAATCGCAGTACACGTCGCCTTTCCCAAAAACAGCTTTTCGAGACCTCACCCTTTTCTTAGGGTTAGACGGAGCAATGGAACCCTCAAGAAAAGACTTTACTTTGGGGCCTTTACGCTTCTCATAGCCAACAACAGTCCAAACAGTTTTCTTAGCCACATCATGGGAGGCTGCAGTCAAAACACCATTCACAGGGTTAGCGGATTTATTTACAGCGTCAACTGTAGCAGAAGTAAGCCCCTCAGCATTTTTGAAATTCACATGCGAAGCGTTTCCGGAGGACCTCACTGCATCCTGAATACACCCAGTATCAAAACTCCGCACTCGTGTCATGTTGCCATTCCTCTTAGCCACATTAACTACAGAAGCAGCACAGTGAGATGGCAAGGAGAGGTTAATCTTATCGTCACCACAACGAGGTCTAACTGGATCAGGAATAAGGTTAGCAGGCAAAAGAAGAGAAGAAGAACCAGAGGAAAGAACATCCTTGTGTAAATTTCCATGCCAGTCACGACTACACCTCTTATTTCGCTAATCGAAGACTTCAATTCAGAATTCTCATATCGAAGACGTTTAAGTTCAAACCTTGTATCATTAAGTTCAGAGTGGAGGGCATGAATTATTTCCAGAACTCCCTCGTCAACAGCAGACCGCAGAGATTGAAGCAAATCATTATCAGCAACGATATCGCTCTCCTTATAACAGCTATCAAAAACCACCTCGGGTGGATTCATTGAAAGACCCGTATCATTCAAAATACATTCAACATCCTTAACAGACAGCATATCTCTCCGAATAGAACCACTAACAGTACCATTATCAGATTCAACGTTGTGTCCAACAGAAGTTTTATCATCGATAATGACATGCTTCTTTATGCAAGAGCCAGATTTAAAATTCTTGCTCTGAGAATACAATCTAACCTCCTCCGCCGAAAGTTCTAAACATTTTTGATGATACCGAATTTTGCACACCACACACCGCATAACGTGATAAAAATAATAATAATAAAAATTCAAAACATAACAGATGTAATATTCATATTATTATATGATGTCGAAAAATAGATACTAAAAAAATTTGACAATAATTTGAAAATGAGAACAAACACAATCATTAATTAAACACATTCCATCAGAAAAACAAACAGGGCATATATGATACATGATAAAAATCAATAACAAGTTAACATACACATAAGTAACTAATAAATATAATAATAATAGTAATAATAACAATAATAATAATAATTCCCTGAGGTAAATCCATCTCCACTCTGGATCAGTAATATCTACGATCCACGCCCAGAGGTGGACAACGGCTTCGTACTTGTCTAAGACTTGTACAAAACTCCAAGACGTCTAACGGGCTATGATCAAAGTCCATTCTGGATGATGTGGTCATGGGAGTATAGATCATGGTAGTTTTTCATCTCGAGACTGAACTCCTCTGCGTGTTTGCCGGGGGCGGTAACCTGTGTCGCTGGAAATGATGATCCTAGTGCTTGAGTGAAACCTCGCCGTTGGTGAGGAAAACCACGGTTGGATGTCCCAACACAGTGCTTTGCTGTGTTGCCGGTTTGCTAACCACTGCCGGTCAATCGGCTCGTTTACGACTGAACCTTCCGCTTGCGGAGGGGACGGGTAAACAGGTGAGAGCCCCAGATACCTTGACAAGACTAGTTTCCTGTTTGGGGTGGATTGGGATCTATATCTCTCTGGTAGCCCTGGCGTCCGGATGGGTGTCCCAAATGTGTGGCTCCGTGGTGGGTGGGGAGCTAGGGAGACGAAATTTTCTAAAACATTTATATGGAACCTAACATTTAAATCCTCTTTCGGTAACCCCGGACACCCTTGAGGGCAAACGACCTCGTTCTGAAATCTCTCCTCCTTCGACGTCATCGTCGAAGAAGAAGAAAAGAATAGATTTACGACATACGCCGATAGTTAAATCAAAAGGAACTCCTCGACCAAAATATCTTGTTATTAAAAGAAACGATGGAAAGGAAACCGGTTTTTCAGACATTAGTCCCTTCGTCATAGCTAAGGAACTCGTGAAGAAAGCTGGTGGACCAGTTAAGGAAGCTAAAAAGACACAAGCTGGATTATTCATTGAAGCGCTGAACGACATACAATCAGCGAAATTATCACAGATAAAAGAATTGGCGAACATTGATGTTACTGTCGAAGCTCATGGCACACTCAACTATTCCAAAGAGTAGTAGTCTGTCGTGACTTACTTAATTGTAGTGAAGAGGAGATTGTTAGTGAAATGGCATCGCAAGGCGTCATCGAATGTAGGCGAATGAACATGGGGAGGCATGGAGAAGTGTTACCCTAATCTTCTCATGTCCTTATTTTTAATAACCCATCGCTGCCTGAAAAAATCAGAGCCGGAATCCATCGGTTGGATGTGCGCGCTTACATCCCGCCGCCGATGAGATGTTTCAAATGCCAACGTTTTGGTCATATCTCCGACAGATGCAATTGTGAAGAGATTTGTGCATGTGGCCAAGAAATCCATGAAGGTAAACCCTGTAAGGAAATCCCTTTATGTGTGAATTACGGAGGACAACTTTCAGCAAGATCTAGAAATTGTCCTGCTTTCAAGAAAGAAATCGCGATACAAGAGACGAAAGTTCTCAGAAAACTTAGTTATCTTGAAGCGAAGAAATTACTTAACGCACAAACATCGGGAAAAAAATCCTTTGCGCCAACAGCTGCGCCTAGCATAAATACATCTTCGCCACAAGTAATTGAAAGCTTAATAAAGGAATTGACATCAGTTCTAACTAAAGTTTTAGACAAATATATATAAAGGAAACTTGCTATAGTTAAACTAGTGCCGTCGACTAGTTAGCAGTCAAACGTATCGCCAAATCAAATAAACCATCGACGTCGCAATTACAAGGCATTACTGAGGAGATTGAACGTAACGATAAGAAGCAGTCCAAAGCTGATAATACAGAAAGATCGAGTTTATCAAAACTCAAATGTCCTCTGGAACCTCTAGATCTCCCACAAGGGGATCAAACACTAAAAGGACAGAGGGCACAGAAGAGCAATACCTCTGTTGTAGTCAATTTAGAGAAAATGGAAACGACAAAAGGCGTGACGGTGCCGCTGATAGTTCGTGCATCTTCGACGGGATTGCCGAAACCAGCAAATCCTGGTCTTACACAGGGCGCAACTCTACCAAACCCTGAGACTGTGTTAGTCTCACGGGAGGTCAGAGACTGCGGTTCTGTGGGGTTACAAACTGACCCAAGTTATACTACAATTACAAAAAAGAAGAAAGGATGGCCAAAAGGTAAATCACGCTTATAAAAGAAATGGAGAATATACTACAATGGAATATTAACGGTTGTCTCATGCCTGTCTGAGCTTTAACTCCTTATAAATGAGCACAACCTTACATGCGTGTGTCTTCAAGAAACACACTTTAAGCCAGAACATGATTTCCATCTACGTGGATATGATGTAATACGTACAGATATTGTATCTGATCGGCGAGCAGGTGGTGGTGTTGCCACTCTTGTACGTTCGCATCTGCCTTTTCGACGAATACAACTAAATACTGCGTTACAAGATGTCGCTCTACGTTTATTATCACCGGTTGAAGTCTCCGTCTGTAACGTATATCTGTCAGACGGCAACTGGAACACTGATGATCTGCAAAACTTATATGACGAATTCCCTGGACCAATAGTTCTGGTAGGGGATTTCAATGCGCATAACCCACTTTAGGGTTCACAATGATTTGAACACAGAGAGCGCAACGTCGAAGAATTTATGTCAAACACCGAGCTAATCTCGTTAAACAAAGGTACTGGAACGTTTTTCAACATACGAAACGGTGAAACTTCGAAGATAAATTTGCCATTTTGCAGTCCAGCATTGTCGCTTTCCTTAGATTAGAACGTGGACGAACACCTTCATGGAAGCGATCACTTTCCAATTATAATTAAAACAAATGTACGGCAAAAAGCACCAAATTTTATTTGGCGATGGTGTCCTAAACGTGCCGATTGGATTAGCTAGACAAGCAACGTCGGTATGCCAAGTTATACTGGAAACATCGATAAAGACATAAAAGTAGAAACACGGGATATTCTAAATTCAGCGGAGAAAAACATTCCTAAAACCAGCGCAACTTCGACGAAACCCAGTGTACCGTGATAGAGCGTCGAAATAAATATAGAAATTAGTGAGAAAAAGGAAGCGTTATATTTATTCAAAAAACTTCCTACCCCGGAGAATTTAATATCTTTTAAAAAACATCGTGCCTACGCCAGACGCACCACATTATCTGCAAAAAAAGCATCCTGGGAGGCATATATACCCTCCATCGATAGCAAAACACCTGCTACGCGAGTTTGGAAGAAGGTTAAAGCAATAGTTGGCCGGTCCGATAGCCGTTCATTAAACGCGCTTAAAGCTGCCGGTGTCGTAATAATCGATCAAAAAGCTATTGTTGAATTGTTGGCCGATCAGTTTTAAACTGTGCCGAAACTGTGAGTAGCAATGAAAATCATCACATCAATTTAATTCGCATCTCAAGAGAGCAAGCAGTACTAAACTTTGTAACGGAAAACTACCTTTTTTATAACGTATTGTTTTCATTCGTCAAATTCAATCGTGTTCTACGAAACTCCAGTGATACCTCACCTGAATATGTTGATATTCCACATGTATATGTCAAAAATCTTAACGACGATAATAAAGCGTGGATATTAAACTTACCTAATAGAATATGGACTTCGGTCTCATATCCACAGATGTGGAAAGAATCAGTGATCGTACCGCTTTTGAAACAAGCAAGAGATCCTTCAGACATTAAGATTTACAGACCAATATCTCTAACATATATATATATCGGCAAACAATTAGATAAGATGATAAATGCTTGTTAAGTATGGTTATCAGAAAGGTAGCGACTACTTTCACTGTATCAACCGGATATAGAGAGCGTCATTCTACGATTGATAATATGATAATTCTTGAGAACGCTATATAGAATGCTTTTATTAACAAGAAGCAATTCATAGGCGTATTTTTTGACCTTCTAAAAGCATTTGATATGACGGGGAGGATTGGAATTTAAAAAAATATATGAATGGGGACTACATGGAAATTTCCTCATGATTATCGCCAGCTATTTATTTCAGCGAACTATAAAAGTACGCGTTGGCAACACCTATTCAATAAGTAGGCGATTACAAAATGGAATTTTGTAAAAATTAGGGTACCGCAGGGATCACCCCTTAGCGATACTCTGTTTACAATTATTGTCAATAGAGTTCTACAAGCAATACCAGTGGAAATTGGTAAATGTATGTTGTCGACGATCTGGTGATCTATGCCGGCACGAAAACTGCAGTGGTCCTGCACAAGTTACAATGAGCAATCAACGATATTGTTGATACAGCTGAAAGGTTTGGCTTCAGGTTCTCAACCGAAAAGTCATGTGCCGTACATTTCTGTCGCTTTAGAGGAGCACAACCTAGTCCACGACTTACAATAAAGGGTGTTGAAGTTCCATATAAAGAAAAAGAAATTCGTTTCTTCGCTTGAGTCCGAAAAAATTCCCGTCAGATCTGGCGATTTTAAGTGTCACGTATATGTTTGTGTCAGACGTGAATGGCACAGAGTTTGGAAAGGGTTAACAACGAAACTTAACGCCGTGAATGACTCTCCTTGAAAGTGGACCACTACATCTACGATCAAGAGGAGAGAGCAGGTTGCAATAACAAGGTTGCGAATAGGACATACGAACCTAACGCCGAATTATATGTTGACTGGCAGCAATCAACCGGTTTGTGAGGAGTGTCAGCAATCGTTGACAGTCAAACACTTATTGGAAGATTGCTTCGTACATGGGGATCTGTGTCGTCAATTTAAAATAGAAGGAGGAATAAGGAAAAGTTTGAGAAACGAAGAATGTGCTACTGTTTTTTCTTTATGCAGCAGGTATCTTCTACTGTATTTAAATATAATTTTCGGAGGCAAGTCTTCGGAATATTTTCCATATCAAGAGAGGATATTTAGATATTCCTTTTCTTTAATTTTATTTTCTGTTTTGTACTGAATGGCACCTTTTATATCCCATTCGGATGTATGAGCTTTTCTCAACGACCAAGTGATTATATGTGTGTATAAAGTTTGTTATTTTATACTTTTATTTATGTGTTATCTTTTATTCGTAGTTATTGTTTTAGGAATTGACAAGGGCTAATGACCTTAGTAGGCGATGCCCAAAAACTATGAAAAAAAAAAATTCTCCGCAATAATGCATCCTCACATCCGTGCAACAACATCTAAGCACACGTCTAAGAGGCGGGCAACGACATGGTACTTTGGTACCTCCACTTATCGGCCAACGGGAAAATGGTCTTGCTCAGGAATTCCTTTTGGAGTACGGGATTGGCGGTCCCGAACTATCCAAGCTGGTTGCGGTTGTGCTTCTCTGTTTCGCTGCTTGCAGCGGTAGTGGGAGTAATCTGTTTGCCGACGCTGGGCGGAGTGCAGTCGGGGAGTGCCCATCCCTCTTCTCGGTTGTGGAACTGGTTTGAGGGAGGATAGCTGTGCTATCGTGGGTCAGGCAGTACCTGGCTCCCCGGCCCGGGTTAAATTTGTGGGAGACGGCTGACTGGGGGAACACAGGCAGGATTAACGATCCCAACCGTCTCTCCGTCCGCACCTTATGACATCATGACTGGCACATTTTAGGTTTATGGAGAAATTACCTTCCACACCTAACGTGGCAGAGGGTCCACCGTAAAAACCTTCGGTCTGGAGAACCTTTGTCTCACAACCGAAGTAAGAGGGTCGAATTCAGTGATAAGGAAGAGATTATAGAATTGGGGACGAAGAAAAGAGAAACGTATAGGTTTAAATTACAGAACATAGGTTCAGTACCAAAATATTTGGTTATCAAGAGGATAAACGGTGATTTTTCAAAAATAAGTCCTTTCGTGATAGCTCGTGGCATCTCGGAAGCTGCTGGAGGACCGGTAAAAGAGACGCAAAAAACTGCTATAGGGCTTTTCGTAGAAACAGTTAACGACTATTAATCATTGCAACTTCTTAAAGCTAAGAAAATCGGGGTTATGGACATTGAGGTATCCCCTCATAGTACTTTGAACACCTCAAAGGGCATTGTCGTGTGCAGAGATTTGTTAATCTGCACAGAAGAGGAAATTGTCGATGAAATACATAATCAAGGTGTTGTTGCGTGCCGTCGCTTAAACATGCGTCGGAATGGGGAAGTTCAACCCTCTGCATCACACGTGCTTACTTTCAATAAACCAGTGTCCTGAGAAGATTAAGGCTGGTTTTCATAGGTTGGATGTGCGTCCGTTTATCCAAACACCCTTGCGTTGCTTTGTATGTCAGCAATTTGGACATACGGCGGCAAGGTGTAAAAGGAGACAGATATGCGTGTGTGGTGAGCTGTTACACCCAAATGACCCATGCAAGGATCCTCCTGTCTGCGTCAGCTGTCATGGACACCATTCTGCAAGGTCTAGGAATTGTCCTATATACAAACAGGAAGTAGCAGTCCAAAAGATTAAGACAGCACAGAAAGTGAGGTACTTCGATGTAACGAAAATTGTGCTTGGCAGAACGCCAAAGACAGCTTTATACGCGCAAGTTGCGGCTGTTCTTGCAGCTCCTACGGCTTCTATAAAGTCAAAAGTGGTGCTGTCAGAATTGGCACCAGCCTTAGCTACGATGATCGAACGTATCATCGAGGATAAAATGAAGAATCAACCATCAAGAGGAATCAGTCCGAAGCCATCGCAGAATAAAGTAGATAGCCATCGCAGTGAAAGCTGCACCATATAGTCAAAATTTGATCCTACAATTAAAGCGGTAACTGAGAGGAAGATTGAACCAACTAAAGTAAAAGTGCAGGAGGTAATAATCCCCACCGAAGGATCTGCGAAACCGGAAGTGATGATTCTGGAAAAGAAGGACTTTAAAAATCCAATAGTGGAACCTCCGAAAGTATAGCCTTTAGTGGAGAGGGCGAGACAATCGACCACCCTACATACTCTCGCGGTAAGTAGATCCAGCCTGGACTGCGATGTACATTTCACTGCGCCATTGGAGCTAGTGTCATCCGACGCCGGAAGCACGAGGTCCTCCAAAACTTACTACGGGGGAACTGAAGACTCCACCCTGAGGACTCAGATACAATGGATGTCAAATCGAGGATCTTCGGAAGATGGAGAAAAGGAGTAAACAAGGATGGCCGAAAGAGAAACCGAGGGGATAAAATTTAACAAGCGATTGATTTTATATTTTTATGAAGAATTTATTTAGTATAATTTGTGTTTTTATTTTTATTTTTGTATAACTTGAGAGTTTTTAAGATATGTTTATTGGATGTTCACTGAACATCTACTGCTGTAATTGATATATGCTATTTAGTGGCAAGGGCCCTTTACACTATTGTCATTATGTGTTTGACACTATATTTTTATATCAGTGTTTACTAATATTATGTAATGGTGGTTTATCACGGTATTTATTTGATGTAAATTTTATTGTTTGCCAACGTTTTGCAAGAAATGGTTTTGTTTTAAAGTGGGAAGGACCTTTTACATCCTAGCCATTTTTGTGCTTCTTTTGGGGTTTAATCCTATGACAAATCTGTCTATTAGATGATCTTTATTGACAAGATAAGTGTATTGACTATGTCGCTAGCGTTTTATAACCGGGAGAGAATAGCATGTTTTTCTTTTTTCTTTTTTGTTGTGGAAGGGGCTAACGACTATACCTGTCGATGCCCCTAAAGCTTAAAAAAGTATAATAATGCCTTTTTTTCTTTTTTTTAACCCTCCCTCCTAGAACCGGCACCACGCCGGAATCCATTTTGATTTGGCGATATAATCTTGTCCACATGACCATAAATCTTATCGAAAACTATTCGTTCCAGTAGCTTAGACAAAGTGAGAAGTACAGATATTGGACAATGATTCTATATCAGAGCAGCACCAGGTTTGGGAACTGGAGTCACTAAAGCTGTTTCCAGGTGTTAAGGAAAGAGCCACTTGCAACCAGGAGTAAATAGAGGAAAGCACTGAAATCAGTATAGTACAGAGACCCTTAACTTTAAATGCTGGAATTCCATTTAAACCCACGGTGGATCACCTTTTAATCAGAGAGATAGCTTTCCTTACTTCATCCACAGACACCGTAGTACCGTAGACGGAAAAAGTTCCACAACATTCAGTAAGGTTAAGACTTCCGACAAAGCTCGATTGGAAACTAGAAGCTTCTGAAAAACTGACTGGAAATGATCCAAAAATACAAAGGATTCAGGTTGGCTACAGGAGCTTTCCTTACCAGTCCGACTGACAGTATTTTATCAGAAGCAGGAGTTATACAGTCGTACTACAGAAGGGAAACAATCCTGCTAAGATATGCAGCTTTTGCCTTGGCCTCCCCAAGACATATATATTTTTTCCTTTTATAAACATAGTTTAGCTGAACAGTTTCGGAAGAGACCCACCTTTTCTAGACCAGCTGGAATAAGGAGAAATGAGATATGTGGCAGCTACGGTATTGATCTGCCAGAAATTCTCCCGGTCTCCAGAAGAGAAGTCCCGCCGTGGTTGATGTCTACGGTGGAGGGCTGCATAGTTTTGAAGGGTAAGATAGAACAGGGATTACCAAACGTATATATTTCAAATGCTTTGAAATATACGACTGATTGCAGAATTTAAAAATTTCACCCATGTATTCACTGATGAGTTGAAGGCAGAACGGCATCAGAAGCTTATTAGTCATTCGAATCCCGTTTTTGGGGCTTATCTGCAATAGCCAGTGTCTACACAGCAGAGTTATACGCAATTCAGCAAGCTCTTCGTTATGTATTACATTACAACGAAGAAAGAGTGCTTCTCTGCTCCGATTCCTTAAGTGCAATCACTGATTTAAGGAATGGCTTCACGCATAATGATGCACTTGTTCAGAATATATTGGCTGCATTAAAAAATTTGAAAGATAACTGCAAACAATGCATCTTGACATGGACACTTCGCCAAGTCGGTATTCCTGGTAATGAAGTAGCTGATAAAATAACCAAACAAGCGGCAAACAGCAATGAAGTCGACGTTCCATTAGTTCTATTAGATGACTTTAAAAGATACAGTAAACAGGTCATAAGAAAGGAATAGATGAGGAGGTGGCGTGCGCTTAGTACGAGGCTTAATTTTAGCAAGAATACGCCAGTTTCTATTAAAGCAGAATAGAGTTTACCTCGTTGAGAACAAGTAGCCTTACAAGACTTTGAAAAGTCACACCAGACTTACTTCGTTCTATATTGTAGCAGGAGAACAGAGACCAATATGTGGAAGCTGTGACACAAATCTCAGAGTGAAACACATAATAGACTAGTCCACGTCCACGAGACCTCAGAATGAGGCACAATCTAACCGGCAAATTGGTTCATGATTTATCATATAATGAGAAAAGAGAAAAGAAAATGATCGAGTTTCTCAGAGGAAGCGGTTTATTGGAGCGATTATGACTCATTCATTATCATAAATAATTTGTTGAATTCAATTTAATTGTGTTAGTGGCTTAATTGCGATTCATTGCGTTCTCCAGTATTGAGTTTTAGCGTTTTTTAGTGTAGTTGACCAATTATTTAAGGATGCGATTAGCTTAGATAATTTAACATTTCTTCAGAAATGAATTCCAAATTTTAAGTGACAAGGGTCCTATACACCCTTGTCATCTAATGTTTATTTTGGATTTTATTATTTTGTGACTAGTCTGTTTTTCCGGATGATGTGTTTGACAAGACTGGCATTTGACCTAGTCACTTTCACGGGAGAGGGAGTGTTTTTTTTGTGACAAGGGCTAATGACCATAGAAATCGATGCCTACTTTCTTCTTGAAAAAAAAAAAATAAATAAATAATAATAGCTACAACAACGGCAATAAAAATGGCCACCACGAATTTTCACTCGCTTTTCATTTACTATTGACAGAATAGCTTACGGTATATCCTGCGAGAAATGACAGCGCTTTATCCGTTTCAGAATTAATTCACCGGCAACGTATAAATACGTAATACAAAAGTTTGTTGGATGTACTCTTTATTTCGACGTAAACTTTTACTGTCATCATATAATATCTGATAAAGATGAACCAGTGTATCGTATCTGAACCGTTTTAATAAAAAGTTTTTTTTTTGTTTTATTCATACTTCACACATTATTGATAAAAAAATAAACAGACTGACATTTTATGTACATTGTAACGTTTCATCAATACTTTCCTTGACATATATGTTTAAAACAAACCGACATCTTTTCTTAAAATTTAACTATAGCCTTGTCTCGGTAAAAAATGTTTAATACAAACACTACAAAAAAAAAATAAAATAGAAACACAAATTAAAATTCAGTCAAAAAATTGTGTTTTTATGGCAATAAACATAACTTACAATTATTCAGAGAGGATTGACCAACTCAACTTATATGATGGTGACAAAAAAAAAAAAATAATTTTTTTATTTTTAAAAAAATAAATCGTTCAACATATTTTAAATAAAAATATATGTTATATAATCATTTTTATAGAAAAATGCACGTAAAATCGAATTTTAAAGTCGAAGGTTGAGACGTGTAACATACTTTATCTCGCTCTTATCAGTAAAACGATACGAACGGAAGACATTCAGATTTATTTATTACAACTCATCTGATGCAAATAACAAACGGAGGTTTGGGCGAACTAATGAATGCCTAATTTTCCTTGAGTTACTTAAATAAGACAACTGTGAACCCCGATATCAATCGCTGACTGGAGACAATCTTTTTGCAAATTTCGAATTCAAATGTTAAAATATTTACGAATGAAAATCAAAATTATTAGGAACAGGGCTGACGTAGACCCTATATGTACCGCGCTGAATAATTGAAAATTTATTTGATACTGAAAAACCAGGAAAAAAGGTTACATGACAAAATATTATTATGTGAATTTCGATAAAGAGGAAGAATTTGATGCACGGAAAAAAATTAATTATCTTAAACAAGTTTAGTTTTAACCGGTAAATTTCAGTATCGGTCATTTTAACCATAAATTTCTAAATTTCAGTTTCAAGCAAGTTAATAGAAGGCAATACCTGTTTCGCGCCACCGATTGACAGGATTATAGAATTTTAATCACGTAAAGCCCACCATTTTGGATTTCCCCTCCCTTCTACAAGGAGCCAATAGGATTACAGGCAATGCCCATTCGATATCTTGGATTTCCCTTTCCACTCCTTTGATAATGGGATTGCACTGTTTTTGTTTAAATATATTTAAGTTGTGTGTGAGTTTGTAAATAAAATGAAGACGTAGCCGAGGACGATCCTAATCGTTGTGCTTACTGCATCGGAAGGCAAGGAGGATCCAGTCGACACCCATGCACCGGGACGCGGAACGACAGGACGTGAAGTTTACCTTACAATTTTTGGCGTGCGACTGAAGAAGAACGTAATCGTGTGAGTTTACGTACAATCATGGATCCGTCATCTTATGTCCACCGTCTTCGAATTCCATTTTTCCTTGTGGGATATTCCCTTCTTCCACGCAGAAATTATTCTTTACACATAAATGTTATTTTAATATTTCAAAGGTTGGAAGTACTTCATCATTAGCTGAAAAAATATTAATTAGTAAAATATATTTAAAATTTTATTTTGTGTGTGTGAATTAGACAAAAATAAAATTTTTAATCTCAATCTCATTTAAGAAACTCAAGGAAAAGTAGGCATCCATTTGTTCGCCCAAACCTCCGTTTGTTATTTAGATCAGATGAGTTGTAATAAATAATATATATATATATATATATAAATGAGTTGTAATCCCATTGGTCAAAGGTGAAAGGAGGGTGAAATCAAAAAAGGCTCATGGGCATTACCATCAACCTACTAGTTCCTGGAAGTTGGAAATCCATGATGGCGGACGTTACATGACCAAACAAAATACTGCGTTTTTATTGTCTTTGGAGTGGAACCGCACTTTTCTCTTACTCAACCTTTCGTAGAATAGTTTTTATATATTATTCGGCAAACTTTATTATTTTCAATTTAATTATTATTTATTAAAATTTTATAGTTTTCTATTATTAAACGGGTGAATTTACTTAATAAACTATTTGAAAACTTAGTAAATAAGTAATTATAGGGAAGTATAGTGTGTCGGGTCCAAAGAATCCCATTTCCTACCGTAATTTCTCCATGTAATAGAAGGTTCTGTATATTATTTACTTTCTTATTCCTTCATTATTGGAATTATTTGTTCTCTTAGTATTTAAGTGAAAATGGTATTTTATTTTTTATTCCATATGAAAACATAAGTATTCTAGTTCTCAAATGTTTTGAATATATCTCTTAAAAAGATGTAATCTAAATAATATTAATTAATTTTCCTCGAAAATAGTCTATGCAATTTTATATCGCGTCGATTTATTTATTTATAATAATGTTTAATTATAAGTCATATCCGATTAGAAAGCAGATTTTTTCTTACCGTATCGTTTTATCGACTCACTCATCGATTTCGGTACTAGTCACATCAGGAAAGGGTTAGATAAAAGTTTCTCCTCGTCGAGGTGGTAAGAATTTTTTTACAAAATCGGATTGGACCGAACGTAAAATATACGGAGAGGATTTATTTGTAGAGCTTTAAAGGAGATTTTTCGTTAAGCTATTCATCGATTATCTGCTCGTCTAAGTCCCACGTCGTAAACAGACAACTTTCTTAACAGAGGGACCGCTATACATTACTATTAACTTTATTTTTTTGGTGTATTAATAATAAGAATTATCTAAAAAAAATAATTATCCATAGTTTCACTATGCTTTTTCATAATTAATTTCGGCAGAACTTACCCGTAGTGGAATCCTGTTTTGCAGATAGGTTTTGCAGGTATGACGGTTTAAAGTGGTTAAACGACGATGAAAGCTCAACGGATAATAATGAACTTTCAACGTATATTATATTATATAATTATATTATAATTATAATTATATTATATTATATTACTTTCAACGTATATTAATATACAAAGTGTTACACTGTTTTTATATCCTTCAATTTATTTGAACTCGGGCTTTCTCATATCGATCGACGTATTCTTGGCGATTTCAACGAAACGTTTCTCATAACATTACATTAATAAAGGATAGAAACTTTCCGGCGTGACGTCAAAATAAACCTGTTTTTTCGAATCGATCGACCGGGTTTCGCTAATGCTCAGTCCGACAGAATTTTGATATCGGAAACAGGTACTTTTCACAGCGGACAATAAATATTTTCCACAGGTATTTAGAGATCAGTAAAATATTTGCTCGCCATAGAGAGACTAAAATACGCCGGTAGTCGAAGAGGGAAGCTAAATTTTTTCATAGAGGTTTTTTAAATTTAAAAGAAATTTACAGATTTAGAGATATTATACGATATAATGGAAATCGATGTAGTATGTAGAACCACATTAATTATTTAGACGGTGCCAAATTTAATTTTTATTTCAAACATCCACATAACGAATATCACCGGTTAACTTAACAGCCGCATCTAATTTTAATCCTGTTAATTTTAGGGGTGATGCGTGGGTCCGATAAAATGAAGGTCGGTCAAAACATTGTGATACATTGGGATTCAATACATCCGCTGCTCGTGTCACGTTACGTAACAGGTATAACGGTATTAGCCTATACGTAACCGATACCGGTCGGTTAGAAAATAGCACAGTGTAGAGAAAATCCATTCGAATAACCCTTTCTACCTAATAAACAACGGTGCAAATATTACGCACTGGTAAAGAGGGGAAGGTCAGATGTAATGATTTCGTCTGTTGATGCTAGGTTCGTTCGGATACCGAACTTGTAGCGGTAGTCGTACGTCTGTATCCCTATCCGTCTGACTGTCTGTCTGTCGGTCATCAAAATCACAAAATACTGTACGGCTTGTAATGAAACGCGGATTGGCAGTGTGAAATTTGCAACATCAGAGTGACAGCGAGTATGAGTCGCTACATGACAAATATCACTCGATTCATTTGCACGTAACCCGTCGTTCTCTCTCGCCGTCACCCGATTCCCCTTATCCGCTCACACGCACACACGCATACATCACGTACACAGATACACGATACCGAACCGATGACATTATGTACAGACAACCGACCGAATTTTGGAAATTATATTAAACTTCAGGTCTGCAAACAACATTGCTGTCCGCTTATCTTTCGACCTTCCGTAAAATAATTATCAATTTTAAACGATTTTGATTTCCCGATGACAAACAGGAACTCGTTTCCCGATGAATTTATATAACTATTCAACAAGCAAAGGCGTATATTAACATACATAAAATATAATTCTGAACGATCGTTATATCGATACCGTATAAAGAGGCCGAATTAAACATATTTGTTATATTAAACGCAGAAGACTACAGGCGTAAGTTATAAGTAAGGTAGGCGTTCGGTAAGGAGGTTTATATAAGAACAATTTTTAGGTACGATTGTCTTTGTGAAAATAGTTTTCCAAAACCAAAATAATGAAATTCGGTCGGTTTTATAAAACTTGAGAACTGTGATTATAAGCCGTAAAATTATAATATATATGCAAAATAATAGGAAAAATACGAAAATGTTAAAAGAAATTGCAGTTTTTATCCGATACCTATATGCCATCTAATACCGTCAATATGTTATAATGAATCTAAGATAAAAGATATATTTAATTTTAAGGTAAAAAACCAGAGTAGTTTTTAGCGACAGAGGATAGAATTCTACTAAATTTTCTTGATATTTTTTCTTGAATTTATTTTTCGGGATTATTACTTCGGTAAAACGAGATGTTTGAATAAAATCATTAAATCTATTTGTAAGAATAATTTAGTGATTTTAAGTATTTGCATTGATCAGGACCAGAATTTCGAGTTAATCTTGAAAATCGATACGATATATTATTGATCGGTTAATTATTGATCGGCGTCATTATCATGTAGTTAAATAATAGGGTAGCAATTAGTTAGCTATAAAATATTATAAATAATATTTGTAAAAGTAAAAAAAAAAAAAACATTAATGCATTAATAAATTTATGTTAAAGCCATATATATATATATATATATATATATATATACACACGCGTGAGAGAGAGAGAGAGGGAGAGGGAGAGTAAACGTGTGTGTGTGCGCGCGCGCGTTGTGTTAAAGTTAGTGTGGGTGTAAAAGAGACAAAAGGGTACTACATTAAATACAATATTCAAAATAACATTTTACATTTGAGGTTTACGAACGAGTCATTCATTCGACAATGAAAACAGGAATAATTAGATAACAGGAACCTTCAGAATGTAGACTGCTTTTCGTTGACAAAGTTTGTCGTTCTGTCAAGTATATTGATCACTGGCAAGCGCAGATAAAACTTGAAACAGAATTCGAAAGGCGTCATCGAGAAATGGAACCGAAGTTAAAGAAGGTGGGGTAACTTTGCTTCGTCAAATTACATCAAACTTGTCTTTCATCTCTTCTTCGAAAGAAAAGAGTGTAGTGAATCTTCAAGAAGAGCCAAGAAGAACGTGTGCTAAACTTACAACTTATAGCGTACAAATAGCTCTTACTGTCAACCTTAAAACAATGCCGTTAAAACACACAACAGATTACGTGCAGAAACAAAAAGGAAAAAAAGGGGGAAAAACGACATACATAATGGCATTATAATTAAATACATTAGTATAAAACACATTGCCGTATCTTAAAAGTACGTACACACACACACACACACACACACACACCCATACAAATACATGAATTTTCGTGAGAGAGAGAGAGAGAGAGTGTGTGTGTGTGTCAGAGAGAGAGAGAGAAAGATCGCACGCACAAACGAACTGAGGAAATATGTTTTACAATTAACTGTTAGGTTTCCACATTAAGAAAAAGCTAACTAGTTTAAAATTTAACTATTCCATCAGTTAAGACGTTTATAATTAGTTTACCCTTACTACCTTACTATTTTCCTTGTTTATTTATCTTTTTTCTGTCTAAGGACAAATGAAAAACAGTTTTAGGCTGGTTTGACAAACCAGAAAAAAATATTTTCGAACAAAATATTACAAAATTAGAAATTCAATCCTGTGCAAATCCATTCTTAATGCGTTGAATGACCGGATATCATTCAAGAATATACGACGCCGTTTAATTTATTTACTCTATTCGTATTATCCGGCTATTCGTAAAAAACCCCTCCTTTTGAAAAAAAATTCCAACCGATCGGTTGAAGTTATAAAACGATAGAAAAAACTTATAAATCCTATTTATGTGGACGCTTAGAACTTTAATGTAGTGAAACTGTAATAAGCTAAAAAAAATTGTACGATTCGTTTGTATATTTATTTAAAATTATTCACATAATAAACTCACTCGATTTACAAAACCAATTTCTACAGCTAGGGATGTTTTGTTTAAAAATCGAAATTTGATATATAATAATACTTATAAACTAAAAAAAACATGTACAAATAGAATATTTGTTGAATATAATTTTTTTCGAAGTATAGCAGCGCCTCAATATTTCCCCGATCCGTTAATCTGTTTCAATTTTTTTCAGAATTTTATGCAATAAATTCTCCTAATAGAAGAAGCTATCGTAATAAAATTCATGATTTTTAAATGAAAAGAACCTTGTGCTACAAAGACATCGATACTAGATAGGTCAGAACTATCTAGGAGAACTAGAATTTTTTAACATCCAAACCCCAAGAAGTAAAAAATCGGGAAATATTTCAACAGGAAGAAATAAGAAATTTTTTACCACTATATAAAAGCAATTAAAGAGACCGTAAATCCGGTAACAAATGCTAAATGAATTAAGAGTATAAAGTACTATTCTCAGTCACAGGCTAATTGACATTGTTCGTTATCGCTTTTAAACTTCCATGAGTACAGTAACGCCAACTGCCACAAAGAATTTATTGAACTGATAGTAATGCGAATTTAAAATTGTTTGTTTTTCCTCTTACATCTGCACGTACATCATACAAAACTAAAAAAATTATAACTTTTTACTTTACACTGTTTCCTCCACTTTTAAGATATTAATATTCTTATTTTTCTTCCTACAAACGGTTTAGTGATTTATTCAACAAAAATCAAATCATTAAAATGTTAATAAAAAGTTTTAATTGTTATAACTTTAAATTTAAAAATTAATAACTGCAGTAGTTGAAATCAAAAATTAAAACTTATTTCAATTATTGCATTAATTAAATTATAATTAAAACAGTTGATCTATTGAAACAGAACGATGTTGAAAAACAGATCTGTTTTTGCCATGATAATAAAACGATGGATATGATACCGAACACATACGTATGTTCAGTAATAAGTATGATTATTTTAAAAAGTTTTACGGTTGTATTACGTTATGAGGACAAAGTTATAGAAAAACGTTCAGGTGGATAGATTCGTATTATTAATTGGAAGTCTTGAAATATTTCGCGCTGCTTCGTAAAATTGGGGTTTAACTTTGCGTTCCTTCTTTGTACAAAGTGAGTTTACCTGTAGCTTATTACAACTTTGAACCGCTATAAGAGTACTTGCTGTTTATTAGAATTTGACAACAGGGCGACCACAAACGGTCGACTACGGGATAATTAACCCTCCGTTTCACCCCGACAATACGAAAATTAATTGATCTACATCAAAGAATTTTGTTTTGAAGACTGAAAAGGATAGGGAGGTCGAAATCTTGCTCCTCTTCATTTTGAAACTAAGACAAAAACAAAATCATTATTTGCCTACCTCATTTATGATTTAAAATAGGTTTTTAAAGCATGTTTGTACATAAGTGAGTAGTAGGTTATTTTCATGACTTATTCGGTTATTAAAACTCAATTAAAGAGAGATATAAAATAAATATTATTTATTTATTTTATATCTCTCGGTTAAGACTTGTCTAACTTGGAAAATTACAGAATAATAAAGTATTTTTGTCTCTTTCAGCCGGTCTAATTCAAAGTTTCCTTTTATTCTTTAAACGGAATGATGAAAGCCGATAACAAATAGTAAACGATTCGCTTTCAAACCGAAGAAACATTTTCTTCCAAATATTTTCGGAACCGATTACCAGCACCTTCTTCAGTGAACTGTCCGGTAGCGATGTTGTATACGACACCCGCATGACAAAGGTTACGAAATCCCCCAAGTGTGTAATTGAATAACTTCAATTACTAGCGTAAATTTAAACGTGTCGTTTTATCGGAATGCGTGTAAATTTTATATCGCTCGGGAGTTGAGAACTCAGTTTTTCAATATTATATGTAAAATTCAAACGTTGTAGTTAATATCTACGCATGCCTCCTATATTTATGACATTTGCAATAATTGATTTTATTGTTGTGCGCAACACCTGTATGTCGGCTTCTTGTATTAAACGGGTGATATGCGTCCGGCCTGGCAGAAATGGTAAAGTCGAATTTGACAATAATTTAATAATTAAACAGAAAATTCTTTCTTTCAGATCATTAAAATACTCTAAAAAGTATAAGATAAAAATGTTATCCACCACTTTAGCAAAATTCATCAAAAATGATAGTCGATCTTTCAAACGTATACCGTAGGCAGTAATGAACGCATTTTCTGAAATAAACATTTAAAAAATTACGTAGCGTTTAAATGTAGTCGGTTCAAACTAGTATATTTTCAATTATTCTTAATAACTGCGATATTATTTTTTCGATTGTTTTTAACTATCCTGTTATTTACGAGTACAAATAATAGAAGAAGATAAAAACTGTAATCTACATTTTACAGACGTGATTATTCTAATTAAAAATTATTAATAAAACAACATTAAAGTCATGCGACCGATATTATTCTCATTTCACACTCATTTTTAGCAAAAATAAATATGTAGAAATATTACGAAAACGCTTAGAAAAAAAAGATTAAACGATAATTAGAAAATTAATGCGATACGGTAATAAACGAATCGAAACAAAAAAAAACGATGAAAACAAAATTGTTATTAGTTATAGTGACATGTTTAAAATAAATAAATTTGTACAACTTTTAATACATTTTATCATAAAACGACATAAGGTGGTATACGCCTGTAAGCGATTATTTTCAACCTGAGCCAATTCTTTCTGATAGATATGTTTAAGAAATATTTTCACACTAAAATAACTATTTTAAAACATTCTTAAGGCGAAAGGCTTTACATTATAAAGCTTATTTTTGGTTTATAATAAGTACGGGATGTAAAGCTTCTCATTCAATCTGCCAGAAGATTATTCTACTTTTCTCAATAAGTCGGATGTTTACTTTGTAATTTACTCAACATTTCAAAAACTTATTTGTATATTACAAAGATTAAAAAGTAATTTAAAAGTACAAGAAAATAAAATAAAAGAAACGACAATTCCTGATACCTTTAAAAAGAAATAAATTTTATTCGTTTATATTACCTGAAAATAGAATTAGAATGTTATAATTCTTGCGACCGTGCGAAAATTTAGTACGGATCTACTTTCGACGTAATTATGTATATATAAAGTAATCGGTACAACAGAACGACGTTCACATAAATTTCGGTCTATTTTTCTTCCTGCTGTTTTTTTTTTTTTTAAACTGGTCGCTTAACTACGTAGGAAATGTTAACAAACGGTTTACATAAAATTGGATTAAAGATAAACCACATTAGTCGGTCGAAAAATTTTTAAACAGTACTAACTTAATAAACCTGAATTTTCTACATCCTTTACCGTTTACAATAGCATGTATTTAAAAGCTTTTCTGTTAAAGCTTGCAAATTTTTATTATATTTTTGTGGATTTTATTTATTCTCATATTTTCATCAATATTATTTCATCGGTTATTTTTATATAGTAATAATATGGATTATAACACTTCATTTTATGTTTATTGTTTGAAATTTTGCGATAATGTAAGTTTTCATCCGGTTTTCCCTGATTCTTATAGGGGAATGCAGGTGGAGCTCCTTTTTTTTAATGAAACGGTTTACTTATCTACTTCTGACCTCATTTATACAATTTATAGTCGGTTACTTATCTTAATAACACATTTATTAATTTTTTCATTACCTACAATATAAAATACAATCGAGAGATAAACGATATTTTATTGGAGTCTTCGAAGATGCCGCAGAAAAAGGGTTTTCTATAGTAACATGAAATTAATGAAAGGCCGATGAATACTTTTATTTCTTTTTTCTTTTTTTGTACTCGATGCCGTAAATCAGCCAGCAGCTCTTCTTCATACGCATCACGATTGAACTTTCTTATCTAAACAATTGCGATTAACAGTCTTCATTATTATTATTATTATTATTTTCACCGCATAAGCTTAAAGGTTGGGTGTGAAAATATAGAATACGATAGGAGTATGATATTTGATTTATACATTTAAATTTTAATTTTTAGGGTAAAAAAATAAAGCCAAAGTATTTAAATTATTTTTCTTGGGAATTGATTTGATTCTTCAAAGCTAATAGTCGGGAACAGAAACTATTTACTTTAAAGGAAAAAAACATAAGAATCATTTGCGATCTCTGTAGCATACACTTTCATTGAACGGTAAAAATTTGGCATTACATTCTAAAATAAATTGTAAGCTTCACGTGCATAACCTTTATTTTGTATGGACTTTCCTCTACGGTAGCACAATTGATATTATAACACAAAGAGAAGCTAAATCTGAATACGAGACCAAGTTCGCGTACGGGTTTTAGAAGTATATTTATGGAATTACATAATAGTAGTTTGTTAAATACAAAGGTGTATAGTTTTTCGTGATAAAAAATTGTAATTATCGTTTATTACTGTTAGTAAAGAATTAAATTTAAATATTAGAAAATGAAGCTCACGGTGAAATACCGGTCGTTAAAAGTCACGCGACCAGATACTTGCACGTTAAATAATATTGAATAATGTCAACTTCTGTTGACAAGGAAATTTTAACGAAATGTGTCGGTAATGATGTCGGAAAACCTAATAATAATAATCGTTCATTCATTACCGACAAGGGAGTCGTCGTTTAGTGTGTAATAAACAGAGATATCCTTCCAACAGCTCCAGAAAAATATGATAGAAATTTTATAATTATTTTAGATAAAATTGCTATTTTACCGAGGAAGTACGGTTCTAAACCGCTGGATACGCAAGTAGACAAAAGAGCATAATTTGAAATTCTGAGAACCCGCATGCCTTTTACGTGTAACTTGTTCTATCACTGAAAATCGGAGTTAAGTATCGCGTATCTCATAAGATAATTATCGGTAGTTTCTTAGAGAAAGTGATGTCTGAATATTATAGAGAAATTATCCTGTGAATCAGAGCATTACTCCAGCCTGATAACAGGTACTATCGGATAGAATAAGGTGAAGCAATATGTGACTCAAAAGGTAAAAACATCACGCGATTTTTCTGGCACCTCTTAATTTATCGCGGTTTATGACTCGTTTGATTTCAAGATCTTTCTCCTCCCAAATTTTATGTGATCATTTAAAAAAAATATCATACATTTGATAAATTGAAAACAAATATTCAAACTTCATTACTACATTTCTGGTAAAAACAGGTTTCAACTGACATTAAAAGTTCCAAGGATATGTCTAGGTACCTAGCGGGCGCTTACGATATTTATCGCTGACAAGAAAAAATAACGAAAAGGTTACTGTAACTTTAATACGGCTGTAGGTTGATATAAACTTTTTCTCCAGAAAGGTACATTTTGTAAAAAAGAATTATGGAGTTTATGGTGTGGTACTAAGTACGCGCTAAATTTACTGTCTTTGGAATTTCTTTATTCTTCAATTTTTCACCCTGCTTATTATTATTTTTTTTCATTCTGTGCGGGACTTGCATATGTCCATCTTTTTTTAACGTGCATTTCTCCGCTACAGCTGAACTATTTCTTAACGTTATCCAATTATGTTTCATAAGAATACTATGAAGAACCGATATCCAACTTTTTACTAACGATTCTTGGAAAATTATGAGTCAAATGCGCAGAAAAGCTTTTTTCCAGTATCAGAAGATCATCCTAAAGGAAATATTCTTGTTTTGAAATTTTCTAATAAACGTTACGAATAGGTATTTGAATACCACGTGAAGTTTTGCGAATTAGGTATGTAACTAAACGAAAAGGATTTTCTTTTCAATGGAATGAATATTCATTTCGGTCGCTCTGTCGGTACAGCAACGCATCGGTAAATCGAATGTTCCAGATTCGATCTCAGTTATGACTAGGCGTTTTTCAGCACTAATGTTTATCTCGTTAATCGAATTTAATATATTGGAATCGGAAACAAAACTTAAATAAAATAAAATAAAAATTTTGCATTTAGATATTCAGCCGCTTTTAAATTACACAAAAAAATTATCTAAACGAACAGCAAAAGATTACTTCCGTATAAAAAAGACTTATAAAAATGAATGTTGCGGTAAAAGAGAAAAAAAAGAACACCTTTAATCGATGTTAAACAACTTTTTTTACTTACATAAAAAAAGTATTTTAATTTAAGAAATGAATCTTTTAAAATCCCAAAGGAAACCCGAAACGGGGACCTTTAAAGATTTATGTTTGATTCCCTGTTTCGATGCGGCTTTTCTTTATACAAAGATATTTATGAGATAGGAACCGGTGGCTGGTAGGAGAGGAATAATTAGCTGAAGAGGGATACGAAGAGAAAGCAGAGAGAAGGAAAGCTTGCAGATATCGATTATGTATAATACAACACAACACCAACACAACAATTATCAGACCCTCATCCATTGTTTTCAAGATCAATAATGTATGCAAATGGCCTCTATCCCCACACCTTCCGGAATCGAGGGGGTCGGTTTCATGTTACGTAAGAGCACTGTAGGGCTGGGGGTTAATAAATAACGATATGAGAGAGGGATTCTAGGCCCCGGCTTGCGAAAAACAAAACAACTGCCAAGTGTGCGCCAGTTTTCTCTCGGTTTCTCCTTTTGTTGGTAATTGTTTTAACTACCGATGCAAAACGTTGTTGCATCACAGACAGAAGAGGTCGTTTCAAATCGATGATGGCAACGGACTGATTTTCAATGTTCCCGCATATCGATACAAATTAAGTCTCAGAACTGTATACAAAATTAGTCGGCTTATACTCCGAGTATAAGCCTTTGTTGATGAGCAGATATCATTTGATATCTGATAAGGCAAATATCACCGGTTTTTATTATTGATACGGTGGACTCTTACGAAGGTTTTTTTCTTATAAGGATTGTTGTTAAAATGTAACTTGAAATTTTAATCGCGGTATAATTTAAAATGACTTAACCTTTATAATATAATATTTAACATTTCCTATATTATACATACTTCTGCAAAAATGTCTGGCATCTGATATTACTGCACTGACTGAAACCAACACATGAGTGACTATTATTGTTATTTTATATATATATATATGTGTGTATATTACTTTTGAGCTACTAGCCACTATCATTATTACTGCTAAAGGAAAAAATAATATTTTAATACTGAATGAATAATGCACTTTATTTACGCCAGGTGGAAGTAAGAATTCCGAAAATTCACGAAATTTTGCCGCATGAAATTAATAGAAAATGTAAAAATATTAGCAATTTTTTTAAATATTTAAAATTTTATAAATTACATAGTTAGCGATGGAAATACATCAGTAACTTTTTTTATGGTTATTTTGTACAAAACGTAAAAAATCTCTTAAAACGTAAATCTCATTTAACCGTATAAAATTATCTTATGCTACTACAAACATAAATCGAAGTAAAATTTACTTTTATCTAAAATTTAAAAAATAATATTTCGGAACCAACATGAATGCTAAGTTATAATGTATTCTTTGTTTTTAACATTATCGTTGCCGTTATTGTAGAAATGAATTGCGGGACTTAAATAATAATTATAATTAATAATTATCGTTAAAAAGTGTATTTCTATCATTTTCGTAAAACGAAACTAGTTAATTTTTTTTTATTTTCTGAGTAAAAAACTTTTATTTTTATAATCGGTGTATTCATATTAGCCACAAGCAATATTTTTTTTACTATTTCCCATCAAGTGATTTTTAAAACACCTATCGATCCCGTCGTAAAGTGCCATAGATAGTCACAAGCGACGACTTTATTAACGACTAAAACTTTTTTTTTAAATTTTATATTCATTTATTATTGAAAATTGAAGCTTGTTCTCAAACCAATAAAAGTTTTTCTTATAATAAAAACTAAATTTTTCCCGGATATTCGATTACTCCTCAACAAAAATTATAATCTGACCCTTACACCAAACAATTTTAATTCGAGCTTCGAGTACTTCCACCGAACCGAAAATAATATTTAGAAATAGAATTTTACGTGATTATCTAAGAAAACCTTTTATTACTTGAAAATATTAAATGTAGTGTCAAATTAAACATCTTAGTCGGGTTTTCTGAATGAAATTTCAATAAATTATTCAGAGATAAGCGTTGCAGTTGCGGTTTCCAACATCTCAGTCAAAACACTCCAAGTGAATCAAATGTGTCCTCTAATCTTTACCTTTAGTTTCTGAAATTAAAAAAAAAAAAAATTCTTAATGTTCCTTTTAAATATTAAAGAAGGAATAGTACAACAGGGATTTCACAGAAGACACATTTACGACAAATTTTTTTGTTTACCTTTCAAGCTGTAACGGCTATTCTACCTTCGTTTCACATTTTAGGAAAATAAGAGGTAAATACGTAAAACAATTTTTTTAAGAGAGTAGAAAAATATAAAATTTATACTGTAAATAGAGTTTAACAGCAGAAAAAAACGGATTTATCATCGTAATCGTAAGTATGATTTATTATTTTATCAAATTTTAAAACAATTATTTTAGAAACTATAGGTTTTAAAATTAAATATTTATAATCGACCTTTAACAACAGAGTTTTTCGTCATAGGAAACATAAATCCGATGTGTTCGTTTCCACTGCATTTTAAAACATCGATGTCACGATCGATCGATTATAAATTATATTAATTGATAATCAGATCTTGAATATAAATAGATTAAATTTAGATTAAGTTTTCTTGAAAATCATTACAAGAAAGGAAAAACGGTAATTTTTGAGACGAGTTTGTTATTCGGTGGTGGAAGATGAGTATCACCGAACATGGATCAGGAAGGATTACGGTTTGTAAAGATCATTTATTACATTTATATTTTATACTATTATAAATAAATCGAACGATTAATAAATCGATTTTGAATTATTCATTTCTTCAATTATTTGTTAGCGTTATGGTAATTTAAAGACAATGAAGAAAAACAGTGCGACGTTGTTTGATTTCAGTGACTTCGGGTGAACCTTAAACGAGAAAGCAAAATAATACAGTAACGAAAAGTAAAGCGAATGAGCGGCACTCAGAGGATGAGTGCAAGGAGTATAGTCGAATCGACTGTTTGTAGTGTTAGATAGATGGCATTAATTTATAAAGGCCTGACGAAAGGGTGAAAAATTGGCAGAAGGAGGGGCCAGGTGAGGGATGGAAATAATTAATGCGGTTGAGTGGAATCTGCCCATTACGAGAGTGACACTCCGTTCTTCAGTCGACTCCTGTTAGGAGCTAGATAACACACCGACAAGACTGATACCTTCTCTCTCTATATCACTATTACCCTTTCTTTTGCTCTGAAACCCCTGTCCTTCCGAGCTTCATTTACCATCCTGCATTTCATCCCCTCATACTCTGTTATCCTCCGCCGATATTTTAATCTTTAATCGCATACAAACAACCCTTTATCCTTCTTTCAGTATCGTCACCGCTCACCTCGTCGACTCACCCGCTCGTCGCTGTCTTTTGCTCATCGGGAAAATGAAGTCTGATGGGTAGAACATCGTAGAACGAGTTACTCAGAAGATTCTAGCGGCTGTTGAACCTTTATTTCCAATTACAAATATCTTTTTGACTTTACCAAAATATATATTTTTTCGAAAAATATAATTATACTAAAATTTACCAAACTAAATTAATCGACTATCACAACATAAGATACAAACATCATCCGATGTTTATTTTTTCTTTATTAATAACCTTAGTTTTTTTCATTTCAAAAGTACGCTTCAAGGAAGAGTTACTTTTTTATGTATTTTCAGCAAAAAAAGAAAAAAAAAATTTTTCCATTATTACGTTACTGAAATAGATGACATAATCATAAGATTGTGTCATCTATTAAATAAAATTTTATTTATATAGACACGAAATCTTATTTTAATTTTTCCCCTTAAAAGCCTACATAATATTAAAGCTGGAATTGAATCCTTTTATAGATTTAATAAGAGTAACCGTTTTATTAAAGTCTATGCTATAATACCGTCAGAAATTAAAGAAAAAACAAATAGAAAAATTTTGTATTTGCGAAATGTTAATCGTATATTCGGAAATAAAACTTTACCAGCACTCGATTAAACTGTTATTTCTTTAAAGTGAGGTTTTAATTTTTTTCTACATATATTTTTTAGCTGATGAAGAAAGTTTGCTTCAATATAAAGTACATACTTTCAATATTTGTAAAGTAGCAGCCGATAACACAGAACGTTTCACAAAATTCTACCCCGTTCCACTTGAATGCATTTTTACAATCGATTTGAGAAAAAATCCATATAAACGTCTGTCAATAATTTGTCAAACTGTCTCGGTCAATTTTATAATTTTTGTACTTAATAATTGATATTTAATATCACTATCTGGAGTTATTACAGAAAAAATAAAAGTAGCGGAATTTTATCTTAATATAAAGATTTTCTTCTTCTTTTCTGCCTTGTGTAAAGCATATTACACGATTATTTATACGATAAGATTCATCGAATCTTATCGTCGCAAATGCGTTTTGTTCAGCCGTACCACCGGTTACAATTAATATTGGTTATATTAAATATTAAAAGTGTGCCAAAAAATTAACAGAATTGTTGAACTGAATTTGACACGTCTGAACTTGTTAAATTACTATTGATTATACTACTAAGAATAAATTTACACGTATAGCATTACAATTGCTCGAGGCGTTGTAAAAATAAGCGAGGAGGCTAATTTAAACAATATATTTAAATTAAATCGATTATAACAGTAGTGGATTAAATAAAAATCTAAAAAAATAACTTTTTACGGATATTTTTTTGTCGCTAACTTGCCGGTGCTGAAACACATAAAAAAACATATTTCAGTAATATTTTCCTAGAAAACTTGAAATTGTTTTTAAGAAAATTAATTTTGCAATCTTAGTGGTCGTAGCCATTTCAGACAGTGTTTTGTTACAAGTAATAGGTTCAGGAGTTGGAGGGAACATACTTCTTGAGAAAAAATAATTACGTCAATTTTTTTATTGAGTTTGCGATGTTATCTTCTAAAAAAAGAGATTGGCAATTCGTATTTAGTTTTTAGCAATATAGCATGATGGTTTCCAGAATTTTCAGTTAAATTACAATATTGAATGATATGTTTTTAAAGGAAATGTATGTTTCCTCTGTAAAAAATTAAAGCTTTGACGTACCCCATATTACCACCTACATTTTGTGGATTCTGTAGTTTTTTTTATATATTTATTTTTATATTTTATTATCAATTTTAAATCGATTTAATTTCTGCGAATTTCTGAAAAAAAGTATATTTTAAGGACATAAACATTCAATGATTTTGAAAATAATTTGAAAAGTTTTTGGGTAAGGTAGATCATGAAAAGATTAAGAACCTTTTTTAATAAGTTAATAATCAACGTACTGTTCAAGATGGAAATTAGCAGTGTTTAAAACGCCTAAAAGATTCAATTTAAGAGCCCATTTTAAGTTTACACTCGGCGACACAATAAAACGTCATTTTAGCGGCAAAATGCACTCCAAGTTACATTTCACTGCAGAATTTGTTCATGAACTTAAAACAATTAACGTCCAAGACCTCACCGTACCAAAAAAAGACAGCGAGCACATATTCAAATATAAAGAAAACTCACCGCAAACGATAGATTTAACTACAAGACATTTAATCACCTTATGTAATCCAAACATACAGTTTTTATTTACCGACTTGTACCATCTAATATAAGCATTAATACCAGCTGACAACATCGAAGAACTCGATACAGCTCTTAAACTCTTGCAGAGTTTAACCCACCACTATTATGTAAAAAAAAAAAATCAAAAATACATAACGCTAAGATATATATACACCGTAATTACTCGATTCTAAGACGCACCCCCATTTCAAAAATTCAATATTTGAAATAAAAAAATAGATCTCTAATTAAAGGGAAAAATATAAACCACATAATTTTACAACAGTATATTTCAAAGTAAGTTTATTACAATAGAAGATATTTAAGTACCTATTTTAACTATCTGTATCTGAAAAGTCAGCTTCGTATTCACTGTTATTATTGCTCTCTGGTTTTTATTCACATCTTCTGGCCTTGGTGTTTTCCAAAGATTTTAATCGCATCATCTGGCTGGTTACCTGTACTCCTTTTGCACGTTTTTCTTTTACGAAATCAATTACAGCATCATCAATTCGGAGAAATCTTCCTCGTTTAGATCCAGTAAAACACTTGGTCGATGCTTTGCATAAAAATATTTCATGATCGTTTTTTTTCTTAGCCGAATATTGACTTCGTTAATATGGCAATGACGGCTGGCAGCTCTATCTATTGCCATTATTTCCGGAAATACAATAACTTTCCATTTTTAATGCGGCGTCGTAATGCATTCTTTCTGTTGCTACATTAACGGTTAAATTAATGGAAAACTAAATTTCACTTCGTGATGTACTGTACTAGACTAAGAGAGTAGAGAATACAATAACAAGGCTATAAGGAAATACCGTAACACGATATAACAACAAATACCGGCACTATCGATATATTAGCTTTGTATCGATATTAGGGTCTTTTAATATTAATATCGATATTTTACTTTTGATAACCTATCCCTAAGTACGTGTAGGTTATTGCCCATCGTATTTCTTCGAATCTAAGATGCACCTTATTTCTATGAACGATCACATCGAAAAAAATAATGTCTTAGAATCGATTAAATATATATAATATAGTACATATATATATATATATATATATATATATATATATATATATATATATAGATCGATAGATATACAAAATTATCAACATCGTCAAGCAAGAAGTTTAACAAGTCGGTTTTAAAACAACAATCATTATACAAAAAGATCATATAATAAAATACGCAATAATGACCAAGGATATACGATACAAATTATACAATAATTTTGCACTAAATTCCTCATCGAGCAAACTAAAAAATTATTTTTTCTAACTGAAACAAAATTTAAAGGTGGTTTTTTAAAACAAAAATTCACTAATAAGTATTGAAAAAATAATATCCTTTAAAATAAATAATAAATTTTCTTCATCTTCGCATAACGTTTACGATAATATGAACTCAAATAATTTTCAATTGACTCCTTACAAATTATTATATACGACACTAAGACTTAACTTATTTTGTCAATCAAACGGTCAGAATTATTTCATATCAAAACTATTTATTTTTTACGTAACATAAAATTTAACCCCTGCTATTTTTATTTATTTTGACGCTGCTTCCATCAGGGTTTAACTATTTTTGGTACTGCATCTAATCATCGAATTTTTTGAGGAAAATGCTTACGCAGTTCCTTTTTTTGTCCTTGTAATAGCAACTTTACTTGAATGCGGTCTGTGTAATGAATAGTTTATATATTGAACTGAATAAAATATTTACTAATTTATCTGACAGAAATCAAATGCAGGATAAAAATGCTATTATCATATATTATGCTGAATAAAATTTTATTTCTTTCAGCGGGACAAAGTATAAAATCGATGAGCCTTCTCTCTAATCTTCCGGGTTTCTTTCATTATAGTTACATTATTTTTAAAAATCATGCCACACTTAACAAAGTAGTTTTGTTAAAGTAGAAATTCGCATTAAAAAAGGGCAGAAAGAAAGTGGATATATGATAGATCTACATGCAAGCAGTAGTAATTTTTGTTGCCTTTACTGTTATTATAATTTAATTTCAAATAACGTTTTACTTCGATGAAATTTTGAAATTCTAACCCGATCGACTCCGGAAGATAGCAGTAACAAACCGTTTTCATTTTAAAATGGTAATGAATAAAAGCGTCTTTAATTCCTTCATTTATCGGAGACCGATAAGAAAAGAAGGTTATATTCTTAGACGTGTCGTATAAATTCGCTGGAATGGATGTTTAGTTGGGTGATGGGAGGGTGGTCCGATGTCATTTTACAATTGAAGCATCTCGTTCACCCTTTACCCGTTACTTGCCTCCCTTTTGTGCAAAATTCCCTATAATTCCTTTTGTCTTTTCTACCCCTCTAATCCATACGTCACATCCGTTATCTTTGTTTCAACCCTTTTTATACTCCGGAATAATCAAAAAGGGGACGAGGGGATATTTTTCGGTACGCATATCAACACAGCGGTCCGACGTCGTCCTCTGTTTTTCCTATATATTTCACGTTATATCTCTTTAGACCACAAGGGATGAATTTCCTTCAGAATAACTAGAAATTATTTATGTTTTTTCCCCGACTAACTCTTTCTCCCTTCTTTTTCTCTCTTTATCTCCGTCTCTGTTTCACTCTTTTCTCTTTCAGTTCGGTTTCCTCAACGAACAATACAATAGCTATTCGTCCATCCGACGTCCACCGCCGCTTTACCGCCCTCCCGCTGCAATACGAACTCTCTAAACCCATACCGAATTGCGTCCGATAAAAAAACACGACTCGTTCTTTCGCTACTTTTTTTCTTCTTTTAGGCAAAATAATTTATTAAAGTTTTTAATATATAAATACATAAGACCGAGCGTTAAGTCCAGACACGTTTATACAGTATTCATAAATCGTGATGCTAACGAAATAATTAGGTTAATGAAACCTGGAATTTAATTTTACGTTAAAAAAAAATCATTCAAGTTCAGATAAGCAAATTTACTAAAACTCATATGTCAGCGCGATCGCACACATGTGCGTGTACATACACGAAAATAACGTATAAAGATTTTACAACCCATCAAACGATCACGGTAGGATGATATTTATACTGAAGTACAACATTTATGGCGAATAAGAACGTAATGTAAACCTTCAGAGTTCTTCAAAAGCTGTACGGATACTAAATGCTTTTAAACGAGCAATAATTTAAAAAAATTACATTTTAAATATATAACGATTAAAGGAAAAACTCAGATTCTTTATTTACTTTTTATAATATTCAAACAAGATTAATTTACGTCTGAATTTTCTTGGTTTTTTTTTTACAATGGATATAAATCGATTTAAGATAGTAAACTGTCTCGCCATTAATGTAAGATTCATGATAAACGATGAATATTTAAAACATACATTCATAAAAATTCATAGAATATATTTTGCATGTTTTCAAACAGCACTGAGTGAGGCTAACATTAAGAAGGTAGATCTCCAGGACGTTATCTACAACCCTTGTGTTTTAGCGATCGTCTTCCAGCATGAATCGGTTGAAGGGAGCTTTCGGTGGGCTTTTTCAAGTCTCAACCTGACGACGAGCACAACCGATTGTAATTTTAAATATCTATAAATTTCTTGTATTATGAAACAGTCGTGTCGAGGAGAAACCGTATTTGAAGTGAGAAAAAAACGATTTTTTTCATTTTTAGAAAAGCAAATATTAAAAAAAAAACGATTAATTAAAAATTTTAACTCCAGCAGAACTACGTTCAAATGCATTAAAATGACGAATAGGATATCTGAAACTCCAGCTTACATTCTAGTGATTTAATCAGCAATTCTATAGATAAGAAAAAAAAACATTATTGTCATTTATTTTGTTGATATTTCTTTCTATTCTTATGCTAGCTGGTTTTCTCGGAATATCTTCGAAATAATTTGGAATAACGTTTAAAGTTTAAACAAATCAAGAATTGAAACTCATTTCTACGGCAACATTAAATAAATGATTATTAGAAGAGTTGACCTGGTTTTTCGTTAATCGATTTAACTTTGTGTGTGTGAGTTTTTATTTTTTGTGCGTAATATAAAAATATATACATTCATATATTTATACATTTATTAACTCGTTTTCATAATTTTGTTTTGGCGTTTTTACAGGAGATTATTGATGAATATGAAAAAAATGGAGCTTAGTTGGATTCAAAAATATAAATTTTAATACTTTTTATGATGCATATAACACTGGTATTTAATAAAACTTTAATCTGATCTATTTAACGCCTATTAAAATTAGGATTTTAACTCAATTTTAATCTATGTTGTTCTCCCGCTATTACTAACTAAGATTATTGCGTTTATTGTATTTAAGTGGTTAATATTTATATTACTTTTATAAGTTACATTTATTGAATAATTTAGTAACAGATTGAAGAATTTAGTATAATTTTTAGAGCAATGTATTTTTCGTTTTAATATTTTTTACATTAACTCTACATAATTTCTAATATATATTTATTTTACACAGTTTTTAATATATTTTAAGTAATATCCGTTTGTTTGTGTTATGATGTACCATTCTCTTTCGACTTTATGTTATTTTTATCACTATTGTTTTTTTTTTTTAATATTATAAATACATCCGAAAGATAAATTCTTCAATGAGCGCATAACTCAACATATATTCCTGCTGTTATTGATCTTTTTATTATGTAAATAAGTATTTCACATCTTAATATTAGTATATTAATAACTATTTATTTATTCATATCCACAAAATTAATTTAATTTATTTTCTGCAGTTTTTTTTTTAATTTTCTATATCTGAAGTAATTCGCATTCTATTAGTTATATTATTTTTTACATCAGTAAAGTGAAAATTTTCATTAATTATAAAAAAAATCTGTGTATAGTATAGAAGTGAGTTACCGATTTTTTTTTTTTGTATTGTGTGAAAGTTTTCATCTAAATTTTTTAAACATATTTCTGATATGTAATTCGATAATGTTATTTTTATTCCATAAAATTTATTTTTATTTCATAAGTAAAAACGTTTCTCTTATAAATAAATTTGGACTTTTATTTCAGAAGATTTTTGAATTAAAATGGATTGTTACATATATTAGAAACAAACAGGCACGTGCGAGCGTGTAAGAAATTTCATGAAAAAGCACCCATTTTAATTTCATTTTTTTCGTCTACATTTTTGGATAAAATACACATCCGTGAAATTTCAGCTTAAAATTATATATTTTACCTTAATAATGTTCTAGAATTAGAAAATTACTGTCGGCTAATACAGATTTTAGTTAAAACATGTTCGTTTAAGATTTCGAAATGAGAAAGTGAAATGTGTAATGACGTTTTTTATTTTAAAGATTAAAAACACAGCAAAAATATCTATAAATTTCTCAAATAACATTTCCGATATGCCGAGCGTAATTAAAAATAGTATACTAGTTTTAAGTTCGTCGTTTGAATATTATTTTTTATTTTATAATCAAAATATTATTCATTATAATTCTACGATTAAGTTTATGTATTTAACAAAAGCAAAACGAGAAGTATATATATATATATATATATACAAACCTTTCCTTCTTGATTTATCCAGAGTAAAATAAAAAAATAATATTAATTTTTTATTCCCTTTTCCTCTGATACGGGTTCACCACAAAACGCAATAAAAAAAAAGATAGGTTGACCCATTCATGCGTACCCGATGGTGCCTCTCTCTCGCCCCCTGTTTGCGGAACGCAATTTAGCGCCAGTCCATTCACCCGCAAGGACTCGCCAAAACGCCGTGCCCGTTACTACCGATATAAATCAAACACAATAGACTAACACATCTTTATAAAACACTCAAACGAACACAAATACCCACAAATATACATGTATACAAACATAAGCTTATACATACAAGGGATCTCCACAAATACGTGTATCGTCCGATATTTGTATTTTTTCTAACTTTTGAATGTTTTCAGACTTTGTTTGAAGAGTTTATGCTTTTGTTCCGTTTCAATTCCGTTTTTATAACGTGACTGCCCGAGTACCTATCTATTTAATGTATAGGATACATTTGTGATATCGTTTAAAAATGAATATTCACTGCAAAGAAAAAAGTATTGCACATAAAACTTTAACACTGTTGACAATAATTTAGATTCGCATCAATTGAATGAATGTATATTTACACCTGACCTAACTTCAATTTTACGTTGTCATTTGCTTCTCAAATATGAACTCGCAAATAAATGTTACAGGATAAGTGTTAATTATATTAAAATATTTAAGATTATACACATATACGAGTATGTGAGTATATTCATATATACTCGTATACATATATTTATGTGTAAGAGTTATGTGTACCAATAAGGAAATTCATAAAAGCGATATAAAAGTCACTTCGTAAGTCATTTCTACTAAGAGGTCAGGATTAGCCTTACTGACCCTCTCCGCAGCCGATTCAACACTTTTATTCGAATTCTCGCCCCCTACATCCTGCTACCCTATTATGATGCGTATCTCAGGTAAAATACGCTACACTATCAAGATTATGGAACAAAGGAGTGATTTAAACTTTCATGATGACATATATTAACCTCAAGTTACATAGTAACTACTAATTAACCAGTGTTCGATTAAAATCTTTAGAAATTAATATAGAGAATAATGGTCCTGATTTATCCTCTTTTATCCTTTTTATGAATAGAGAGTATCGATCGAATAAATAAAATTAGAAATGAAATTATAATATATGATATGAGAAAAATAGTAAAAGAAATTAAAATTATACTAAAAATCAAAACTACCGATTCAAAAGAGAAAAATGGTCGGACTGTCACCAACCACTGCATTGTCTGGCAATGCATTTGCAGAAAGAAGTGATCTTATGTCGAGTTAAAATCTAAATACCAGGATACGGGTATTTTCTGTTAAACGGTACCGCAGAAATTATTGATGCTCTTTTGCATGACAAAATGGCACCGTGTGTGTTTAAGCATTATTCTGATAACAAAGACACTTAATGCCTTATTCCTTTTGGTGTTAAACCTTCACCTGATTCGTTTTCGACTGCATAAAATTCAAATATTCGTCAGGCAAAGATACTCCACACAAAAATTTAACGGATGTGGAGGATTGTGATGTTGATTCAAGTGGAAATGCAGGCACCAAAAAATTTACATATTTTCTAATTACCTACAATTATTCTCGTGGAGGGCTTATGTAGTACGATTGAAAGATCACGATGATAAAAGAGATTTTCGGAAAAGAAACGTTAGTGCTTTCAACAATGGAATATTTTATAAAATTTCTTTTTTCAAACTAAATTATTCACATTATCGCGAGCTATTTTATAAATAGCGATCCATTATCAAGTTGTTACTATAACAGCCATTAAAAAAATATCAACATTTCTGTAAAAAATAACTCAGATGCACGAGTTATCACACACCCAAACACGCACGCACGAATGCACACACACACACACACACACACACACACACACACACACACACACACACAGTGAAACGAATTCTTCATATACTCCGGTTTAATATTATATAACTAACTCTCAGGATTCCTTCGAAATTTACAATGAATTTTTAATTATAATAAATAAATATATATATATATATATATATATATATAAATGAGCAGATATCATTGTTTAGCACCCACACATATTAATCATTAACACCGATATTAAAGAAACTAAAAATTCTTACTTATTAATTCTGGTTTATATTTATTAATGTGCTACTAGAGTAGGCATTTTATTTAGCGCTTGAGAAAAGAGGACAGAGACGTATATAAGTGTGTGTGTATATATATATATATATATATGTATTTATATTTACCGTTTTAGTCTCAAATCGCTTCGCGCTAAATGAAAAACCCATACCAGCTCAGTGTTGAAAAAAAAAATAGTCGATAACCGACCCATTCAAAAGTTTTTCTTACCATTAAAAATTTTCTTTTTAAAATTAAAATATTTTTCCGTTTCTTACCAAAACATAAAGGTGAACGATTATTTTAAGGGAAAAATATTATTCTATAGACTTTTTAAATACGGTAAACAAATTTAAAGAAAAACTCTGAATTCTTTTCATCTTTGTTTAACGAATACATATATGTGATCAAATAATATCTACTGACGCCTTCTAAATTGTTTTTTCTAGACATACTCTTCTTTATTATTCTAAATATGTATTTTATTATTACTGTTTACTTTATTATTACTATTCCGGTTTTTATTACTTTAAAGTATAAATATGGTTTTTAAAGTTTTTTATATTTTGAACATTTTTTATATTTAACTGTATATTTTATGATGCTACTGTGAGCAAGTTTTCAGTAGCATTTATGCTCTCGTTAACCAATACAGCATTCAGAGTAGGATAACATAATTTGCAGTAGTCTCTTTTACTTATAAGTTGCAACGGTAAAAACTCTAAATTTAAAATATTTAACACCGTGCGAAGAAATAGTTGTCTTTGTGTTCTACAGCAGATTATTTTTATTTAGTAGGACTAAAAAGCGAAGGGGATAGATATACAGGATAATAGCTCCAATGATTAAAGATATTATCGAAGATTATTTGAACGGCTGCTAATGATAATATAAACGATTTTGTATCGGGTAATAAAACGCGAAATAATTTTAGGTCACTGAACGAGTCCACCACAATAAATTATGAAAACTGTAGGATGAAAAACCCGTAATAGTAAAGGGCGGGACATGATGTCGTTTCTGCTGTAAATTTGAACATCAGATTAATGAAGGAAGATGGACTCGTTAGGAACCGATAACAATTTTCAGGCTTTATTGTGGTAACGTTAGGTAACGTAATTTTTTGAAGAATTAACTTAAAATAATATGCTAATTTTTATCGAATAGATTAATTATTTAATATATATCTTCGCAATAGTTATAATATAAAAATAAAAATCCATCTTACCGACAATTTATCTTCACGATATCTGCATTACGTACATTATCTAAGAATTGAATTTAATATTTATTTTATATAAAAGAATAAAAATCAGATAAAACAAAAATTAATGCGTACGTTATTAAAATAATACGGGTAAAAAATAAGAACAAAAAAAACTCGGTTTATAAAGCAAAACGAGTGGTGAATGCATAACCCTCAGATGTTCAGATATGACACACCACATAAATTGATGCGAAGATTCACTTTTTAATCAAGAAAAGCGCGTTTGGACTAATAAATTGTTCGAAAGAAAATTTGCACCGTCGACTAGATCGCACCTAGGGAAATAACTAATATTCCGTACCCCCTCTTTGCCATAAAAATGTCATTAATATAGCGATCTTAAAAATTATAGCCGAATGACAAAATAGGATGCTTGTACTACAGAGAGGGCTCAGATACTGTAGGGGATAAAACCGACTTATCTCTTTCTGTCTTTCTCCAGCCGTTCGCTCACTCGCTCTGTTTTTATACGCTTTTATCGTTATTTATCTCGGTTCCCATAAACTATTGTTCATCCCTTTCCTATAAAATAAAATGTATCATACCATCAGACGAATGGGACGTAGGACCGAGAGGCGGTTTCCAAAAGATTGGGCATATTTGAATGTCGCGTGGTTTGGTTTTTACAATCCCAGACCTTAGAACTCGCTCGCTCGTTCGTTTATTCACTCGCTCTTACTATGCATAACCTCATATAAACAAAATATTTCTGAATTCATTCAGCGGTATCGGTTTATGACGTACAAAAAAATGAACGTACAGGAATATTTTTTTTATAAACAAATTATATTAAAAATTGACTTTCTACTTGGAAAATGTTTGCTTTGTAAATATAAATATATACATCTTTATATGGCCTGTTAGGTGACGTGTGTGGCGTGTCTAGATATAATATATATATATATTCTTGTACATATTACGTATTGTTATTTCAATAAATATCAAGGAGTAAATAAAAAAATCAAATTCTGTTAATTCAGATTATTTGATAAAATGGATTAATTTAATAATAGAAACAAATTATTAATTTTATATCTATACAAATTCATCGATGAGGTTGAAAGAAGATGATACGTCGGTGCGAATGGGAATGACTTAGTCTATGAGATCGGAGAACGGCGAAGATAATAATTATCATAAACATTTTTTCTAACTAAAACTTAAAAGGACAAGAAAATTGTTACGTTATGGAATATACAAGTTTTGTGGGCAAAATTCGGCTTACAAGTTATCTTATCTCCTCCCATTAGGTATATGAAAACGTCAATTAAACGTTGCTCGATCTTACATTTTAAACAAAATATCATTCAAACAATTGTAAAAATTTAGTTACAGAACCGAAAGATTTCTTTGATTTTTTTATTTCTTTCCGATGGCAGAGCTTGAAGGAATGAATGACTGAACTTAATTCTGTCGACTCTAGACAAGCTATTACAAAATTTAAATTTTACATTTTAAAAATTTATAATCGAAGTCTTCATTATGATTTCAAGTTTTATTTTCTATTAATAAATATCTCGAGTATTTACGGAGATGCAGGGAAAATCTTCCTTATTCATTAAGAATCTACGCTCAAATTAGGAATAGAGGGGACGATGTCGGGATAGAGGAGTAAAAGGTGAGTAGCAGGGATATTTTTTTTTTAAATCGATAATATTAAGCTTAGAAGAAATTGATAAGAATCCTAGTCGTCTTTTTAATGAACAAAGATAGGATTTTATTAGAAGGAGGAACCTTTTCATGAAAAGTAAGGGAAATGTGTGTGTATATATATATATATATATATATATATATATACAAATCTATACTTTTTCCGATTCTGATGCACGGTTGTAAAACTTGATGCCTAATAGAGAAGCTACATGGGAACACACACGAAGAGAGTTTATAAATTTCCTTCACGGAATAGAAAAAAAAAAATCTTTTCACTAGCAGAGACAAGATTCCAAAACAGACTGTTCTAAAGAAAAATAATTTGAGTACTTCTTAAGGCTGTTTAAGCCTATTAAGACTTTTTAACAAAAGGATAAGTCCATTTTTTTTTACGAGGTGTGACTGGACTGGAAGGTATTCCAAAGGAGGTAGGTACATCGAGCTAAAGAACAAATACTAACGTAGAAAAGAGCGGTGCGGTGTAAAAACTGGCTAAGGTTATTCTAAGGTGGATGTATCTTTAAAAATCAAAATACTTATGGGTTGAGAGAGACAGGATTAAGAAAATAAATCTAACTTCCGAGGACTTAAAGAATACTTTTTTTAATTATAAATATTATGGAAAAGCTTGTTTAGAAGCAGATTCTAGGTGTTGCCAGTTTGCACCAAGCTCAGCATAAAAAATTAAGATATTCATAGTATATTTGAATTTATATATACATTTTTTTAATATTTATTATCTTTGTACTTTAATATACGCGGAGTTACCGAATCGAAAGATAATTTTTGTTAGTTTTATAATTTGAAGATCGATTTGATCATTTCACATATCAATGTCAGCTGTTATGTAAAACTTAAAAAGATCTGAAAAGAAAAAAACCATGTTCTATCGAAGAGGACGACCCAGTACTTTCTCGGGAAAGTCCGACTACTAATCACATCATATTAGTTGTATGACACATAATAAATTTCTTAATAGTTAATAAATAACTAGTAACCTAACGTAACGAGTATGTAACTAGTCGTTAACTAGAAACCGACTTAAGTTGGTGATCGGCCAGAAGCACGATAAGAGACAACTTTTCTGAAAACCTGTGTTTTCAACCCTTAATAACTTTCTGCAAAGGATATCAAGAACTATAAAGGTTAGAAAATTTTATCAAATTCCTTATAACCCCGTTCTGGTTTTCCTTTTTCCCATTTTTTTTAATAAACATTAGGTTAACCGTTTCTTTCAAATAGTTTAATTAAAAATTTCTTTCCAAATCCTACCTTTGATACTAACAGGTTTTATGTTTGGGGAGAAAAAAACTTTCTTTCTAGCTTGTAACGGTACGGTTCTAATATTTTTCTAACTTTTCACAGTTTTTATTTTTTATTTTAAATTTCTTTTTTTTTTTAAATTAATTTCTGTACTAGCGTCGAGATATTTTAACTCGTGTCATTCGTTAAAAACACAATTGAATTTTAATATTTTTATTTTTCATCTATAACCCTTATTCCGAACTAAATTTTTTCCTTCTTTTCCGTTTTTTGCTTATTTCAATTAAATATTATAATTTTGATGGTAGTTGAAGTTTGATCAGAAAAGGCTTTACCGCAAACTGGAGAAGATTTGTATCAGAGGAAAAATTAGCTCGATAGATCTTATACAAACTTTCCGACGATTATAAACTTTCAGACGATTACTTAATTAACTTCGTACATAAGCGAAGAGTAAGCGAGAGTAGAAGATAGAAACGTACTGGAATATAAAGGTTACAGTCTCTAAATCAGATAAATGAACATGTAGAACACAGCAAATACGTGGTTGAAAGATCAGTGGATAATAGAAAGTAACGGAAATTGCATTGGCCTAGATGAATAACCAATAAAATGATGGTTTTTGTGTCGAAGCTTGTTTTTTTCTTAATTTATTAATATAGCCAACTGGCCTTACACGAACAATATGTTTCTTCATTATCTACGCATAAAGTTTTCCTTCAAATTTTAGGCTTGGTCTCATCATCATTATTAAACGCCTTGTCAAGGCATAAAACATTTAGCCATTTTTGAACTAAAATTTTTTTTAAATGTTTAGTCTGCAACAGCCAGCTATGGTTTTGTTTCAGTATGTCTTCTATAACTAATGTAGAGGAAAATTTTTTTATCCTTGTACCCGAATTCTTTCAGAATTCAAACTTATTGTAATCGAGTACGCATTCCATCGTAAGATTAGCATATACCAGTGAGTGATTTTGAAAAAAATAGATTTTCATTAAATTAATGTTACCGTTAATTTACATGCGCGATTGAATTTGCATTACAAATAAAATTGTTTGGACTTGTAATCTTCATTTTACATGAATAAAATCACTGAATAGGACATTAAATATCTTAAAGTTATTGAAGAGAAAATTTGCCTATTCGAAGTTCTATCCTAAGATCGCGATCGTTTGTTGAACATCTTCCACCCTCTGTCTTGGCACACGAAGAGAGGACAAAAGTGATGTTGGCGTAGACGAAAGAGGCCGAGAGAAGGGTGGTAGTTACGATGACGGTGGCTGATCTGATCGGACAATCAATAAAGGAAACGCTCCTCGTCCCCGTCCCTTCTGCTTCCTACTTCATCAACCCCTTTTGACGGCTCTCATTAGGACCCCTTTGATTCACCCCTGTTCATTTGCACATCTACCATCTACCAGCTATTGATCTCGATAGATAATAATTTCTAAATGGACCGTTCTCGGTCGAATCGTGGATGACAACGTCGCGGTTTGGTAACCATGGATACACTTAAGACCATAATCTAGGATCTAAATACGTCTTCGATTGTCTTGATTCGGATGAACGAATCCGGGAAGGGGAACAATGATATCAATTGCTGTATTATACCGGACGGTCGTACTTTCCCTACAAACAGCAACATAGATACAGAGTCTGTTTTATAAAACTAAACTCTTCAGTAAAAACCTGGAAACTACGTTTCTGTACGTTTCCGGCATTTGATCTTCTCTGAAATGCACCCATCAGTTGAATTTCCTATTATATTATACTTTTCCATCAAAGTTATTGCTATCGGTTTTATTATTTTTGTATTTCTGTATATTTAATGGAAATTTGTAATTTCATATTTATTAACGGAAAATTGAAATCGGTATTTTATTTTTCGATACCTTAAATAATAGAGTGACCTCATACAATAACTGCACGATTTTACTAATTTGTTTTCAGTCGAGTTTTCTACGTGTGTATGTATGTTTTGCGCTTGGAGTTGCAATATCTTTCATACAAACGGTTCAGAAGTTAAAGATAAATTTGGGCAGACCAAACGTATGTCGCCCGAGCATTGGCAGTGCAGTTTGGGGAATATCATGCGATTTTAAGTATCAGCAGGTACTGTCGGGTAGGAGTGTAATCTTAGTGCTTGCAAAAAAAAGTTAAAATTAGAAAGGGAACTTCATTACAAAATTCAAAGTTACTTTTTGAAACTACAATACTTTTTATTATATGGTTTTATTACAGGCACGCAACTACAAAATTTTGCACTGCAGAGTTACTGATATCCCTAATGATTGGAAAAAATATTTGAGAAGTTCTGAAAAATCTATTGGCGGCCCGGAATGGACTGTACAGATAGACAAAATAGTGACGACGGAAGAGTAAAGTAGACAGGATGTCCCCGCAGCAACGGGTGTTCTGGGGAAGGTAGTTTTATCACGAGACAGATCGATGTTTCATATGTGCTATACCGGATACAAACTGTTTTATTAAAAGCAATAAAAATTATTTTACCTAAAATTATGTCTTATTTTTGGGGAGATTTCCCCATGCCATGTGCGGGATTTCCGCACATGAATTTTCAAGTTGACAGTTATTAAGTGACGACGGTCAATCAACCGTTCGGAAAGTTTTGTAGATCCGACAGCGGTGCACAGATTCTAACAACGGTGTCGTTGCGGGGGTTTACGAGACGCCGAAGTCGCATAAAATAGCAGTACAACAAAACCAGCTCGTTTCATATCTCTGCAAGTTCCTTTGCTGGAACATAAATAAAAATGCAGGCCTGTTTGAGCTAATATGGCCCGACATACACGTCCCATGAGTAATGTCGTAAATACATTCAATTTGGATAGATGAGGATGAAATTTGACTGGCATTATTCACTTATTAATCGAGGTAAATATATTTGTTTATACATTTATTTTTAATTTTTTGGAATACGTTAATAGGAAAAATTCCAGGTTGACAGGCATATTTCAGAAATGTCCCCGGCATTTTTGTAGAGATTTCTATCTATCTATATCGATTTGTTTGTTAATCCATAAGAAAGGAAAAGAAATCAATTTAAATTCATCACGGCTTTTGGACGAGGATTTATATAATTTTTCGTAGCTAGCTCTGACTATATAAAACAGGTATAATTAAAATTAAATTTTTGCCTATAAATATCAAATAATTCTTTTCGATATTATGTTGGGTTTCATATAAACTGGATCAAAAGCCCATTATTAAAATTTTTATTTATTCTGTTTTTAAGGGTTTACACACTCATACGCAAGGCAAAATCTGGTTTAACCAAATTTACAAATTGAAATAATTTTAAGCAAACGTAACAAATTTCATGAGATTAAGAAAATTGAAATTTTAGTCGTCTGTTACGTCTTCCTTTAAAATTACTGGCCCCCTCCTTTTAACGAAAAATATATTTAAAAAAGTTAAACCTGACCCGTTTCGAAGATTCTTTACGGGTAACAGATAAGAACTAACGCTCGGCGGAACAAAGGGACAATTTTTTTAATCGGTTAATAAATTGAAAATCTTTTACAGGTTCGGTGCAATTCTCCAGTTTCTCTTCTGCGCAATTTTTTTATATAAAAAAACTTGCCTTTGTTTACAAATTATTATTTTCTTTATATATTCTAACCTTTCAAGCCTTTTAAAAATTTTACTTTCAACAGTTCTTACCGTTTCTAAATTAAATACATATGAATACCGTCATACTAAACTAACAAACATTTCATCTAGTGAAAAATTTGTCGAAGGATTCATTTTTTCTGTTTGAATTTTCAACCTCTTTATTTGAAACTTTATCGATTCGTTCATTTTTGGCATTCTTTTTTATTAAAATTTATTAAGAGCCTACATTCTCTGTTTTCTTGTTTCCCAATAGTCCGTATTTTATTACAATAAAACATTAATCTACACAAAAAAAATATTGTTGAAAATCCCTATGTCCACAAAGGATAGTTGTAAATTTACTTTTCCCATAAAGTTTCTTTCTCGTTGCGCTACCCTGGTTTTAATCTTTCTTCGATCATCCGTACTTTGTAGTTTTTCGGCCTAGATAAAAATAAGTATTAAATGTTTTTTTAGCGAAAAGTATTATCAAAGTATCCTAACATCATTTTATGTTTTTTAAGTTTATATCAGAGTATCGGTTCGATAAGCATCCATTTCTTTGGGCTTGTAAGCAAAGTTTTTTCCAATAATAAGTTATAATTAATAGAAATATTTGAATAAACATATTGTAGAACAATTCGTTAGAGAACAACTATTATAGTAGAATACAAAGCAAATATAAAAAATATAATATATATGTATTTAACTGTCCTTTGTAAAATTAATATTAACCGCAAAATAATATTTTTACGAGGTAGAAAAAAATAAAGTGTTAAAGCCTAAGTAAAACATTAATTATTAATGACGATAATGATGATTGCAACAATTATAACACAATGTTACTAATATGAGTAAATTTAATCGGTAATAGTCGCTTATTGAACAACTAAATTAACTGTTTGTTGAATAACACAAAGTACGAGTAATTGTAACTCAAGTGAAGCGAGTGTGTTAATTGATTACATAAGCACGTATTATGTTAGTTAGAAATATCCTCGTTCAACCCGATTAGTGTGTATAACCTAGATACTATTAGGAAGATTAGGAAGTTACTCTTGCTATCTCACAAACATTGAGCGTTCAGGCGTAAATGAATGTGCCGAAATACTAAATTGTTGCGGACACCGTTTCCACTCTGTTGGTCTCCCATTGTATAACAACACGTTTATAAGCACGTGGTAGTAGAGGAAGGTTCAAAGATATGAGATGTCGAGTAAATAGTAGCGAGCGAGAGAGCCAGATAGAGAGAGAAAGAGAACGACGGAGACGGAGATACTTCGAAGGTGTTAATGTTCAATTTGACCTGTTCCTTCAAGTACTCCCTAACCTGTAAGAAATTTGTTTACGTTTCATATGCTTGTCATTATCTAATATAAGTATCTGTAGTATGTACCGCTAAATATGACACTCGCATTTAAACTATTCTAACTTAATTTTTAAAAAACATACTTTGAAAACGAAAACACAGTCGCAATCTTTAATTATTTCTAATAAAATTCAGACAATTACTTTCTTCGTTTTATCTTCATATTACCGGTTGCATGTTGTGGATTTATGACGATTATTTTTTCTGAAAAACCAGATTTAAAACATCTAATTAAAAAGAAAACCGAGATAAAACCTTAAAATTTTGACGTGTATTTCTACAACTGTAAAAAAACCCTTCCACAGTTTCATTGAATTTTAACCCGAATCTTGAAATCGTTTAAGCTTACGTAAGATCATCGAGTCTTATTTTCTGATTATCGAAGAACAATTTTTTTGTTGATATTAACCATTCCAATATCGATTTTGCTGTGATCGGAACACAAGATTTCACAAGCTATTTTATAAGAACGACCGCCCTGCAGCTGGGACAGTTACAGTTTTAATTACTGAATAGCTTACTTCGTAGATTGCAGTTTAAAAATAGTTATTTATAAAAATGTTAAGCTCAGTGATTTGTTTAAACTCTTGCCCAGAAATAAATAAGTAATATAAAGTTGTTTAGGGAAAATATAATAAATTATTATATATATATATATATATATATATATATATATATATATAATATAATATTAATATAATATATATTATTATACTCCCTTTGTATATATATATATACAAAGGGAGTTTATAAACACTGTTTCAAAAATTCAGGGGATGGTCCCCCACATCGAAGTAAAGAAAAATCTTTTTCATCAACATATACTCGGAAACGCATAGTTTACTGGCTATCCGCCATTTTCTATTTTTAACATAAAAAATTATTTATGAGGAATGGCTAATCGTATCGGGCTGAACTTTCATTTCATATACTGTTAGCCTACCTAGAGGTTTACTTAATAATGCACTTGATCTCTCAATCTATTTCAAAACGGCGGCCATTTAAACATTTTTGTTGTTCTTTGCAACCGCTGGTTTATTTAAATGTTATTTTTACAAAAACATAGGCGTTTTATGACAAAGAAATTGACACCTTATTTATTCAAATCCTTTCATAAATAAAAAAGTTACGGTAAAGATTCTTGAAGCGAGTCATTTTAGATTAAAAAACCAGTTTACACCTCTTCCCGAATAAAATTGAATAACTCGACACGATCTCAACTGGAATAATTTTATTAATGTTATCGTATAATAAATTACAATAAAATAAAATATTACTGAAATCATGAAAATATTATAATAATAAATAATATAAATGTTAAAAAATAAATTGGATTACATATTTTTCGTTTAATGAACAGGCACTGGTTATTAAACAAACTTTTTTTCAAATAAATTTTTTAATAACAGTAAATTATCGTATCAAATAACAGAATATTAATAAAATAAACTGCAGTAGCTGTTCAAAATAAATGCATCCTGGCGTTTTTTATTGACTGCCGAACTCTTTCAAAAATGCAGGTGTCTGGCCATTCTCTCGATTCAATTTAGAATTCTTATGCGTAATACGGGGATTTCGTATACAAGAACCTAAATGTCACCGTAAGAAAAGGTCCAGACTATTGAGATCGAAAGACCTTGCAGGTCATGCTGCTGAGCCTCCTCGACCGATCCGTCTGTTTGGATATCTTCATTTAGGTGATCTCGAACTTGTAATATATAATGACCCGGAGCCGGAGCCCCTTCCAACTTGAACCGCATTTTTTTGCGCATGTTTAGTGGCAAATCTTCAAGTAAATGTAGAAGACCAGCCGTCAAAAAATGTAAATATCTTTCACCGTTAAGCGGTTCAGGTAAAAACAGAAAAATAAGTCGTCACCCAGAATGCTAGCCCGTACGGTTCTCTGAAATGGCATGCGGGTCGACTGACCGTTGTGTGTTGTGGATATTAAGAATGGTCGGTCTTGTAAATTTGCCTTTATCGGTAAAGAAAATATCATTCGAAAAATTCGGATTAGTACATTTTCGGAAAAGCCACTGCCATAGCCGATCACGGTGAGTATAATCTCGAGGTGTAATATATTGAAGTCGTTGATAGTGATAGGCGTGAAGTTACTTCTCATGCTAAATCTTCAAACTGTTGCATTGAAAACTAACATTGAACTCCAAGGCCAGCTCTAGTAGTTCTTTCGGGAAGGTTAGATATTTTATCAAACACACCATCTTCGAATTCAGGTCGATAAATTGAACGTGATCGTCCTGATTTACGAGATTTTCAAGTTTTAAGCTTCCTGTATCTCTGAGCCGTCTATAAATGGATTAAATATTGTGGGAGAAGATAATAAGATGTCTCGGGAAGTATTTCTGATACAGCCGTCTCGTTCCAAGTCCCGAAGGTATTGCATAGTGCGAGACCGTACATTAAATTCATATTAGCCATTTCAAAGTTAGTATAAATATGATTCATATTACCTGTCATATTGACTAAGATATTGATAAAATAAACAATTAACTGGTACAGCACAGATCGATGTGTTCACTTGGTCAATAGCAAGACAAACTGACCGTTAGTTTTTATTTACATTTAAAACAATGACTTGTTAATTATAACATCTGCTTTAATGCAAATTATTTTTCAGTATTAATATTATTTAAAAACTAGAAGGTACTAGCGGCTTCACACGCGAACTATGACTGTTGTACCGATTGTCGAGTTTATAAATCGCCAATTTTACATGTAAAATATTTCTTATTGTGATCTATGAATATTCAAAGTATGAAGTAATAGATTCATTATTCATGCGTCCTCGATACGTAAAATCAATATTTATTAATTTTGATATATATATATATATAACCACGCAGTAAAATGATTCATATAAGTAGAGAGGTAGAGGTAAAATTTCAACTTTTTATTTCAGTAATTTTTATTTCTGTAGAATAATGCATTATTTCTGCATGAATATAAAATCATAATTTTATATTAATTTTTACACCAGCGCCTCGTTATAAACTACATTTTTGGTTCTTCCGTTACCACAGCAAATAAAGAGCTCGCTGCCCCCCTCTTTCTTATTCGAGAACATGTCGTGTACAATTGTCACAATTGTAATTAACTCGACTGAAATAAACACGACTTCACAAGCCTTACATAAAATGACTGTTAGAACTTCTTTATAATCTTGTGATTACAAAGCAATGGAACCTTATTAAAATTTTTTAAATGTTTTAAAAAGCTTATTTTTTGATCCAGCACCACAATATTACCGAAAAAATAGTACTGTTTATAATAACACTATCATTGTATAGTATTTTATTAATATAATTTAACATGTATTATTATAATTATACATTTTTAATAATATTGTTTTCTTTTAAAAAAGTAATAACTTTATTAATGATTCTTAACGAAGGAAATCGTATAAGATGTCTGGTATTTCGAGATTTTCAAAATAAAGGAAAAAACATTACTTTACGATCATTAATAGTAAAATTAAATTACAGATTTTGATTTCGCAAGAATCATATAAGTATTTGGTTAGATGTAAAATGTTCTAACCGTAAGAGGGTTTACGAAAAAATTGCCCGAATATGAGATTGTTTTTCCAAAATAGTCTGCTATCACAATCGGGTTACATATTCACTATTTATCATCTAATAGAGCGTATATCAAATTTTAAATTACATACATATGAATAAATTGCGGATGAGTTTCTTTGCAAAGTATTTTCGGAAAAATAATCGATAAATTTCCACCCGATAGTAAATGGAAAGATAATGCAATTTAAAATTTTAATGCGCAAGTCTAAAGAATAAGACGGATGGTCGGTGACGTTCAGGCCGGGAGGAATTTTGTTTTAATCATGCCTCGGGCGTAATAAGATGATGTTACTTCAGGTGGGTGGGGCAGAGCGAACGGAAACAGGCCGAAGGGGGTACAGGAACGTAAGAGAAGAGGTGGAGTAGCGGCTCTAACTAGCGGTTCGCCTCCTTCGCTCTTCATCTCTCGACGGCCTAACCCTCAAACCAAACTCGATCAATTTTACGCAAAAGTGGATACGGGCTCGTCGGCGGCACCTTCTATCCGGCCTCGGTGTGTCCAACTAATAAGGATTTGCTACTCCCGACCGTGTAACACGATTATAACGCAATCACAACACTTCTACCGCGACCAAAACAAAGAAAAATCTACCCCGTAAGATTAAAAATTAATTTCTCGGGGTAGTCGCCACACCCTAGTCTACCCTTTGATCCTTTAAACGGCGACTTTTCCAAAATAACGAAATATATATTATCTTGCAAACACTCTTTTCTTTATTCTTGTCCCGCTTAACTGGAAATTCTCAAAATTGTAGCTTTCAATCTACTCTGACTTAAAAGACAATAATACAAAAATTCATAATAATGTTAGAAATTAAAATATATATTTTTTTGCCTCGGTTAAAAAATGCGTTTGTAACAATTTTTTTACGATTTTAAAATAAACCTAAAAACTTGATGAAAAAATAAACGTAATAAAACGAATAGCTTTCTAAATGTGCAGAAAAGTGTTTTCACAAGAACTTACAAAAAATACATCTCCTTGCCGTAAATCCCGCTAACATACAAAATCCTGTGACAAAACGAACGTAGAAAAACAAATTCATACACGATTTAAAAAAAAGAAATTCAGAAGACAATAATATTAATTTTACTCGCGTATATATTAAGATCTACAACTCGACTATCATAAAGTAGTGAACCTAGAGTACTAAACTGAATTCAATCGTAATAGATTATAGAAGGCTTATTCGGTGCCAAGAATAATCTTACTGTACTAACAATATCGTTACCACTGTTTTCAGGGACACCGGACATCTCTGACATAACTATCGAATAGCTGCTTCCGCAAATTATTTTTCTTCTTTTCCGAATCTGCTATGTATAAAATAAATATATTACTATGATTTACATTTTCAAGGTAGTATGTAGAACAGTAACGAACATCCACCAGGAGGTGACTCTTTTCGACTTCTGTACCGGCCGTCATTCACGAAAAGAAAATTTTATGAAAAATTCTTATGCAAAAGGCGTTCGGCCTAATAGAAAAAAACCTTCCTGAAAATATCATAAATTCGGAAAACACATTCGGCCGGTCATAATTGCGTTACAAACAGACAAATTGCCAAAAGTCAAATTCAAATAGTATTATCTTACGTCGCTCAGTTGCTTTAGATTACTCAGGGGCATTTCCTGTTTACGTTTATATTAATAACTGTAAAATCATTTCAGGAAAAGAAGTTATTCTGTAAAACAGAATTTTTTTGGCAGAATGCTCAATAGATTATTGTGTTTTTGCTTTTATATCGTCGTTAAACTTTTCATATGATAAATCCGATTATTTTGAAACATTCGAGTGAAAAGTAGAAGACAGGTACTTGTGTTAGTGGCATACAGGCGTATTTTTTCTAGCACGCAACTCTTTGCGAGTAATTAATCTATCTAACCGTTAGGAGTAGAAGGCAGGGATTCGAATATTCCATTGGAAGTACCGGACGCCTATTTCTGCAACAGATAGAGAACATATCCAAACATTTTATACTAAAACACAGAGACATTTTCATCCTTACAGGTACAGGATATGTGTAAACATACATATATAGCTAATATATTTGTTAACGATATAACTGTAGTAAAAAATACGGAAATTTACAATCGTACATTTTTAAAATTTACCTAGAGTTTAACTACCTAGACTTTCGGTGTTAATTATCTGTATAGAGAACTATATGAAATATACAAATATTTAATTTAATAATAAAATTAACTAAAAACTCAACGTAGTTCACAAATATACTATTAGGTTACTTATTTATTAACTGTTTGTGTTAACTAATCGTCCCGAAAGTAGCAACAACGGTAGAGTAACCGGCTGAATAAAACTCCGAAAAAATTATTTGAAGAAAGCTCATCCATTTTTTTTAGAAAGAAAGTCTCTTTATTTAAATTTATTTTTTAAAAGAATGATAAAAATTTTTATGAAGAATGCTTTTATGAAGAAAGTGTATTAGAATAAAATATTAATTTAGGAATAAGAAGTAGATTATTTTAGTTATTTGTATAGAGTGTACTCCTTACGGCAAAAGAAAAAGTATAGGAACGCGAGAAAGCAAAAAAATGGAATATTTATAGTGTTTTGTTACAAGAGATTCTTTTAAAACTATAGTGTACACCGATGAATATGACACTTGTATTTACACTATTCTCTATTGTACGCGTTTCTTTCAAAAAAAAAAAAAAAAAACGAGAAAAATCAGTGGGATTTGCAATTTAACGAAATAACTTTTATTTAGCCCAATCATCCTTACTTTAATTATAAATGACGCTGAAAGGGAAATAATCATGGTTTTAAAATTTTTTTTAAGTTTTCACTAAAAAAAAATTAAAATTTCAAGTATTTTTTATCACGTAATTTTCTATGATATAGCAGAATTTCAGCTTTATTAAATGATTTTTTCCATTTGTTCAGTATATTTTAAATAACTCCTCTTTATAATGAACATTTCACGGAAAAGGTGCGTCGTTTAACCTTTAATAAAAACATGACTTTTATTATGGTATTTGAAAAAAAAATTAAAAACGGTGGAAACGAACCGGAGTAATAAAAGAATGTTCTAAAAATAGGCGATCGGTTCGCTCCTGAAATACAGCGTTTACTTACACCAAACGTTTACACGCATAAACGCGTAAGTTACTGTATGACATTCTTATTATGTAATATTGTATTTAAAATGTTTCCCTCATTTTTAAAAATTTGATATCTTTTTTATAATTTTAAAGAAAAAAATTATCCACTCTCTGACCGTAGCAGAAATTATAAAAAGAAACTGACATTTAGTGCGAATACAATCTCATTTACACCAGTAAAATAATTACAACAGCCACCAATCCATTTTTTTAAAACGTAGATTATCCTAAACATACTTATAATAGCTTATTCTTTAAATTACTCCGCTAGGTTTAAAATGATACCCATTAACAAAAGTAAATTGAAATTCATTCATTTCGATAAATACTAAGTATAAAAATCAGTATTACAATAGTTTAAAAGATCTGAGTCTTAAAATTCAAACCGTTTTAGTCAAAACGCTGCAAATATAAATTCAAGAATACCTAAAAGCAAAATATTCAAACAAATAATTTGTTCTATGTCGGTCGGAAACCGAACTTCAATTGTCATATCTCTCTGTAGGTTTAAAAAATCATTAAATTTAACTAAACGTTTTAAAAAACTACAGAAAACGTTTGATAATAAATCCGAAAAGTTAGAAAATTTTACCTCTACCAATTTCGATTTTTGTTGATTTTTAAAGTTAGCTTTCTCAAAAGACTTCGACTTCTTTCTTTGTAAGTAATTACCAATTTGTGTAAGGATGCTAAAACATTTATTTCTGTTTTGCAAAAAAGTAATTGAAATTCCGGTAAGGTTTTTTTTAATTTTTATGCGATTTTTTCTAAGTAAAAAAGGTTCAAGCGCAAGAATCATGTTTAGCCTCTAAATAGCTGATGTGAAACAGCTGATGTAAAGTTATATTACAAAAAAACTTCTATTAAAGAAAAAAATCAACGAAACAATTTTTGCAATTTGGTAAACCAGTTTTTTTGTTTGATTTAGAGAACCTTTTTTACACAAAATAAAATTTCTTACGCCTAAGTATTGAAAAATTTGCGTTATTTTATAAATCGAGAGTAATTTATTTTTAATTAAAAAAAATATAGAATGATCGAAAAACGTTTGCTAATTTTTAATTGAATAGTTTATCACCGTCATTAAAATTATACAAAGCGATTTCTTTTTATACGATAATCTTATATATCAACTTATAAAATATTACTTTCGGTTCACTTTAATTATTAGCTGCACAAAAATGTGTTCATCAGAGTAAATTCTGTTATATTTTTCAGCTTGTGACGCAGAACCTCTATCTAGACAGGTCGGTAGTCGGCAGACGGGAGAAGAGTAACAGTCATCGGTCGCGGCGCGTTAATCGTACACTCGAAGTTTGAGATGCCGCGCTCTTAAAGTTTACTGATGTGATTATATTATTGAATGCCATTTTCCGTAGGACAGAATTAAGTGCTTCTCCTTTTCGGCGGAAGGGAAAATGAAGGAAAGGAAAGACAGACGACTTTTACCTCGAAGAGTAGGAAAAACTTTTAAAGAAAAAGCAGAAGATAATATACGAAACAAGTAAACGTTAAGGAGGTAAAGCGAAAGACGAGCGAAAAAGGAACTAGAAAGCCTACCCGTAGCGCGGAGTATAACGCAACAGGAGTGAGGGTAGGTGTGAATAATGAAAGGGGTCAGCTTGCGTCGCGTTACGTTGTGGAGGCAGCTAGTTAGCATTCCACGTTCGATCTCTCAGCTTTACCGAACCGAATTGCTCATTAAATTAGCGGAGCCGTGGGTCGCCTTGCCTTTTCAACCCTTTCTAATCCGCCCTTAGACTACCCTCTCACCCTCTCCGTTTGAAAACCTTTTGCGCCCCCCCCCCTTTCTCCTCGACTACCCTATTCCTGACACCCTCTTTCCATTGTTTCATTATAAACCAAAACCCTGAGTGTTTACTTACTTACTCGCTTAGTTACTTATTTAACCTTTGTCAAAATACTAAAAATTAATTTTTTTAAACTGAAAATATTTGTCAAAAAGTTACCGGATAATCATTTTGATTTCTCATATAAACACAACATTTTTATACTACGTAGTTAACATTTATAATAAACGACATATAAAAGAAGCTCGATGGATAAACACTTATATTTTTTCCCGTATGTAAACTCACTTCACTCCAAAAACTTTTACGGGAATGTTTATGTAGCGGCTAAATCGATCTTTTAATCGTTTTTAATAAAAAAAAAAATAAAATAAAAATTAATACAATTAAAAAACCTTAAATCAATTAAATCTAAATAAAAATAAATTAGATAAAATCTTTTATGTAGGTTTTAGTTAAAAAGTCAACATAACAAAGAAAGCATCTTCACAAGAGTCTACCCTGAGGCAGGTTCCTCGTATAACGTCCGTCTGTATTCTCTTTTATTTTCAACTAAACTGTAATTCTGATAGTTTCTTATCAGGTCGTTTGTAATTTTTACTATTTTCCGCACTCTTTTCTTTACATCTACCGATCCTTCTAACTCGGTTTTAATCTATCTCTCTTCTCACGATACATCCCGGATTTCCTGTTTTCTATCGTTCCAATTAACTTTTATTCAAACAAACAAGACGTGTCTTTTATCTTTTATTTTCGGTAATATTTCAAAAAAAACTTTATTTACATCTTTGATTTTTATGTAGGATGAACAACACGCTTAGCACCTAAAACGTAAAATTATAAATAATAATAGAAAATTAGGTTAAAAACGATTTCAGACTCGTTTAAATTTAGACAATTTGCTATATTTTTATTCTTTCGGTCGTCTTCTCAACGAGTCGCGTTGTAGAACGGATAGTTAACCTGTGTTTTAGGCGTTAGAGTTTTAAGTGTTCTCTAAATAATTATCCCTCGATTTGTTTTTGCTTTGCCTTTAAGTAAGGAGATGACCTGTAATCGTTGACGATTTTACCTTTTCATAATTATTTGAAGAATATTTAGGATTATTTGAAAAAAAAAGAATAGAACTTTATATCCAAGAATAATTGAAAGTTTCAGGTTTTTTTTTCGGTTCTCGGTCGGCGCTGTTTAGCGTAATACGAGTATATGTACACTCTCTGATGGTTGAAGTTCGGTGTCAGCGAACATATTTTTTTTCAGTTTTTGAAAAGATTGTAAATAAGCCTACTTATTTTACACATCAGTACTTATTAATTACGAACCTGGTAATTGTTTTCGAATTATTTATCCGTTATATACAATTATTGAGAAAATATACCGATTAAAAATAACTTTTTTAGATATATCTATTTTAACCGTCGTAAGATTACAAAGTTAATATCAAACGTTTTAGATCTTAAATTAAATCTAATGTAATTTATTAACGACTGATTCGGTGTAAGATGTAAAATATTTATAAAAATACGTCTTATTTACGATTAAGCCCCAAGGTGGAGGGGTAGCAACTTCATCGTTAATCCGGATGTTCAGGAGTGGGATCTGGTCAGAAGTGAAATTTTTCATACTTATCACGGTTTTACAGTGTAGAATACGGTGAATCCCGGTACGGTTATACCGTATTCACTTTAGGAAGTGAGTCTTCAGAGTTAGGAAGAGTATTCGGCGGTAAAAATCTTAACCTTTGAACCCGAAAAAATGGGTATAAAGAGACAGAGAAAATACACTTGAAGAGATTGTTCATTCTATTTTTTTTTGTCTTCAGTCATTTGACTGGTTTGATGCAGCTCTCCAAGATTCCCTATCTAGTGTTAGTCGTTTCATTTCGGTATACGCCCTACATCCTACATCCCTAACAATTTGTTTTACATATCCCAAACGTGACCTGCCTACACAATTTTTTCCTTCTACCTGTCCTTCCAATATTAAAGCGACTATTCCAGGAATCCTTACTCTGTGGCCAATAAGTCTGTCTCTTCTTTTAACTATATATTTCCAAATGCTTCTTTCTTCATCTATTTGCCGCAACACCTTTCCATTTGTCACTTTATCCATCAATCTGATTTTTAACATTCTCCCATAGCACCGCATTTCAAAAACTTCTAATCTTTTCTTCTCAGGTACTCCGATCGTCCAAATTTCACTTCCATATAAAGCGACGCTCCAAACATATACTTTCAAAAATCTTTTCCTGACATTTAAATTAATTTTTGATGTAAACAAATTATATTTCTGACTGAAGGCTCGTTTCGCTTGTGCTATTCGGCATTTTATATCGCTCCTGCTTCGTCCATCTTTAGTTCATTCTATAGATTCGTAAAAGTTTGAAAAGCCTATTAGATTTTAAAGTTTAAAACGATACGTAGCTTTTATACAAATTTATTAAATGAAATAATTGTATATGGATTGAGAAAAAATATATTTGATAATTAGAGAAAAAAATCTTTTATAGTTATGCCTTTATTAACTATTCGTTTATAGAAAGATTCGTTTTTTAATGTATACGTAATTTAATGTTAACAACTCACTGAATAATATGAAGAGAAAGCGCATTCATAACACGAATAAACACAGCTTTCTTATTTTGTGTTGTTATTTTTTTTAACAAGTATAACTTTGAGAATTTATAACTTACTGTACAGTTCTTAAGTTTATATATTCGTATTTTACGAAAGTACGGAAAGGGTGATATAACCAGCCGAAGCGGTCGAGACGGATATGAGTCCGTTGATTAGTATTCCCGGATTCAACAATCCCTTTTTGCTCGTTGTCGATCAGTGTACGCGGGTTAATTAACAATGTAATCACTGACATCACTGTTTTAGGATTTATAGTAAACGAACTTCCGTACGGCTGAGTTTTCGTTTATTCGATAGTATATTCGATCCTCGATAGATCTATAATATAATAATAAGGTGCACCAAATTTAAGATCGTAATCGGTGAAAATTATTAATTTCTTATATAATAATTGAATAATATTTTATAGAGAATAATGACTACATAAATTAAATCCTCGTTTTTCATCGGATCGATAAGAAATATGAATTTTTTTTAGAGAGAGGGAAAAATACACCAGCAATAAAGACAAAAACAAAAAGAAAATATGAATAAAGGAGAATATTTCATTTGAATAAAACATATTGGGTGATAGAGTTTTCCTCTTTTCTACGATGCTATACTTAAAGTGATTCCGCCAATAACCCCTCCCTTCCACTTAAACGTGTCTCCCGACCCTAACCGTAATTCCACAAATCATTCCCCCTCTACGGAAAAGAACTGTCTTTTGGCATTTGGAATCCGCCAGAGTTATGCAAAAATATTATGATCCCGAGCTAGCTAGGGATGCCCCATTCCAGTAAAAAAAAACCAACAGGCAATATATTGCTTTTTTCAGGAGACTAGAGATTTCAAATACTTTCTCCCACTCTTGCTTTGTTTTTCGTTGTGCTTCTCAGTAAAGTGTATGCAGAATAAAACTGATCATAAATGATGTTTCCCTAACCGTTAATAATTTAAATAATTTAATCAAATTAAATCTAAATTCAAATACATTATACTGTATATCAAAGTGTACTAAACGAAACAAAGCGTTATACTGACAATAGCATATTATTTTAATTAAGTAATTTATTTAGTTAATTTTACTATTAACCCACCGGGTTGCTCTAGTTGTGAACTTGTAATAGCAAATCAGTTGATCTCGAAATCGAGAATTCTAAGGTTCAAATCCTAGTAAAGGCAGTCACTTTTAAACGGATTTGAATACTAGATCATGGATACCGGTATTCTTTGGTGGTTGGGTTTCAATTAAACATACTCTCAGGGATGGTCGACCTGAGAGACTGTACAAGACTATATTTCATTTACATTCATACATATCATCCTCTGAAGTAATACCTTACGGCGGTTCCGGTGGATAAACATAAAAAGAAGTTTTACTACAATTAACTCAAATAAAATATAAATATATCGACAGAGATATTTTGATTATCACAATACTGTTAATATTAAAAATTCCTATTTAAAAAAAAAAAAAATTAAAAGTTTTGTCTAATAATAATAAAAATAATAATAATAATAATAATTATTATTATTATTTATTTATTTGTTTGTATTTTTTGTGCAATATTTTTTGTGCTACCTATAGCCTTTGTATATTACACAATAGTGCATAAAAAATATATATACATTAAATATAAATTAAAAATACAAAATTTAATCATTAGTTCATAATAATTATTAGTCATTAGTTCATATAATTATTAGTTCATGAAAATAAGAGTAATATTGGTGTTTTAATTATGTTACACAATTATATTGTTATATGTCTGCATAAATACAAGATTACAGATAAACATGTACACATAATTAAAAATACACATAATTCAGGAAACAAATTTAGATAATATAGTTTAATAACAATAATAACATTAGTTATAAATTCAAAAATTTACATCTTATCTCCTTCATCCAATTACATTTAAATAGAATTTCAGTTACTTATACAACACTGTCAATATTTATATATATGTGGAGGTAAAAATAGACACAAAAGAAATTTACATCGTCATACAATATAATTGATTTTAATTATTGAAATACTTATTTATTAATAGGAAATTATTTTAATTTGTATAATTTAACTACGATCAAGCAGAAGAGGGTTAGTGAAGTTCTGTAGTAATCCAGTATTATGGGTTTATATGCTTTTAATATCTATATCATATCGGAGTAAAACCTACTCACTTCAGAAACAAAATTATTCCTCGGTTGAAAAAATTCTATATTGTCATATTTGTTTACAGCAGTTGAAGCGCATCTCTCTGTGGATGAGATAAGTTGTGTAGAGTATGCAAGAGGACAAAAGTTTCTAATACTGCGTCCGGGTATACATAACTGTATTTCGTTTTCCGTAGGATTACACCCGTGTAATGCTTTATGGAAAAACAGTAAATCAAAGTATTCTTTTCCACATACAAGAAATGGTAAATTATGTAGTAATTGAAGCTGTAGTTTACCAAGATGGTGAAGTTTAAATTTGTGAGTCAGCCAAGATAGAAAGTTGTTCTGAATGGATTCAATGTTATTCGATGTATAGTCTCTTCGAAAATTCCAGGTTGAGGTGGAATATTCAAGCTGGCTTCGAACAAGTGACTTGAAGAATAAGACACAATTCGAGGATCAACAAAAGGTCTCGCAATCCATTTCAACAGACCAAGATTTCTCTTCGCTCTGCTCAAAATCATGTCTGCGTGTTTAGCAAGGTATAGCTTGGAGTCAAGGAGTATGCCTAGATCGGTGACGGAGTTTACAGTATTAATAGGAAGAGAATTTATTGTATAATTATACCAAGCAATGTTAGTTTTTCGGGAGAACGGAATGTGTTTAATTTTTGAGAAATTTAGCGGCATGTGATTTCTCATTGCCCATTGGTAAATATGGTTAATATTATGTTGTAACATTAGGCGATCATTTAAGTTTTTAATCTGAAGAAATATTTTAAGGTCATCGGCATACATACTCAGACCAACAGAGACGGATTCAGTAATATCATTGATAAAAAGTAGAAACAGCAACGGGCCAAGGTTGGAACTCTGTGGAACTCCAGAGATTGCAAAGAATTCTCGTTGGGAAGTGCATCCAGCATACCTAACAGCAAAAGTTCTGTTATTCAAGTATGAACAGATCCACTTTACAAGACGCTCACTGAACCCAAATACAGCCAACTTCTTTTGGAGCAGGTGATGCGGAATTTTGTCAAATGCTTTTTGAAATAATAATAATAATAATATAATAGTTATTATAAATTATTTGAACAGTAATAAAACTCTGTCGTAAATGATAAGTAAAACGATACTAAAAGAATGTCGTGTAATAAAATTATTTTTTTATCTGTAAATAAACAATTCCTTTTCGATATTTTTTGTAAATTTAATATTTCTATTTTATTATTACATTATTAATTAATTAATTCAAGATTTTGTAAAAGTAGAAATTATTTTTGAACAATTTGTAATAATACTGTCTATGGTTACTGATTTTTTATCTTTTACAGTTAAATTGACTATTAAGTACAAGAAAAAGTGATAATAAGAAGGCAATTATGATATTTAATCGTGTATAACCTTTAAAATATCTGTCTTTGTATGAATCAAATTTTTAAAACAATATTAATATAAGTGTAAATTTATAAAGACATTTATGAAAGATAATTTTAAGATCAGAACTGCATTAAAATTGACATTGTTTCCCTTTAATCTTACGATAGATTCGAAGAGTTATGAAGCTTACATATGAAAAAAATATATAAGTTTTTTCTTTTTAATACTTATAATGCGGAGTATTTTAGTTGAATTATTGCTTAAATCGGCCGTAAAGAAGCTAAAGTTAAAGAAACGTAGATTCAATTATAGATTTCCATTATTTCTATTAAAAATCACTATAGATTACTCGACACAAAAAAGCAGTGCTTAAAGTAAGTTCGACAATTGATGGCATCCGAAGTAAAGCGATGTAGATGATACAAACGGGGGAGAAGATTTTTAGATGAGGAAAGGAAAAATAAAAGTCGGTAGGAATTGTCGTAGAGGGGGTTTTTGAAGATAGACAGGAAGACCGCGGGTGGGAAAGAGAGACGGTAAAAAAGACAGAAAGAGAAAGAAAGCGAGGGTGTGAGTAAGGGATTGATGAAGTACAAGGAAAAGGAAGCAGTTAAAAACTGACGATGAAAAAACTTGACAGACGAATTCAAATAAACATATCGTCAAAAAAAACCATTACGTCTTATAACAATGTAAAAATTTCTTCTGACGTCTAAAGAGCCTCGAAGTTCTTGTAATATTAGATATGTATAACTGTGTGCGGACGTGCGCGTGAGTGTATATTGATGTTTGTATGCGGGTGCGCACATAGCTTATATGTGCGTCGAGTAAAGAATTTGAATATAGAGATATAGAGACTTGTCAAAATGATATATTTCAATTTAGAACATGCAGAATTATATATGAACTAGTCCGAGAAATAGGCCGACTAAGGTACCAGAGAAGAAATCCTCTGGGTCGATCCCTTTCAAAATATTTTGTAATACAATAAAAAAAACGATCGACTTTAATAGCCCACCGTTCTAAATCTACCATTAATTATCTCTCGATTCACCAATTAGTTAATTAGGCTTATCGACGGATTTGCCGCTTGAAAATTTTCTGATAGTCTTTGTAAAACTCTATTTGTTTAGTATATCGGAAATGCGGTCGACATGACTTTAATTTTAAACACATCGATGCCGAATTGTGTTTCATCTGTGAACGAAAAAATTGTAACGAAATTTCTTAAAGGAAGAGAACGTGAACTTAATGTAAATTCAAAGAAAACAATAACGATGACGAGCCTTAACTTAAGAATAAAAGTGCAAACGGAATCGGTTTAAAAAGGTTATAAATTCACAGAAGAAAGAAGCGAGAAACGGAAGACCAACGGAGTGAGAAGAATATAAAAGTCAGAACATCACCAGTAAATCTGGCACGTAATGATAAAAGTAAATTTATTTAGTAATACAGAATAGATGTAGAACTTAGAGAAACATCGGTAAATTTAAAAATTTGGAGTGTACTGTTAAATGTGACCGTAAAGGGTGTCGTGTGTGAGACTTTTTCCCGAAAAAAGACGTATAAAAAAAGAGAAAAAAAATTGAAATTTACATACGGTGGAAGCTGCAGAAGAGGAATTCATCACAAAGGATGCGGGAGAAAAATTCCTAAGGAAGTTCTGAGAGGAAAAAATTCGATTAATATCAGCACGACTAGAAAAATTAACCTTTAGGGACAAGGGATGAAGAAGGATATTTGTTTAGAAGTGCATCAAAAAATTCCTTGTCTGTTTTAGCGACATCGAAAAGCGATTCAAGAATGATAGAGTTTGGCCGCCGTTTGTTATACTTGTGATACGTGAAAAACGACTGAGGTTATTTAAACGTAATCGGTTAGAGGTCCTTTCTCTAAGAATAATGAACGATTTTCTTCAAACAAGTTTTTGTAAAGAACAAACTATAAGAGTCACACGCTAGGCTGAAGATTCGGTAACGGTAGCACTTTACGATAAGGTTTCGGGTATATGTATGTTTACAGACGATGTAGTAGAACAATATATATGTATATCGTCGTGAAAAGAAAGAAAGAATGGAGCACAATGGAGGTATTACGGTGGAATGGCTAGAAACTGCACGACAAAAATCTATAAAAAAAAGTAGAAACATCTTACGAACGACTGGTGATAGCGGATTAAAAAATATCTATAATCCTTTAATTTTTTAAATTATTTTCTCGATATTAAAATTTAAAAGAGAATATCCAGAAATTCTGTAATAATCAAGAGAAAAAAGAGAAATAAAACGGACTAACATTTAAAATTGTATAATGCACGAAGATAACTACTATTCAGCAGAAACCTGTTTCCGTTTGTGAATACGACGCCTATGATATAAACGATGATTAATTCAAAACAGATTATCCTTATAATCATAAGCCTATGTGTAAACTCACGATAAACAATTCAGGCACGTTAGCGAGTATAATTTGCTTAACGTCATACACGCTGCCATAGTTATAGTAACTATAATCCAAGCCATCCGAGTAAATCTCTCAAGGCCAATTATCCATCATCCGTAGCAGTTCGTTTCAGTTCCTTCCGTAATTATTACAATAATAATGGCGATGATAATAGTACATTTAAAACAATAAATAATTTAAAAAAAGTGCTGAAAATAAATTGAAGTTTCCTCCTAAAATTAAATCAAACGTTTCTAAAATATAAACTTATTAAACGGCTAAAAAAAAAAAATAGTAATAATACATTTGTGTGGAAATATTTTAAAAAAAGTGATCGAGTAAACTTCGATTAAAAAGGTGACTTTTCATTATTGTGTACAAAATTTACACGAAATAGCAGTCGTTTAAAATAAACCTATAAAATAAGTTTCACGATTTAGAGCCGGTTAACCGGCTTTTGTTTTGGTAGTTTTTTCTTTTACTTTTTAATTCTTCCCAATTTTTCACGATCGTGATCTTTTAAATACATAAATCAGAGCAAACAGAGAAAGACTAAAAAATAAAATAGGTGTTTCTCCATTTTTACTAAAATCATAAAAATAGCAAAAGGAATATATTTCAGTTCCTATAAGTATTTACACGCATTACATGTATTTTCTATGCAGAAAAATCCATATTGTACTATATATAGCGCGAATAGAAATTTTAATCGGTACGATTTAAAAAAAGTTTAAATAATCTAAAAAAGTTAAATCCTCTCTTATTGCAAATAAAATTTATCCAGGATTAATTCTGACGTGCGGTTTGATATGGATCGTGGGGAAAATGTTTAAAATTTAAGTTAGTCTTAACAAAATTAAATATAATTTCAATTAATATTAATCTTAAAAATAATTTTTTTTTTGTACAGAATGTACCATCGATTAGGACCGAATGGGCGTGACGACGTAAAGTACCAAAAAAACCCTAAGATATTCAACATATATTGGCCTAGTTAAAAAGAGAGATTGCAGAAATGTAAACATTTATGAAGTTTCAATATTTTACTAAAGCGGGTGAGAAGCAGTGGAAAACTTTACGGCTTAATTTTATTATAATATTACTTCTAATAAAATTGAATTCGGAAAAACAAGAGTTTTAATACTTCTTTTTAAGAGATACATTTACGGATTACGATTTAAAAGGAGTTAACTTTTTATTATAAATCCTCTATGAAACATGATTAAAACGTAATAAACAGATTAAATTAGTTTATAATGTAATTATAATTGATTCTGGATTTCGGTAGATATCGTTAGAGGAAAATATATTATTGATCTTGAACTCAACTCCCGGTATAGGCTTTGAATTTTTCTCTGACCGTTTAATTAATCTTATTTTGCTAATGTAAAATTAATAACGGCTAGATTTTTGAGTAATTCTCCGTTAAAAAACAAAAAAAAGTTTTGGTTTATATTTAAACTAAAATTACAATAAGGTGAAATATTTTTTACTAATCATTAACAATAAATTTTCACAAGTTTTCAATATTTTTTTTGCATTTAAAATAATACATCTGTTTTTTTTCAGCGGTTTGAATCCATCCACTTTGCAGCTTTGTTTTATTCAAACTTTGCAAAATATTCCACTACAGTTCAGGTGTCGCCGTTACGTTAAATATCAGATAAGACTATTTTATTTCTTTTACCGAATTCATAGGGAACGTAAGATATTTAGTGATTTAATATATCTACAGGACATTATCGATAACCGTTTGCAGTTTTTATAAAAAACACATTAATGGGAATATCACTTAAAAGAATGAAAATTATTTTCTGGAGGTGTAAACGATATCCGCATGCGATTACTAGTTATCGATGCTAAAAATTGATAGTCATGTTTTTTGAAACAGAACGGATGTCTAATTATACAAAAAAAGATTAATTCTTATTAATCTTTTAATTGTTATTAATCACCGGACATAACAAATTCTTTCGATTTATTCTGTGCTACAAAAAAGAACAGTAATACGGTTACAGTGTTACACTTATTTATAATCGGTTTCCCGATCCTTCGTTGAAACTGAGTTGATTTACATCTAACCGGCAGTATTGTACATTGAAATATAAACCTCGTCACTGAATTATTAATAAGAATAAATATATAATACATTTTTTGATTATAAGACCACCTCAAATGTAATATGGCTGTAAATTTTAATTTGCATCTTTAAATAACGTAAGAGTTATTGCCAAACGATCCCCGAAAATATAACAGAAGGCAAAAACAGTACGGCATTATTCGACGGTTAAAACATTTCTCTATTTAAAAAATTGTATACCCTAAGAAAAAAATGTACATACGAAAGAAACAACGATGTAGTCAAACAGGAATAAAGTTAAATTTAATGCACTGTTATCATCAAAGATAAACTTACGTTCTTGTAATAAAAAAAATGTATATAATTTTCTCAAAATTCTGTTTTAACTCCGCACTTTTTTTTAATGCAATTTTTTTCTTTAAGTTACATCTCAGTTTTATGTTTTAGACGTGTTTTCGTGCGTCCATACAACCGTAATCAATAAGTGTTGCTTTCCCTGTTTGGTGTTATTCACTTCATATATTCCGTACGGTGAACAAAGTGCACGAGTCATTTGTAGGATTTTACATGCATGTAGAGAGCCTGGCATAGTGATACGCGACGGTAAGTTCATCTCGGTGAAGAAGCTAATGGAACCGCCCATTCATCCCTTTTCGTGGTAAATTCGGCACAGAATGCTGGTTATTCATGAAAACGGTTAGCTTTTTTAGAAGATGACTGTTGTCTTATGTCATGTCGTTTACAAGTCCTTGTAGCAGATACCTTCCGTAGTGGAACCTAATTTAAATCGGTTACCGTATATTTATTTTAATACGGGTGTCATGGCGAATGATTATTACTGGCAAATTAATTTTTATTAACTATTTTTAATTAAAGTAACAAGAAATATGTTAAAATTAATAATTAAACTTACCGCAGATAAACCGCTAAATAATCTTGTTTTTTTTTTATTTTCCACAACGGGTCTAAATGATTTTGTTCTTTTCCTATTTTTATTAAAAATTTGGGATTATTTTTTTTTAATTTCCAGCGATTAAAATTAAACACACTTTAATTTACGCATTAGTATTTATTTATTAAAGCATTGAATGCATTTTACGGCATTCATTAAATGTTTTTCCGATTTATTTTGACTGTTTTCTTGTTATTATATTATGAGAATTTCTAAATTTTTAATTATTACAATGCAGTGGGAAATACGAAACTCAATACCGATAACAAATTTACAGAACGCTAAAATATATATTTAAATTCTCTTTGAAAGTTCTTCAACACGCCATTTTCATATTTCAGATCTATTTATAATCGGCGTCGCTTAAGATTTTGAGACAAACCTCTCGATAACAACTTTATGAAAACCGGCGAAGTTGTTCTAAGACTTCGAGTCCCGGCCCACTTATTTTTAGAAAATTTAAAATATTTTAGTTTAACGAACTCTTAAATTTATTCATTTCAATGCTTTCTTAAATCTAAAATGAATTTTCTAAGCCGGATTTATGTGATAAGCATAAGCACCTTAGTTTACGGTCGGACTTTGTGTATAGCCGACGAATAGAAGCAGGATTTTCCACAACAAATATTTCTCTAGTAAACCGTACCGATAAAAAAGAGGCAATGTCTGCAAATTTCCTTGCATCCGTCGCAGGAATTCTGTAGGCATCTTCTCAAAACCTAGCGAACGTTTCAGCAATGAAGGTGTTGAAAATAAGATAAAAACGTAGGTGATGATGACAAAGGTATGATATATCCGCAGAGAATCAACAAACAAGACGAGGAAAAAACGAAACGACCCCAAAAAATTAACCCGCCAACAGCTTCTAGAGGGATCGAGGTATCTTTATTCAGGATGAGGTGCGCATTATCGATCGACGGTTTTGCGTTTAACAGACGAAATACTCGTATATGCTTAAAAATGTTTTTATGTTCAGAATATCAAAAAGCTACTCAAAATTAATTTCTAGCTGATTAAATTACGTTCTCAAGAAAAGCTCTCCTCACAATAATGTGTAGTGTCCGACTGAAACTTAAACTATTGGATCAGACCTCACTTGAGGGTCGAACGTCGTATATATTGGTTGTTAATTAACGATTAAAAAAAGTAAAAGATCGACTTAAAAGATTTTTCTAATCTACTGAAATAAACTTGATTTTAAAGAATCTCATATCTTAAATCCTTTACCATCTAAGCATGGGAAATTTAAGAAATTTAGAATTATATTAATAACTGTACCAATCTGGGCCTACAGCAATTTAAACAACCTTGAAATACCGAATTATAATTTTTTAAGGGCTGGAGGGTGGAAATACGGGATAAAAGAACGAGAGTTAGAAATTATAATATACAATCGTACGTTTAAAATTGTTATACTCATTTTTTTTTTTTTGGAAAACCATATTACTATAAAGATCTAAAATAAATGAAATATTATGTGTTACGTAAATTTAATAGAATTTATAACAATCACCCTAAAAATTAATCAATCAGTACACAAAATTTGTTTGTTAACGCCATCAGGTTAAAAAAAGTTCATTCTATCAAAGGAATTTAAATACAAAATCAAAACAAAAAGAAATTATTTTGCGAAGGTTTATCAGTTTTGTTGTATCAACACGTATTGAAAATAATCGAGCGGTATAAAAAATGGAATGCGAATAAAAGGTTTTTTTTGTATTATATGGTTGCAGGACAACAATATTCGATAGATGACACGGCAGATTGAATACATGAAAGTGATTCTCATATTGTTATACAACACGGACGGACGCTATGGCAATGGATTTTGTTACGAAGCAGACCAATAGTAATAAAGTGTTGTCGATACGGTTTTTAATTAACAGTTTTCCCCCACAAAGGGGTCAAACGGATTAATGTTTGTGACTCGAACGTTCAAATCCGGATGTAGCTATTGCTGTTAAACAAAAAAAAAACACAAAAAAATGTATATGTACATACATATATGTTCGTTAAAAATCACGTATAGATATAGCTGCAACAGATTCACTGACCCACTATTTGCTACTTCTGTGTGCATAGGATATTTTTTTCACGTTATGTACTAAAGTCAGAAATAAAATTCCAAAAATTGAATATACAGTAAAATTTAATTGTAACCTTTTATTAGTATATCGTAAAATAAATGTAATTCAAAAAATTTCAACATATACGAGATAAACATCTATTCAAAAATAAAAAAAAATTGATCACGAGTCACCCTTTTTCGAAACGCATATCTATTGCATTCGAATTAATTTATAAAAAGGAAGTAACCGTATACAGTATATTTCTGTATCAAACAAAATATTTGCTCTTATGTAAGTAAATAAATAAATAAAAAGCCTGAAGATCGGTTTTATATCATTTTTGAAATGAAAGAAGAATACTGAACTTCAATAGGAATATTTTTTGTCTTTTTAATTCTGAGTTTTAAATTCAGAACCTTTTGAGGCGATACGTTTGATCTTTTTATCGGTCAGTTCTGTCTGATTATAATACCACATACTAATAAAGAAAAACCGGATAGGCCCTTAATCCAGTGATAAGAGAAAGGGTGATACGCTTTCTTAAACTTTCATCATTTTCTACTCTAACGATCATTACAGAGAATGATCCTTGGAAACGGTTTAAAGAAATTTTCTACCATCACACTAATTTTTATTAAATTCTTTTCTTATAATAATTTCAATATAGTTCTTTCTCAATATTCTTTATTTTCAAATGATTTTTCACAATCTTTCTACATGTTAACATCCTTAGTACTTCGATCTGCATTCTAAAATTAATGTAACGGCTAAAATTTCCTGTTTATGAACGTACTTTTCCTGAAACTAAATCGAATAGATGTAATATGCCTTCTATCTTACTGTAGATTCTACAAATATAAATCAAATACAAATACAAATACAAATCAAATACTTCATATGTAATCAGTAGAATGTTTATACTTTTTTAGTGAAAAAAAAATTAAATGACTAAGATGACTAAGATGTCAGTTATTCTAAACAGTATCGATTCAACATTTCAATGAAATTCTGAATTCCAGTGAAATTCACTTAAGAAGTGCGATACTACTAATTCTGTTGAAGTGCGATTACTTCATCGGATTTAAGCAGACGTGAATTCAAAATATGTCACTAAAAATTTATACAATTAATAACATTGATGTGATGTAATAGAAAACATATACATTTCTTTTAATTTAAGGATTGTTTCGAGTTTCTTTTTGGTTCACTTCTTAAGCCTTTAGTCTCAGAAATTATTTTATTACAATAATATTTTTGAATTATTGGAGTCGTTCATCTTTAAAATAGAAGTAAACTTGACGTAAAAGGTGCTTTATAAAACGAAAGTCGTACTTATTTTTTCGCATACTTATATACGATTTTAATTAGAAAACAAATTTATAAAGCTAATATTCTAATTTTATATAATGCATACCAAAATAAAAAACAAGAAGGGTATTCGATTACGAAGGAGTTAAAACTGTGTTTTCTGACAGAATTAGAAGGGCTGGAGATTAATTTAAAAATAGGGGTCGGTAATTCACATGAGGCGGCGCGGTAGAGCAGCGGGAGGCCGACTGGTCCAGGTAGATGTTGAAGAGGATTATATAGGTTTAGCCGTTTGCGGGGAAGTGGAGTAAACCGAGGCTAGTGCCTCTTCCTTTCAGAAATATTGCAATATCCGCCGGCCACTTGACAGTTATTGCGAGTGTCTTGTCTCTCCTCTGCTCATATACATATCGGATTAGAAATGTAACAGACAATGGAAATATTATGTACGTCCATTTGCGTTTCGCCTCATGTCATTCTACTACTTTTTTGACGTTTCCGTAATAAAAACCGAAAAAGGGATAAAGTAAAGGGATCGCTCGGTGATGGCTTTTCGAAATAATCTCAATAATAAGTTGTGACGTCACCACTTAGTTTACATATTCATGGGTATACTTTCCTATAAAAAATCTATTCCGCTTTCAAATCTGGTGCTTTGAATGTTATTACCGTTTAAGTATCGACCAAAAGCGATTAATTCTTACCGTTCCTTTTTAAAATGCTCCGCTTTTTTCATTAAACATTTCAATTCAAATTACCTTTTCAAAATCGACCTGAACTTAACTTACGTTTAATTCCATCGCATTCAAAACCGATCTTATAAACGTTTAAATAAATTGAAGCCTATCGTGATAAATTTTGAACGTGAACTATTTTAATATTAAACTTGAAAATAAAAAAGCGTTCAAAAACCTTTAAGAAAAGTTTAATTCGGTAATTGGAATTAAGAATACGTGTAAGAAAAACGAAAAGAAAGATCGAAACTAAAATAAAGAAAATTTTTATAAATATAAATATCGAAATTTAAAGAAATCGTCTGTAATCCGAATTACCTGGAAACAAGTCGCAAAATTGGTTTACTAAAAATAACAATTTTAGAAAATTTTCCACAAAACAGAAATTAGATATTTATCATAACGGTGAAGAAATTCGTCGTTAAATGACGGATACGGTAGCCTTTTAGGCTTTTAAAATCATAAAAATATTTTTTGTGGATTATTCTAACATGAGAACGTTTTACTGTTATCCCTTCCTTAAAATCTATTCGCAGAAGATGTGAATAGATTTCCTTGATGGATTTGATGGATGTATTTCTTTGATGGATTTAAGGTTCATGCCATCTCTTAAAGTATCTTTCTTGAGATAGATTTTTATCTAATCAAACCTGTATATAAGAGGTCTGAATTAGTTCACAGCGGACGATTTCAGGTATATATTTCCCTGGTTTAGAGCACTTTTAAGCTGACTTTATGCTTCTGTTGGTGCTTATTTTCTAACTTTGAATAGTTATTTAGTTTTAATTTTTAAATGAATTTTTTGAGCGCTTTCTTATTTTCATATTCATTTAAAGAAAATGGTTTAGAACCACTCTTTCTTTGTAATTTTTATATTAATTAACCGCGTTTTAAAATTTGGTTAGTAGGCCTTAAGCTTTCAATCGCTGTCTATCTTATAATCATGATATCAGGATTTAGAAAAGAGAATCCAATATTAGTACTACTAAATTTTCTAGAATTTTCATATAACTTATAACTTTCCCAGGTGATACATTTTAAAATTATTTTTAACCTTAAGATTGTATAAAGGAAAAACATTATCTAATAATTTCTTAAACCGGTAAAAAGCTTTTGAAATTAGTAAAAATTCACTCGATCATTGTAATAATATATTCAAATATAAAAACCAAAAAAAAATCCAAGAAATACAAATTAACAACATAAATGGAAATATTCTGAGTTATTTGAGCAAATAATCTATTTTTTAATATATTTAAAAAATACACCTTGTACCTCTTGAAATATTTACCTCTTAATATGTACCTCTTGAAATATGTACCTCTTTGAAATATTTCAATATGATAAACTATTTATTACAAGAAATTAAAAAAATTCAGTTCTGTAAGCTAGCTGAAACAGTTAAAAAGTTAAAAGAAATAACCTATACTTAATAGAACGTATGTGTTAATATATTCAAATTTTAATAAGATTTGTTTCCGCACTGAGAAAAACTTATTTGAAGAAAAATTACGATCAGTTGGAATATTGAAGGAGTTGAAATTAAGAAAAATCTGTAAAAATCAGTTTAATAACGAATTGACGGGCCGCTTTATCTGAATTAAAAAAAAAACCTCTACTGGTATTATTAATGACGATGTTTTTTTGATAATACAATAAACATGTTCGAATAAAACTTTCATTAACTACAATCCCTTTAGAGATTACGAGGAGCTACCCGTAAGTCTATGTGATAAAAGGACGGGGTAACTCTTCCATCCTTTTGTCATATATTTTTATAATCTAACGTAATAAGTACTTCTAGTAGAGAAGTAAAGAAGCAAATTTATATCATCAAGTTTCACGATTTTAGTTTAAACCGTTCCAGGTATGTAAATAAAATATTGACAACGATACAGCCATATACAGAACGTTGTAATCGAAGTTTTTAGTATTTTGGATTTCTGAACATCAATACGTTGGGATTAAAAAAAGCTTACGGTAATCATTTTAACGATAACAATATTTTCAATCGGTTGCATAATAGTCACTAAAAAAATAAAATAAGTAAATAAATAAATCAAAAAATACACTGTAATGACGTTAACAGTATTTCATTTAAATTATTTTGAGATGTAGTACTATATCTTGGGATATCAATAATATATTTATTTTATAAATAAACCGGAATACTCATCATCAACCGACTTATAATTAATTTAAATAATTAAATATAAATTGATTTTTGAAATAAAATAATACATTTTTTTATAAGCTGATTTTTTTTTTTAATTCTAAATAATTCTTGTGCCAGTTAATATTTCAGTAGCGCTAGACTGGTTTACACGATTTAAGTTTTGATAGAAGAATTCACAATTAAATCACGAAGTCAACGACGTTTAATAACAGATGTACTATTCGGCGATTCTAAATTTTTAACGTATAAGATAAAATGGGATGTTCATCGTGAGTTGATTTACGAGTTAACTACTGTATAGAATGAAGATTTATTTGTAGATCTGTAAGCAAATCTGTTAAAATATTCCAAAATTTTTTGTGCGATTTAATATTTCAGCGATAATAATTAAATTAAGAGTAAGGTATCTTCGAAAGCGTCTTTTGGAATGATAGAAATTATTGAGCGATTCAGACATTTACAGTGACAAAGAAGGTGTAATTCAACTACGATACGAACGGTAGGTAGGTATACATCAACAGATACAACTGAGTCGAACATCAAGAATATCTTCAAACTAGAAATACTAAAACCGTCCGTCATTTAAAAATAACTAATCTTTTAATTATAAAATTTTTATTTCACAGTTTAAAGAATAATATTTCGTCCGTATACTCCTTTATCAAGAAAAATAATTGTAGCGTTTTGGGTTAATAAAACTTTTTCTGCGACTGGGATTTCTTGCCTGGTGCAACTTAACAACGAATTAATATTTTCTTGCAAACATATAAACACGCACATTCGCGTATATATTTTTTTATAACGATGAAATCATGACAAAGTGTCAAATGAGTAAACTGTTGTCGAAAGATGAATCGTAGCAGGGTACGAAAGTATAAATATAGGTGCTTTAACAGAGTTATAATAAAAGGCTTATGTATATGGGGTCGAGTTGAAGTAGAAACTAATAAATAGGTTGGATGATTGCTACTATACATTAGTTTGAGCTTTAAGGGCTGACAGACCGGAAGTCATTCATGCTTCAATTAAACACGTCAGTTGTTTAAGTGGCATTTACTCGTACATCATTCAATTATTAAGTTTTATTTTTAATTATCTTGTTGCTGTATTATTTTTGCTTAAAAGACCAGATTACAACTGGATTGAACCATAGTTTTGCACATTAAATCAGGTTTAACAAAACCTGATGCAAATACTATTTACTTACATCCTAAATATATCGTTATAAATTATAAATCGTTAATAATTTTAGATTATTACTGTTTCTACTATTTGCTTTGAATCAAGTTTATAAGAGAAAACTGAATGTAATTTTTCAGTGTTTTAAGTACTTAAAACCATTTTATTATTTAAAAAAATAAAGTTATTAATGAAAAAAAAATCATTCAAAATTATATTATATATAGGTTTTTCGTAATGAAAATAAAATATCATTTAAAATTATACATAGGTTTTTCGTATTTAAATTAATTTTCATCCGTATATTTTGTGAAGAGTAAAATATGCCAAAGAAATACGAATAAATGTTACAAAAGAAGAGGTAAGCTTAAAAAGAAAATTAATTCGATAAATTAGCATTTAAAATCGAAGAATAAATTTGTTAAAAAAAAAAAATGTTATTCGGTTGATGAAGAGTTCCCTTTGGAGTGTAGGTAATAATATTCGAAAATGGCGTGCAGCCTCCTTTGATAACGGCAAGAATTATGATTCTACGAGAAGGAATTGGAATCATTATGGAAACAAAAAGTTCTGCATCGCAAAAGGTTTTTAACTACCATTTTTTATTGGCAATAAAATTCTCAAGAGGTTCTGGATGTTATATCCTGGAAAATATGTTTTTTCCTCAACGGCCAGGAAGGAAGGGGATATAGGGAGAATTGGAGGGGTTGCTGGTGGCAGAAGGGGTAGAGGGAAGAAACTTTTTCCTCGAATCGGGATGGGTGATGGAGGTACATCGAGGAGGCGATCATAGATAGCGGGGTCTGTATTACCGAATATCACTTTTTTCATAAATATATATATATACACGGTTCGTTTACTAATAAACCATTTCGTCAATATTTGGTGAATTAAGTACTCTTGGTACTATTAAGTACTCGTAAATACCAATATTAACAAAATAAATTATCAACAACAGTGTATATTTTATAAACTGGGCTTAACGTTAAAATAGTTAATTCTTTTCGTTGTATCATAGGCGTAATAAAATATAGCCTCTATTACTATTTAAAATGCAACAATAAATCCTACGCATTTAACTACCGTCAACAAAGTAGTAAAGCGCATAAGATATTATTCTTACAACTTTTGTGTAATTAACAACATCATATCTCTTCAAAATTATGCGAATTTACTTCCCTAAAATTGATTAAAAAAATCTTCAATGACATTATAAAAAAATCAGATTTGGAACTAAAAAACCTCACGCGTTTTTTATTTTTCGCTTATATATGTTTAAATGTAAAATAATAATAATAATCAGCTGTTCGCATGTTTTTCAGCGTGTTGTGTTGTTTGCAATCTATCGCAAAATCAATGTCTTATTACAGGGATTAAGCTAAATGTTGTTCCTACGGAAAAACCTACTAACGAAACAATTACCGGTTTAATGTTCAATAACTTTTGTTATGTGTAATACGAATACTAATAATATTCGTAGTTTTTTAAAATTAAAAAATAACCAAACCGCTTTCAGCAATGGAGGTCTGGAGCTCTGAAAAAACACTTTCAAAAATAAGTGTCCCGTACAAAGTTTGTAAAAAGATTACAGGATTTATCTATTACCTGATCTTTTATCCTATGAAATTTATAAATCCTATTGCCTTATAAAGTTAACTTTAATAGAATCAAAATATTATTTTGTACGAAGGGGTGGAAAATATAACTTTCCGTTCATAATTTGAGAAATTTAATAGGAAAAATATGAAACTTTTACTGAATTTAAGTTTTCCCAAAAGATTTGCTTGTTTAGATCCGTACAGACGTTTTATTAAAATTCTCAATAACTAAAAATGAAGAGATGAGTCAGTGAATTACGATGTCATATTATCTTTTAAACATTCGACTCGTTAAAGGTGTAGGTGAAAGGTTCTACAGGTCCTTTCTATTAACGGAAGATACATTCCTGAATGTTGAATGGATATTTTTACGAATTATTTCCTTAAAGGTTTTATTTAAAAATGAATTACACAAGAATAAAAATAAATAAATAAATTACACCGACAACAAATTAGAATATTTTTCGTACATTATAATAGTGATTGAATCTTTTAGGTTAATGATTTCCTCAATAATTCTTCATTTTCTGATCGTACAAAATTTCCTTTTACAGTGTACTTAAAAATTATTGTTAGATTTATAATTCGACTATTAATTACAGATTACTGTTTATGGATTTTGTTTGCGTTCGGGAATTTAGTTTTATGTCCTTCATTATTTATAATTATTAATTACATAATATTATAGTTATTTTTTCCGTTACTGGATTCAATTTATTTAATGAAAATAATTATCGTTAAATGTAACCGAGCAGAAATAAAGTTAAACGTGTTGGCCCTGATTTAATCTAGCATCTTCATAAATTAACGAGAGAAAACACAAAAGAGATTTTCAATTTCTACGGCTAATACCATAATCGTGTCACAGTGGTATCGGTGTGGTGTTAGGATTTCAGTTCTGTATTGAAGAGCATATATAATAAGTATGAAAAATGATAAGCAAGACAAAACATTTTTTGTTTTCTCTTTTTATCAGTAATACGAGTATTTATATTTAATCTTAAATTACTCTTTACTATAAATACTATCAAAAATTACTCGTAATCGGTTAAATAAGTCTTAGGAAGATTATTTTATAAATAATTATATTCATTTATTTCTTTTAAATGCTTAAATTTAAAAGAGATAGTTCTTAAAATTGAAAAATTGTTAGATACTAATTGCATTTTACTCCCATTTAGTTAGAATAAATAACAGTAGATTGAGTAAAGAAATGTTTTATTTCTTCCAATGTAAAAAAGCTAAAGGGAAATGTTTTACACAAGTCTAAGAAGACCTAAAACAACTGAAAATCTCGTAAAAAACTAAAGAAATTATAAGAGAGAGAGAATATTAAAAGATGAAAATAAAAGATTACAAGAAGCGCCAAAACGCAAGAACAATAGAGCTGAACTTTCTGAAGAACGAAGGAAGGAAAGAAATACAAAAAAGAATGAAGAGGTACTGGGCAGATAGATAAACAGAAAAAAGGACAACCGCAAATAAATAAATGATCTAACGTGTTCGAAGGTATATTATCGGGGGAAAAACTAACTTTAATGGTATTTTTTGTTTTTATTAATAACTTTAATTCATTTACCTACATATTTACAACTGTATTTGTAAGCTATATTACGTAATGAAATAAGAGATTAGTATAATAGTACGAATAACCAAGAAAGAAAGTCCGATTAATAAATCTGAATAATTCGACTTTTACAAAGAGTGATATTTTTAATTTGCAATAGCTTTCAAGTAATGGGAGTAGGTATATGTGAATTAGTATGCGAAAAGTTCATCTGTACACCTTGGGTGATAGGGTGAAATTAAAAAAAAAAAATAAAAAAACCAGACAGCGAAAACTATAAAATGATTTATACTTTAATACGAATATCTATCTCGGTTATAATAAAAATATTCTATCGATTTTCGTCAAAATCGTTATAGTATTTTAAACCAAGTTACTGACCCAAATAGAGGCTGTTAGAGAGCAAATAGACAAACATTATAGAATTGTTAAAATCGCATGGCGTATCACAAAAGATAAACACTAAGACAGAAAAATTTGTTATGTAAAAATCTCATTTATACCGAATAAACTACTGTTTATTTTGCATAGTAGAATTTGTTCGATCTATGGGATAGTTATACGTTTAGGACTACTGATTTATTGTGAAATTACATATACTGCGCCTTGCAGTACTGATTTTTCTTTTTCATTATACCAGTTGATTCCTTCTTATGCTTGACGCTCGAGGTTAAATAATCAACTCTATCTTCCGTAATATTAATCTACAATACAAACTGTTTATATATAGTAATTAAAAAAATAAAACTTTTCTTAAATAAATAGCAACTTTTTCTTAAATAATAAATAATTCCGAAGTAAAATATACAATTAAATAACATATTTTAAAATTACGTACTATTTTTACATACTCTTAATTAAGTTCGTGATGACCGTCCTTTTCAGATAACCTATGGTCACAGAAAATTGCCTCAAAAGTAGTAAATGACGCAGATAATCTGCCAAATAAAAATTAATAACAGTGTTCTGTATAACAGTTACTACACGATATTTGATCATAAATTCTCTTTAATATATATATGCAATTTTATTTATTTAAAACGTAATATATTTTGAATGGAAAATTTTCCATCCTCAAAAGTTATAGGTGGCAATCAACTTATATATATATATATATATATATAAACAAAAAAAAAAAAAAACTAACAAATTCATAACAACTGGATCTGCCAAAACATTACATATATCAAACACAGAAACTTGTTGATAAATGAGAGAATTACATTTCACACACACACAAACACACGTACACACAACACACATTATATGTGTTTGTGTGTGTGTGTTTTCAGATATAGACAAGTTTCTGTTTGAATTTTTTATGAATAATTATTGAAATTACACACATAGAATAGGGTAAAATATTAATAACTAATTAAAAAAAAAGATTAACAATTATTAATAGAAAACCTGACCTACAAATTTTGGTGTTAGTTTATGTTATACATATATATATATATATATATATATATATATATAATATCAGGTATTATATTAATTAGAGGATGTTAATGTAATTGCAATACATTATATTTTACAGTAATTGTACGAAGAGAGGATGAATTGTGAAAGGGGTAACATAAAAGAGGGGTTGAAAGGAGGAAAGTTAATATAGCTGCACACAAGTCGAGTAGTGCGAACATCAACGTAGGAAAAGTGGAAGCAACAAACAAGTGGATGCGTGCAACAGCAACAACAGTAGGTGGCGCGAGTCCTGGAAAAGTGAGATATATGTTTGGACTCCGGTACCGTTCTACGGTACCTTAATAATAAGTTACAAGCACCCCCGCCATCATAAAGTCAAATAATTAAAACAAATAACATTTCTTAATTACTTATTATTATATAGCTAATGTTTCGGACGGGCGGCACAAAACTTTCCACCTCATAAGGGTCATTCGTATTAGAAATTTTGGAGCGGGAATCGCATTTAAGTTTCTGTTTGTTTTTTCTTCTTTTTTAAAAAAAGGGTGACCAAAAAATGAGGCGGTACATCAGTTTTTTCCTCTCATAATTCTCCATGAAAGAGAAGAAGTTACGCGAGCCAAAAATGTGAATTATTTTAACGGCTTAACTCAAAGATAAAACGATTTCTCTTTCTCAGTAACTACTCCTATAACATAGATCGAGTTCTGAAACAACAAAAAACTCGACGGTGCAGTAGAGAAAACGGATATACATAACCTCTATAAAAACTTTTTAATTGATATAAATATACTATGAAATTTTTCCCTAAACCCCTTTTGTTTATTTTCTATAATTATTATAAACAACTGTTTGTCGTGTCCTTTTTTATTTTAAATAAAAATACAATTTATTATTCATTATAAAGTCTAACAATTTTCCTTTTAGTTAGTTAATTAACTAATTAAGTGAATAAAAATAAATACGTAAGACTTTTTTTTATTTAAAATAAACCTTCACAATTTTAATGACCTAAATTCTAAGCTAGTTTAATTGTAAAACTTGAGATTGCAAAACGGAAGAAAAATCATTTTAAAATAAAACGGTTCTCTAAGTAATTCATATCTGGATCTTAATTTAATTGAGTTATCTTTGAAATAATCCTGGATTAATCGATAGCCTATTAGTAATGGAATATTCTTCGTCATGAAATTATCGTTGTTTAAGAACGACCGGTCTAAACTGAGTGCAACAGATAATAGTTTTATCTGTTTCCTACCTATCTGTTTTATCTGTTACCTTTTATCTGCTCTCAATACATAATAATTTTTTTCAGAAATTACAATTTAAATTACTAAAAAATTATTTCCAATAATTTCAAAAAATCAGTTGTTTATTTTTGAGTGGAAAACTATGCACATCATATGTTTAGCACCTTTGAGCAATTATCAAACATTTTTATTGATTAAATATAGAAAGAAAAATGGATTCGAATGATATATTACACTACGCAACACAAAATTTGTATCTAATATGTTATACAACTTTTCTCACAGAAATTTGGGTGCTGATTTCAAAAATGCAATTGAAATTGTATTACCATGTAAAGGTTTTATGTAAATCGTACATTTATAAAAATGTTTTATAATAAATTCATTTTGATCAACTATTGGTTACAATTAAAAATAGTTTATATATTTTTACTTTTAAAGTATGCATACATGCTTAATAAAGAAAAAAATATATACACTCTATCATGAGAAGTAGACACGAACATACATGTCTGTATGATGACATCATACAGACATTTGTTGTTGCAGAGCTTAAAATCTTATTCAGTCTAGTTTCACTTATCTATACTGTGTGTTGTGTTTCCCAGAGTTTTAGTATTTTGCTATATCTTTATCAATTCTTTATTACAAAAGTGATTTTTTTCTTTTTATTTGATACAACATGGCTTCTGCAAAAGTTCGTAGATGTTCGAATCGTGCAGATAATGTTTGTAATGTCTGTGGTAAATTTACGCTTAAATCTCAAAGAAAGACTATCTCTGAACTGATAAAAACAGTTTATAAATTTTATTTTAATCGTGCACTCGGGAATCAAGATAAAATTTGGGCGCCTCATGTTATTTGCATATCGTGCTCAGTAACTCTAACTGAATGGTTGAAGAGAAAACGACAAGCCATGCCGTTTGCTGTTCCGATAGTTTGGCGTGGACCTAAGAACCATTTCACCGACTGCTACTTTTGTATGACAAATATATTTTAATTCTCTTCAAAAATAGAAAGTTCATAAAATATGCAGATGTGTCCTCAGCTCTAAAGCCTGTACTACACGGAAAGGAGTAACCCGTACCTTGACCACCATCTAATACGACATTGCTAGAGGAAAAATTTGAAAATGAAGCAGATATAGAGGCTGTTGAAGAATTTACTCCTGTATCTGATGACAAATCACCTCATTCAATTCAATAACATGAACTTAATGATTTAGTTCGCGGTTTAAAGTTATCAAAGCAGCAAGCTGAACTTCTGGGCTCTCGACCGCAATAGTGGAATCTTTTAGCGGAAAAAACAAAAGTTACTACGTTTAGAACACTAAATAAAGCTCTTTCAACTTATTTTATTATGAAAAATTCAGTGTGCATTTGTACTGATGTCGATAGCCTGATGAAAGAGCTTGGAATTCAGCATATTCCTGAAGAATGGCGTCTTTTTATTGACTCTTCTAAAGTTAGTATGAAAGCAGTTTTATTGCATAACGGTAAAAAACGCCATCCATTCCATTAGCTTATGCAGTTATGATATAAACGTATGAAACCATGGCATCAATATTAGAAGCAATAATATACAAACAGCAAATGTGACAAGTTTGCAGTGATCTGAAAGTTGTCGCGTTACTTCTTGGTTTTCGAAATATTGTTGATTTCTTTATCTTTGGGATAGTCGTGATAAAAAAGTCAGTGCCAGAAACTTCTGCCGCAATGGTCCACTAAGTTTCTGGCAGGTGAAAAAAATTTAAGGCATTTATCATTAATTAAGAGTGGTAAAATCATACTGCCGCCACTTCTCATAAAACTCGGACTCGTGAAAATTTTTGTAAAAGCACTAGAAAAAGATGGACCAGGATTTAGTCACATAATAATAAGTTTTCTTAAATTGAGCGATGGTAAGCTGAAGGAAGGTGTATTTATCGGTCCGCAAATCAAGAAACTGGTTAAGGACTGGACTTTTGACGATAAAATTAGCGAATGTGTACTAGCTGCTTGGAAGTCCCTCAAAAACTTTGTTGGTGATTTTTTAGGTAACAAAAAATATGAAAACTATGTTTTTTGGTTAATAAGCTGTTAGAAAACTACAAACGTTTAGGATATAGGATGTCATCAAAAATTCATTTCCTACATTCCCACCTAGACCTTTTTCCCGAAAATTTGGATTCTGTCAGCAATGAGCAAGGAGCGTTTCCATCAGGATATTCTGACCGTGGAGCATCGGTATCAAGGAAGATGGGATCCTGATATGATGGGTGACTATTGTTGGTTTTCCTTTAGAAAAACTTATCAAATATCATACAAGCGAAAATTTTGTCAACATATTTAAAAAAATTTAGATAAGACAATTCCAATGATTAAAAACTTTTAAAAACTGTTTCAAGACATTTCCAATTATTGAGACTTTTAGAAACTGTTATTTTAAAATTATATTAATGTCTTTCAATTCATCTGTTCATTGAATTGATAAAAATTTAGTTGATTTAACCAAATTTTAAATGAATACACGTAAAAAATATTTTTTTAAAATACTGATTTCACAGTGATTATGCATTTATTGGTAAATAAATCGTATGTATATAAAAAAACCTGACGTATTACACAAATTCTGATAACATTTTTGAATTTAGCACCTCAAAATTAGTTAAAATCACCGTGCACGATTTCAGATGCACGAAAAATCTTCTTTTTTTTTACTAGTGTTTTCAGTTAATAATAATGGCAAGAATATGCAATGAAACTGCAACCATCATTATTTAATTTAAATAATTTCCAGGATGGAACTCCCTCTAATATTTCCGGTGTTGTAGAATTATTATATTGCAAGTAGTAGGTGTCGTTTATCCGTTATAGAATTATAAAAAATAAACTTTTTAAATGGTACATATCAAAATTTCACTTATAAAAATTATGTGATTTTGATAAAAAGTTTTTAAAAATTCTTTACGAAGTGAAATATCAATTTTTATTCAACATTTTTAACTTCTTAACAAAATCGTTTAAAAATCTTCTTTTTAGATTTAAACCTTAACATTAACATATAATACGTCAAAAACATTAGTTACAGTATTTTTATACCGTTATAGTGTCAGGTTTCTACTATGAAGTAAATTCAAAACAAAATTATTTTGTTAATTATCACGCAGAATTTGCAAAAAAATTTATTCAGGCCACCCGATTTTCTTTAAAAATGTAAATTAGTTACTCGTATTGATGTATATATTTACCTATCTATTCATCGCATTACTAGTATTATTTCACACACAATTTTCTTTTTACTTCGAAAAAAGGGTGAAGACGTTTGTGTCATACAATAGAGTGGTTTTTTTTGCTACAATTAGGAACTGCAACAAAGAAAGAAAATGTAATTTATTACCTTTTGCCGGATTAGTTATCCGGCTAAATATTTATCGAGCATATTTTAAGAATGTATTTTGCAATTCACACAATGTAATGTTAAGTAAGGTTAAAATTTCATCAAAAAGGGTATTTTCGTTTAGTTTACATTCAATTTTTTTGAAAAAAATTTTGATTAATGAAAAAAATTTGGTTAAAAGAAAACCGAATGGGGGATGGTAAAAATAACCACACCTCATTTTTCGTTAAAATGAATATTTTTCAAACTCATCGGCGAAGATATAATGGTATATTTTATCAATATGAAAATAATTCATCATTACTTTAGTAACCAAATTGTAATCTTACATGGTAATTAAATATATGTAAATAAATAAAAGACGATTTTAGATTATAGATAATTACAGAAATTCAATCATATATCGGAGTGGAAATTTCGTTGGTGTTCTTAATATACGATAAATTACACAATTCGAGTAATTAATGATTATATCTCTATGAGTTGAATTAAGATGAAATGTTTTTTTTTTTTATGATCGTTTACACATAAACAAAAAGGGTTATAAAGTTATATAATGGAATACTCGTTATTTACAATGTATTTATATATATATATATATATATATATATATATATATATATAAATATATATATATTTATTCGACTTCATCTGCGATAACAATAATAATCTTCCAAACCAATAAAAGTTATTGTTACTGGGTTTTTTATATCGGATATTACTGCTCCAATACAATGTAAAATTAAAAAGTTTTCTGTCTTAAAAAAATAATGATAGTAACAATACTACTAATAATGGCAGCAGGGAAAGTTTTTAATTCGAAAGGGAATTGCATTTTGTACGCTTAGGAACTACCAATAAAAATCTATGGGACAATTTATGTACGCGGGCTTTTCATATTATTGCGTGGAAAATATGCATAATGATCATCGCCATAAGGGACCGCTTTAAGCGGTAGATTCTTCCGATCTTAATTTTACGTACCACCAAATGAAAAGGAAAGTCCTCTTTATGTTTATTATACTTTTTTAAAATTTTAATAAAAATTCTTTAGTAAAAACAATTGTTGGGAGTAGTTAATTAAAATTTATTTAAATTTTAATATTTTATTCATAATAATAATAATAATAATAATAATAATAATAATAATAATAATAATAATAATAATAATAATAATAATAATGTATTATTTTAATTTTTTATCCTATAATTTCTATTCAAATGGACTATCATGTGTTACCAAATTAACAAACGATTATTTCAAATAATTAAATTGTAGAAATTGACTATCATTAACTCAAATTGGTGATTGTGAAGATACCAATTTAATCTTTACTAGGAAAGAAAGCTAAACAAAGGATAATTAAAAATAAAATTAATGACAAACAGAAGCAGTTTATTTTGTAAGAAAAAGAAAAAGAAAAAGAAAATACTTTGTTTCAGAAGGGAAGTAAATATATACGTAAATAAAAAAATCTCTTCTCTTTCTGAAAGTGATATAAAATACATGTATACGGACAATTTCATTATATAATTTCGTATTAAAGCGAATAATCGTCATGAATAATGTAGTCGATACTCGTACGCATTCTTCAACATTTTAATTTAATCTTTTAAACTATTTTTATAAAACGCGTGTAGAAAAACGAATAATTACTGCTTCAGTTATCTATCTTATTGCATTTATATATTTTTCTTTTAGAATAAACTCCCTTCAATATTTAATAGATAGGATGACAACCGCTTTTGATTGTAGGGAGCTAAAATAGTTTACTTTGCTGTTCGTAACTATGAATACAGCTGTTTCCTTATCAATTAAAAAATTCAGACCGGCTCATTAAGATCGACTTTTCGTCGGTTAAAAGCAACAAATTTAAGGAAAGAAGTCGCCTTGACGTCAGGTCATCGTTGCCGTCTAAGATTTTCCTTCTGTCTTCTCCTTCTTTACTATTAAAATAACATTTATCTTTGCTTTTGTACGGGTTTACGCTAAAATTACATCACATTTTCAATGTTAACTGCTTTTCATATCCGAATTGCCAATAGTTGCTCCTATTTTGCGTTAGTGGCACGTTTTGAGAATTAGTCTCTTTACCGAAAACTTATCCTCGCATTTGAAAGAGGTTTTTGTATGCTAGAGTCATCATCATTTACCTCATAAGACTTGTCTAAAAAAAATTTTTTTAATGCTGCCTAACTTATTAGTAACTTATCTAGTTACTACTCTACTGACAAAATTTTTTTATGCCAAATTATCTAATTTGCTCTACAAAGAAAAATCGTTTTTTTTTTTTTTTTTAATTTTAATATCATTTATTTTTATTAGCTTTTTTAAATATATATATATATATATATATATATATATATATATTTTGTTTTTGGTTCTTTCTGGTTTTATGCATCACTTTACCCTTTCCATTCCATGCCATTCTCTTGGTCTTAACATGTCTTTTTAATTTTATAATCTTTTATTCCACTACTGCTTTGACATCTTTTCTCTAAAACAAAATTAATTTACATTGAATGTTTTATCTCACTGACCCGCCTTTCCTTCTTCTCACAAGATTCTGTAACAGAAATTTTCAATTCATTCCGACTTGCCTTAAAACCCCTTCGTTTACAATTTTATAAAGTACTAATTTTCAGTACTTTTCTAAAATTCGGCTCAAAAATCTGTATTCTTTATTTTCCTAGTTTCTCTATTGTCCGTTATTTTATAATATAAAATACACTAATACAATCGATTTATTGCCCAAACCGAAATTTATACGATACATAATAAACTTATGCATAAATTATACATTCCAGGTTTATTCGTTTGAAATAATATGTTAAGCTTTGGTGTTTTAAACATAAAGTCTGAGTTCATATCGAACAATCTGTGCTCTAATGTCACTCGTTTGATAATAGGTCTACCGTTTTTGACGTGCAAACGAACTTCTTTAACGAATGATATCAACATAATTCCGGATTTAAATAAATGGAATGCGGATTTACAGTATCGCAGTTTTTTGTTTAATAATTTTTTTCATCCGATTTCAAAGTTTATTCTTATTAATCCAGAAGTTTCTTCAATATACTTTCTAATGTAAACGTAATCTGACGTTTTTGATACTCTCTTTTCATCAGGGATGTAAACATTTTAAGAAACTTGAAACATTTTAAGCCTTATTTCTTCAGAATTTAAAATTTATTATTAATTCCTGAATCTTTTTCATCCGTTTTAAAATGCGAGACCATAGCGTACGGATGTATATTACGTAATACGTGAAGTAAATAATATTGTTAAGTATTTTCACGGAATTATACTTATTTAAATTTATATGAAGAAAATAAAATAAAAAATAATAAGATAAACAAGAAGAGGTGAGAATAAAAGTGGAAGAAAATAACAACGAGCAGAAAAGTAACAATAGCAAAGATAAGAAGAAGAAGAAGAAAATGGACTTATACAGGATGAGGAGAATAGAGACAGTACGGGTCGGTTAGGTTAAAGAAGTCTTCGTAGTGAATTGATAGCGAGGTCTCTGAAGCGGGTTTGCTAGGCAGGATGCCTAGGGCATTCCACCAACCGTGACCTATTTTACACATCTGCGACTTTGGTAATAGCATTGTGATCCTCTAAGGTGTCGTACGTCAAGGGAAACCGAGTTCCCCTTCCAATCTCTCAACTCTGTTACTGGACAGACCAGAATCATCCGAGCTAAGCGACTCCTTTTTCGACTCACCCTTCTAGTCGGATCTCAAATTTCGCTCGCATCGAACTCCCTTTAGCCGTAAAAAACTCATCCTGTAAAAACGTAATTTAAAATAAAACAAAATTATTTACATCATATCTTTTTAATTAAAAAGAATTTTAGAAAACAGACACCGAGGTTTCGGCAATTTACGCGATCTATTTTTTTAGTAGGTGACGTACATATCGTATCGTTTTTAAAAGCAAATTGGCGACACGTATGGACTACTGCTATCCCCTGAAAAAATAAACGTTTTCAGTAATACAAACGGATGAAAACCTATTTTTTCTTACTAATGTTCGGTTTAACATGTTGGCTGTAAAGTGAAATCTTATAACTTAAAGACAATAGAAATTGTAAATCTAAAAATTACAGTTAATGTTCAATAATAACGAAAGATTGTTACGATCGATCGAAGTGAAATTAAATTTTTTAAATCCGCTACTCTATACCGATACTATTTTCATTGTTAAAATGTAATGTATTAATTGACAGATAATTTATCCGGTTAATAAGTCACAGGACTATTCGTTTAACAATCGAAATACAATGTCGGTTTAAATAAGACTACTCCCCAAATCTTTTAATTTAATTTTTCTTTATGTGAAATGTATTTATATACTACAACTTAAAGTTTGAACTTTAAAGGAAAGTACTTTTTCTATTCTATTTATATACTTATAAATGGGCTGACTAACATGAAGATATTCCGATCGAATTAACATAATAATGACATTTTACTAATAAAATTGCTACACTTGATAGTTGCATCAAATAATCTCAACCGATCGCCATTAGATTATTAAAGATTCACAGAGTTTAACTATTATTTCAATTTATGACTATTTTTAATATCTATATGTGATTTATTCAATTTGTTAATGAATACCTTCGAAAAAACTTAAAAGTAACGAGTAAATATTTACTTATATTTCTGGTTCGAAAGACTCAGTATATTTGTAAAATTGTACTTCAAGAACGAAATTCTACTTTTGTGTATATATTATTAACTTCCATTATTTAATACAAGTTTAACAAGTTATTAAAATAGAGTTACAGCAAACAACAAAACCGAATGGAAATCGTACAAATATTATTATTATTAACAATACAAAACATTCCTTCTAGTCATATATACTTATATTATTCAAGGCGGATTATCACTTGAAATGAGATCAAGACATGCATGAAGTTTATGGATATGATGTGTGTGTGTGTGTGTGTGTGTGACGTACAAGGAGAAAGTTACGTAGAAAGATATATTTACAGGAAGAAGACGAAAGTTTGCGATAGAATAAGGTGGTTTTTGTAAGTCGGAAGGGATGGAAGAGGTCGTGTTAGGTGTTTTTGAATCTAACATAATTAAGGTGAACGTATATTTGTGTGCAAGCAATTTATTTGTAACCCCTCCTTCGTTTCTTCAAAAGTATCTCTTGCTACCTATATAGCCCCTTACGGTGAGAAAGAGTATGCACGTGTGTATGCGTACATATACACAAATTTGAACGTATCTATGTCTGTGTTAATGTTCCTATGGCATTTCATGTCAGACAATTTCTCACTCATGAGTAAGCCCGTAGAATATTTCCTGAGCGACCGCATTAGGAGCGATATGCATGCACATGTTAAAATATTCCAGCTTTTACTTTACTTGTGAGAAAATTATTATGATGAATGTAATTTATCATTCGGCTTTATGTGTACAATGCTATTTTTCTTCTAACCCGACCGTCTTTAGGACTACACATATACATATATATTTATACAATCGCTATAGCTATAACACGACCGCAGGACTTTCTATGGGCCGTGTATATTTCTGTATAACTAAAACAGTAATTTTAAGCTCCGTTGTACATACATACAAACTATTTATTACCCCAGATAACATTATCAGGGTACATTCATTATATTACATTACACAGTCTATAGCTTATATTACGCTCACAGATTATGTCAGTCTCTCAAACAATATCTTACGCAAACCTACATATGTACAAATGTCTCTCCCAATAATAATCTTGAAATCAAAATTTTACCAAAAATTTATATTTACAGTATAATACCGACTTATCAACGAGAAATAATTTTCTGTTAACTTTATAAATAAAATTTAAATAATAGCTAAATACAATCGAAAAGTGCTTATATGCAAAACATTAATTTTGTGAATTATTTTATTGCCATATTAAATTACACCGGTACGATCGAAAATTCTTTAATAATAATAATAATAAAAACGCCTTTACTGAATGATAAAATATTTAACAAAAATATAGTACAAAGAAAATTCAGCTGGTTAAATACTCACGAACAATGTCCGTCTGGGGAGGTTGAGTTTGTACAAAGAATTATAAGCGCGCGATAAAATTATACAATAATATTACGCTCCAGAACTGTTTAAAATACAAATACACTTGATGAGTAAATTCTTAAAATTATAAAAAAAAGAAAAACAATCGTACTACAAACAGAAAAATCAAATCATAATTTACCGTATAAATAAATCGAATATTTATTAATAAAATGTGAAAAAAATTATCAATTAAATATGCTTTTAGGTAAAAAATTGTAAAACTTTTTAGATTTTAAATTTATTATAAAAAAAAATACAAGTTCTATTAACACAATAAAATAATGTAAGAGACATTATCAGACTGCTAACATGACTATAGATACAAATGAAATTACCTTTGACGAATGGACACCTATGAGAAACAAATTTTAAACTTCTGGGTAAACCAATATGGTAAATAAAGGAAGAAACACGTCTCAGGATAAAAAAACACGTGGTCAATTACGACTATTTAACTAGGTTTTGCATATTATCGATAAAAAAATGTAGATTTAAGTAATAGATTATAGACATTTTTAAATGTATATAATTTTTTTTTAAAGGAAAAAAAAAAAAATATATATATATATATATATATATATATATATATATATACGTAACCATAAATAACAAAAGAAAACAAAGAAAAAAGTAACAGATATCAAAACTAAATTGTTTTTATATTGTAAAATTACTCAAAAGAGATACGAGAATAATAACAAAGTGACTAAACGTAAATTAAACCAATGCCGATGACAAATCTTGTCAGCCGAAAGGAAATCAGAACTTAAATTTTATAAGTAAACAATATGAAGTGTACTTAATTATGATTATATATTATATACCCTGATGAACAAAAATTATAAAACTAATCTTGATAAAATGATAGAAGACGAGTACGTTAATAATGAAATTCTTGAAGGAGCGAGAAAATTATAATAGAGGCTCAGATTTTTCCAATAAAATATTTTTTTAATCCATCTAAGGAAAATCTTCATTCTAAGGTATTTACACAGAGAGAGCTGGACATCTGGCTAAAAAATGGTCCGCATTATCTTTTTAACTTACAATGCAAAGAGAACATAATTTTATATTACTGGAAAACGAATATTTATTTATATAAATCAGTTTGATTCTTGTCTTAAACAACGAGTTTACGTGAGCAAAATTTTGGTTACTATAAATATAGCTTCTAAAATCGGATAATTTATGAGAAAAAGTCCGTTATTGGCTGTTCATTAAATCGATCTTCCACTCGAGCTGTAAATTAAATAATGGAAATAAAATTGGACTCGACAAACATTCCTGCTTTACTCCTAAAACGGTCTCTAATACATCAGACGATTCTTGCTTACTCTATACCCTGGCACTTGTACGCGCGCACACCTATCCTTGAGGTAATTTAGTTCCTCATCTTAATCAATATTCCAAGCCTGACGATGCGCAACAGATGCACTGTCATGTTCTTGATATTTGGCTTTATCTTTTGGATACCGCTTTAATTTAGGAAGAACCAGCACAGCACAACAGGTCTCATCACTGATAAGCGATCTGAGAACATTTCGAGGGACAATTCAAACGAAACAATCACTGGCAGTAAATAAAAGGATATAGCACAAAAATCTATTACAGATGATTTCTAAGTGTACTCGATTATACTTGTGTATACTTGATTATTTCCTACTATCCGTCTGTTCAGTAAGCGCAGATTAAATTCTTCATAAAAGGACAACAAAGATTTTCCGATGGCATTTAGAACTTTCTTCTTAGAATTCCTTTTAATTCTCTTCAAGTGATGAACACTACAAAAAATTTCTTCCGGGAAGACCTCTTTATCCACGACTCTTCAATTAAAGTCACCCAGTAATAAAATATTCGACTTTTCATACATTAATACCATCATATAATGAATTAAAACCTAATAACAAAACGTGCCAAACCTACAGATTCTGCCGTTATTTTTAACTTTTCTAATACCGTAAAGTGTCTGCTGTCCAAACATAGTCTTAACAACCGGATGACAAATTATTTAATAATTTGGAAATTTATTTTATATTTCTAAACGTCTGTTTCATCAGAAACGAAAGTTTCCAACAGTAAAAAAATATCGTGCTTAGCTAAACAGATTATAAATTCTAATTCTCTAATTTTTCTAAAATACCCGCAAATATAAAAAAAAGCTCGTTTGTACTTATGCACGCACGTAAGAAATTATAATTCTTTTGCGTGAATAAAAAAAAAAAACATTTTTACGCATTCAAACAAATTTGAACCGAGTCAAACGATCAATAGACGACATTAAATAACATGAATAAAAGTTTGTATAAATAACACTTTAATTAAATTAAATAATATTTATTTTATGCGGTTTAAAAAGTATTGAAGTATTCGTTGTCATATAAAACAAAGTTCATCGAATATATTTCGATTAGTTTAGTTCCATTAATTCTCCGGATGACAATTGAATAGCCACAAGGGTCGTCAGCGGATTATGATATGAAAAATATGATACAAATAGTTTCATTTTATATTAGTGTATTTTATCAAATATTTTGTTTTTAATAAATTTAAAATTATTTATGAAAAATCAAGAATTTATCTGATGTGTGCTATTTTCTGCATTATTAAAAAATATAATTTTACTCAAAAAAATAATACTTTCATAAATATAACCTCAAATCTTGATACACGATTTTCACAAAAAAAAATAAATAAATAAAATATACGGTGCAATATAAATAAAGTTTTATGAGTATGAACAACAATATTCACAGTTTAAAATATCCGTCTTCAGAAATCCGTGTATTTAAATATACATTTATTACGACTCAATAAACATGTTATGTTTACAACACGTGCTAATCACTTAATTATCTTAGTAATCTGTGCTTATTGAATAGACGGATAGTAGGAAATGATCAAGGCGAGTACACTTAGAAATCATCTGTAATAGATTTTTGTGCTATATCCTTTTATTGAACGACTGACTGAATTAGACACTAAAAGCATGGCGTGCAAACTGATCCGCTTGGGCCTACGCAAATTTTCATGGTGTGTTACATTGGTGCGTTCAACTTCCGTAACTTGCTGAAAATACACTCCGATGACTTTCTCCTAACGCGGCAAAAGAAGTATAAATTAAAAAAATTAACATTTTTCTGTTGAAATGTTTTTCAGTTTATTTCCTCTGATCAGTAAGTCCTGTTTTACTGCTTTCGGAAGTAATAAAGTAATAAAAATAAATACATTTTTGAGGTATTTAAGACTGAAGATGTTTAAAACAGAAGGATAAACTTGAGGTAGTTTGTACATAAATATTTTACATCCTTACATGGAGATCACTTACTGAAAAATTAACGTAATATCCACGACTATCAAACCGTTACATTTCGAAGATATTTTTACGTTATGACAAATGAAGAAATATTATATGTGAAATTTAATTCAATAACGGCCAGTCAGTTTCTGAAAATAATAACCGACTATTGTGGTCGGTAACAGGAAGGATGAAAGGAATGCATTAATTACGATAAACCAAAATTTATCCAAATTCATTAAGTCAGCTGCAACTAAAATAATCTTAATGTTTTGTTTCTAGCGATTCAGTTCTTGATTATAACTATTTTATTTTTATACGATTTCTGTTTCGCTCTGTTTTGAAAGTGTCTTCGGGTTTAGCTGAATGTATTTTAAGATTCATTTATCTGTTTATATGTAGAGTGGTTTTTATAATATTGTTGTTAATTTAATTAATTTTTTTTTTATTTGTTCCGTTTTGTCTGTTGCGATACAAAACAAATTACAACCGTTGAAAATTGTTAAAAGATTTCTGCTAATCTTTATAACAAGTACAATCCGAGTGTAAAAATTGGAAAGGTAGTGTGAATGCAAACGTAAGAAAAGTGGAGTAAGTAAACAAGTCGATACCGTACGCTTAATGAATTTAAACGCTGAGGAAAAAATGAGAATCCAAAAAAATAATTTAAATCTTAATGTTGATAAACTATCAGTCGATCCGGAATCAAAGAATTCCAAAAATGCAACGTGAAAACTTTACCCGCATATTTAAATTAAATTAAGTAATAAAATAAATAATAAATGGGGTACCGTCAGCCCATACCTTTAAGTATAGAAAAGATTTTTGAAGAAACCTGTTCAGCCTAGAACAAGAAGCTTCCTGGTAAACAAATAATGTACATGCGGCTGAAAACGGAGTTCCCGTACGAGCTGTGATGCTACGAGACTCCAGGTCTGCCTGTCTTTATTCGGTTTTAGTTGATTTGTCGAACACCGGCATTAAAAGCACTTCATAAGGTCTCCGTAAAAAAGGAAGGTAGTGCAAGTATATAATGACGCCAATAAAATTAATCAATGATTTTGTCGGAAAATTTTATTTTTAAATTTATAAACGTTAACGAAAACGTTATTCACAAAATTCTAACGAATAATCAATCACCTTTTTACTTTCGCGAATATATGAATATACTAAACTTCCGGAATCGGGCGAAAAATGCATCAAGAACCGATGCATAGTACTAAACTCACCGTACGGTATGCGATATAATCCTGTGGAATAATCGGCCTATTCCTTAAAGTACAATGACGGGAATTCTGTTGCCGTCACGTAAGATAAATATACGAATCTTTATAGAATTTTTCATTCCTCAAAAAGCGTAAAAACATGAAATCAATCCAGATATACGTTTTTATTCGGGGTCGGTAAGACACACAATTAGGCGATCAGTGAGTACAATTAAATGATTGATTCCAAAGCCGTATTCCTTAGCCTCCGATCTCACAGCACACAATTTTTCCTCTGGTGCTATTCGATGAGGAAGGTACTCGATGATACCTTTATAAAACTTTTAAGAACTCAAAGAAAACATATTTCCCGGTAACCGCAATTATTGTGGTTTTGTTATGTCGTGTCATGGAAAATATAAAGACTCGACTTGAAGACTATATAAATGTAAACGCTTCCAACCTTCAGAATTTAGAACGATTTAAGATACAGTTAAATGTTATTAAATAAACTTCTAAGCCGTAAAGAAGTTAATTTTAAAATATGTGTAAACAAAATTGTTAAATTTTATCGTCTCATATAGTAGATCGTTAATTATTCTTTTATAGTAACGCGTATATAGTTCTGTAGGATAGGATAATTAAAAAATACGTAAACAGTCCTACATTAAGTGTGTAATAAATAAAATATGCTGTACTTATTATTTGAGAAAAATTATTGTACTATTCAGTAACGCAAACCTGTCGTTAAACAAGTTATTCTGTTTGTGTAAAAAATATTGAATACAAAATTTATGATTGTGTGTGTTTTTGCGGTTATTTTATTTAGGAGTTATATATATGATGAGTGTAATGTAGTGTTGTAAGTTCATATCGTTGGCTGTTATTGTAGTTCAGAATCGAGTAATTTCTTTAAACTTCTTAAAAGGGTTGGTCGCGGAGTTTCACGTGAAAAGTAAAGTGTTGGATGACATTGTTAATTAAATACAATATATTCTACTTAACGTTCGCACGGAACTCTTGAGGGTGCGCGCCTTCGCCATTTCTAACGTCAGCGCCCACTCTTTCTCAAAATAATTAACCATTAATTCTAATTAATTGCTTATAAATTATGCGTATGCCATCTGGCAGTAATGATACCACGTCCTACTGTCTCTGCTTCAATAATTCTCATTGACCATAATTCTTGGTTAAACTAAAATAAGCGGCATCTCCGCACCGTTATAACGTAGAAAGTTGGAATTTTTAAAAGTGTGAAACCTGCATTTAGCATCAAGAGTTGTAATGCTAACAACTTAAATTGCTTTAAAGTCTATTTTTTTTTTATCAAAGTATATTTCGTGAATCTCGTTTATTATATTACAAAGTTAAGAAGTTAGGTGAAAATTGCTTAAGAATATTTAGTGTATAATATGCCGCTATATTTCGTAAGGTTTTATTAAAAAAACTGATTTATATTTCATTAGATGTCTAGTTATTTCATATTTGTAATGAAAGAAAACTATTTAAAACTAAGATAGTTTTAATGGTTCAACACTATAGTGTACTGCAGGACCGATATAAATACTTTGTTGTGTGTGAATGTAAAATAAAAGCCAACACTATTACGTTCTTTAACTTCTACTTTTATTTGTTTTTTTTTTTTTTTAATTTATTTTATAAAACACAGCAGGTTTTATTTAATAAAATATAGTTTTTGAGGTAAATGTTTTACGTCGAAGTTAGCCGTCTCTAAATTTTGATAGCCATAACTATTAATATATTACTATTGATATGTATAATTTTTTAATAATATTATTACCATTCTGGAGAAGAAAATAATTTATTTTTGTAATAATTCGATTCAGATTATGAATTTTTCTACATTTTAATTTCTCGTGTTCAAATAAATATTATAGGAGCAATAAATGAAATCGTTCACAGAATGCTTTTACATATTTCTATATCAAAGGAAAGTATATATCATCAAAATATCAATACGGTTGATTTTTTTAACAGGTACATTTACACAGGTATTTAATATACACAGGTATTCAGGTACTTCAATAAATTCTATTACCGTTGTTATTAACTAGATAAAAATATATATATTTTAACAAATTCGTTTTTTGATTAAAAATATTCTCAGGAAAATCAGTCGGTGTTGGTAAAGAACGAAATAATGATTAAACATAAGGATTATGTTAAGATAGATTCAGTAAAGAAAAAAAAAAATATCGCAAAATTGTAAATGCTCCCATTTATTTCTCGTAAGAAGGTCTTTCCGTTGTTTTATTAGTATAAGTGACATAATGATTTTTGTTTTTGACAATGTACAAGGATAGGTGGAGTTATAAACTTTTAATCAAAGATTTTTTGGTCTGCAAGCCTGAAATATCAAATATGAAATAATTATGTACTATGTGAGGAACCCACTAATATAACCTTTATATTTAACACATTAGAAAAATAAAATATTTTTAAGTGATTTTTTAAAGTTGCATCTACTGTGAAGAATAATACAAGTTGTTTATCTTCCGTGATCTACGAGAACAGATTTATTAAATACGAATTCCGTCGGTATTTATCCTTACATCATACCGTTCAATTTCTAATATGTACGAGTACACCCCCCACTATTACACATTTATTTTCCTACAAAAATAAAAAATAAATTAAAACTATATTGATATTAATAATATATACTTGTAAATATATGTACAAATAATCTATATGCATTATTTTACATATGTATAACATTATGAATAAATAATCTAACAAATTGCACCCTAACAGCCGAATATAATTTTATGTAAAAAATAATAATTTACTTAGTGCTTAATTTTTTCTTCTATTTTCTCTACGTTAAAGCGCTTTGGCCAAGAGCTTTGCTTCGTCAAAACGTATCAAAATGTTAATGTCGATTTAAAACGTATTTTTAAAAGTAAAATAAGTTCGCAGGGACAAAAGATAAACCGAATTAAGGGGTAAGTAAATGATATTAATCTTTTTAAATAAAATGTAAACTGTTACATCCTTTTTTAAAATTTCAAACGTTGAAAAATTTGGCTACAAGTTGTTAAAATAACATACGGACGCACAAATACCGAAAAGCCTTTACTGAAATTCTAGAATATATAATTTCTAAAAATAGTAACTTTTTGTAAGTTTGCTGTTATCATGGTAGTAATTTCTTTGAGAGATTAAAAAAGGAAAAACCAAACCTTCGTTAAAATTAAATTAGAAAAAAAATTTTATCGTTAATTTATTTAAATTAATTTATGACTAAAACAATTGTTTAGTTGTTCGATAATTGTCTTAATTTAAAATGAGAATTTTATTTTTAAATTTATGTTGATGTAATTCGTATTTTTAGTAAACAGTAAATACAATTATAAATTTTAGTTAGAATTATTACTTGTGTCTCTAAAATATTAATTAATATAATGTAATTACATATTAAAAATAATGTTAGATAAATAATATTATCTACGTCATCCGTTTACGATACACGTTAAAGAGAAAATTAATTACTTAATGAGCAGGTAAGTATTACATAATCCAAAATGAAACTATTGTTATTCGGTTAAAAAACATTTTTACATCCAAAACAAACGAACTAAAAATATAAAGATATTTTACAGCTAGAGCATTTTTAAAACAATACATTTCTCATAAACTACTGTGATACTAAAAAATTAATAAATATTTAAATACTTCGTCTCATTTCAATATTTTTATCATTTAAATTATATAGCTTTATTTTATAGAATTTTTTCACAAAAACTATTTCAGGCTTTTTTAACGAAAGCGTGTTTTATTACGCTTCGTTAAAAAATATAGAAAATTTAGCGTAAACTGACCGGTATTCGTGAAACAGAAGGTGGAATATATGCAATTCTGTCGATCAGAAAAAAATGTATTGACGACTGATACCAAGACTTACTAGGTCTTGTAATCAGTCGATGGAATGCAACATAACAACACTAATATACCCAAAAATAATAGCAAAGATCTAAATAAATATGTCACGATACTTCCTCTGATAACCAAACAAAAAGATCTAACGAACATACAAAAGAGGCATGTCCGAAAAACTACTCAAGATAGAAAACTACATCTTGCTGCATGAGTATCGTTTATAAATTAGCGGTTATATGTGTCTTTTACACGTATAACCGCACCAATAATGTTCGACTAGGAGTAGTTGAACATTTTCTTAAGCATTTTGTCAACTTAGGGTTTAATTCGTACTTCATCATTGAATGCTTAGCGCGATCCACATTATTCCCGAGCAGGATCCACACAAATGGAACTTAAAAAATATTAGACGAAACATTTCAGGAGTATAACTAGGAAATTGCGATACTATTTATAGATTTCTCCATAATTTACAATTAATCATTTAAAAAAGACTAAGCGTTTCTTTACGAATAAAATTATCATTTTTATATTGTGCTTTGACTTAAATTTAGACAGATTTTTTCTCAGATTTTCCGTCTTTGACAAACAGGAATTTAAAGGTATTTTTACACTCGAATCACATTCCACGGACAATCTAGTAGATGATCTGAATGACCGCTTCTATAATTTTACTATTTTTATTAAAATTATAGTTTTATTTTAGTTTAATTATTTTAACGGCTTCAATATTTGTTTTTTAAAGTCAGTACATTCTCGCGATTGCAATATCGTAATCGTTCTTCTTCTTCTTTCGTTGTAGTCGCCAAGGACCGCGTAAAACTTTAATTTCCTTCTCCTTGTTTCCTTACCGTCCTGTACTCTTTCATCTTTTCACTATGCGTTTTTTTCTTTTCTCAGACCATTTTTCCCCGTTATCCTTCCATCCTTATACTTTTCGCACTTTCTTATAGAACAAATTTTTTCTGTTATCTCATCCTCTTTTATGTTGTTTCTTTCTAGATCTTTTTGATTTCTTGTTGTTAACTTCTTTTCCCAAAGGTACTTGGAAATCTGTTTAGTTAACCTGTCGCCATTCATTCTATATGTATGTGCCTAAAGAAAATCGATCTTCTTATTCTTTATGTTTTCGAAATTTTTTTTACGGTTTTTAAATATTTTATCATTAGTTCTTATTTTCCAGCCTTCATATAACATTAGCAAACTCAAAATTTTCCTAATAATTCTTTTCTTTCTAACGATTCTAATTTATAGTTAAGCGATAGACATTTACAAGCACATAAACATTCTGTTTTAATTACAGTGTTATAATACTTTACTTTTGCAATTTTTGATAAGCACTATTGGTCATAGATATTGTTAGCAGATATTCTTTGCGTTCTATGAATCCTACCTATCATCTACTGTGAATTTCTCTAATCCATTTTCTTGAATCGTCTCTCCTAGATATCCAAATTTTTTAATATTTTCTATGCTACCGACATTTGTTAACAAAACTCTCAGTACAGTCTTAATGTTGGACATGATTTAGTTTTATCTAAAAAAAAATTAAACCTCTTTTACTAGCTAATTTTTCTAAAAGATTAATTTGCGTTGTCGTGAGTTAAATTTTTGGAAACCGTGACAAATTCGTCTGCATATGCTAGGCGGTTTACTTCATTAAATTTATTCTTCTTTATCGATTTTAAAACGTAAGCTTTATTTTTAAATCTTTATAAATAAATGTTTATTTTTTTCATCTACAACTTACATATAAGACCATAAATATTTCAACCGCATATTTAATCATAGCTGTCACAATCCTTTGCGTGTACAAGCGTGCGCATACATGTGTGTATTTGTAAAGGTCCAATGTGTTAGTATGTTTACGATTAAGCGAGTAGCTATTAAGTTATTAAGCGAGCGTTATGAGTTTTTTATGTAAAAAAAAATATGCAGAAACTCTTGAAGGCTACAATGTACTTTTTATGTAGGAAAATAAAATATAATATATTTATGTCTGTTTTGATTTGATTATAATACAGACACGATAACGTAGATAAATCGTAGACGTGTGGATTAATTTAGTCGAAATATTTTCAAGCAGATAAGTTGGATACGGTAGAAAAAAATGAAGGATGAACGCTAAGAAAAATAAGAATATCATAATAAGAGGGTAAAAGGACAGAAAAATAAGGATAAAAGGAGGTAAAAAGAATAGCAATGTTTAATTAAGTAGGCGTCGTCTTTACAAAGCAGATACCGAGCAGAGATATGATGCTACCGAATGAATATTTTGGACTCTTCTACGCCTCTTGATGATTATTAAAAACAAAAACGAAGGGAGGACTATTTCCCCCCGGCCTATAGGAGAAATTTTTTATGAAGATTAGGGCATGTTTTGGGGGACTCGGTGTATCATCCGCCGCCAAAAGCATTAGCCGACCGCTAAGGTATACCGGAATAGGGATCAGAACGTCTTCACGCAGCCTATACTATGACATATTCGTCGAGATTCTTTTCATCCGTACTTACCCACCTGACCTATCTACCTCTTGCTGTATTTTCCTTTTCAAAAAATTCAACTTATCGTTATTAAAATATTCTTTACTTAATAAAAAAGTGAAGCCATATACAATCTCATTCTATCAAATGTAATTTTATTTTAAAATACTGCATAAATAAAATGTTGGTGATGGATTTGCCTTCAACTTAAACAGACCGTTTTATTTATAAGCATATACAGATATAGTATAAACTAAATATACAAAAGTATAATATCGTTTTACCTATTAAACACTCTGTCTCATTATAATTACTACGTAAATTGATAAAAATCAATTATTCGTAAATCTGGAATTTGTAATAAATTTATTAATCAAAGAATTCAGGAAAATTTCTTATTATTAAAGAATGAACGAGGTCTCTGTGGCATACTTATTAGTGTTTCTATGTCGTGTTACTGTAGATATATACATGTGCGCGGGTGCATGCTTGCGTACGTAAGCACGTACGTGTTCAGCAACAACTTTTATCGCTGAACGGTTTTTAAATAAACGTTACAGATTATAAAAAATCCGTATTTTAAGTTAAACGAAAATTAGCCTGAAGTTAATTAAATTATGTATAAAAATTTAATTAAAAAAAATAAATATAACTGTAATGAATAAACTATGCCAAACGGCTATTGAAAAAAATTCCAATGACAACACTCTGAAGAATCGTTTACAAAAAAAAAATTGGCTTTTACTAATTACATAAATTAATGTTTACTTTAATAAATAATTAATTAATTATGACGATGAAAAAATTTGTCGATGAAATATTTTTCATTTAGGTATATCATAACTTTTCATTGCGTTTACGTCGGTGATACTGCGTATATGTAGGCAGTACCGAATCAATATTTTGGACTCTTCTACGCCTCTTGATGATTATTAAAAACAGAAACGTAGGGAGGGTGTGGTCGGGTGGGTGTACGCGGGTGCGTGTATATACGTCTATGCTAGATGTATATTAAATTTCTAATTTGTTGATCGGTACAACACTGCACTTAAGAGTCATCAATTCAAGGATTAGATTCCCGTTCTGACTTCAGTTATAATTCCCAAATGAGAGACGTTCACCATTTTGATTACCTAGTAAAAATAACACGCGGTCTTGTATGCATTTCTCTCTTTCAAATGATGATTTAATAAATAAAAGAAAAGCGGTTTCTCCATTCGCTTTGCTTGTATGAATGTATGACTAAAGGTCCCTCGTTGCTGCCTCGTAAGGATGCGGATTTATCATCGAATGAGACGTAACTCGAGTACATCTATGATAACCGGATACCGTGAAATAATTACAGAAATCATACGGTCGTACATGGAAACACATCATTATGTACCTCTCTTCAAAAACAGAACATTGAGAAAAAAATAGAATTAAATGCCTACTTTTTACACGAAACTAAAGCAATTGCATTAAAAATAATTTTTTTTACATGTAAAAAAAAAATCTTTAGAATTAACTTTGGTTTTTATTTGAAAAGTTAAATTTCTTTTAATTCCTTAACAAACTATTGTACAAAATAAATAGGAAAAGAGATATTGGACAAATTAAAAATCGAGCCTACTCCTAGTATAGTGACAAAAGGTTTTTCAAATTTTTCCTTCAGAACTATTACTGTTTACGAATAACACTTATCTAAAACCTGGCTTCTGTTTAGAATTGTTATTCTTTAGCAAAAAAAAAAAAAAATCCTCGACCTCTCTTTCATAACAAAAACTACTGATTAGATTTACATATGCGTAGCAAAACGTTTAGATGTGAGTAATGAACAATTTTGTTATATTTTTTGAAAACTGTTTCGCCAGTTTTTATAAAATTTCTATTAAATGAAAAAAAAAATTATGTTTGCATTATAGAAAAAAAAAAGTCAGTTTTGTGCATTTTTCAGCAGTAAGTTATGGAAAACAAATAACCAGAAATTATTCTTTCCCCGCTAAATGGAAACTTGTTTAACCTTTATTGAACAATTAAATTACAATGATTTCGTAACTGGAAAAATGTCGGGTTGAAAAAAAAATGAATAAAATTTATGCTGCTAATTATTTTTTGTAAGTTAAATTTTTATTGAATTTCTGCACGAGGAATGCGATCGGGTGGTAGGTTTATTTGTTGTCTCTGAACTCGAGAACGGTAGCACCAATCTGTGAAATAAATATCAAACGTTTCGTGTCAGTGTGCACGAATAACAAGGGTATATGACAGTTAGGTATAAGACAAAAAAAATGTTGAAGGTAAAAACAATTTTCTCGAAGTCAAAAAATCAAAATTGTTCAAAACTTGTCTAATTTATTAGAAATAACCGTAAACATATTAACGAAAATAAGTTCGGTAATTTCTATTTGATAAATTTAAAATGTTTTTTGATTAAAAAGACAGTTTATATTCTGCCAGTTCGATCGGGGAGTTTAAATGATATGAACTCTATTTAATCCTACTTTTCGATTGTACTTGGACTGCCTAAAGCAATTAGTATCGTCTTTCGCTTAACAGTTATTACTATTATCAGATAATTTTTTTTAAGCAGTTTCATAATAATTTTAGTGATAATATTTCTTTTACGTTCATTTATTTATTCTAAGTATTGTTTTTTTAATCGCTAACTTAGCTAACGGTATTTTTACTTTAACTAATTCATAGAAATATACTAATGGTGATATAATAGCGATCAAAATTCAATTCGTTTTTGGTTTAAAAAGTTTTAACCATCGATAAACGATTACGAAGCGTTTTCTCTTTCTGACAAGATTGCTAACAATTTCTGCGAATTGATGATGTAGAATAAATTTAATAACTAAAGTCTCTTAGAAAAATAAATTCTGAGTCTCTATAAAAGGAAAAAGATTAACACTTAAAAATAGATAAATGTCGTTGAATATTGATTTTTACGTTTAAATAATTTTTATGAATAAGTTACGAAACTCAATTTTTGTTCAACAAGCAACACAAATTGATACATGATAACTTTAAATAAAGAAAAATAATATTAAAAAAATAAACACATTAATAGTATTTAAGTCCATGTAGCTACTTGCGGACTAGAGAATACCGCCTTCAGATACTATATAGTATTCTTCCCTTTTTTCATAACAAAATTAATTTACACACTGTTGTATTGAAAAAATGAAGAAAAGAGTTGGCTGTAATGTGGTTATTTGTGATAATGGTTTTTTTGTTAATTTTCAGTATCCTTTACACTTAAATATTTAATTATTAAGATTATGTAACTAAAATGCACTTTTATAATCAATAATACTTTAGAAATGCGTTAATTTTACCAAAAACGTATTTAAAAATTAGAACTATCAACGCACTATTATTATTATTATTGCAGCTACTAGTATTTTGAAACGCGATTACTCAAGTATTTTTATGTATAAGAAGAAATAATGTACTATGTCAATTCGTTTTGATGTTAATAAATCGAAGTGAATTCAGCGACATTATGAACACAAAATATCAATAAATTCAAAACTCTCGTATAACATTTTTATAATTAAATAACTTTATTCTGTTTCAAGAACATTAAAATTATGTTTCTAATCTCACCGTTAATTATTATTTTTTAAATTAAAAATGAAAATTTATTTAAATGAATAAACTTTTTAAATAATTATAAAATCTTAAGATATTGTAAATAGGTGCGCTTCGTTGCGCGATACCGACGGCTGTACTCGGATTTTATGAGGGTTAATGTCAAACATTCATATATCAGAAAGAGAATGTTTCTGTAGGGGGGCTTTTGGATGATAGGAAGCGTAGAGGGGTTAAGGGGTATAATAATCGGAAGGGGGAGGTAAGGCGATGGAGAGCCATCTTGCTTTAGTCATTTAGACTGGAGACAATTTCGCACTTCCTTACTTACAATTACACTGCTTCTGCAGCACCCTTCTAACATTGTAACAGCGGTACCGCCCTCCACCTATGATACCGACAAGAGAGCATAGCCTTAACTATAATAACATTTTATTAGCTTCAAAAAGTTTTGTGTTTTAACACAGCACCCCACACACATCCTTCTAAACAAACCCACCAAAGACCAAAATACATCGTTCTACTCTCTAAATATAACTGAACGAGAAGCTAGGCGAGTCGAATGCGGTTATCCCTTTTCCCTCCCGCCGATTCTCTTACTAAATCCGACAACCCTCCTTATGCGACGATTCCTTATTCTTCATTCTCGCTCGCTCTCTTTTACACCCTTTTCTCGCTCAACCCTTTCCATTAATGCTAAATAATTAACTTGAAATAGTTTCACGGTATCATTTTTATAACCTTTTACTGTTACTTAGTGAAGTCAATTATCTAATGTTACAACTCATCGTAATTTATACATTTTGTTTTAAGAAAAAAACATCCTCCCCGTAAAACCTTATAAAACATACATTTAAAAATAAATTATAATTTCTTTTTAAAAGAATGAACGTTAAAATTTCTACAGGAAACTGAAACGACATGCCTTATTAACATTAATATAATGAGAATTTCAGTTCGGTTCTTAGAATTCATCCCGACCTGCCTGTTTCTCGAAGACACATCGCTTACTATCTTTTCTTCACCTATCGTTGAAGAACGATCATATAAGTTCCGACTCGGTAACTGAACTGCTCGAGTATAGTAGTCGTGGGGGGGTATTGTTGTTGACGTGTAACATCTACTCCTCTTAGTGAAAAATGTTTACTGCAATAATAATCTATTCGTGTGAATTCATTTGTTTTACATATAAGAACGACATAAAAAAATGTACATGAACAAGAAGTACAGATATTTATAAAATGTTGCCGCTCAAGAATCACTCTACCGATTTTTCCGAATCTTTAATAATATACATTTATATAAAGAGAAAAAGAGCAAAAGAAAAAACAAAGAAAAACTCAAGAAAAACCATTAAAGATCTAAAGATAATATAAAAAGTATATTTTTTAAGAAAAAAACAAGTAGTTTTAAATTTTATATTAGATCAGCCGGTCTGGGAAAAGTAAAATTTCGCATCATCGTCCAAATAAATAATAGTCTATACCTTGTTGATCCTCTAACTAGTATTAAACAATTATTTTCCTCGACGTTTTAATCGGTTTAGTAACATACCACATAATTACGTATGCATATAGGATTTTGCACAGTTAACTCGACAACTAGCAAATGTTTTTATTTTATTTTTATTTTGATATAAAAACCTTACACATGCTGTAAGACAAACCTTCCTGCGAGATGTAATTTCAGTTAATGTTTAACGATCGGTTTTGTCTAAGCGTACATTAGACATGGTTTTTAGATATTTTTGTATCATACCGTTGCCGGTATGTACAGGATGTATATAAATTATTTAAAAATAAAAGGTTCGAATTTGAAAATTGATAAGTATTCATCTTAGGATCTGGAGTACTTTATTTGTTTAAAATTAAATTAAAAATATTAAAATTACAATATATTAGAATCCATGAATGTATTATTGTCATCGACGAACATCTTTAACGTGTGTCTTCGTTTGACAACGTTACTTAATCGATGAAAACTTAAAATTAAAATAATAAATTAATATAAATTTATTCATGCATCCGGTTAGATGAACAGTAAAATCCGAATGAAAAAACGAATACTTTTGAATGATATTTACAATTATTATTTTTTCAAAATTTCTCAAAATAAGATTTGATAAAATTTCAACTTATTTACACAAAGAATGTAAAATTTTTGCATATCTTCATATATCATTATTTAAAGACATTTTAATAAAATTAAAATTTAATAATTTTTTTAATAAAATCGACGTACCGTAGTTAAGAAACCAATCGTGCGTTTTTGTTTCTAAACGATCATTATCAATATTTATAACAGAACTAGTAAAAACTTAACCGTAAAAATAATGAAAACGCATGCTTACGAGTTTACAAAATTTGTTTCCTAAAATTATAAAATGTAAAACAAATAAAAACTAAGAAAGGGAATTTTCTTTATCCGATAATTTTTTATAATGATCGCTTAAGCATTCAAATTCTCATCTTTCGATTGCTCTTTTTTAATCTTTCAATATTTGAGCGTCGTAATACTGATCATTTTATCCGTAAAATCGTTTTTAATTAGTGTACTCGTATTTCTTAATATTTACTGTACATTCTGTATATTTCTTAAAATTACTGGATTTTTAAACAGTATTTCTTAAATTATATTTCAACGACTTCGATATAAAATTTTTTAACGTATGTATAAAACGAAAACCAAAATTTGCTCATATATTTAACAACTGTAGATAAATTTCAGAAAAACCTTTTTCTGTTTAAACCGCTTCAAAGTTTTGGGTGCAAAATATTTTTAAAATCGGACTAATCCAGAAAAACAATATGAGCCGCAACACGTGTTCATAATATACTTAATAGATATGGAGGATTACACGGTGCTTTGTTAATTACGGAAGGTGGAATTCAAACCCCCTGAATGTATAGATCTTTTCTATTGTAATTTTATACTTTAAAGGTAGTTTAATTCTTTGTAAAATGTAATAATATGTCATGAGCTTCCTACTCTCATGTTACTACCAAATAAAATTTCATAAAGGAAGAAACTACGAGATAAAACTTTCCGGTAAGAGATAGATCGTAATATAAATATTAGCGAGAAAGGAGTGTGAATGTGCTGGTTGATAACTGAGAATTTACGAGATTTCAATTTTCTGTGCAATTTTTTTTTTGTACTTCAGCAATCATTTTAATTAAGCCTAAGGTTGTCAAGACATATAATTACATAGACGTATTATGTTTATGTAGTTTTATAAGACATTAACCGCAGAAAGTAATCCTAAACACTTACCTCGATTCTAATTTGAAAACATCTAATAAGGCAAGATAGAAGGGCTATAAAAGGATAAAATATTAACCGGTGATTTGTAAGTAAAATTATGATATATTACGCATTGAAAATTACGTTAGTGATTTAAATTAAGACTGGACTACGTCGAAAATAGAATAGCAAAAAGACAAGTATTAAAAAAAGCCGATGAAGTGAAATCAGAAGCGAAGTCTGTCACCGTTTAAAAGGAGTATGTATATAAGGGCGATTAGAAGTATAAACAAGTTCGCTTTGGAAGGGGGTTTAGCGGTTAGCTCCTGGCCGCGCCGTAACGGTTGTGACTCACATATCTAGGCGAAACCCAAGGTCATGAATATTCAACCCAAATAACGGCTGAGGAGATGATTGTAAAAAAATATACCCGCCCTTCCACACCCGCTTTCAAAATCTCACCCCTTTTCCTATACTCTTACTCTCTAACCCCTCTTGAAAGCTGACGCGTTGATTAAGGGAGAGTTCTCGAGGCGGCAGGAAGCAGCACGGGTTGCCTAATCGGGATTAGCTCGATAGATAGTGTGTTCTATGCCGCATTCATGGAATACATTTTCACGTTTATACATAATAATGATGCGTTTTAATTGGAAACCATAAAACGGGAGGGATAGGATAAAGTCGGCGACTTAAGATCGCTTCAACCCTTTCCTGCCCCCTTTCTCTCCCGTACCGATTCCGTTACTCTTCCTCAGGGTGTTGTGTATCGCTTTCCATTTATACATCTCCGACCATCCAGCTCCGGTCTACGGTCTCCGGTCGGAGCAAAACCTTCGGATCCAGAGTATAGCTAAGCTGAATAACAATTCCGTCTCCTTTTGTATTATAAACAAAGATTGCGTTGTTTTAATTGCTTTTATGTTAAACTGCAACGTATAGGGAAGAAGCGTTACGAACAGACAGGAATATTAATAAGTTATATAAAACTCCCCTGCTGAAAAATTATGAAAAAAACATATTTATCGGTATCGATAAAAAATAAATAAAATAAAATACTAACAGAGGGAAAATTGACAGAGAATCATAATTTAAACATTAAACACTCTATAAATTAAAGTAATTTATATTCTTAAACTTCTAAAAAGTTTTGTTCCTAATCCACTTCTAAAAAACAGAGATACTCGTACGTACCTGCGTACTCGTTTGGTATTACAGACGACCTCTAAACAGATTATGAATAATTCACTGTACGATAGTAAGAAATAATATATAACCCGGCTTCATCAGAAATAAAAAAAAAAGAGAGCTCTAAATTGTGTTTTTAGGAATACTCTCTGACAGTAGCTTCCTCTTTACATAATCGTTATCATATTCGTAGTCTAATATAACAAATTTACAAATATTAGATAAATGGAAACATTAATATTAAAATATCGATGGAAGATACATTTTGAAATTAAGACAAATTATAGAACAAAAATGTCGTATTTAAGGCTTTGTAGTTTATCCGTACATCTAATCCGATAAAATTTTGTAACTGATTTTGTAATCCGATAAATTTATTTTTTGTTTGGCTGTAACTTAAGCCCGATTAGTTACCTTTACTCTATTCTTTTCACGGTAATACATTTTGTAATAAGTGAAATTCATATAATATTTAATTGGTTAAATGTTTAATTAAGTCTTTTATCATCTAAATTTCTTGATTAGGTTTCAATCTGTTCGTTTGTCCGATGGATATTTGATAATGTATATTTCGCATCGATAAACGGTTAAGTTTTTTTTACGTCAAAAATTAGATGTGTTGATCATGTAGAAGTGAAGAGGCCTTAAATACAAACCGGGTGCCTAAAAATTTTGCGGTAAACTTTTATATATGGACGAAACGATACCTATATTACCTATATTAAGTCGATCAAGGTAATCGAATTCGTCTATAATTATCGAAGGGAGTAAGATTGGTAAAACCAGTCTTGAAAGCCAAACATTATTATAAATGAAACAAAAAATTTTATATGTTTCATGAAGTAAACATTTGAGGTTATCGCGGAAAAAAAACGTCATATATAAAAGTTGTATAAAACCGGTCGATGGCTGATGAAAAATATGTTATCGAGACGATCAGCAGTAAAAACCTTTTTGTATCCTGAAGAATTAGTTCTATTTTTTCTTAATTTTCTTAAGTTGTAATATAATATTTTAAACGGGAATATACATGGACATATTAAATATCTAATGATGATGCTTTGATTAGCTATTAATTCAACACGAAACAATTATTTCACACTTCAGTCTTTTACGTGTAATATACGGATGTAAAACTTCTATTTATTAATAACAGCATTTTTATATTCAAGCAGAATGCCAGAAGGGTTTTTGATTTTTTTAGTGTAATGAAATTAATTCATGTTCACGTATTTTTATTATTCGCTGTATAAAGAAAAAAAAATCCATAAAAAGTTGTGTTGTAATACGGATACCTCCGTCTCTCGATATTTACTACGAATTTGTGTTTTTTAAATATTACTATTTGCTTAATAATATTTGTTTTGGTATATTTTTTCAAGTATTTTACATTTAGTCGTTTAATTTTCCACGCGTATTATTCCGTCGCTACGCTGTGTATTTAAGTACGTACATACGGATATGAATTTATATTCGCACGGTCTATCATACAAGACGATGACTTAGGATTTTAGAATGTTAATTATTGCGATAAAATCAAGTCGGTTATTATAGTGCATTGTTAATAAGAGTTTAATGAAGCGAATAAGTTTCAAGAATGAGAGACCGGAATAGTCAGTCGGTTAACGTTAGAAGAGCCGTCAGGGAGAGGAGCGGAGAAGCAGTGTATTTCTACTTGAGATGTAAACCGTGTAAGATTGTGACGGAATTCGTTCCTATTGACGCAAGACCGTTTGTTTGTACCACTGAAATACGTGCTACAAACAGAGAAAACGTTTGTTGTGCGGAACAGAGAAAACACATATACAAAATGGAGTTTATTGTCAAAATGGCTGCCCGAGAGAGAACTTTTGGCTGTGGCTTATCCGTTGCTATTATTAGCAATTAGTAAGTAAACTGCTCTTTGCATATGAAATCAGGGTGCGAGAAAGAGGCGCTCTATACAGAGAAAGAGGACATCAGAGATACCGTAGGAGAAATGATAGACTGGGGACCCATTGATAAAATACATTAATATAAATGGTATCCCACCGCCTCTATGAGCGGAATAGAAGTATGAAAAAATAAAGAAGTTAGCATAGAGCTGAGGTCTTTCTAATTTGGTCCCGTCTGCACCCCCTTACGCTCCTCTTTCAACCCGTACCGACCCCATACAATGTCTATCTTTTATGATTATTAATCCCTGTGAACGGGGCTCTCTCGCGAGGAGCACGCTGATATTCCTGGTCTACGACTCTACGACGACACAAGAGTTAACAAACTTTTGGGCACTGCCGCGTTATATATTTAATGCCGTTTATATTATATAATACATTTTTATACCGTATAGTCTGTATCTTAGTTTGAAGTACCCTTCTGTTATGTCATATTTTTAGTTACTGCACAACTGGAAACAGCTGTACGGTGACCGTCTGGATACAAAATTTACTATTAAAAAAAGATAGTTCCACTTATACTCGTTATATGTATTATAGTGTAAAACATTTTTTCCGTGCAATATCTTTATTATTAAGGAAAATAACTTCTTTTAGGCATCACATCATACTTATTTCTACGTTAAGGAATCGAGTTAATTTTTTTTTTCATATTTAACGGTATTAAATGATCATAATTAAGTGTACTTTTATTGTTTTCACCTAATACAATTTAAGTAATAATTTATAAATATAATAAGTAAGTAATTAAAGAAAATTAACATTATGTTTTTTCTACGGAATTATCGGCATCAACAACTTTGATCATTAGCCCTTTCCCCAAACAAAACCACAAAAAAAAGACTTAAGTTCTTTCACATTTTGATATCAAACTGAATACTACTACATCATTCAATATTACAAACCCACAAAATTTAAAGGTGGTTGCATCTTCACAGATTTTACTGGTTTTGTTCGTTTAGTAGATTCTATCCTAGTGTCTATAATTTTCTCAGCCATTGTTGTAAGGCTTGGCGCAAGTGCAGAAAGCAACTGTTCTATGTTAAATTTGGACGAAGGGACAGCAGCTGCTTCTGCATAAGTCGTTGTCGGTCATGGTGTTCGACTGTTAACAATTTGCCTCCCTTCAAGATAACTTATTTTTTGCAGCGTTTTGACTGCTTGAATCGCAGCTTCCAATTTTTACACCGGGTAGTTTCTTGAACGGGAGTTGTGGTGCCCTTTGCGTACAGTGCAAACTGGAAGATCTTGACACGGATTGTCTTCATGAGTTTCCATTCTACACACGCAGATTTCTGGCCTTTCACATCTGACCGCAGTGTGTCCGAAACGTTGGCACTTAATACATCACATAGTTTGCGGAATGAATGCACGTGCATCTAGACGATGTTTGCCAGCACGTACTTTTCAGGCAGATTAGCTTTATTGAACGTTAACACATGCGATGCAGAAGTGTGAACTTCACCGTTTCTCCTTACGGTTAACCTTCAGCATTGAATCACTCCTTAACTCGACATTTCCTCCACTCTTTCTTCTTCGGTACAATTAAAAAGATCACGGCAAACAACGACGCCTTTCGATGAGTTAAGCGTGCTATGTTGTTCAGACACAGGGAACTCACTGAGCTTCTTTAGAGATTAAACCGTTTAGCTTTGACTATTGTTTACAGTATCAAAGTAAAAACTATTGAAATTCTTGCGAATCTCCTTAACAAGACCATCAGCACAATTTGTAATCTCTCGAGCAATTAAGAATGGACTGACTTTCTAGAAGTTTCCATTATCTCTCGTAATCACTAGACGTCTTGGTCTGAGCGTATAGTTGCTAAAGAAAGCTTGCCCACTCCTCGAATCTTTTATAATTCTGTCAGTATCTTTACTACATTTCCTCTTTGCTTCCCGCGAATCGGCTGTTTCTAAACGAGAGTGTTTACGTGCGCCCTCTGTCACACTGAGTTGTTCAAGATTCTGCATGATAATTTATCCCTTCTACAGCAAGGCTAGTCACCGGGTAACTCCTCCACTCCAGGACTACTAATCTTGGAGGTCCCACCCGGTACTACGGTGGAAACGGCATATGTTCTGGCAGAGAGTGGATGCGCAATCGCTGTTCTGACTCCAGATTCCTACTCACTGAAGCTTTCAAGGCTCCTATGCACCGATGTACATGGGAAACTTAGTTACATACTTACCATCGGGGGGCATGGAAGACGGAAGGGTCGCTCTTATACCTGCAATAACATCGATCCTGGCGCGCACATCGCCAGCTCTAAATGTGATGTCAATTTCCAAATCATTTTCCACGTACATGAACTGCAGGTAGTGGAAACAATCCGATCCAACATAGTGACCTGAAGGTGGAAGACAGGTCCAAATTGATTACATTTCCGAGGAAAGTACTCGGAGTCCCGTAAGCCAGCGATACGTATTGTAAGTATGTACAGCTGTTGCCGCTCTGGATGTGGAACGTAGTGATGTGTTCCAAACGTGGGGATTATCTACACAGGACATTATTAATATTATTAATAATTTTGATACCTTACTTTTTATATTATTACTTCCTATTTATAATTTTTTACATAAATCGAAAAACGCCACATTACTTGTTTGAGATTCGATCATTATATTAAACAGATGTAGCTATTTCAATTTAGTTATAATTCCAATCTTAGATTATAATTAGGAACCCTTCGGCAAAAATTTCTTTTACAGGTTATCGTGGAAATAATTTAAAAATTATAATTAATACTAATAACCATAAAAAAACGATGCTATCTTTAACATAAATTCGTAAATCTATGTGAAGTTAATAACGAAAGGAAATTCTCTTTTTTATTTGTCTTAAATAAAATAAAAATAATAAATAAGATTAAAATGGTAGGTGAACGTCTATTGAAGATGAAAAAGTAAATAATAAAAAAACTACATAAAATTCAAATCAAAATTTAATTAATTTTTAACATATTTTACAATAAAAAAGTTATTTCATCGAGCAGCACGACGAAGATTAAGATAATGATTATAAATCATTATAATCATTAAATATTCACTTTCAAATCATGGGATTTTTTTTTTAAATTACTAATATATTGTTTAGCAAAGTAACCATAAGGGCATCTATTTTTAAAAAAAGTTGATAAGCCCGTACGTTTTCGATTATTCTATTCGATCTATGTTGTTATCTATATTGTTTATCTTATATGTGGCTTTTATCAAATTCTGTGGGTTTTTATCTCTTATAGTTCAAATGTGTTTAAAAAACAGGCTTTTATATGATATTTCTAAATTTTGTACATTGTGGCCAATGGTTCTGTAAGTGTTCCGTTTTGAAGAGTAATTTCTGAACTTTAATTCTGATGTTTCGTGTAATGTCTACAATATTTCCTGTATCTGTGGGTGAACGTGCACCCATTTTTTTCAACTTACCCCCGAGAAACGGCAACACATACAAACAACTAAAATATACCGAAGTTTTACATGTAGCTAAAATTTCAACAAATTTGAAAAATAAGAAATTTGCGAATACACTAAAATTTGACGGAAAATACCGAATGAACAAACACAACTTGTCTCGAACTTATTATTCGACTTCATACTCTAGGGTTTTTCTAATCCTTTTAAGATGGGCCCGTTAACAATAGTGTGTCATCAGATATTCCACCAAGGAGGTACCGATACTTAGCTTCAAAAGGTCTATGTAAGAATAAGTTCTCTTAACTTGCAAGTAAATTATAAATAGCTGTGTTTAAAAAATATATTTCTAAGAAGATCGATTTCGGTCAATCAAATACAAAATCAGACAAACTTCTTTCAGCAGAAACAAACACTTTTTTAAAGCAGCACACTATTATTATATTTAAATTTACCCAAAACACACACACACACACACACACATATATATATATATATATATATAAATTTTCTTAAATAAAACGTTCTGGAATAATAACGGTTGAATTTCAAGAAAACAACGTATTGCACTGAGAAAAAAACAAAAATGTATGTTTTTAATAACAAAAGTCCAAAGCGCACATAGAACGAAAATATGACTGAGAATATTAACTGCGAGTCACTGAAACTATTTTATAGCCATATTTGAGTTCTTACATTTTTAAATCGCTAGAAGTTGCACAGATACTTGCGATAAAAAAGGACTAACCGCTGATTTACATTCAAGAATGAATTAATTGGTCACAAGTTGTCTCATGTCGTTTAAAATCACATAAGTTTTTACAACATCGATCTGTTAATTGAATAATTATTATTGATATAAATATTACCGAAGAAAAAAATAAATTTATATAAAACTGGATTTAACATCTGGGTAAAACGTGTGAATAAAAATGAAAATATGGATTTCTATTTCAAACGTACAGAAACAAATAATATTCCAGTACAAAATTGATTATTTGATTATCACTCAAATAACAAATCTTGATAATTAGAAACATAATCGCGAGCGGTTTAAATAAATAGCTACTTGCCATTCAAATTTCGTCTGATTTCGAGGTTTCTGTAACGTTTTTGTTTCGGTGTGAAACAAAAGAAATACAATTTTTTTTTTGAATGCAGAATGTTTGTTTATCTTATGTTTCTTTATCTAGTTAGTAAATATCTAGAATTCACTTTTGAATACTATGTAACAATGGTGATTTGTTTATTACTTCGAGCAAAGAAATCCTTATGTGAAATGTGTATTCCTTATTTATTATACATTTTCCCTAATATAATTCAAAAATAAATAGTGCATCGCTTTATAAAAATTAAAAGTACATTAATTATATATTTTCATATTCGATATTCTAGACTCATTAGGTTATATCTGAGCTTTTATTAAAAGCTAATTTGTTTTATCATATCGTTATTAAAATAGAAATTTAAAATATAATTAAATCTTAATTTATATCGGATGTTTTGTAAAAGAATAAAATTAATTTTGTATTTTTATCGGTAATCATTTATTTCATTACAGTGGTAACTCTTGAATAAAACTTATAATGGTGGGATGGGTTTATACTATTTAGGTTTGAATGAAAATAAAATAAATAAAATAAAAAAAACGGAAGAAATCACCGGTTCGTTTCATTAGGATAAGTCAGAAGGATTTTTACATTTGAAAGATGATGTTTTTGTCAAGCGAGGAGCAGGGGTTCGGATTAGTGTCGTTGACGGTAAGATTGTCAAGAAGTAGAAGAAATTCGCCGGGGAGCATCAAAAATATAAGGCGAGCAACACTTGAAATTCAAATTCGGATTCAATATTTCAAGGAAAGCATAAATCACATGCGATAATCATCGTTTTTCTGTGCCATCCCCTCTTCCCCTTTTTGTATCATTATACGAGAGTCGCATCAAGTGTATGTTGTCATGACCGTTTATAAATAAGTATAACTTATAGTCTGCATATTTCCGTACTACAGTGAAGATCCTCCCCGCACGACCATCCACCCGTCCGCCCAACCCGTCACACCCGTTTCACCACCCGCTCATATATTTTAACGATCAAAATGGCTCCTTTTCAAGACATCCGAGAGAATCGTTGCGATAATAAAAAGAGACATTCCCGTCTTTATATACGCGGTTATATAGAGTTTTGAAAGATCGGGGGTGCTTAAGCAACCAGAAAATCATAAGCCGAGTTCGCATCTCCCTCGAACACGACCCAGTACGTTCCTCTCGATGCGATGTATTATGTATACATTTTGAACCTCGGTTACTTAGGTTCTGAAAGAAATCAAAATGCAGCCCGCAAAGAGAACGGAGTTTTTCAAGTGGTGGTCTCAACCAAGACGACAGCTTCGTCTCTCTTTATTTCTTTTTTTCTCTTTCGACTCCTTTCATTCCATAATACCTTATATCTTATACATATTTATTATGTATTGCCATTTTTTTTTTGTTCTAGAAATAAGCGCTACTTATCTTAGCTTTGGAAGCAAAAGCTTCACTTATAATATTTCAGACCGCAAAAATTATAATACAAAAAGAACAGCAATAGATATAAACATATTCCTACAAAAAACTAATAAAAACTGGCTAACACGTAGTCAATATATCATAAACATTTACTAATTAATTATATAAGAAAGATCACTAATAATAATAATAATAATTGTTATTATTATATAATTATTATTATTATTACATTATTATTATTATTATTATTACTATTACCAACCGTCTCACCGCCCATACCTTATGATATATTGACTGACGAAACAATTTTTATGGAGACAGCAACATCCACTCTATCTGTGGCAGAGGGTTCGCACAAAAACCCTCGTCTTGGAGAATCTTTGGCTTCAACTCTGAAGCGAAGGAAGTGCTTCGAAGTTAGCGAAAAGGAGAAGTCGGACCGAACTAAGTTCCAATCGAAGAGTCATTCAACAGTATCGAAATATCTGGTTGTAAGAAGAAATGATGGAGACTTTACAAAGATCAGTCCCTTCGTTATTTCACGTGGAATTACGGAAGCTGCAGGAGTCCGGTTAAAGAAGTTAGGAAAACAAGTATTGGTTTGTTTGTCGAAACTGTAAATGATTTACAGTCCTTGGGGTTATTTAAAGCTAAAATGATCGGCGTTATGGACGTTGAGATTTCACCGCATGGTACTTTAAATACCTCCAAAGGAGTAGTCGTGTGCAGAGACCTATTAAACTGCACAGAAGAGGAAATTGTAGAAGAACTTTTTGAACAAGGAGTTGCAGCGTGTCGACGATTAAATACAAGATGCAACGGAGAAGTATTACCCTCCGCGTTACATGTCTTCACCTTCAATAAGCGTAAGTGTCCTGATAAGATAAAGGCCGGTTTTCACTGATTGGAAGTTCGCCCATTTATACCGATTCCTTTGCGGTGCTCCGGGTGTCAAAGATTTAAACACATAGCTGTACGCTACACGAGACAACAGGTCTGTGCTTATGGATATCCATTACATCTAGATGAATCGTGTAGAGATCCACCCATCCGCGTAAATTGTCATGGGAAAAATTTGGCTAGACGTGAAATTGCCCAATGTATAAAGAAGAGGTAGCCATTCAAGAAGTTAAAACCATACAGAAAATTACCTACTTTGAGGGAAAGAAAATAGTGCATAATAGATCACCTAAATCAACGTCTTACGCCCAGTTTGCAGCAGCTCCTGCAACTTCTCCGAAACGTAAAGACGTTATATCGGAGTTAGCACCAACCTTAGCAAATATAGTTGAAAGATCAATGAGAAACTAAGAACTCGACTAACAGGAGAAGGTAGCAAAGAATTTATTGAACGGGCACCAAATGTTCAAGAAGTAACAAAAGGAAAATTCTTCGCAACCGACGTCCAGTAACACAAATAAACAGAGTAAAGGGAATACACAACAGCCTCAACCTAATTTGATACAAATTGAGGTCTAGATAGAGAAAGTTCCCACTCAGGGAAATCAGAAACTGATCGTAAAGAAACAGATGTTAAAGTAGGTGTGGAGTCTCCAAAAGAACAGAGACCTCCAAAAGAGAAGGCGAGCATTTTAGTCGCCCCAAAAATATCCTTGGGAAGTGCATCCAGCATGAACTTGGATGTAATACTTCCCGTATCATCTGTGTTGGTATCTTCGGATGCCGGCCGCAAAACATCCTCCCCACCACCATTGGTGGTTTCAGAGGGAGATGATCGGATGGAAGAAGATAACGTCTCCAAGACCTCGGACATCCTATCCTCAGTGGTGGAGGCTGTACGGAAAATGGAGAAGAAATATAAAAAGGTTGGCCTAAGGGAAAACCTAGGCGATAAATTGTCTGTGTAAATGAGTCCATCTTTCAATGGAACGTCAAAGGTTGTTTGTCGAATTTGAGTGAGAGACAGCTACTAATGAGAGAAATAAATCCTTTATTATACCAAAACCACTGTATTCGGTAATTCCGAAAGATGATGGAAAATTCTTGAGGGTAAAGCCCTTTTCTCATTGCTCGAGAAATAACTAACTGTGCTGGAGGCCCAATTAAAGAAATAAGAAAATATTATAATGGACTTCATGTGAAGACTACTAATGATCCACAGTCACGGAAGATTCTAGGGTTCATGAATATTGGCGATTTTGCTGTGAATGTCGATCCGCACGGCACACTCAATACCTCAAAGGGTGTGCTGGTTTGTTGGGATCTTCTGAACTGCATAGAGAAGGAAATAGTCGAGGAATTGACACGACAAGGAGTGATAGAGTGCCGCAGGTTGAACATGAGAGGAAGCGACGAAGTTCTACCTTCTGCTTCTCACATTCTCACCTTTAACTGACCAACCCTGCCGGATACACTATTTCTTGCAGGAATTCACCGTTTGAATTTGCCGGCATTTGTACCGCAACCAATGAGATGCTTTAAGTGCCAACGTTTTGGTCACACCGCTTCCAGATGCGAGAGACCGCAAATATGCGTGTGTGGCGAAGAGGCTCATGAAGGAGGGCCATGTAAAGATCTTCCTTCATGTGTAAATTGTAAAGGACAGCATTCACGCAGATCCCGAAACCGTCCTGTTTACACAGATGAAGTATCTGTGCAGGAAGCATATACTTGCCGAATTATGATTGGAAGGAGGACGACAGAGACCAATCAATTGCTTAGCTTCCCCCACCAATACTACTTGTGGGTGACTTCCATGCACATAATTCTCTTTGGTGGTCGGATGGAATAGGTCCCCATGAAAGAGAATTGGAAACGTTCCTGCTGAATTCTGATTTAATTATCTTAAATCATGGTTCAGGAACTTTTTTCAGTGCCAGAGATGGATGTACGTCCTGTATAGATCTAGCACTTATAAGTGGATCGAAAGAACCGATGTACACCTTCCATATTTTAGAGGATCTATATGGAAGCGATCATTTTCCAGTGCAAATTGTAAGTGACGTTACAAGAAAAATATATCCCATCTCCAAAAAATGACAAGGCAGATTAGACGAGCTTCACAGCTAGAACGATACTCTCTGAAACAACAGGAGTTTTCGAAGCCGATGACGTTATACCTAATGCCATACTTGACTCGACATCAAGATATATTTCCAAAATATCTGGAAAACTCAAGAAGCGACCCGTTCCGTGGTGGAACGATGAAATAAGTGAAGCTATTAAAAAAAAAGAAAAAAGCGTATAACGCTTTTAAGAAATGTTCAACACTAGCAAATCTAATTTCCTTTAAAATATACAGTGGGTATGCAAAGAGACTAATGGTAGATTCTAAAAAACGATCCTGGCAGCAATACGTGTCATCCATTGACAGAAATACAATACATCAGACATTTGGAAGAAATTCAAAGCGATTTGTGGGCGTGCAAGCTTTCCTCCTACAACTTGCCTTCAATATGAAAATGACGTTAAAGATTTTCCAACTAGAATTGCAGAGCTACTAGCCAATCATTTCGAAGAAGCCAGTAAGACGGCTAACTACGATAAATATTTTAGAATGCATAAAACAGAACTTGAACGTCTATTAAATTTCAGAACTGAAATAAATTATTCATATAATGTACCTTATAAAATAGAAGAACTTGTGAAAGCATTGGGTAAAGACGGCACCATAGCTGCTGGTCCGGATGAAATTCATTATAATATTCAGCCAGCTGAATACCAATGCAAAAGGTAGATTGTTAGAACAATATAATGAGATATGGCGGGAAGGAACATACCGGCAGCAGTAGAAAAAAATCAAATTTTGTTTTAGTACCAAAGAAATATAAAAATTTGACAGATCCCAATAGTTACCGACCTATTTCTTTGACATGCACAATGGGAAAAATATTTGAAAAAAAGATAAATAATCGACTGTTGGATTTTAGAAAAAGAAAATCTCTTATCCTCACATCAAGCAGGTTTTCGGTAATACTACTCTACTACTGATCATATGATCACATCATGTTTAACAGCTTTATAACAAGAAAACATTGTGTCGGATTCTTCTATGATCGGCAAAAGGCATTCAATATGACCTGGCGACATAGAATAATGCTTCAAATACATGAGTGGGGCATTCTTGGCAATCTGCCACTAATACTCAGCAACTACATAAACGACTGTATTATCCAAGTACGCGTCAACAACGAATATTCTTCAGAAAAAGGATTGGAAAATAGCGTACCACAAGGCTCACCGTTGAGCGGTACCTTGTTTACGATTGCAATCAATAAATTAATGTTAGCCATTCCAGCAGAAATTAGCGAAAGTTTCTATGTTGATGATCTGGTAACTGTGTATGCCTGCAACACGAAAGCTATGGTGAAGTACAACTTACAACGATTAACGCCCTTAATGAAGTTGCAAGGAATAATGGATTCAAATTTTGTGTGTGTACACACCTAGGTGTACACTACCTACAGGAAGAGAATTCCTCACCAAAGTCCTGTTTTGAATATCGATGACCATTGTATACTATACATGGACAATGTACGATTTTTAGGTCTTTTACCAGATAAATTCCTTACATGGGAATTACATATACAGGAGTGTTAAATGCAAAAAACCCCTAAACATTATAAAATATTTATCCAACATCAATTGGGGCTCAGATAAAGAAATACTACTGAGACTGTATAAAGCATTGGTTCAATCGAAGCTTGACTACGGATGAATCGTATATTCATCCACTAGAAAGTCACATTTACGAAAGATAGACGTAATACATAATAGCGGAATAAGATAAGCCACAGGCGCTTTTCGTACAAGTCCTGCGATTAGTCAAATATCAGAAGCCGGAATGATGCCACTACATTATAGGAGAGAGACCTTATTGCTAAGATACGCGGCAAATATATGGGCATTTCCTACCCATATAAATAATAAAATATTCAACAATCAACCTTTGGCTGCATTATACGAACGATGTGCTACCTATTCCAGACCAGTCGGAATACGTTAGAGACAGAACGAGTTTTCAAGTTAGAAAAATGGAATGCGAGTTCATTATTTAGTGTTAATATACATAAACCATGTAGACCGATATTTGCTAATAAAAACATTAACTTATCTTTGAGTTTATATTTATAGACGTGAAAGTTTTACTAAAAACAATGGTCACTTGTTTAAAAAAAAAACAACAATACCGAACCAAACAACGGAACTGTTTTTTATAACTCAACATAATACTTCGTGTTTTGAGAAAAGGTCTTATACTGTTTCCGTCGCTTTTTTCAGAAAGTACCCGTGACCCATTTACAAGATTTTATCCTCAATTTATTTAAAATATGAGTCAACGATTTTCTTTTACAGAAATAATACTTCTCTTTCAGTGAGCGATTAAATAATTTTATTTAAAAAATAAAAACCGTAAACTTTACTGCCTCTTCTGTTAGGGAGTATGTTTTCAAATAATTTTCATCATCATCTTGAGGATGAAAGTATCACCACAGTTTCCCTCGGATCCATCCACATAAATACTGGGACAGTTCCGTTTTTTATCCGTGGATTAGCATACCTACCCGTTTCTGACACGATCTATATGTTGTGTATTATTGTATACCGATTCCAGTAAAATATATTTTTTATTTATTAATAATAAAAAAAGGCGTTTTAAACAATAAAAACAGTTATTAGACTTCATAAATTATTACGACACAGAGGCTCAATTCACGTATACTGACACACTTCTTATTAAGTAACTATGAGTATATGTTTATTCTTCCCTGAATCGTGAGTTTAACAAAAGATACATTTTTAAACTGCTATTTTTTAATAGTCGATTGTTTGTCAGGTTTTATCTTCTGAATTCTTTTCTGTTTTAATCCGATCTCCTAATCCTAAATCGAGGATCCTTAGTTATTCGCTTCATATATTAGTTCTGTTACGACTCAAAATTTCCTGTTTTAGCTTCTTGCACTAGCGCCAGATTAAATACCTATAAATAACTACAGATTGTCGAGAAATGAAACAATATTTTTCAAAATTCTTACTCAAATTCCTTTTTTCTTCTATTCGTTCTTAAATTTCTTCCATTTAGAAAAGGTTTCTGGTCACGTCGATCCATCTACTTTTAAAAACCTTCTGATGGCGTAACACAGGAAAATCGCTTACTCTTTTTCTCTCTGGTTTTTTTATTGTATAAAACTTTACTCTCCATTTAAAAGCAATAAAAGCAACCATCAATAATTAATTCAAGATATAAAACGAATTTTTTTAATGTTAGAACGAGTTAATCGCACATTAATTTTATCAGTTTATATTTTCACATTGCGTTAGAATAAAATCTAATAAAGGTGTTTGTTTGCTTACCGAGAAGTTTTGATGGATTTAATTAAATTTAGTTTAATGTTTAGTGTGTATGATATATCAAAGTAGGGAAACAACGTTAAAAAACATAAGAGGGTCCGATGACAGTTTCTGTGAAACAAGAATATATTTCGGTTTAAGGTTTATGGGTTTCATATCAAAAGCAACGTCTTGTCACAATCGTACTCGGGTTTATTGCGACGTGTTTGCTCCGTTATACTCCATATACATAGATTACGTGAAGAGAATATATATATATATATATATATATACCGTTTACAAATTATTACTTTTAATAACGGAACATTTTTTTGACACTTTAAATCTTAACTTTTTATTTTATAAAACATCCATTTAAGAATAAGATAAACAGATTCATTGTAAAGAATAAGAAAATCCTTCGCGTAATTTTGAAAGAAGAAAAGTAAGTCCACGTTCAACTATCCTTAGCCGAATGCAAAAGCTATTACCTAGATTCGATGTCAAGCGCGACCATTATTTTCAATATTTTGCTTTAATGAAACTCATATACGAGTGAAACCGAGTTTTTATATTTTTAATTATAAACTGAAATCCTGATCTCCCGGTAAAAAATGTTTCATATAATTTAACTTTTTAAAATAATTTTAATTTTTTATAAAACCGAAATTATAAGGTGTTATTTTTCACCTCTAGTTAAAAGTTAGATCTTAGTCTTTATTTTTCATTCTCTTCTTAAAGTTTTAAAATTAATTTTTCATAAACGATTCGTACAATTTTTCTGTTAATTACATTTTTAAATTGGAAAATTATTCGTTTGCTTAAAAAAAAGATAAATTTGAATATTAAATCTCTCTGAAATTAAAAAAATGAAATAAAAATAAAATAAAATTTGCAATTTAAACGTACTTAAAAAAAAGTTTTAACATGAGATACTAATCTTCTACACACATTTTTACAGGAAAGATGAGAATTTCCCGTCCCCCCCCCCAAAAAAAAAATGGAAAAGGAAAAGGCTAAAATTATATTTTTCTACACTGGACGACACTATTTTTATTTAATTTTAATACGTAGAAAAATTATTGCTGCTTGGATTACAAAAATTATTTTTAGTAATTGAAAGCAACCGGTACAAAATTATGGTAAAACGTCAACAGTTTATATCCAGTTTGAAGCGCTAAACGCAATAAACAACCACAGTATAAATATCAGACGTTCTTAATACCTGTTAAATGATATGTTCAATTAAAAAGAAGTAGATAAAATAGCACATTCGGTATAAATTAATTATTACAATAATTTATTCCAACGCACACACAAAGATACTGTAAACTGTACCAATGGAGGTTCCAACTTTCAAAATTATTTTTACACAGACCTTTCCAAAAAAACAAAATCATATTAGGTGATTTCAAAGTTCAAAATGTGCCTAAAACGCTTATCGAATAGATTTTAGCAGCCGGTTAAAGACACCATCTGTCATTTGAATGAAGCTGGTATAAATTTATATATATATATAATTTTTTTTTTACAATACAATATCGAAATTTATTGTTTGTGTACATAGAGCAGAAATCAGCATGTCAAATGCGGTTTAAACCGATAATGGAATTGTAAATACTTGTTGATAATATTGTTAAATCATTCAATATCACAAATTTAATTTAATACTAACACAACAATAATATTAATAATATAAATATCACTGCCTTTATAATAAATTTAATCCAACAGTGTAATGGATTACGTTAATAGTAGATACAGATATAGAATATAGTGGATTATTCTGATGATATTGATATGACAGATATCAGACAGGTAAGTAATACGAAGTGTTATATGTTAGAGCACAACCGATGTAACTTACAACGTATGAGACAGAATTTAATACTATAACGTTTTATTTACTACTGCTACTGCCACAACTATCACTAATACCATTATCACAACCCTACTACAATCACTAACGAGTTTTACATTCCTGTCTGTTGTAGTTTATAACGAACGAAAAGTATTGCTCTTGGTAAAAATGTGGGTTCCCGACTTTTTATACCCTGAGATTTTGACATACGAGAGTTCAAAAATATTGACTGTTATTACACTTATGATATTCGATGTAATAGCTTTTATATTGCGGGTTAGATTCTATAAAATGAAAATATAAAAAATACAAAATACAATTTTTTTTTATAATTGTGAGGGCAGTGTTATTGAAAAGTAGGTATATATCAAATGTTGTTGAACTTCATGAGATTTTTATTTGTGCGTGTTTTTTAGCTCATCAGAAAAATAATTTCAGAAATACCATTAAACGTTTTTTGAATTAATAATAATCACAAAACACCTGAATCTTAACGTTAAAAGATGTATTCTTTACTATTTCAAACTATTGAAGTGAACTATTTTTATTAATTTTCTCAAAAATAGGCGTCACAAGACGGCCTATTCAAACCTTATCAGAATTAATCGGTAATAAATGACTCACTCCTAAAAACAGGAATTCTGTAAATTTGTCTAACTCTTTACTGTTTTCCCATTATCGAATTTATATTATTTTTTTCTGAATGCGTTATTAGAATGAAAACAGTTTTCTAGCTTTATCGCATAGGTGAATTTTTAAAAATTTTAAGAAAAAAATTAATTAGTTATAATCTAAATTTTTTTTAAATAATCCAAAATATTGCCGTAAAATAATACTTTTTGCGATAAATTTACTCCTAGGAGAGAAATTTAATTTGAAAATAAATAAGAGTAAAACAAAGTCAATGAAACGAGCCAAAAGGAAGATAATGAAAAATTAAATATTAAGATAGAGGTACGTAAAATGAAAAAAAAATTATCTAGGTCGAATAATTAGTAAGGATGGACGAAGTAAGATAAAGATAAGAAACAGACCGGCACAAGCAAGGACAGCTTTCTTGTTAAAAGGAAGTCTGCTAGTATCAAATATACATTTAAGTATTAGAAAAGATTTTTTTTTTTTAAATTTGAGGGTTGTAGCACTTTATGGTAGTGATAAAAGGATATTACGTAAAGTGTAAAGGCCATTGAAATGTGGTGTTACAGAAGGAAGAGTGATGGAAATTGATAAATCGATGAAGTAATAAATAAAGATATCTTATATTCAATAGGAGGGGACAGAAATTTCAGTCTTGAAAAAATACGAAGTAGGATGCATGGAATTCCGGATGTTAAAGAATCGCGGTTTGGTTAATGCGATTATATATCGATGTGAAAAAGGTATATTGTTTAAGAAAACAAAGACTGGAATTTATAAAACGTATTTATGGCCGCTCAAGCTTTATTAAACGAGACAAGTGCTGCTTTTATTAGTATTGAGTTCGCGGGAACTCTCTCGTACCGGTCTATGCCGCTGTATTTGTATTAGAGGAAAAATTTGGAAGCTCCTACCCGTCTTTTGCCCGATAAGGACTTAATTTATATTCCTCAAATAAGTCTACGGGCCGCCCTTTAGATCCCATCAAAACCTTACCGGATCTATCGATCTACACATCCTAGGCCGGGGTGCGATTTTGATTTACAGAATCTAAACCGGAGATTAGAATAAGGATACGAAGTGATCCGAGAAAAGAATGATACTCTGGCAAAAATACGTGAAAAGTGACAAACAACCCAACCTGAAGGCTGTAACCGGAAGCGGGCACCGATTACGCTTACAACTCCACCCGAGATTGGGTTATTTTTACCAGGGATGGAAGCAGGGCAATGAAGATTAATGATTTTAATTTAACATAAATATTCTAGGCTACAATAACATTAGAAATCTATATATAGAGTGAAAGGCAACTCCCTTGGAATGTAGAAAACTCTGTACTTCCCTGAAGTCGCCTTCGCTGCTTAGCTGCAGCCTTACATATAGCCCGGTACTTTTGGCTACCAGGCGCCCTCTTATAATGGCGGAGATTGCTCTCGCCAGTGTTGGTCACTCCTTGGGGCAGTCCAACATGATAGGTGGGATTTACTCCCGCCTAGTGACCGGAGGTTGCGAGGAAGTTCCATCGCTAACCTCCATGGTGGCAGCTGCCGTTTCAGAGCTGCCTCTCGTAGTGTTCGGCTCCTCGGAGGGTTGATCACCCGTGGTTACCCACGTACGCTTTAGGCGTTTTCATGCTCCCACACCATTATCCTCTCCTCCATCAGAAAACTCCGGTGAGGGAGAATGAGGGGGAGGAGGACTGGTTCGGATTAGATAGCTTTCCATTAAGAAAGAATCGTCCGAAGAGTACTGCTAAAATTTAAATTAATATTAAGTTATTTGACTATTTTTGACTTCGATAAAAAGTCTGTCGTAGAAAATTTAAAATAAAAAGTGAAAAGGTTAAACTATAAGTAATTTAATATAATATAATAAAATTATTTATTATATTATGTTTAATTTATGTAATGTCCAATTTAATGGCTTAATTAAATTAAAATTAACTTATACGAAGTTAAATTAAATTAATTTAAGAATTAGGAATAAAATTTCTTCTAAAAGTTCAATTGTATTCACTAATATATTAACTTATAGATAAGTTATATTATAGATAAGATAATATATTAACTTATAGAATAAAATTAGAAAGTTTTTAAACAAAGGTTTAAAACTTATCCGGTCGTTGACAATACCTTTGGTATGCGATTGAGGGCCTGGGTAGGCGTCCCAACGGGATGTTGCCGAGGTCACATGGTCATGGACCTGAGTCCAGTGCTTTCTTTCCTCAGGCCGGAAGCAAAGCAGAACACCAACCCACAAGCACTAGTAACACACACTAACGCAGGAGCACTATTTAACACAACCTTTCACGTTCACTTCTTAACCGGAAATATACTGATTGTAACAGAGTTGGGTACTGCAGTTTACAAGTGACAACGGCGAGCACGATAATGTCGCATATGTTATATTCGTCAGCTACCCCGTAAGCTGAGATTTACAACAATAATAATATAATTCCGATTATATATTCGATAATATTACCTAATAACAGAATTATAAAATTTAACGATAAGCTACGTACATGTATGTAATCATACGTTCTCTGACCGGTTCTACAATCAATCAACTGTGCAAAATCTATGCGAAAGTATACGATAACCTAGAAGAGCTGAAGGTGTAAGTTATTTTCTAGTCAGAACCAATTTGAAATGATACTGTCTTTCTGTCGAGTTACTTTTACTTTTCAATAATACTATTAGTTGTACAAATTCAAGGCCTACTGCTTTTGTTTCTTAAATGTTTTTTCAAAAAACTGTCCGCACGCATTTAAGCTTTTAAATAAATTGACAGAAATGAGTATAAATGTTCCCTTAATTTATTAAGAGATTATAATATTGTGCATTTAAGTACATAATTGTATTTTTAATGAATTCTGAAAAAAAAATTATTCTTGAATTTATAAAAAGGATACGTTTAGTCATTCTCAACCATAATCAAATGTGTACATTTGATATTTTACGTAGTGCATTTTGTGTATTTTGTTAATTTATAAATAAAGAGGGTTATTTTCATAAAATATTAAAAATTGAAAACTAATTAAGAAAATTTTTTCTTAAATATATATATATATATATAATAAGTAATGTATTTTTAAAATTTTATTTTGAAGTGGACATAATAATTTTGGATTGAATTTTTATTTATTTATTTTTTTTAAGCATTTTTAATACTTTTATTTTTATAAGAGTAGTCTATCTTTAGTTTTTAAACGGTAAGGTTACTTGCGTTCGATATGTATAAACGATATGGACGCAATTAAAAGGAAAATAAAGATGTCGAGAGAGGAACCGAACTTACGAGTGCGGGCCCGGTGTGGGGTATCAGCCGCCTCAAAATGAGTTTCGTCATTAAACAAGTTTTTGGACCGGGGGGGGAAAAATCCGTTTCTGCTTAATGGCGATATCCGCCACAGTTTTTCGTCCCTCCGTAAAGATAAAGATGGAAAGGAGGACTCACGGAAGACATAATTCAGCAGAGGCCCGCACCGATAACACTAATTAAAAATTACACGCAAGCATGTTTTTCTCTGAATAGGAAGTCTAGAAGGACCGAGGGTGGCGGTCGGTGGTTAGAAGTCGGGAGGGGACAAAAATTGAGTTACAAGCCGGAGCTGGAAGGGGATGGAAAAATGTCACCCGAGTTTTCTTTAATTAATGTGAACGCAGATAGCTAATATTATTTTGGCCGATTTTTCTTCTAAGATATCTCTAGCACGGGCCAAAGGACGGTATAAATCTGCGGAGGTAGTCGAATCGAGTTCAACTGTTTTATCGCCGCTTGCACACATGGTTGGCTGCGCCGTTGCTCCAAAAACAAACTTTGGTTTGACTTTTAAATTCTAACCTCGTGTACAAATAACATTTTTTTAACTGCAATTAAACATGCATTTAAAAATCATTACGCGTCCCATAAAATACGAGGAAATAATACACATTATTGTTATCTTTTTATGAAAAAAAAAATTAATTTAATTTAAAATAAAAATAATTTAACTGTCATACTAATTTCTGATAAAAGAAAATTTTTGGTAAAGCATAAATAACTGAGTCAAGGTTTAATTCTGATAAAGGAACGAAATGAGAATTATAATACAATTTTAAATTAACCTAAAACGAAGAATTTAAATTATTACATTAGCCTCATATCATCTATTTTGTGAAACTTAGAACTAATTTTTTCAGAAATGTTTCAAGCGATCTCGATAAATTTTAAACTATTATTTTTAAGTAAAATACAAACTTTTTTTTATATTTTTATCATCAGCAGGAGACCTTAAAAAAATTGATATTACAAAACTAATAAAAAAAAATATTGGTTTATAGGTTTTCATATACTTGAAATTGTTATCGAATGTCGAGGTTAATTAGATCAATATAAATTATGAAAATTGGATCGTCTGTTTTCATCAAAGTTCTCTGCTAGCTTAAGATTGTAAGCTGTTCTATGTAGTAAAGTTTTAATCTCGAAAAATATGAAGTCGTTGAAATTTTATCCACTGTTGGGTAGGAACTGTAGAATTTGAAAACTGAAATTCTCAAAAACGATTGTTGTAATTTTGATAAAACATCAACATGTTTATTGTTAAGTAAAATAGTTTATTTTTCACATCTGTAACACTTATACGTATCGAAAAACAATTATTTATCAATTTTTTAAAAGGTTTAAATTAAATAACAGATTTTCTCAAAGATTATTCAACGCTTGTTTAAGTACTATCGGAAATAATAGTACTTTACTGATATTTCTTGTTCAAAAATTGTTGAAAGAAAAACAATGTTTTCAGTTTAATGCGTTTCGCATTGTATTTAGCATTTCAGAAATGTTTATGGAATGACTTCATATTAAAATACCTACATTTCATAAAAAATTATTTAAACCGGTTTTAAAGAATTGCTAGACGACTAGAAACATATGTTAAATACGTATGGACACATTAGAACATATATAAACTAATACGAGATAGCTTAAAAATGTTTTTTCAGTATAATTTATTTATTTTCAAAATTGTATGTATATGAATATAATATTAACTGTATATGTATATATATATTTTTTTTAATCGTATTTTATATGTATTTAAAAGTTCTACGTTGACCTTTAAAGTAACTATCTTCAGCAGTTGTACATTTTTGCCTACGACCATACAATTCTTGGGATCATTCCCGGAGTCCTTACATAGAAGTTTTATTCTGCTTCTTTGTTGTGCAATTGATATCATCATCAAAACAACTTTTATTGTTATCTTTTCGAAGTCAATTTCAAGCGAGTTAATTAGTGAAAATCAGCTAGTTCTAACCAGAATAAATTCTCCAGAATTTTATTGTACCGTGAAACGTGTTTCTAGATGAGCGTGGATCGCATGACAATGAACTCCGATAGCACATCGCACTGACATGAAAAACAAACCAATTATATGTTTTACATTTTCTGTAAGTTTTACTAGTATTCATGGGCAACGACGGACACTGCAAACTTGACTGATCACTGTTCGGTCTTTCGAAACGATTTCATGGTTGGAAGTAAATTACGAATCGAAAATAACTTCCGATTCTATTTTTTATTTTAACTTGTCGGTGGAAATTTCTGTATCCAAACGATATAGATTCTGTTCCGACGACTAACGTTTTGTCTTTAGATCGTAAAAACCACCGCGTCTCCTTTCACGTGATTATATTGTTAAACGTTTTATTTGGATCAGGCGTAATTATAACAATTTATTGACAAGAATTTTTGTGTTATTGTGGAGAATCCTGCTGCAACTTTCCACTGATATTCAAACTTCTGACACAATTTTCTCGAAGATTTCCTTCTATCACTTCGAATAACCCAGTTTTTTTTTTGTTCGCCACTACAAACAACACAAAATTCATTAATATACTTGTGTCAATCAAATATATATAAATATATTTTTTTTCAGAACAACGATAAAAATTCCATTTAACTGCATAAATTTATAATATGGTGTTTAATTAAAAGGGTATCGGTTACTAGTGTGAAAGAAGTTGGGTGAAAAAAGTTGCAACTTCTTTCAAAAAACAAACACGTTGCAAAGCGAATTGGTCATAACACTGGGAACAGTAAAAGTTTTTTGTCTCAGGAAGAAAAATTTGTGATTCTGATAATATTTTTTCTCCTAAATTGAAATATCCGAGAGATAGGCATTTTAATATTTTCTACATTCTTAACTACACAATATTCAAATATTTGACTCGCGTAAAAAGTAAGAAATGATAAGTATCTGCTATATTTCGCCTGTGGAGCATCCCTCTTGATGGTCCAACAATAATCAGCCAGCTTATTAGGATTCTATTTGCCTTGATATCTCTTTTGCATAGCTGAAATCTTCTGATGAAAGTGTTCCCTGTGCTCATCGCTCATTGAACCAAAATTTTCCCGGAACAAACCTAGGTGCGAAAGTAGGAAGTGCACTTTTAAGGCCATATTACAACCTACATTTTTATAAAATGTTATAAAATCGTTGACAATTTCGTTGGTAATTTTTCGCCTTTCGATGTTCCAAAAAACTCTGAGTAACATTTTTGAATGCTTACCAAGCTGCTTTCTCCAATGGATTCAATAGTTCCTCAAACTTTTCTTCATGCATTAGCGATCGTATTTGTGGGCCAACAAATATTTCTTTAATTTTTGCATCGCTAATTTTAGGAAACTTTTTTTATTTTATGAAACCAGGAATATTGTTCGTGGCCTTGATGAAATTTTTCATTTATCCTAGTTTGACATGTAACGGAGGTAGATACACATTTTTAGGAATACACAATAAGTCAAGTTTCTCATTTTTTTCTGTTCAAGAATGAATGATTTTCATTTAGGCCATTCTTTTCTAATGAAATGGTTTTTTCTGTCCCTGCTTTCCCATTCACACAGAAAAATAACAGTACTTGTGTAACCAAGCTGCAGACCAAGAATAAGTGTAATTACCTACAAATCACCACAAATATCCCATTCATACACTGCATATTGGAACTTTTCCAATATAAATATAACGTTTTCATATGTTTCTTTCATACTAGCAGAGTAACAGGTACTGATGGGAATTTATTGCCATTATGCAGAAGCACAGCTTTTAAACTACGTTACAGGAATCGATGAACAAGCGCCGTTCTGTTGGATTATGTTCATTACAAAGTGTCTCCATAAGAGAAGAAATTTCATTAAAAAACACTTAGCCATTTTCTTCAGAAAAATAGTCTTTAAATTCAGAATGACGATTACGATAAGTACATATCTTTGTATTCTTTTGAAGAAGATTCATCCTTTTAGCCGGGAAGCAAGCATTTTAGACTGTTTTTTTTTATAACTTTGAATCTCGTGTGAGATCGTTAAGATTCTCTTGAGTCAGTAAGTGAGGCATAAACTGTTTTGTTCAAAAGGTGTATCACCAAAATCGGTTTCTTTTTCTTCCTTACTTCTATCAGATTCTGAGCTTTCTTCATCTAATGTCACATGTTCTGGAAGCTTTGGTATGGGCAATTCTTCGCAGTGTGGAATTGGTCTCATTGCAGATTGTAAGTTAAGGTACACTACTGTATGTTTTGATTTTGACGTAATCCTTTTAACGTTTATTAAGCAGAAATAACAGTCAGAAGAATGATCATTGGGTTCCCTCCAAATCATAGGGATAGCAAATGGCGTGTGGCATGTGATATTTTTCCATGTAGTGAGAAGCCTAGAAACACGATAAACAACAGATATGTGGAGCCCAGGCCCTTGTTTGGTCCCCGACATTACAACCAAAATAAAGTTCATAACACGTTTTTACTAAAGGAGTAAGTTTTCTTTGGGACTTGAGCGTCACTTCATTACATAGAATGATTTAAACAAACTCTAGCCATTTTTTAACTAACGGCTAATTAAAAGAAATAACTTGTAAGTATATAATACACAATAATTCAGACACACAAAGCACTCACAATGAGGTGTTTACTTGTTCACTACTATCTCACAACTGGCATCGTTCTGATGAGTGTGTGCTACACTAGATCACGTTTGTACATGTCTGTACACATCTGAACCTCCACAACAGTAGCAACGCTACCCTTTGAGTTAGTTCATTTGGTTCCATCGTATTTACAATGCTCTAGGAGCTTATACATGACAATGGACAATTGGACGAAAAAACGTTTTAAAATATTTAAAAAATAAAAATAAAAAAACCGTGGGTGAAGGAGAAATTCCGAATACTTATTTGAAAACAGGGTAAAAAACTACACAATTAATTACACATATTGGTACTCGTGAGACAATCATGTTGACCAGTGTAACCAGCCATGCCAAACCTTCAAACTCGGCTTATAAGCAATCAAGTGGATTTGCACGTAGATCTTACAGGATACTAAGAAAGACGAATTTATTGCTATATTCGTGTGAAAAATATTGGTAATTACTGCAAAAAGTAGCTTTTAAAGAGAATTTATCTATACTAAAAAATTAATCTTTTGAGTGTTCTGTCCACGCTTATCTCAGAATATTCATTGATTTCAATGAAACTTTACATGCTCATGGCAGGCGCTGAGTAGAAGGTTCTCCTTTTTGTTTGATATCGATATGTTAAAAAAATACCGGAGTTATATCAAATTTTATTTACCTTCTTGACACGCCCGCAAGTTAGTCCGACAGTGCGCCGCATTACTCGCTCCGCCCCTCTGTCATTATCATTATGTCGTACAGTTTCTTCAACGGGGGAGTTGATCGAAAAGGTTTGTGGACTCATTGATTCTATAAATTTGCACGATGATGCGTGGTTATGTGAGCGTGTGTTACTAGCACCAAGAAATTTACAAGCAGGTTCTACAAATAGTTTCATACTGCAAGAATTTCCAGGAGACGAAAAAACATCTCCTCCATAAATACAGTTTTGAGCGAAGAGGTTGCAGTTCGTTACCCGACTGATTTTTTGAATTCCTTATCAGTATCAAGATTACGCGTTATCATCTCACACGTTAAAATTAAAAGCAGGTATTCCAATTATATTCTTGAGAAATCTGAAGCTACCACAGTTATGTAATTAAACTCGATTGAAAGTTAAGTCCCTAAAAAAATATCATCGAAGCCGCTATTTTAATAGGCTGCGGCAAAGGAGAAACTGTATTTATCACTAGAATTCCAATCGTACTTAATAACTTTTCGTTTCAATTAAAAAAACTCCAGTTTCCAGTTAATATGTTTTTGCAGTGACCATATAAGTCACGAGGTCAAACTTTACATACAACGGTGTAGATTTACGAGCTTTTCTCGTGGGCAATTGTGCGGGGCATGTTTTCGAGCAAGCAAGAGCAGCGAGTTCTTTATTTGCTGTGATAACGGTAGAACTAAAAATGCAGTCTATAACGAGACGCTGATGAAAAATTTATATAAAAACACTATTTGCATTATTCTAGAGAAATAAAAATGTCCTCTATCTCTCTATTTATATGAATCGTGTTACTGAATGTTTATATCTCAAAATTAACAAATATTGGTATTAGGTATCGAGGATACATGAATGATGAATCTATTAATCAGAGTTTGGATATTCATACATCACAATAAGAAATATTTTCCACGTACTATTAACAGTTTAAAATCTCGACAATCGCTACAACAACCATAGTACACGTGCAAAACCGCTGGTAACTTCTAGATTTTAAATATATTAGGCGACTGTAATGCATGTTCGTTAAAGTATTAGTTTTACGTATACATATGAAGTATGTATAAAATTAAAATTAATCGCATTGATAACGCAGAAATGGTATATTATATCAGTTTTTAAATCATTATACGACATGTGTATGTATATATATATATATATATATAGAGTAATAATAATTTAACGAATAAAATATTCTGAATTATGATGTAGTCGAATAATTTATAAAAAAAAAAATAAAACGTCCTTAAATATGTTATTACATAATTCTCTTTAAAGTAGGGTATTTAGGTAAAAACAATTCAAATTCACGGATTAATTAAATTTATCAGAAGATAATCCTGTTCCAATTCCCAAAAATTTGGATAAGACCTATCATAAACACCGTTGTAAAAGGCACTTAATCGATAATACAATTCTGTTTCAAAATGTGGGCACGTTCTATTATTTAAATTAATTTTTGTATAAACACAGTCCCGCTTTCAAATTCACTTCTAAGTAAGCTCTAGATGATTTTTAAAAAAAATAAATTAACCTCTGTTATTTTAGAGGATTCGTAGTTAATACAAAACACATACACAAACATCTTAAATATTATGAACTTTTTTTACTATTCGGCTATAATTTTAACGATATTAAAGGTAATTTTAAGATATTATTACAAAGATAAAATGGTAGCAATTGGAGCCGCATAAGATAAAAATATAAATAATAATTTGGGAAGGTACTTTTTATTTGATTTTTAATGTCATTTTATAAAACATCTTTTTAAACCAAAATTCATAATTTAAAAGCATTTTATTCAATATGAAACGAAATAAAGTGTTTCTCTAGAAACTCTACTTTTAAACTCCTGGTCTGAATGATAAAAAGAAAATTCATTTAAAACAACTAAAAATATTCGGTCATTTTAAAATAAATATTTATTTAACGTTTCATTATTACATAAGTACTAACATGTGTAAAAAAAAAGTAGTCGTAAAAAAATTCAAATGTTTTAAAAATTTTTATTTTATTTGCTTTTCTTTAACTCAAAATGTTTTATTTTCATCTTTGTTCTCAAATCTTGCATCCTTAATTTAACGTATTTCCTCTCATTGACGATTGATGAAATTTTGCACGGTTACTAAGATCGGGCGACAATACAATATTCAACCGTTACTTTTGAAAACATTCCCCCGTAAGGGATAAATTAGGAGTGGAAATTAAGGGTGCGGGTGTAAAAAATTGCAAAATCTACAAAACGGCTATGCCGGGATTTTTGGGGCTGCAGGTGACAAATCTCTTAGCCGTTTGACATAAAAACATGACAAAAACTTGGTACGGAATTTTTTTGTGGTTTCGAATTTGATAAAATTTCGTCATCGCTCAAATATATATACAGATGATTTTTAGCGGGCAGTATGTTGAGACACAGCTCCTTAATTAATAATTTAATTAAGTAAATGAAATAAAAACTTCACTATTAAGTTAATAGTGAATTTAAAACTTTGTATAGTAAATATTTGATTGAAAATTTGTTGATTATTTTATAAATATATTATAAATTTCAATATATGATGTTATCTTTTGATACCCAAATTAACCTACTAATTAAACTCATGCAATGTATTATAATAATTTGGATAAAGTACGGCAAAAAAGTATAAAAAAAGATTAAAAAAAAATTGAAAACTCTTTGTAATATTTTTTTTAATAAACTTTAAATTCATTGAAGAAATAAAAAATCCTACAACAAAAGAAATTGGATTTAAATTGATCTTAAAACTGTCAACAAAATCGGAAATTAAATATACCTTTTACTTTTCCCTTTTTCAGTGTTTTTTTTCTAAACTATAATGATTTTTAAATTATTAAAATAGATATAAGTTTTAAAAATACATTATTTTTGTAAACTACGTTTATATGGGAGAATAAAAGAGTTTACTTCACTTATAAAGAAGTAAAACTAGAACAAGATTAACACAATATTTCTTTTTTAATTGAAAAAAAGGTTTCATAAATATTACAATTATTTTCAACAATTTAGAATCATAATAATTAAATATATTACCAAAGCAAAAACAGTTAAAACGAAGAAATATACTTAAGTAATTAAACTCGGTTTGCACGATAATAATTAATTACCCCCCTGGTATTTAAATAATAAATATTTATGGGGGTCGGATAATATGTTTTGGCTATCACTTTCTTTAACTTCCCGACATTGAATTTAATTTATGTTGAACATAAATTAATGTATTCGGTTTCAACACAATACGGAATACTGGCGAAGAAGGAATGAATTATGTTTTGATAACAGCATGAATTTTCCACAGTTCTTTTTATGCTTTCATTATTCATACGGTAAATAAAGAAATAAAATAATATGTATATCAAATTACATTCTACGCGATATAAACGAGTTAAACCTTCCATCACGCACGCTCGGTCGGATATTTTTCTATTATATTGAAATGTCAGTAATTAATAGTGCCCTTCGAATACGTCGTTTTATCTTCCTCAACAAGGTAAAAATCCAATTCGTATAAAAAGACTAACATGAATCGTTGAACTGAAGGTGCTTATGTTATTTATTCCAACATCAGATTCGTATAGATTATTGCGGGTATTTAAAATTCCAGCAGAATACTTAGCTTTAACGAGTACTGAATTTGTAAAAATTCCTCAATCAGTTCTTGAAATACAAATAAAAAAAAAACTGTTATACAGATGGGTGTTAAACTAACCGTTTTTGGACTTATAAACTTATTTTCTTTAACTAAGATAAGGAGCATGGTACTGAAGTATCGGAATAGTAAAATAAGTAATAATAGTAAAATGAGTATCTAAAGATATAGTATTTATCAATCGTTACGTTATACTGACACGATTGTCATAAAAATAAATTTGATTGTATCTTACATAATACATTATATCGGACTATTATTTCTTTATTATTAATATATATATATATATATATATATATATATATATATATGTGTGTGTGTGTGTGTGTGTTTGTGTAAATCACTTGCTAGGAGCTATATAATCTTTTAGGGATTGACAAGCGATACTGAATAAACTACGTTATATTGCACAATCAAGAATCTGAATGTAGTTCTTAGGTAACAAAGTTTTTCAGTAAACGACAGCTGTCTTAGTGAATTACAGTAAAGAATAACTTTATTTCGATCGGAGTTTTGCTAGTGCGTTAAGGATAAGAGATATATTGTTTAGTAATCGGAAACACATAGTAAAGATGGATTTTTACTCTTCGGGAAGTTTTATGATCCAAAAACGAGATAAAAAAAGGAATATCTCTTAGAAAATTTCCTACTTCGTATAGAAAGTCTGTTAAACAACTTGAAATTTGACACCAATCTATTTCAGATATTCTACGAACCGACATCGGAAGATGAATGGTAAAAAGGGAAACTGGTGGATAATGATACTGATCATTGGCGTGTCATACTGATGCAATTTAACCTTATATTAAAGATTTCTGGTTTTTAAATACCGGTACATTTCATTGTTATTTATTCACGTATATTTCACATTATAATCTCTTAAAAGTCACTTTTATCATGTAACTAAGTACGTCTTTAAACAAAGACCCGTATTTATGCTCCTACTATGAAGAAGCAGCACATACATTTCGTTGTTTCTTGTCAGAAAAAGCTACATCAATTTGTCGCTTAACGTTGTATATTTTAAAAGTCTTTCTTATCGCTCTGATACAAGTACAAGGTACAAGCTCCGAAAATAGCGCTCAAGGTTAACGAGGCACTAAAGAAATCTGCTTTCTCGTAGAGTAATTGTGTTTACCATACAATCAATCCCTGTGATGAAATACCGAAAAACTTGTCAGTTTTAGGGCGAAACATCAGTTGCATTTCAGAGGATCGGCATAATGACGGGTGAAAGTATATTCGGTTCGTCAAGATATGGCTAACCACTCGACTCCTCAACTTCCTAATAATGCATGTTACTTATGCAAACGACTAGGTAATCTTTTTGGAACGACTTGTGTCTTATGACAGATCGTCAACTATTGTAAGATTAAGGTGTAACATACATATTTGCATAAACCTATATTTTACACATAAAAACAAAATTAGGAAAAAATGGTATTCAATAGAATATATAAATTATTTGAAATAAATAAATTAATCTCTACCACACTAATAGACCATTTTAGGGTAATAATAATAAATAATAGTAATAATGTAGAGGAAAGATTTGATTTGCTTGTTATAGAGCGGGGACGTATATTTTTACATAAGTACATTTTATATATATACATAACCTCCTGTTATGTGTGTATGTGTGTGTGTGTGTATATATATATATATATATATATATATAAACATTAATACACACACACATACACACACACACACACACACACACACATTATAATGGTTAAATTTACTAAATAAATTTATACATGGTTATACAGAACTACACTAATATAGAAACTGTTTAGAATATTGTAGCATGATAAAGGTCTAGGAAATAATCAAATAATAAACAACGTGAAATAACAATAAAAAAATATATGTATTTTATGGGTGTCTATATGCAAAACAGTTACGTGACAAACATAAAACAAGCCGGTTTTATTATAAGAGAGTATGGATATATATATAATAATATATTGAATACGTCAAAAAGAATACATTATGTAAATTGTTACTCATTTAAGAGTAAACGTCATTAAGTATCATGCAATAATATAAGAAAAAACGAACTATATAATAAAAAAAAATAAAAAAAGTAATACGGGTCGGACAGCTGCTCATACTTTCTCCAAAAGAGAGTTTTGTTCTGCTTTAGCGATTGTTAACAATTTAGTTTAACAGTAACTTTGAACGGGACTAAATTCCATTCTTCTTTATTCTGTCGGGTTTGGGTCTACTGAACCGAAATGGAGTTTATGCATTTTTATATCGTCTACGCAGCTAAGGGAATATCGTAACGGGTGGACGGAGAGGGGTGAAAAGAGAAAATAAAAGAGAGAGAGAAAGATATTTAAAGCGAGAGGAGGTAAATGAGTGAAGAAAAAGGACAGAAAGATCGAGAGAAAGAAAATAAAATCATCTCGGCTTGATGTACGCTGTAGGCGATAAATTTCATCTTAAATGCAAGAACTACCACGAGTTTCTTCTTGTTTTTAATTTCTATACACCCCCTTCGCTTGTCTGTCCCATGATCTCGTTCTGGCCACCAATTTTTTTAGTAATCAACTATAAGGAAATATTTTCTCATTTTCCTTCATCCCCCTACCATTTTTCCTTGAAGATCAACCACCCCTTTATATTTTCGCTTAAAAAAACTGTATTTAAAAACCGGCCTCCCGCCATCCTTGACAGCTCTCTCACCATCCTTACAACGAGCGGCATATAATAAAATTACACACAAAATTAATATTGTAACGTCAGACCGTTCGTTGTTAGTCGGAAGAGGAGGTCGGGTCGGCTCCCCTATCTATGAGAAGTTTATTTTTCATTTTACAAACCCAGAGGTTGATAGAAACTACCTCTCTCTTACCGTTTAACGGGAACGCCCCCTGTGGCCCCCCGCTACTACTCCCCGACATACAATACTTTATCTCGACTTTGTAAATTATAGCAATTGCTTTGCAATCGAGAAATTCTTCGAAGTACATCGATAAAAACTTATTCGTTGAAAAATATTCATTAAAAAATCAAATCAATTCATAAATTAAATTTTTACGAAGTAAATTTCAAATACTTTTACAGAGGTTTTTTTCTCGGCCTAAAGATTATTAATTATTACAAATCGTATACGTCATATTAAATATTATGACCACTAACAGTGATTCCCTCCCTCTATGAATCATGAGATATTGCCGATGGTGAGGGGGCTTGAATGTTCAGTGAAACAGAGTAGCTGGACCGAAGGTGCAACCATACAGAGAGAGGTATCTGTTGAGAGACAGACTAAAGAATGATTCCTGAAAGAGGCCAGCAGCTCTTTCAGTAGTAACGACGTAGGGTCAGGAGGAGTTAAATGACCATATCAACATCACTCAATCTTCTGAGTACTGCGTAGCTGAAAGCAATGGAAAACTACAGCTACTTTTTTACAAGAAAATGTAACTTTCTGTAGCAACAAAGATGGAGGCGCCTTCCTTGGTAAAATATTCCGGAGGTAAAGTTGTCCCTCGTTCGGATCTCCGGGTGGGGACTACTAAGGAAGGGGTCACCAGAAAATTTAAAAATAACGTTCTACAAGTCGGGGGTTGGAATGTTAAAAGTCTAAAAATGGTTGGTAGGTTAGAAAATTTAAAGAGGGAAATGGATAGATTAAATGTAGATGTAGTAGGAATCAGCGTGGTTCGATGGAAAGAGGAAAACGACTTTTGGTCAGGTGATTTTAGAATAATTAACACAGCATCAAATAAAGGGCAGGCAGGAGTAGGTTTCGTAATGAATAAGAAGGTAGGGAAGAGAGTAGAGTATTGGTATGAAATATTTACGAAAAGTGGGAAGTTCCGTCAGACTTCAAAAAGAGTGTTATAATCATTATATCCAAGAAAACAGGAGCAGATAAAAGTGAGGAATACAAAACAGTTAGCTTAACTAGTCATGCATCAAAAATCTTAACTGAAATTCTGTGCAAAAGAATTGAGAGGAGAGTGAAAGAAGTTTTAGTAGAAGACCAATTTGGTTTCAGGGAAAGTATAGTGACAAGGGAAGCAATTTTATCACTCAGATTAATAGTAGAAGAAAGATTAAAGAAAAAACAAATCAACATACTTGGCATTTATAGAGCTAGAAAAGGCATTCAACAAAATAGACTGGAATAAAATGTACAGCAAAAAAAAATTAGGGTTCAAGTAAAGAGATAGAGGAACAATTGCTAACATTTACAGGAACCAAACAGCAACAGTAATAACTGAAGAACATAAGAAAGAACCCGTAGTAAGAAAGGGAGTCCGACAAGGATGTTCCCTATCTCCGTTACTTATTAATCTTTATAGAACTAGCAGTTAATGATGTTAAAGAATAATTTAAATCCGGAGTAACAGTACAAGGCGAAAAGATGAAGATGCTACGATTTGCTGATGATATAGTAATTCTAGCTGAGAGTAAAAAAGATTTAGAAGAAACAATGAACGGCATGGATGAAGCCCTATGCAAGAAGTATGACATGAAAATAAACAAGAACAAAGCGAAAGTAATGAAATGTAAATGAACCACTGAATATAAAAATAGGAAGAGAATAGATTAAGGAGGTAGAAGAATTTTGTTATTTGGGAAGTAGTATTAGTAAAGATGGACGTAGCAGGAGCGATATAAAATGCCGAATAGCACAAGGGAAACGAGCCTTCAGTCAGAAATATAATTTGTTTACATCAAAAATTAATTTAAACGTCAGGAAAACATTTTTGAAAGTATATGTTTGGAATGTAGCTTTATATGAAAGTGAAACTTGTGCGATCGGAGTTCCTGAGAGGAAAAGATTAGAAACTTTTGAAATGTGGTGCTATAGGAGAATGTTAAAAACCAGATGGGTGGATAAAGTGACAAATGAAGAGGTGTTGTGGCAAATCGATGAAGAAAGAAGCATTTGGAAAAATATAGTTAAAAGAAGAGATAGTCTTATAGGCCACATATTAAGGCACCCTGGAATAGTCGCTTTAACATTGGAGGGACAGGTAGAAGGAAAATATTGTGCAGGCAGGCAACGTTTGGAATGTAAAACATTGTTAGGAGTGTAAACATATGTAAAACATTGTTAGGAATGTAGCATGTAAGGTGTATACCGAAATGAAACACTGGCACTAGATAGGGAATCTTGTAGAGCTGCAACAAACTAGTCAAATATCTGAAGACAAAAAAAAATAACGATTCCCTAATATTCTATATCATGATCCGCATTAACTTTCAAGATTTTTTTTTAAAATATTGATACTTTTTCTTAAATATGTCCTTATGAGTAATTTTTTACTCCTTCCGAAGGATTTTCAAATTTATCATCTTCCACAGTTTGTATTTTCCGATAATTATTTTAATGCTGCCCGTGCTAGAATGGTTAACAAACTTTTTAAATATGTAATATAATGTTATATTCAACGTATGTTTTGTTTGTTCGTTTAATTTGTTCATATATTTTAATCGTATCGGAGCATACAAAATCTACAATCTCAAAATACTTAACGGTATGAAGTTTATAAACGCATTTAACTGATAACACAGATTATTCGTTAGAAAAACACGAATAGAATTTACTATTCGACTACATATCTAAGAGGTTTTCTAACGTTTTTAATCGCCGCTAAAACAGCACTACCGGAAACTCACTCTGAAGAAGTGTTGTCTGAGAATTAGTTCCGAAAGTCCTTAGTATAAATAAGCCCTTACAGCCCTTAGTATAAAGGCCTTACCATAAATTTGAATTCGATCGGTTTATTAAATATAATTAAAATTTTTCTGAATTTTCAACCTTTTTATGAAAATATATCGTTACGTACATTTTACAGTAAAATTAGCTTTTTAATTAGTTCAACTCATTTAAAAGGAGCGATAAAGGAGTCAAAGGAAATCATTTCCAACCAATAAAAATAAATCTAAGCCAAACCTAAATAATATTTCTACGTTGAATTTTTTCCAATACTCGTATTAAGTTATTACATAAAATCTATTATGTTTATTGTCACACGTAGTACTTTTATTACACGTGTTTAATTTTATCACCTGCATCTACTTGTAATTATCGTAAAATTATTGAGAAATAATTATTTCTCATTCACAGTTATAACAAATATGAGATGCAAACTTAAAAGTAGTTTAACGTTGATAGAATTTCAGTATAATATTTATTTTTTTTAATTACAACCTTTACATTGTTTAATTAAATCAATATTTTCTGTTTATTAGTTTTAATCCCAGTCTGACAGAGTTCATATGAATGCCAAGTAAATCTATTACAACCCCTTTCCCCCCAAAAAATATCAACTATATCAACTGAAAATAATCACTCAAATACAACGGTAGACATATGGGATCTATACATAGAACCCGAAAGAGGTGTCGGACTACGCAGAACTACACTTTTTAATTTGTACTTTTGCGTTTTAGTGATCTTAATATGTGATAAATCAATGGTTGTCGTCAAACAAAAACTAACAGCCGAGTAAAATAATACAGAGAGAATAATTTAAGGTGTTAAAGATGATAATATAGTGAAAATTGTTCAAAACGGGCCCTGAACAAGACGAAAACCTTCCCATTTTGGAAAAATAATATTTTTCTTGTTAAAAAAGTGGAAATATCAATGTAAATCAGCCTATATAATACGCAAACTCCAAAACGCGGAACTGGAAAGTTAGGCACCTTGAATAATACGGAAAATATACTGTATGAACTATGGATATTAAGAAAGGAAGATGGATTATTTTGTCAGAATGTTTAGAAGGTGATTAAAAATGACAGTAGCTTATAAGGAAGCTATGACAGATGTACGTGAATTGGCGGTTGAACACGCAAGCAGGGAACAGGTATAGTGGCGCCATACACATTCCCCAAAAATGATGTCATTGTTTACTGGATGACAATTTGTCTATGCTTTTTTTCTGTCAGTGATGCCGTCAGGTTTACTTGCTTGTACACTAGTCGTGTACGTCGAGTTACCCAACATTCGTGTTAGTTTTTTACCGTGTAACAATTAATGTTTTAGTGCTTTATTGTATTACTGTGTATCGTGTCTGTATCTTATTACTGTATTGTACTGTACCTTACTGTATACACGTATCGCTTTATCGTAATTTTATAAATTTGTTTTTGTTTTAAATTTCACCAAAATGTCTCTTAATAATATGGCTTTAACACTAAACGAAAAAGTTAAAGTTATTGAACTAATAACGAAAAATAAATTGACTGTACGTCAGTTAATCGACAAGGTTAAGTACGGAAAAACTCAGATCTATAATACTTTAAAAAATAAGGAAAAAATTACGAACGAGTGGTTAAAAGCAAATGGGAATATGAAAAAACAGCAGAAAACTACTGGATATGAAGAAATAAACTGGATATGATTATTATGAAAATCAGGTGTGAAGAATGCTAATGAGCTCGCGAAATCAATTTCAGTACTTGATATTATCTACTGGATTCATACGGTAAAGAAAATAAAGAGGAAACCGTAACAACATTTTTTTAAAAAGCTAAATTCTTATCGCTTCCCGATGCAACAACTGTAGTTTAAGATAAAGCAGAGGAAAATATGAGAATTTTAAAAGATCTGTACAATACTGATGAATTTGAAATAAATACTGATAATATGTAAACTCGAACGGTAATTTGGCTACCAGTATTACGGCTAACAATGCGACCGAGGTAGTTTTCTCAGTTCTACGAGAAGGTAATGATGACATTGAATCGCCTACTGAAGAAGACCGTATCAAACTTGGTGATTCAACAAGCAACACTGAAAATCCCGTCAAAATAAACTCGTTCTTCGATGCGTTCCAATGCTTAAGTGACTTACAGAAGTTCGCTGTAAGAAAAAACTGTACTGAATTTTTGGAGTATTTGTGCAAGGCGCGTATTTCTTTAGAACAGTGTGCTGTTAATGAAAAGACAAAGCAAGTAACATCAGTTGACATGTGAAAATCACATAAATAATTTTGATAAAACTGTAACTTAATCATACGTACTGTATTTTTGAAAAATTGTGTTTTTATGGTTTTTGCAGTTAATTAGTGCAACGTTAATGTGTAATAAAAATGCCCGGTAAGCCTACAAACTGGATTATTTTAATAAATTATATGCTGTATTATTCCAGTGGATTACAGAATTCTAGATAAAATGCCGTACATTCTTAGCAGGACATGTTATTACTAAGCACAAACAGTATGTAGTATGTTCATCATTACTGAAGTAACTGGACAAAACGGAAACCTGTCCAAAATGGGAAAAAATTCGATCCAGTTGGTTTCCGTTTTGAACAGGTTTCACTATATATTATTTGTTCAGCGATTTAATACTTTGTTAAAACAAATTAATAACAATACTTTAATCAATAAAAATTGCAGTAAAATATTAACAGCAATAGAAATTTTTTCTTAACATCTTTTTCTCAACTTTTTTTTCGGATATGTTTCCTTATTTTATTGCATGTATCTTATTACGTGTGTTATATATATATATATGCAAGAGGGTCGACTGATAAGTTTCCGGCCCGACACATAAATAGCGCAAGCAGGTCTACGTTCTTACTGGCATTCTATAGTGCTATGCTTCACTAGCTTGTATAACAAATTTCAGGTTAAAGGTTCTGTTAGTCTAGGTTTGACAGCCTTTTGAAAAAGACGCCTTTGGTATTTTAATGGAAATGGAGAAATTGGAAAAATATACGTCAATTGTCGCTATGGCTGAAATCAACGAACTGAAGTTCCGGTTGCTTTCCCAACCGCCTTATTAATCAGATTTAGCACCCGGCGACTTTCATTTCCTAACCTAAAAGAATGGCTTGGTGGACAACGATTTGAGAGCAACAAGGAGGTCATTGATGTTACAAATGGGTATTTTGTGAAGCTTGACGAATCGCATTATAAAGTTGGTATAACTGCATTAGAGCACCATTATGAAAAGTGTATTGGTGTTTTGGAGATTATATTGAAAAATAAAAGCAAAACAATCCAAAAAAAGTGTTATTTTCTTTATCCGAAACTTTTCAGCTCACCCTCGTATATATATATATATATATATATATATGAAACAAGTTACGGTCTAAATGTCTGGAACAACGCTTGCAAGACAGACAACAACGCAGAAGTATAAAATTAAATTATACAAATTACAAAGTGAATACTTCATCGGCAGACTGGAAAATATTTTCATTTAAATAAAGAACGCATATAAGACAGAATAAAACATCAGAATCGACCGTTAAAAATCACTACATAAAAAGAGGAAATGTACGCAAAAATATTTTCAACATGTAAATTTTATATTGTCACGTATACGTTACGGGTTATCGAACAACTTCCGTTTAAAATCCTACTAAATTTTGTAAAACAACTTACTAAACGAATAGATACAACGGAGAAAAATATACCATTTTACCGTATAGCGAATGAATTTCCTTATCATCTTAGGAAGAGTGTCATTAACGACAGTGACATCTATAATACCGTAGATGAAAAACTGCATTACCGGTTCTGAAAAACTCTTACATATGGTAGGTCATTTCCAAATATCTAGAAAGTTCCAGTTCTTAGTATAGTTATTAACAGGTGCAAACATCATTTCGTCATGTCGATCTATATGATAATTTTTCTATTAAAATGTTAATTTTATTTTTCAAGGGCATTCAAAAGCGGTTGTTTTTGTTCATAATTTTATGTAAAAATCTAGTTTAAAAAATCTAGCCGAATCACAGAATAATATGAAAGTGCCTCTTTAATAGGATTAAGACGGTTTAGTGTTAAAAATAAACGTTTAGTGTATAATCTTAAAACTTTAAACATGTACGTTGTATCTTTTATTTCGAATAGCTTATAATAAATATTCAGCTTTCTTTTACCTAAATGGACTATTCGTCGGAGATATAAACGTATTACAATGGACTGAATGATTTTAATAACAAAAGGTAAGGAGAGTTGAAAAAGTTTAAAAATAATTCAGATTACGGTAGGCCGACCGACCGATCGTTTTTAGTCAAGGGAATTTTTTTTTATCTAAGCGAAGATATACGCATTTCATTTCATAAAACATTCACTATACCTTCCTATGGTAAAATTTCAGGTTAATATTAGTGACTTATAACATCCACATCTATTCGCTTTCGTTTCTGTAATAATGTACGCTTTAAAAACCACTATAAATAATTGAAACGTAGATTATTTTTCGATAAGGGCCGGTAATTAAAAAGGACAGGGTGAATGTACGATCCCGTGGAGTAAGGTATACAGATTAATGGTCTATACGCGGAGCAGTCTGATAGCGAATGCGGTTGGAAAAACCCGCAATTGGAAATACAGAGCTAGTACTTGCTGCCCGTTATTCTGACCGCCGATTCACCAGTTTCAACATTCAACGTTGACATTTTCGTCAAAATCACACCCTCTCTTATCCGTTCTCGGCGAATCAAATGCTCAGTCGATATTAAATCTATTTTAGTAACGATATTCGGTTCGACGAAATTTTAAATTTATCAATAAATGAATTTTAATAAATGAAATTCAATTTAATCTTGTATTTTAAATGCTCCGTATTGAACGATTTCCATTTAAGAATGTTTTTGTATACGGTGGGCTTAAATAATTGAGTATTATGCGAGCAATTATTCTACTACAATAAACTTAATTATCTAAACACCGGTAACTGGAATCGAAAACCTAATTTTAATTTTATTATCGATATACAAAATGGGAAAATTATTAATAGAATTTAAAACCGTAATTTTTAAATCCGGAAATCATTAAGTAATTTTTGTATTACATCGTTTGAATTAATGAAAATTCTCTTTTTAAATTTTTAGTACTGAGACAATGAAACTACGAGTTTGTGAGTCCGAAAGCTAACATTTTATTAGATTTAAAGGCCATTTCGTATAGAAAATTATCTTAAAAACGCCATTATTAATTTCTACATTCGACTATTGTATTTTCATTGATATTTAGTTATAAGGTCATAAAAGAACTACGAATAATCTTGTGTTTTGCTTTTTTAATCCAAAATGATGATTATACGAGTAAGTTAAACGTTAAAAAAAAAAATTGGAATTATAAGCCGATAATTTGGTATTAGTTGTACAAAAATTGTTTATTTATTTTTGAGACACAAAGAAACGATTAAAAACTTGAAAATAATGTTGTGTAGGGTTTCTATAGATATAGATTATGTGGAAATCAGTCAAATTATTAACATTTGCAAATGTTTAATAAAAATATAATCAGAAAACATGCTAAGGAAACCGGCGTAAGATAACTCTACATATATATGCCATAAGTATATACAATTTTTGTAAAAAAGACATGACCAATATTTTCGATATTATGAATCAAAAGAATTTACCAATATTTTCGATACATACATTTAAATCAAACATTTTACTCAAGAATTTAATTCTACGTTTAGCAAAGGTAACAAAAACTAAAGGTATAAAAATGTTTTTAGACTAAAATATTTTTTTTCATTAGATTTAACATTTTTAGAAACTTTTTTATCCCAAATTTGCAAGATGTGCGCCTTCTGCCGTTAAATAATGAACTCTTCAAAACTATATTTTCAAAGAGGTGATTATCTCCTAAATAAATAAAAAGAATAATAAAAAAAACAAAAAGGGATTTTTTAAAAATTTTTGTAAGAATTAATAAAATTTGATGTTATTATTCTTGTGTAGATTTCTTACTACTATTTACACATATTTTTAGTGTCCGAAAATAATTTTTACAAATTTATTGAAAAAAAAAGTTTTATCCATTTTTCCGCTCCTATTTTAAAATTCTGTTCGTTAGAAACATTTTATATTGATGCAGTGTCGAGTTGCCCCAAAAAAATGATGCAAAAGAATTGTATTCATGGTGGATACACACATTCATGTGTATAATAGACCAAACAGTGGTGCAATCTATAGATACGGGTACCTTGAATCGCTGTATTTACATGTGTTCTTTCAAACGCATAACTTTAACTTTTGAACTTTTGGAATGCCAACTATCCGTAAAATTTAAGAAATACTGATTAATAATAAATAATATCTATTATTTAACAAATTACAATAACTGATCAGTATTACATACATATTAATCGGTTGTATACAATGACATATGTCATTACTTATGTATACAATTATACATACACCGCACGGACCGAAGGTTAGGCCAGGCATCAGATCACGGATAGCACAATATAGGACAATTGTGTAGATAATTTGGATTATCAGGAAAGGAAAGTTTCATAGGAAGAACTTAAACATAAATAAAAATATTAATTAAATAGAAAAAAAGAATAAAAAATAGATTTTTAAACAGTTTACTAAATATTATTAAACCCGATTCTTATGCAGGTTTCAATTATACCGTATTCCTTTTCTCTTTAAAATAATGATACGTTTGTTGTCGCTAGAATTACGTGCAGTTGTAATTTTTAAAGCAAGTAAAATTCTTATTACATTATACTAATTCACACTTTGAAATTACAAATATAATCCGTTAGTTGTACTTTTATAAAAAATCCTTTCATCAGAACAAACATATTTATTCTAATGAATAAATTTTTAAAATGTTAATCCGTCTTTTAGAAAATATACAATATAACTGGATAATATAACGAAAAGACTGGTTTTAAACGGAACGGATTTAATTAAAAAGAATTTCCTTGAATAAAATATATGTCAGTTCTTTTCCCTATTATAACAATGCAATTAGATCTGTTTAAAATAATCTGTCTAAACTGAAGTACAAACTATTCATTAAAAAATAAATTACATAAAGAGATAAATTAGCGCTTTTAAATATATTTTTGAAAATCCAGAAACCACGCCAGCGTTTCAGGATTTAATTCCTGCAGCAACCTATATCACTTTTCTCCGAAATCCGAGCGTAGAAAGTTTCTCGGAAATATTTTAACTAGCGGTCGGAAATGGTGAAAAACAATTTATTGATAATAATTTATTGATATTGGTGAAAAGTATTTATTGATATGCATGTTTTAATCAACTATTCGACAGCTATCGGTAATTTTTTTCCACACCGGCTACTTTTCCGCTGCGTGTACTTATTCCACATAATTTAAAAAAATATATAAAACGTTAAAATTACAAACTTCTCTTCCAAAGTTAATGTTATTAAGCGTAATGGAATAATTCCCTTTGTTGAAATTACTATTTCATTAATCGAAATCGACTGTAGTTTGGAGTCTAATGTACGTATTTATTTAATTTATATGATATAATGCATATGTCAGAGTGTAACACCCTAATTACACGACAGAGGTTTGTAAGGGAGAGAATATGTTATCATACAGAATATTACAAGTCATCTTCCTAAATACTCGAGCTCCTGACATATTTCTTTTTATAAATGTATAATCTAAACTTTACCCGTATTTATTATAAGGACTATAACTTAACTACTATTATTGTACGAACGATATGATTAATCTTATATTTAATAGCACAGTTTTTATATTAAAATCAAATAAAAATTAAATTTATAATACAAATTCTATCAGCGTTATATTCCTTTAATAAGAGACTTAATTATTAAAAAGTAATGAACTAAACTAATTTTCGGGCAATAGATATCAATTTTAGAAACTAGACCGATTTTCCTTTAAATGTTCGATTCGTTTTCCGGGTTTCACGGGTAAAAATTCACTGACCCTAAATGTTTACCCGTGAAAATATTTTCACTCATACAACAATGCAAGTGCGCCCGGTGCACCTCGGCCTCGGTTACTTCCGAAGACGAAATATCTGAGCAAAAAGAGGCAACCTCAACACGAATTCGTAAATTATCAGCTAACTCATCTACCTCTATGTCATCGGGTAATGAATCATCCAATAATGTTCTCAAAATTTCAGTTCTGTCTGACACTATACCTTGCAGAGTCCGAACACTTGAGTCTTAGACAGGGACTGACATTGGATGTGGCGGAGACACATTTTACTTCTTGTTGGTCAACTCCAGTGAAGGCCATGGCTGCCCTGATTAAGGCTGTGGCAAGGTGGTCGAGAAAGAAGTAAATGTGAAATTCGGCGCAGGCGCCTAGAAAACTTGAGCTTAGTCTTGGAAGGCTAGTTGAATATCACGGAGGAGGACCTCAAGGGATTTCAAGGTATATCTTAAAGCGGACGGACAGAAGACTATGAAGAAGGCTAACTCAACCAAGAAGAATCTGCCAGGCGAGCCCTCATCCACAGTAGTTGTTCCCGCAGAAAGAAGGTCGTATTCCGACTTCTTCTGGCTGGTCAAGACAGAAATGGGAGGAGTTACTGAGGTTCTCTCAACTTCGAAAGGCCAGGGCGAGGACCTCCAGATAAATTAAGGCCGGTGATAATACAGGGGAAGACCCTAACATGCACCATTGAACAGAAGTTACAAGGCGTAAATGTAATGGTGGGAAGAAGACTTGAGAAGCTTGTACATCAAGTGATAAATGATCTGTATCAGCTATCCACTCAAAACGATAACGAGGAAGCCTTGACGGAAGATACCGGATATAAAACCGCTAAACTGATCTCAGTGAGGCCGACGTTTGGCAGCATTAGAGTAGCCACAGTGGCGGTAACTGCGAGGAATGCAGCCCGCACTTAAAAAAGTACTCTACTTAAAAAAGAACGAGTGCGAATAGGAAGGGTGACCTGCCAGGTGGCTACGAGTTTGAAAGAAGAGCGCTGCTTCAGATGCTGGGTGGCGGGGCATTGTGCATTGAATTGTAAGGGCCCCGATAAGTAGAAATTATCTTTCGACTGTGGTGAGGAAGGCCACCATAAAGAGCAGTGTGCCGGGATGACGAAATGTGCCGATTGCGGCAAAGTAGGGCACAAATTTAATAACAGAATGTGTCGCAAGGCTAAATGAAGATTATACATATTAATTTCAACAGCAGCAGGGGTGCTCATGATTTATAGTGGATAATCGCAAGTAGGGAGGAGGCTGATATACTAATCAGTGAACCCAACCGCCGTGTTGTTGACGAGCAGATGTCGGTGACCAATATCGACGACAATATCACCATAAACATGTATTCAAATTGATTTTCGGTTAGGAGTTTCGGCTGTTGCCCTGGATTTTTGTAGCTGAGTGTAGCAGGCATAATACTGATAAGCTATTATATTTCTCCCATTGCAACAAGTGAAGACTTCCAGACGAAGGGGAACGCTTTGGTTACCATTAAACATGCTCCACCGCAGTGGACCATGTTTAATGACAGGTGACTTTAACACAAAATGTATGGAATGAGGGGATCTCAAGATACTCGAGACAGTCGAAAGATGGAGGGGCATTCCAAAGAAGGATGCCTGAGACACTCTAGTCGAGAATGCTGGAGAGATGGGATGGGGCCTTCTTCGTACGATAGACTCAGGAAGTCATCCCTAACATAAGAAGGTGGATCGGTCGGGGATGCGGAGGTCAATTTTTGTGTTACCTAGCTTTTGGACGCACATGGCGCCTTCAACGCCTACCTGGAGAGCAGGAGAAGACGAGATGATGTCATATGTTCCTACTGCGGCTTTGAGGACACAGTCGGGCACACCTTCGAATGCGCCGGGTGGCTGAGGAGCGACATCGGTGCGTAGCTGACACTAGGAGGCTGACCGTTGCCAACTTGTTAGAGGTACTGTCGGTGAACGAGTACTCCTGGAAGACGGTTGCAGATATAAACAGAACAATCCTGTAAAAGAAAATTCGCGATGAGCGGCAGTATCGTTAACTGCTATCGAGTTGCATGGGGAGGGGATAGCCTGGACGAGGAGGTTTTTGGGGGCCCCTAGGGGTCGTTACTGATGTTGCTCAGGACTCCAAACAACCCGTAGGAGTCCCACGAGAGTGCAGCATGCCCCTGAGTAATGCCGAAAGGAGGGTATCGGAGCATGCTGTATAAGGGGGAGGGGTTTTAGTGGATGAGAGCCCAATACTGCCTTCTGTGTAGGCAGGCGGCGGCTGACAGAGCTTTCTCCTCCTCCGTCGAAAAAGAGAGCTCATTTCTATACAGCAGATACTTCGGTTCACAGAGAATTTCTTATATATTCCGACTCTTTAAGCGCGTTAATTGCTGTTCGAAAGAAAAACATTGAGGATGCCCTTGTAGCAAACATCCGGTCCATTTTGCATGTATTATACCAAATGAGACAGCGATGTATATTTATATGAACTCCAAGGCATGCTGGTATGTCAGGAAATGTAAGCGTAGATGAAGCCGCCAGAACGGCAACAAATTGTGAAAGTACGGATATAATCCCTATTCGAGTGGCAGACGTCAAAAATTGTCTAACAGAAATTATCAGAAACACTTTTAGCAATGAATGGAGAATATTAAAGACTAAATAGTATGCAGTAAAAATTACCCCGTATAAATGGAAGAGCGATGTGAAACTGACTCGTCGGTAACAAATGGTGTTGACAGGACTGAGATTTGGTCACACACGAATACCAAATTCATAAGTTCTTACAGCTGAAGATAGACCGATGTTTAGCGTACTTTGTGACAAACTACTCATTATTAAGTATCACTGAGGAGTATGGAATGTATGAAAACCTCAGAAAGAAGTGTGGATTAAGAATTAGTTTACTGCTGATTTGGAAAACGGTAAAGTAGAAACAACAGCCGCTTACCTTAATTCTAGTAGTTTACTAACCCGTTTGTAATAAGCCTTCTACGAAGTAATAGGCTACATATAAGCTTTAAGCTTATATGGTGAATTATAAAAAAATAAATAAGTAAATAAGTCAGAAAATGAATAAAGATTTGTATTAAGTTTGACTACGGACTCCTTGTGTGAAGGACCTTTACATCTAAGTATAGGGTCCCTTTTTATTTATTTTATATTGTCTAGCAATTATGTACTTTTTGAAATTTTTTTGTTTTAAGTTTATTTTTATTTTATTTAAATGTAAGGACCCTACACACTTTGTCATCTGACGATCCCATTTGTGAATTTTATTTCATTTAAACAATCTGACGAGAATAATGGCCTTAGAAATCGATGCCATACCATATATATATATATATATATATATATATATATATATATATATATATGTATGCATACATATATATATATATATGTATGGTATGGCTATATAATATATATGTATATATATATATATATATATGTATATATATATATATATATATATATATATGTATATATATATATATATATTCATAAAAAGTAATAATAATAACAATAATAATAATATTAATAATAATGTTACGGGATGTAGTTAAGTCTTTGTGGAAGCGTTCCTTTTTTCTCTGCTTTATTATTTACTTTCCGATAATAAATTACAAAGATTTCTCACAAATAAAAGCTGAACGCTTTTTGCGATCGTGACTAAGGAGGCAAAAGACATTTTTAAGGAGAAAATATTTGCATATTACTCACAATGAGGAGCAATCAATTTTCCATGGTACATTTAAAACTAGTAATATAAAAATATGAATAATCATGGAAAAAGAAGAGGCTGATATTCCTACTCCGGTTCTTTAACTAAAGCTAAAGATCTGAGACATTCTGTCATGTTTTATTCGACGTCTACCCTCTTAAAATAAAATTCATTAATGAAGTAAAGGCGATGGATGCTACAATTTCTATCTCAGTCGTTGTGTTGCGTCGAGCCCTTACGCTCAACGACGAAATGATTCTTTTTTTTCTTTATTTTACACCGTTCTTTATCCGTATTACATTCTATGTCCTTCTTTTCTATTCTATATGAGCAATATTTATAAATACGATGTAGAATAGAGAAAAACATCCTACGGGAATGTAGTTCATCCGAGAGAAAAATCTAAATGTGCGTCATTGACGGCAACGCCCTTATGAATAAATTATGTCTCCCGTTACAGCTATGAGTTGAGTAAAAAAAAATATCAATGTCATTAGATAATCGTAGACCAGGCTCTAACGATCTCGGAAGGTCGGCGGGAGAACTTCTACACCGCACCGCACAACCATCCGACCGTCCGACCGAAACGAATAAAAATTTATACATGTCTGTCTTTGCAGTTCATTAAGGATTATGAATTGTTATTGCCACTGAGAGTGTGAGATGAAAAAGACACGAGAAAAAGGGGACGGGGGTGTTCTGCTGCTTATGCTCGCCTGCTCTCTACGGCTGCCACTTGTATTATTGTTTTCATTATTTTTATTATTCTCTTTGCCCTTTATGAATATGTATATTCGCCTGGGTTCACTGTTTTCCTTGAGTATCTAAATGTTGCGATCGTATTCAATACTAGGTATAAAACAAAAGCATAATCCCTTCTGCTTTAAACTAAAATTTATTTATTCGTTAACCCTCATATAAATTCATATTTAATATCCATTATATACACTTAAAAAATAAAAAAAAATACAGATAAACTTCCAATAAAAACACTACTAAAGAATAATTAATCAACCTATATTAATGAAATAAATATTTTTAGTTAACGACGAACACCTTATATTATAGGGAAAAACGAAAATGGAAGTTTCTTTAAAACAGCCAATTATAAAAAGAAACAATTATAACGATAATAAGGAAGAAAAATTTAATTAAGTTAATCCACAATTTTTTTTGACTACCTACAGAAGGTCCAGACATTTTATGTGTATGTGTGTGTGAGCGCGTGCACAACTAATATTACGAATATTTATGATTATGTAACCGCAAAAAGATTTTTTATAATTTATTTAAAAAATTCGTAACATATAAAGTTTTATAATTCTTTTCTAACGGACAGTTAATGAAATAGATACACCGATGCATGTTCCCACTGATCAATCTATCTGAAATGTTTGCTGAAAATTTAGTTTAAATAGAACCAAAAGCGTTTTTTTTTTCAATAACTTTGTGAAAAAACTGTGGATGCTACAATTATAGTACTCCAAAAAAGAAAAAAATTGTAGTAATCATATTAAAATGTTTACTATAATCTGAAGAGATGATTATTTAAGAAAGTTTTAAAAGATATAATTAAAAAAAAAAAAACATAACGAAAATTAATTATGTACGAGTTATTTTTTCAGAAATCCAATTAAAAAAACGTTTTCAGAACGTTATATTACTCAAATCGGTTATTAAAAAACATGTAAGCGATTATGAAAAAATATCTTAAATTGGATGCAAAAGCACCCGACGAAAGACGCTTATAAACCAATATATCTTCCTAAAAATAGATTTTTACGTCTTGGATTACATTTACAGCTTGTCATTTATTTTGGATGCAAAAGGAATGAATAACTGAGCTGATTTATACACCTCCAAGATATTAGGATGTGGTGTTACGTTATTTAATCAGAAGGCGTAAGCAGCTAAATAGGTGATAAGTTTCTTATTCGGGAAGAATAAATTTAAACGTAACATCCGAAGTAAACGAGACCAGTTTGTGTTGTTAATTAGAGTCCTATAACAAACAGAGGCCGGGAGAAAATCAAGTAACCGATAGAATAAAAAAATCTAAGTTACGACTAGGCTTTGTTTTAACGACCTTCTGCACGAAAGAACAAAGATTAAACTATCCCGAAATATCTAAATTTTGTAACCGGTGTATGGGAAGATCCAAATAAAATATATATTCGGTGACTTCTGAAAAGGAATTCAGAATCTCTTCTGTATAAATTTTGATAATATTTAAAACAAAAGTGTTTTTAAAAAGATAGCTTGAAAGAAGAACGAGTAACTTGAAAAGCGTGTAACTATGTCGAACTTACTTAATTCAAACAACTTAACGAGAAATATCGGCTAGGAGACTGATCTGTTGTTCAGTTACTCGGATAAAAACTAGCAAAACGATTCTGTATCGTGTAGCTGATACAGAATCGTTTTGCTATAGTAAAATATGTTTTTAAATATTACATATAGATTTTAATCAATCTAATTTAATTATGTATTCTTAATACCACTTAAAATTGCATGCATAATATTAAAAAGACGGGAATTGATTAAAAAACACTTGTATAAATACAACCAATTAGATTTTTGAAGGATAATTGTCTATACTAATCACCGACCGTTGTTGTATTACGATAAAGCAATATATTAACGTAGTAAATATTTATCGACTAATACATTTTGAAAAAATTGTCACTTTACTGATAAGTATAACGTCAGTAAGAAAATTTATTTTTAAAATCACGAACAGGACGTTCACTTGACGGTATAATAAAAAATTTACTAAAATAGTTTAAAACAATGCATAAGTACGCCTCAAAACCAACCGGACAGATAAAACTGCTAGCAAGAGAACCAGATGCATAAACTTAGAGTGAAAATTTGAAAAATACCAATAGTTAGTGGTTGTTTGGAATAAATAATGTTACGTCGATAACGATGATTTTTCTGGGAAACAGGGGTCATTAGAAATATCGAAGCTGATTTGACTCATTATAAATTAAAACGATAGTAGTATTGTAGGTGTCAAATATTCGCACCTGCTCAATTACTGATCGGAACCTCTTATCCTTCTCGGTTATACAAGTCGCATAGGTAAATAATCGTAGAAAAAAAAAGACTCTGTCACATTTTCTGACTGCAATTTTCTATGAGGTTGATTTTACATATAGCTTACGAAAAATTTTGGAAGGGGAGTTAATAATATTTGCGCCTGCTCAAAAACTGACGCCTATTTAGTTAGCTGTAGGAATTTACTTGCTGCATATATAAAATAATGTAGGCGATATTCCATTTGCCGGTCGACTTCACACCGGCAACTCGGTATACTTGAAAGATTTGCAGATCACCTGTATCACACAATGTAGGCGGGAAGCATCTCAGAAATAATTTTTGTTGAAGATGTAACTTTTTTATTTTTAAAGCGACTTCTGCAGTACGTATATAATTGATCGTAATATTAGCTGTGATTATTTATAAGTACTATACCAAATGAAAATAGATGGAGTGCTTGTTCGTTACTACATGTAAAATACGTAGTACTTATTGAAGAAGCACAAATTACAACCCGCTTCGCGGTCAGTAAATTCATTCCGGTTGTCATATATGTTTCTAAATACGACCGTGATGATATTGCAAAAGAATTAAATCCTTTGCACTTTAAGCGAAAAATATAACCGCGCAATTTTCTTCTAGATCGTGTTTATGTATGTATATTTACATATTTTTCCGTAATTAAAAACCGAATATTTTTAATTAAAAAATATTTATTCGAAATAATTTTAAACGGAAAAGTGATAAATTAATAAATCGATAAAATTACTAAGTTTTTCATTACAATATACACATATGCATATATTTATTATACAAATTTAAGTCTATTTATAGTTTAAAAATTCTCTAAATATCTAGTAAAATTCTACGTTTCAAAAGCGATATACGATGAATATAACATAAAAAATGCTTATATATTAAGCTAATTATCCAGTTAGTTATATATATATATATATATATATATATATATATATATAAAGTCCATACGAGATTTACGATAATTATTTTAATAGTAAGAATATTTTTGAATAAAAAATTTCAATTAATTAAATGAATATTAATAGAGAAAATATCTCGGTCTAAATTGGTTAAAGCTAAATGTATGATTTTCATATAAATTACTGTAGAAAAGGTAACCTAAGGTAACGCATCGGTAACCTAAGGTGGTAACAAAGAGTTTAATTTATTTTTTCTTCGTAGAAGTAGTTTTATTTTTTAAGTAATCCAGAAATTTTTAAGTTAATCAGACGTAAAATGTAAACTATTAATAATATATATATATTTTTTGTTTTTAATTACATAATAAATATAAAATGAGAAAGCAGATGTTACGGCTTAGCTAAATTTATGCGCTTATGTAAGAAAATTATTAGGACTTAGATATATTATTAATAGTTAGATATATTATTAATAGCACATAAGTGCATATATTTAGCTAACCCGTAACATCTGCTTTCTCATTTTATATTTATTATGTAATTAAAAACAAAAAAAAAATAGACGGATAAAGATTTGTTTTTCATTATGAATCAGAACGATTCGATTTTTTTAATGAAACGGGTATTGAAAGGTAGCTTTAAAAAAAATCATTAAAAAATCGAAGGAAATGATAAAAATACGTTTTAATGTAATTCGTTCTACTTATTTTCATAATGTACACCGATTTATTTTAGGAATTAACCTATTTTTCTTTCCCTAATATTTTCAAAACCGATGAATTTAACTCATATGTTTGTTACAACCAGACCTTTTCGAGTCGGTCGAATAGAATACAGTTCCCGAAAGCGAGCATTACCTCTATACTATAACAAACGTCTACGCCGAGCATAATACTAGGTAAAAGGAAGAGCGAAATGCTTCCTGTTATCTTATTCATAGATTCGAATGTATTTAATAAAAATAGTACGATGGCCACCGAAAAATACAAACTAATATTTCCAACTTCAACAAATTACTTTCACTTTTATCCGACTAGCTATAAGAAGGAGAATAAAACAACTTACTTATCTTAAACGTTAAAATGCAAAATTCAATTATATCAACAGCGTAATCGGCATAACCTTGAATCATGTATTCTCCCCAGAAATAGTGTATCGTGTGGCGGTAGTCAAAGGAAAAGTTTTGAAAGCTGTAATATTTGATGACACATTAATGGAAAGTATCGTAATATTGTATTTTAAAATATGACTTTTCCTTAACAGGCCGAGAGATGAAAATATAGTAAAGTATTTCAACATTGACTTTTTTAGTGGTTTATTTCTTTTTGTGCGTTATTAAATGTAGTTAAACCGACTCGATTAAATTCGTTTTGTTGTAAACCCGGGTATGCTTTCATATTTTTAAATTTCTTTATTCGAATAAAATAAATGTTTTTTTTTTAACCTTAAAAAGATTAATTTAAAGAGAATAAAATTTCTCTACAGTCTGGGTCAGCTTTAATAATTAGCGCCTTAATCCGTTGATAATTTTAGTTTTTTGGTCGATATCTTGTACCCCGTTATTTGATGATATATTACAGATGAAAACCAAATAATACTGAAATTACAATTATTTTTTTGCAAGGTAACTTGAATTTATTTAAAATAGTCTACAGAAGATATCGGTAAAGATAAGATGTTGAATCTTACCGTTAAGTATTAAGCACAGTAACAGAAAACATAAAAACTATGATTCTTTTAATAAAAAGTATTTTACAGTTAAGCGCCTTGAAAATACACGCTCAACGTTGATGAATAAAGTTTATAAGACATTAAAGTGACACGTAAATTTTCGTGTGCGTATTTGGTTCTGGAAAATTAAATAAAATATTTAAAAATAATCGGATAATCATTTCAAAAACATAAAATAATCATATTTTATTAACGATTCAAAAGTTATACGTTAAACTACCGTTGTATGTTTAATTTTATCGTATTTATTATAATAATATAATCTTGAATTTAATGTAGCAATAATTTACGAATACCAAAATGATTTATTTAACGGGATTATTCCCATTATTTTGAAAATTTGAAACGGGTGGAGTTGATTTTTGACTCGAAATATTATAAGTTAAAGTACGGTAGATTATTTCATTGAAATCTTTTCGCTAAATTAATTACAGATTTATTAAGAAATTATATTTTTTTAAAAATCTTCTCTAGTAATTAAATCTAGTAATCGTTTCGATTAATTGTTCTTCGAAACATAAACCATGTAAGGCAATAGTGTAATATTTAAAAATTATTTGAAAATAAATAATATTTAATAATATGTAATCTTGATAAAGAGATCACATTTTATTAATTAATGATCTACGATAAACGATATGAATTAAACGATTTTTGTACAGATTCTTAACGATTAACGATTTAAAAAATTGTAAGAAATTCAACGACCGTTACAAGCAAAATCCTGTCGTTTTAAGTGGCTGTACACAAATTGTAAGAATATAACCGAGAAAGTAATGTTGGTTAATGCATGTGTTTTGGCGGGCGGAAATATAAAAACGAGGGAAAAATATATTTATTCTATATATATTCTTCGAATATAAAATACTTGATACCTTCCTACAAAAAAATTGATTAGGCAATATTTTATGACAAAAACCGATGAATTTTTGTAAAACCAACGATTTAAACATTTTTTTCTGAGAAAGAAAGCAATATGTGCGTAAAGGTTTCTTTAGCGATACCTTAGCCTTTACGGGAAAAAGCGAATAAAATTAAAAAGAGGGAATTTCAATTAAAACTAATAAGAGAATAACCCCGATTTACGAATTAAAAAAAAGAAAATTCTTACACATAATATTTGGAACTGTTCTGCTATGAATAATATTTTCTCATATCCACAATAAATATTTTTAAAATTTCTTCCTTTAGTATAGATCTGAAGTTCAAAAGATATTTTATTACCTACTCACTATTTTAGAAGTTTTACTTTTTAATTATTTATTAAGATGAGACTTTTCCAGAAACGTACAATCTAACGTATTTACATAATGTACTGATTAAGGTTTGAGAATAGTATGCGACAAAGTACGAGAAACAGCTCATTACTTCGCAATAACAATTAAAACATTCTTTAATAAAACTGAAATCTTATATCAGAATTAATAAAACTTCAATATTTATTTAATAATCTTATATCGAGTCGGCATATATATTTTAATGGAAATTAATATCTTCTAATACTGTAAAATATGAAAATTATATTAAATCTATAGATAACACTCTTAAGAAAAAGTAGAACTTGTCATTAAAAAAACGGAAAGTTTAGATTATCCGTGTCTGCCGAAGTAAAAATCCCAGATGCTGTTTAATTAAAAATTTAATCAACGTAATTCTGATGAAACATAAACACATTTCCGTTATTAATAGTTCGTCCGTCAGTGAAAGATGAATATCTTTCAACAGAGGTAAACCTACAAAAATAATAGTAGGTATTTTATCGTTAATTAAGTCAATTTTCTCGCTTTGATATGTTCTTTGAGGTCGATGAGGTACTTAATTTACTAATATATGTATTTATATAAAGCGTTGTTCTTTTCTTCATTATTAATCTCTAATAATATTGTGCATTGTATTTATTTTCATACGTGCGCCAATAAGTAAACTCTCCATTTACATTTATTGCTACACTATTGATCATTTAAAAAAATAAACCGATAAAGTATAGAACTTAATTTTAAAAATGTTTTTAAATTTAACTGGTATTAAAAAATGATAATGAAATAAAACGACTTTATTCCAACAATTTTCTATTTTTGATCGATCGATTGATCTAGAGCTTTATTAAACCACTTCGGCTATTTTACATAATACCGTGTTTGTATAATATCACGGACAGACCATAAACACTAAATAATTCTACACCGTAAATCATCACTATCTGATAAACTCTAACGCTAATAATTTATCACATTAACAAAAATTAATTCAATTCCCAGTCTTCATATTACACGAACATTCAATGTTCATTCTCACATGCATTTCTAAATTGTACTAGAACTTCATCCTTTACTTCCGTTAAATAATCTAAACCCGTTGTAACATAATGATCTTTATGTTTCTATTTTTTCGTTCTTTTAAACCTCAAATTTGTTTCGTTCCTTAAGAAAAACTGCTAACATTTTCAACATTTTTTAATAAGATATCTTATCAATATCTACTAAAGTAGATATTCAGTAACTTATACATTGTAACCTCTGCATTTCTTACTCTAAAAATTAATATAAGCTTAAGAACGATATCCTTTGCTTAATATTCATCCGATATATTATCCTCAACATGATAGCTCTATTTTCTAACTTCTGTATTCTGCCGATTTGACCCTCATTATATTCAAGCAATACTGAGATACAAAAATTTACAAAAGGTCCCACCATTCTTTTATATAAATTAATAGCTTGAATATAATTAATTTATTTGTAATTTTACCCAGCACAAACATTATTTTTGATATTCTTTTTTACATATTTGATCGACAAGTTTGTCGAATTTCAACTAATTGTCAATAAAAACTCCCAAATACTTAATGTACTCTACTCGTTCAATATCTTTACTATCTATCTTTCTGAAATCTGTTTTTGATTTTTGTTCTTTAATACCGTAAATTTTGTTTTGTTTGCACTTGACTTTAGTTTATTTAGATTCACCCGTTTGGTAATTTAATTTATATCTATTTGAAGTTTCTCTACACCTCTTTCTATGAAATCACCTTCTATATACAGGAAAAGTATCGTCAGCAAACAGTTGTTTTAAACATTATCATGCGAAATGTTTATCTTAATGTAATGTATATATATATTTAATAAACAATAAAGCTCCTAACACAGTTCCTTGTGGTACTCCTAAATAAACAACCTTATCACTAGGATTACATTATCCACCTCGGTTCTTTGTCTTCTCTTATTTAAATACGATTCAAACCAACATATGTGTAACCTTCTACTCCGTAAAACTTTAATCTCTTTAACAATAATTGTCTATCAATTCTCTCAAAATCTATTTTAAAACTCAAAAATACAGATATGATGACTTTGTTTTTATCTAAAGACCGCTTCCATTGATTCGAAACCAAAGTCAATTCGTCTCACATGAATGATTTTCCCTATAACCTGATCCTTTATCCATAAGTATGCTGTAATTTTTCACGTATGGATCAAATTGTTTTTTCACATAAATTTCAATAATTTTTTCGATTACATTAACACTACTGATCGGTCTTATTTCTTTGCATTTATCACCCCGTTTTATTTTTCTAATTGGTGTAACTAAAGAACATTTTAGAACATTGCTCATGTTTTCTGTCAATATTTTTTCGTTTCAATATTCAATATAACACTTTTAAAGGATTAAAAACATCTAAAAAACATTCTTACTCATTAAATCTCCATCTATTTTATTGTAGCTATTTCTTAATTTTAAATGGGGACCATTTTAAAAAAACGGTCACTATATTAAACAAAAAAAAATACAGTAAATAAATAAAAATCATAGCTTAGAGGTTTTTAAACCGAATCAAAGATATTAAAAAATAAGTATATTAAATATATAAGATAATAAATAATAAGATAATATATAAGATATTAAATATAAGTATTTCTTTAAAAAAGGACCGTTTTTTATATATTTTCATATTATCACTTATTAAAAAGGATAATAAATAAAATTTCTTAAAAGTACGAGTATTAGGAAAAATATAATAAAGTTAAAACCAATTATTATATAATCATTTATTTGTTAATCCGTTTGCGCGGTATTCAATTTTTTACTAATAATTAATTAAATTACTTAATTTGACAGACACATGTAAAAACAACTTTTATTATTTTAATCTTATTCTTTAACCTCATAATAAAATTAAGAAATCAGTTTATATTGTTAAAAAAAAATCCTAATTTAACATTCTGTGATTATATTTTACTTTACTGTGCTATTTAAAATAATTTTATCCTATAAATGAATCAAATTCTAAAATAATCTAATTACTACTAATTAAAGAACTGGCATTGGTATATATATATATATATATATATATATATATATATATATGTATATATATAAAATAACAAACTGCTTGGATAATGAATTTGATGGGAATAAAATTTAAGAAAAATTTGATTTTCAATAACCGTTAAATCGAACGTATTAAATTATTATTAACAAAAAAATGAGGAGATAAGAACAATAATAATGAATAATTATTAAATAATGTAGTATGTGAATTAGCGTTTATAAAAATATATACACTACTTAAATAAGTGGCTTTATCTCTGCAAGGAGAACGAATCACAAACAACCCGAGAGGTGGCGCAGTCATACGGCAAATCAAGTAAGCTTCTCAGTCTCTTGTTGAACCTTAATCAAATCTTCGTTACTTCATTATTAGTAAGTAAGGCACGCATTATTTTTTATACTTTTTTCTTCGTCAGTGTCAGTTCATTATTTCGTGTGAAATATGAATTTTATTTCGTATTTAATACTGTAACTAATTATCAGCTATGTGTAATATTTCGTGCGAAAAGTGAACGGTATTTTAATTTAAAATAAAAAGATTAAAAATATATTTCATTAAATATTAACGTACTTTTTAACAAAACTGATATAGAATTTTTACTTAATATTACAGTTTTATAAAAACATAATTTTTTTTATCTTGTCTTTAGTATTCTTACCGATTTTGTTTATTCAAATCTGGAAATCGGGTTTATTTAACAAAATTGATGATTTAAATGAATTATAATTTTAAATCAAATATTTATATTCCTCCTTTAAAGAAATTATAATTTTAAATCATATATTTATATTCCTCCTATATCTTCGTTCATCACTAGATATTTTTTTTTTGTAACTTTTAAATCGAGCTCTGTATTCGGTACAGAAAAAAGTTCGGTTATTTCATATTTTGTCCGGTAGTAAAATAACGATTCTCAATACTACGATGTATTCTAAATTACCTTTAAACTAAACTGTATCGTAAAAATTAGATACTCCGAAACTTTTCAAATGTAGACCCAACATTTCAGATTGCAATTTTTAAAAAAAATTTCTTATTTCTTATAATATTAGTAATAATTATGTTTTTAACGAAAAATAACAACTGATAAAAATATATATACATTACAACCGGATATGAGAGGGAATTTTCAAAACTAAAAATTTTATATCAAATATTTTTAAAATGAGCTTATTTAAATTAAAAAAATACTTTGTTTTTCTTTGAATGTTTCTTGTTTTTTAAAATTTAATTTAAATTCTTATAATAAAATACTTTTATAAACAAAAATACTAATTTTTACTTTAACAGTTCTTCTTTTTTATAGGTAATAAGCCAGAAATAAACATGATTATACGAACAGAATTAACAACAATAGTCGGTCAAAAAATATTACATCGTTTAAGCTGCCAAAATTGAAAGGACAAATATGCTAAAAGATCAACCGTCTCCGTACGCAAAACTTCCTTAATTCTTCATTCCTTTTACTTTATTCATTAATTATCTATTTGTTGATTTATTTTACTCTAATGTTGTAAAAAAAACTTAGGTATTTTACCATTTTTTTACCAAATAATTACCATAATTATATAATAATTTCTACAACTTAGCTAACTACGCTACTGAAAGACTTATTCGGATAGAATAAATTTGAACAATGTTGGCAATATATGGGAAAAAATCTGGTAACTTTGCTAAATATCAAGAAAATGCTATGTTCCAATAATATTTTACGCAAGAAAATATACATTATTTAATTATGCCTAGAACAATCTCTGAAAAGTCAAAAAAAAAAAATTACCCAGAATATAATAGTATCTTCCACCAAATGGATAACCGAAGTTGTGAATAATAATTTATTTTTTGTTTTTCTAAATAACTATTAAAATTATTCTTTACATGTGAAATTTACAGATGAGTTAATACTGAATAGTATTATTATTATTATTATTATTTGGTACGTGCACTTAGTTTACTTATATTTATTGTTATTTTATTTATGTATTCTCTTAATTATAATTGTTACCGTTGAATAGTTAACTGGAAAAGCTATTTTTTCAGATTTATTATCTTTCAAGTTATTTTCGATTTATAGTGTTAGAATTAACTGCTGAAAGAGTACGAAATTTAATTCTTTATAAACAATAACAAAAAATAATATTATGTTATTCTACGGTACCGGTTTTATGGAATAAAACTCATGCCGGGTATCCGAATAATTAAACCGTTACTCATTAGCCAGGCCAAAAATTTGATAATTTGTTTGATGTCAAAATCGATCGATGCCAATAAATAAAAAAAATTGCATTTAAAATAAATTTACAACAAATAAAATAATTAAAAAAAAAAATTATTAATGGTAATAATGCTTGTATAATACAAATAATGATAATCGGTTAATTTCTATTCAGTACTTAAATTTAAAAGTAATGAAAAATATAAAAATAACCTAAGCCTTTTTAGGTCGGTATACGATCACTATTTTGAAAAATATTGGTGAAATAAGTTCATATTTACGTTTATACAACGGGGAAAAAATATTTAAATAAAGTTTTTCTGGATCACATGAAAAAAAACAATGTTTTTTTTTATAAGAATGATTATTTACAAGAAAATTATTATTACTTTATTTTTGTAACGCATAAGATAAATTTTTCACCACAAAATTAATCTATTACACAATATTTTTAAATTTCATAGCCGATTATTTACAATTTTGACGAATTACAATAAGTTTATTATTTTGAACGATAACATACTATTGTAAATATATTTTTAGCACTCGCAATAAATATTCAATAAATAATAACAATTTTTTTCAATTTGAAGTTTACATTTTAATAATACTTTTAAAAACGATGTGAATATATCTATATACGAGTTGATCCATAACATAGAAACACGCACATACGTACTTTATGCAGAATATCTTAGTTGACTTGGGTCACCCGAACCGCTTTTTTATGTTGAGGTTATCAAGGAAATTTCATTTGTTACAATCCACAGATTACAGAACGCCCATCGAGTAGGTGAATGTAAAAACGTAATTCGAGGTAAAATGTTTACAAAAAATATCGATTAGTAAGTAACATGTAAATTTACAATATAAAGGACCACATCTGATCTTAAGCGATCTTAGTCTGACGATATATTAAAGGTGTCTTTTTAAAATTTTGTGGTCAACAAAATGTGTTATGTACACATTTAATAATGTTTTAAAATACAGCTGTATTTTAAAAAGTAGAATGAATTTAATTAATCAACAAACCATTTGTAAGGTAAAAGATTATTTAAGAAATAAAAGAAATTCACGTTTGCAGATTCTCGATATAACTATGTAAAACAGGAACAAAGGCCGAACGATTATAATAACACAATTTGAACTCTGCATGCCTAATTATGAAATACTGACGAGTACTGGGAAAAAGCGAAGTAAATCCGTGAACAAAAATCATGAGGGAGAGTTCCTATCTTATTTTTTGGGCGACGGTACAGGAGGAAGCGATATGAACATTTCCACGCTTGCAGCGGCCAAAGTAAGGTTTTTGGTAATGTTGTGCAAAATTTTGATGTCGGGAACGAACTCCAAAATAGAGATTACGCATATATATATTAATGTATATTTGTATATGTATATTTGAACCGTATTGGCGCATACGTTGTCTAAAGATTTCCTCCCGCCGACTTTAAAGTAAAAGTACAAGTGTCGGTCAAGAGATCGCTGAATTTTTTAGTCTCCTATCTGAAGCCGAATAAAAGGCGAATCGGATTATAAGAATAATTATTTATATACACAATATATACTTAAGATAATTCTAGAATCTTCCAAAGCGGAGAGTAACAAAGATGATTTGACCTCCATATTTGCTAGATTTCGTGTGGAAGAAAAAGTCACTTCAGAAAATTAGTAACCGCTCACTTAAAAATAAAAAAACGTACAAATTTTAATATTTACATTTTACCTTTTAGGAAAGATAGACTGACATATTAATAAAATTAAAAGGTAGAACCACCAGTTTTAATTTTAAAAGGCTGTAAATTTAGGTAAGGGCTATGGCTCTTTAGATGAGAATATCTCAAGAGTGTCTTCTTTTTTGATGTAATTCCGAAAACGTAGATTTAAAAACTGAAAGAAACAAAACAATCGATTCCGTTACGAATCAAAGCCCAGTAAAACAAGTTAGATTTTGAATTATTCACATTAATTAAACTGTTCTTCAGAGATTAATTCTTAAACTTTAATCGATACTTTTAAAACCGTAGTAGGTTATTCTACGACAGCTACTTTTGATTTGTGTCTACAAGTTTACTGCCGTCTCCACCATAATTATTCCCCAGCATAATTTTTTTCACATCGATCACAGTCATTTCTGATATGACAATACAATAACTTTAGAAACATACACTTTTAAAACCGGGACGATGAAACACCAAGAGGTATTAAAGGATCCAGGGTTAATTAATCTGATTATAGAGAATTGTAGAAACATTTTAAAAGACAAAAACAGAATCCAAGAAGTTGACTAGAATATACAAAATATATAACTGAGGATAGATGTAAGAGGCAGGTCGAGAGGATAGCAATAAAAAAGATTCGAGTAATCGATATTTATAAGTTTTCTATATTCCTTCTGTTATGAATATCGATCAGACAAATTCCAATTTTATTAGTGTTCTATGACCGTTTTGTTTTACAGCATCGATATGAAAGTTTGCTTGCGCAATATTATGTATTACCGTTTCATATTTCACATGTTACTTTAAATCTGTTTAATATAACAACTCTTTTCACTTTATATTATTACAAGTAATTTCTGATTACTTGTTTACAGTATTTGTGAACATAAAAAATATTTTGTTTGTTTGTAAATTGCGCTTTATCAGACCGCGTATAAGAATTACGTTGAAGTAACGCGATGAAAATTATATTTCTGATATAAAACTGATTTTTACTCAAGAGAAACCGACCTAATTTGACTAAACGGTAAACTTTAATTTTAGTACGAACTACTACGTTTCTTTTTGCAAATAAATATTATGTGATATGTTTTGGGTTTATCGTCTTTGTTATTAGTTCGTGTAATAAATAAGTGATAAAATAACCTTTCGTTCAAGAACAGATGAAATTATTAAAAACAACGAACATTAAAATTTTGGTATTATTAACGTGAAGAAAGGGCAAACAATTTTTTAATATTTTTTAGTAATTTTACTTTCCCGTTTGGATGCAGCTATAGCTGTAGAAGGGAAAGTATTGTAATCTGTCCAATTTAGGCATATGCGGTATTCACCGTTTCTTGACGTTTTGACACCTAAGGAACCCGAAACACCAAAAGACCGGATGGAAATTTTCCGGGTGTCCGCATGTACGTGTGTATGTTTGATGTTGGCCTCTAAATGACCTTATATCTCCAGAACTACCGGACCGATTTTGAAAAAAACTCGGTCAGATTAATTCTATAAATGAGGCATTGATTTCAATTTTCAACTTAAAAGGTCAAGGGGGTGAGGGTGTAGAACAAGGTCACCCTCAGTATCTTGAGACTTCGCTTAATTAAAGTTATATTTTTCTTAGACACATTTGTTAATAATTAAAAAATAACAATTATTTTTAAAAAAAATTTGCAAAATCGCAGCCCCATCACAAAAGATGCTGTTGTAGTCGTCTCTATGTTGTGACGTCACAGGTGAGCGGTAGAATTAAATAAATAAATAATATTTAAAGTGTAAAAAGTAACTCGGTCTGGCTGGGTCTCATTCTCGATCGCCCGGTCGACTCATACTGGTGCATTAAGCTTCGCGGCTACACCAGCTGCCAACCGTTTGTTCTATGTAAGTTGTGAAATTACACTAGTTAGTGTTGACCGTTGCCGCTAGTACCGCCACACCGCGCGAATTAAATTCGGTATGCGCGCCCGCTTTAGTTAGAATCATTGAATTAAATTTTCTTTTTTTTGTCTTCAGTCATTTGACTGGTTTGATGCAGCTCTCCAAGATTCCCTATCTAGTGCTAGTCGTTTCATTTCAGTATACCCGCTACATCCTACATCCCTAACAATTTGTTTTACATATTCCAAACGTGGCCTCCCTACAAAAGTTTTTCCTTCTACCTGTCCTTCCAATATTAAAGCGACTATTCCAGGACGCCTTAGTATGTGGCCTATAAGTCTGTCTCTTCTTTTAACTATATTTTTCCAAATGTTTCTTTCTTCTTCTATTTGCCGCAATACCTCTTCATTTGTCACTTTATCTACCCATCTGATTTTTAACATTCTCCTATAGAACCGCATTTCAAAAGCTTCTAATCTTTTCTTCTCAGATACTGAATTAAATAAATGAAAGAATATTATGTTTAAATAAAATGATAAAAATTTTAAATTAAGTTTTGTGTGTAAGCCGTGCAGCAAAAACAACCCAAAATTCCTACGACTGCGTTGTCAGTTTTTCTCATTTATAATTAATGCTTATATTTCCTGTAATAATTTCTCAATTTACTTATTTCTTAAAGAGTTCTCGTTATAATTCTCGTGGTAATTAATAGACCGTTCGTTTCTTCTGTTGTGAATTGATGTAATAAACCAGGTTATAGAATTAGATAAGTTCTTTTCAATATTTTGTAACACAGATAAATTAATTTATAGATTATCAACCGGTTGTTTAAAAATTTTGTGATAACAGTAAATGGACTGACCTTAAAAAGGGTACTGAAGGTTTAACACGTAAAAATACGAGAGAAAAAGTGAACGGAATGATTGTGTGTGTATGTGTTCGCGCGCGCGTGTGTGTGAACGAACACACACGGGCGTATGTACGTTAATAATTTCAGAATAATTGATGGACTTATTTGTAAGATCAATAGCCCAGGTACAATAATTAGTCGGTACTTCAGACCGAATCAGATTTTCCATGTGTCTTTGCGTTAAAGCATGTAAACCCGTTCGGTGAGCGGGTGGTGTCGTTAAAGAGTTATAATTTAGAAATGGATGAAGTAATTATTAAGTAAAATTATATTCAAAGTGTGGTACGAGAGTATACGGGTCTATTATAAACTTTTATAATTAAATTATATATTACCAAGGGTCTGAGATATTTGGAATTTTAATGTGCAATTGTTACGTTGTCATTGATTTTTATAATCGTAATTGTACGAATAAGTTTAATTTTTAAACGCGTTAATTAAATAATCAATTATGAAGAATAACAAAGTGATATTTAAATCCGTGATGGTACTAGATTTTATAAACGGAAGAACTATAACGTCGTATTAAGTCGCAGAAATTGTGCAAGTAATTTTAACAGTAAGTAAAATTGTGATTTACAAATTTTAAAAGTATTTTACTTACTCAAAATTCCAGAAAATATTACAACATGATGAAAATAGGTACCTATTTTCACGTGTCGGTGATTTATTTACGGGTACCTTGTAACGGCATTATTCGATGTGAATTGAATATAGTGAAATTTTATAGTTAATGATTTTTCTCATGAGCGAAATAAATCTTAAACTTTTTGTTAATATTTTTTTCTTTAAAACAAAAATATTATATCCATATTTTTTTTAATAACACCCTTATTAGCTATAATAATTATTCAGTTATCAAAAAAGAAAATTAACGCATTAATCAGAAAAAATTTTCTCGACTAAAATATTTTAACTATACGGCTATTTTTTCAACGTTAGTCATTTTACCGGTTTAATACACTTCCGTTTCTATTCTGCGATAACTATTTTAATTTCAACATACCTGCACCTTTAATTATTATTATTTTTTAAAGGTACTGCAAATAAATAAAATTATCTTCTATTCTCGTCGGTATACAATAATACATTACATCGATCTCGTCTGGAACGGTAGATATATGCTACTCTAGAGGTACAAAATGAAGCAGTCCCTGCATTTGCCTAGGTAGATCAAGTCAAATTCCGGGTAAAAATTTTAAGCAGAAAACGGCGTCAGAAAATGCGGAATTAATTATAAAATAGGGAATAGATACGATTAAAATCCATATTAATCGTTTAAAATATAAGCACGTGAAATAATATTAAAGTAAATACCTCAATGTATTAAATATATAAAAAAAATAAATCGCTAATTTAAAAGGAATTATTGAAAATTATTTTATCGCATATTTATACGTTAAACAGAAATGGACAAATTTAGTTTTTTTTTCAATTAGTATTATTGAAAAATTCATCAACAGAGTGATATTGTTTCTGTATAAGAAAATCTTAACATTTTATTTTAAATAAATCGGTGGGAGTATGTTTTCACTGCAAACTTATTTGCAGTAACAACATACTCCCACGTTTTTACTGGTCTCGTCCGCCTGTTTAATACCTTCTATACTTTTTCTATCGCTAAAATAAGGACGTGTCTTAATATACGACCTGCACACCGAATTCTTATCGTGACGATTCCTAACTGTAAATTTTCCAGCTATTCGCCTTAAATATTTTCAACGTGAACTTTATCGATCCGCTCGTTTTAAAAAGTCTTGTGCACTACTTTTCATAAGCCTCAAATTTTTTACTTCCAAATTTCCCTAACATCCATGTTTCGTTCCCGTAAAGCGTTACGGTCTGTAAAAATATTTTTGAAAATTTATTTATAATTAATAAATTTCTGTTTGATAGTTCAATTTTTTTCTCATTTTATGAAAATTCTTCTTCCTCGAACTAACTTGCTTTAAATATCTTCCATTCTTTTTAAATTTACCGTCCGAATAACAAAGTTATCGGACCTGTAATAAAATGTTAACCAGTCTTAATATTTAATTAAGAGTTTTTTACTACTCTGTCAGATTCGGTAACCTTTTTTTTATTCTTATTACTCTCAGGTTGAATTTTTCAGATATCAGGGAATCCATGTCGTTCAGAATTAATCTGTGTTTTTTCCGTACATTTTATAGAATCTTCTTATTAATGTTACAGCGCTTGTAAATCGAATATAACAAAAGATGCATCAGTTGTGATTTTCAGAGCTTTTAAAAAAATTATATTAAAATTTTTCTAGTTGTTTAAATGAGTTAATAATTAAAAAAAAAAAGAAGCAGATTACGGTTTGATACGTAATAAACAGGTGAGTTCTTTCATTAGCCAAGTTTCAAGCATTTAGTTTAGCACAAGGAAAGAGAGGGTTAAAAATAATAATGTCTCCATAAATTATTCAACATTAAATAAATGTGTGCTTTTCCGTGCTAGTTTATTACAAGTAAAAAGGTAATATGTAATTTATATTATTATTCATACGTTACAGAGTTGTTATTTATACAATTGATAGCGATAAAATAGGATTTCTAAGTAGTAGTGAAGTAGTGAATTATATGTCTGTTCTCAACCATTGTTTCAATTAACCGACAGGAATATGTTGTTATAGATTAATAAAAAGTTATATTTTGTTATATTATAACGCATGCGTTAGTTAAGTAATCTTTTTAAATGAACCGCTACTTAAAAAAGAGTCGAATGAAAGATGAAGCATAGATATTTAAAAAAAAGAGGAGTAAATTCCAAGAATCTATAATTATCGGTCGTGCGTAATTCCAATTGCTAACAATTAATTTATATTTGAATGTAATTTTTCATCAAAAACAAAGAAAACAAAATCTAGCTGACCTTTTATAACGCTTCAGGAAATATTAATAAATTTGTCTGTCGTTACCATGTCAAACATGTTTTTCTTTTTTCACAGTATATTGTAAATATGTTTAGCGTTTCCTCTTTCGTTTCTCGCTCCGATAAAAAATGTAAATTTAGCTCCATGAAATGTAGAAAGATAAAGCTTTTTTTTAAGCAGATCGTCGGGTAAATTAAATAAATTTCTTAACGTTGACAGAAGAAGAATTTTCATAAGTCACCAGGTGGAAATTTAGAAAATATCCATAGTGAAATCTCTTCTAGTTTATTATATTTCGATCAAAGAAATTAAAGAATCACGAATCAAAAGTAGGAATTATTTTCAAATCGGTATCTTTAATTAATTATTCGCGGTTAATTTAGTTTTTCCTTTTTCGTTTTTCCTTATATTTGCTTAATTTTAATATCTAATCGTGCGACTGAAAATATAAAAATTACTTTATTTTTTAATTTAATTAATTGAGGCTTCGTGTTATTTTGCAACCATAATGTGCGAAATATAAATTTGGTGCTAAGATTAATGTGTTACCGCCACAAAAAAAATTACAAAACCGTCCGTAATTTTAATTCATATTTAAGTAAATAATTCAGCTCGTCATACCATTCTGTAGTTTTGATTTCATTATTTTACAGTGAACAGTGATGTTATGATGATTCCAAATATACTACAATTAAAGTAAAATATCGGTAAAATTCTGAATCCAGTTTTTTTTACCCAATAACGTCTTGTTAATTTGAAAAGTTATTTAATATATTTACTATTTTGAAGTATGATAAAATACGATTAGGCAAACGATTAGGTAAATTTATAAGTGTTTTCTTCATAGCATTTCGTTACAATTTCATTCAGTTTTCCTAACTTCTGTAAGTTTTCGTAAGTTTTATGATGAAATTATGTTTTCTTACACGAGATATTTACGGTGACTAAATTATAATCATTCTTAAAATTACAAAACGTGTTATTTAAAATAAATATCCGTCAATTAGGTTAAAGAAAAGTCGTCCGGTTCTTGACTGACGGTTTAACGTTAAAATCTTTGCAACAGATTACTAACGGGAACTTATCTTAAGGAATTGGTCCTATAGAGCTGTAATACCTATTGAAGAACGGGAAGTTCTCGAGACATAAGTCGGAACCAGATTTTCCTCCGATTTAGGTCAACACCAGATGTTATAAGAATAAGTAGGCGACAAAGCTTAGGAAATAAGACTGTTTAATTTTTTCTTTTAATAAATTCAGGCGCAACAAGAAATTTAATAAATTATGTCGATAAAAGTTATTGAGGATTGTTTTATCTTGTTATTATATTACGGGGTTTGAGTATACAGAAAGGAAATTTTATGAAGATAAAATAGGGGACTCTTTAACCGTGGAAAAGTTGAATTCCAGAACTTAAAAACCTTTTACAAAAAAACTAGCTAATAACTTATACCATTTCTTTTTATAACCGACTTCAAAAAAAAGGAGATACTCAATTTTTCTTGTGCTATTTTTTTACTAAATGTGCTTTAATTTTTACTAAATACACCGAATCTGATGATTCTTTTATACTTTGTAGAACGAGTTTCTTTGGTGTACACGTAGCCGTTTTCTCCGATATGTACATTGACGATTTGAAAATTTATTGACATCATCCGGGAGGGTGGGTCGCTTAGTATCGGACTGTTATAAACTAATAATATATAACCCGATGTTATTTAAGATACCTTAAATATCAGAATAACCTGAAAAGAAATCAGGAAAATTTAATGTAAAACGTTAACACATATTTTTATCATTCCACATACCCTTGACTCAACACTCGCTACTAGTTTCATGACGTTGTTTCTCTTCATTTCTTTTCTTATTTTATATGAAGGCTCAAAATTCTCAGTTTCGCGTTTCCTGCGAACAGTTTTTAATAAGCAAAGCGTATTAAATATACAAAAAAAAACAATAAATTACATAAAAATACATTAAAAAATAAATAAAGAATAAAAACGCACTAAAAAGTAAAAAAATATGCTTTTTAAATGTTTAAAATTTTGACTAATCGATGTCGACATGAAATTAAGTGTAAACTGTAATTAATTATTATTATTTTTTTTAATTTCTCGTCGAAATCATAGTCAAATTTTAAAAAGAAAATTAAAAGAAGATTTTACTTAATAGTACCTTTTTTGTTTTCTTTTACAGATGTAAAAGGATTTAAAAATCCCACTCACCAGTTCCCATTTTTTTTAACATAGTTTATAGTAAGAATATTAAATAGATTTTTACGAAGCCGTTTGGAAAGAAGCCGGAAGGACAGTTTTAAGAAGCATCGATTAGCGTACTTATGGATTACATATGCGTATGTATAAATAAAAATTAAATAATAAATAAATAAGTAGAAAGAAATACTATTTTAAATAAATTCTTCGTGAAAGATAAATCAATATATTTAAGACAAGTTAAAAAAGTAAATAAATAAAAATGATATAAGATAACTAAATAAGAAAAAATGACGTAGTTATTTCATTAATTTATAACAACGTTATTTTTCCGTTTCTGGAAAAAGTCCATCTGTGATCGGCGCCTAACAATACTATACAATGTGCAGTGGTCTACCTAACTGTTAAATAAAGTTAGTCCACTTCGTCTCTGTTTCGTATGTGTATACGAGCGTATTTGTTTGTATGCGTTTATGTGTGTCTGTATTTGTTACTGTTTGGTAGCTACTACTAGCAGAAGGGATGGTGTAATGTTTATTGCAGCCTAGCCCATCGTCAGCCTGTGCCTCGTTACGATCGCACACTCCCGAAGTAACTATTTCTCGTTTAGGGGAGTTTGGATTTGTGTGTCTCGGCCGGGAGCCCGGCTCACGGTTCAAGAACTTTCCCGATATCTCCACTACCCTTCCTCCATGTTTCCTCCCGGTTTTCTCCGCCGTGTACCAAACCGTTCCAACTGTGAGCGGTCAACCGCCGATTATTATTTAGAGAAACAGCTTCGCCAGTTGTTGCCTCACAAACGCGACGACCCTTCCTTGATCGTATCATTCATACACCCATACACACCACAGACAGACACATACATTATAAACAGTTATACGCAAACACATTCGCGCAAATATTATTGTACGTAAGTTCCGACTGTGAACCGAAGTCAAAATAATTTTATATGATTTTAGAATAAAGTTGCATTGTCGAAATGTGCGGGAATTATTTAATCAAAAAGAAGCTTAAATCAAACATACGCATTACAATAAACACATATATAAATATAAAAAAAAAAAAAAAAAAACAGAAGCATTCCTATGCTACTTTATCTTATCTAACTTTACGTCGAACTTATATTCCAATTTATCTTAACATTATGTTAGAAAAATACAAAAGACTAAACCTAGAACACAATTACATACGTAATTTAATTACATTTATAAGAATTTTTTAAATTATTTTTAGGATCAGTAACTTTAAAATAATTTATTTAAAAAAGTATTCAAATTATAAAAGATTTTGTAAAAAATATACTGTTGCTTGAAAGAAAGTGTTCCCAGTAAAACAGTTCGAATTACTTTTTAAAAGTGTTTATAATTATCAGAGTGAATAATAGACCTTCATATAAATCATCAAAAAATATGACCTAATGCATGTGTAAGTGATGGAAATTAATATTAACTATTTAGAAAAAAACAGGTTGTTTTTAATAAAAACGCGAAAAAATTCTTTGTTTAGATTTTGATAGAAGATGATGCCTTTCATATTATAAAAAAACAAAAATATAAATGACTGGGACTTATACAAAATAATAATATTGATACTAAATACTTGTACATAATGGAAATAGTCGTAGTATAATTTATTACAAAAAGAAAATTTCCCAACAAGTGCATGGGACTTAATTTTACTAAAAAAACCTTCATGAAATATTTACAATTAGAAAAGAAAAAAGAACACTTGCCGAAACTAGACAGTGGTTCATGAAGATTTTAGATACCGCTAATCAGATAGAAGCATGTAGATGATTTGAGAATCGACTAGTCACCGTTCATGTGATAGTTCAAATTGTACCCAAGAAAATACCAGAGAGAAATAAATCACATATTTTATGTATATATATATATATATATATATATATATATATACATGTGTGTGTGTAGAATATATGGTGTAAATAAATAGTCTCTTCTAATAAATGCGAAAGTTTTTCTGTTTGTTTGCGACAGCATCACGCGTGTACCACCAACCTATCGATTGCATTCAAATTTTAAGTATATATTCGTGTTTTCCCAAGGAAGGTTTTCAGCTATAGATTGAGGTCTTAGCCCCTTGGGGGTGAAGTTGTGAATTAAATATATTTATTAACGAAACAAAAATTAATCCTTTTACTCCATTATATTTCTGTTATTACGGCAACAAAAATATTATAAAGTAAAACGATTAATTTTTTTCTGTAATGATTATCTGTAATTAATATTCTGTATTTAATATTCTCACAACCACGAGGACCAACTATTCGGGGGTTCAAACGGACCCTGGCTAGGTAGACCCTGACCGACTAGTATATATATGAATCATTTAATTCAAAAGTGGAGCAAGTAATATGAATTCTATTTTGAAATATACAAGGTTTAATAAAGGTCTTCACAATCTTTGGTTCAAAATTAAATTACTTTAGCCAGTACGCATAGCTACTACGCTGAGATAATTTAAAATTTCTACCATTAGATACTAAGTAAGATTAAATATGTTTTAAACTGGCGCTTGATCTGATGTGGTACAAAACACCTCATATATATACAATTTATATATAGCAAGTAAGAATATGTACATATAGATAAACAGCAATTTCACACGGAGTGCAGCAGATTTATTAGCTTACCCTAATTTAGAATAAAAGCAACAACAAAAATGGGAGAGAGTTGCATTTTGTCTTGCCTATGGAATTTTTTTTACAATCAGCGTAAGCCCTGACTGAGTTATTTAAAAACATTTTTATATAAGAATTTTCTATCTTCTTTTAGCCAAGAAGCTTACGTTTAACAAAAGAGAAATTTTTGTAAACGAAGAACTGAACAGTCTACAGTCTAATAAGTCTGTACAAAACACAAAATAATTTTTCCTTTTGGTCTCTAGTCGCTTGAACTGCTTGAATCTATTCTCCATCACTTTATTTCTACGCTATTTTTAATTTGAACATTTTTATTACACTCAGCTTCTTCCTTTATATGTATTATATATTTACTACTTGCGTTATGCATCTATACTTATGTCTCCCTCTACAGTTTAAAATTTTTATTTTTTTCTCCTTTTTACAACTAAATTAACTGAATAAGGTGTCTGAAATATATACGAGTATATAGAAGCATGCAGAAGATTTGGGAATAATAGTCATTTATATATATATATATATATAAAACTGAACGAATAATTTCAACCTGTGTTCTTATATTCCTCCTATAACAACTTTTAATGTAAACGAGTAAAAGAAGTCTTGTACCTGTGGTGCTCTCCGTGCATCACGGTAACACACTATAGAGAGTGAGGGGGGGGGGGAATAGTTTAAAGGAACAAATTAATGAAAACATCCAATTTTTACGTCAAGAAACGATGCACTATAAACAATTTCCGCCCAGTAATAAAAAAAGTTTTAACAGAAAAATTGTTTAGTTGTTTATCGATGGAACGAATATCTATAATTCATGTTACGATATAAAATAATTTTTCCCGAATCATAGCGCACATTGCCATCAATATTATTTTAAAAATTTCATCTGCTCTAACCGACGAAGTTTTTAAGCTTATCTCGGGAATTTTATATTACGATTAGCATCATCGATTGAAGTTAGATATTAATATTTAAAAATTTATTTTTATTTTCTCCATTGACTTTTAAGGGCAGAATTTGATATATTTATAAGATTAAAGTTATAACCTAGCGATATAGTTTCTCGTATTGTGTTTTGAATTAATTGTTAATTTTATGTAAATGAACTATCCAGCGCAAATTGTAATCGTTAATAGTAGGGAATAACACATTACAACCACTATTAATATTATTATAACATTATAAACAAAACGTCCATATGCGTGCGCATATACTCACACCTACAACACACACACACACACACACACACACACGCACACGCACACAGACACACACACACACCTATTGCGAATTATAGCGTTTAATATATATATTTTTTAAATATCTACATAAAAAATTGACTTCTTGTTTTAAGAAAAAATCCATTATATTTTGTTGAAAAATTATGCCTTTTTTGTCAATTTTTACTTCGACATTCAAAACAAAAAAAATCTATTGAAAAATTAAAGTAGCCACAAATTATTTTGAAATATATTTATGAAAACCTTTTTGTTTAAATCTCTTTCTACATGCGGTGGGTTATCAACATTTGCAGTGGGTTATCGAATTTTTAAAATCTTATTAAGGGCAAGAACTTTACTAGTGTTAATTAAAATCATTTCCCTAATTTATTGAAAAACAAAAATACACTTAATTTAACTTAAGGACCTAACTTAAAGAAACACAAGGTGATCGATTGCACGCTACTAAATGACTATATCAAGCATATACAAATTTTTCTTATAAAATATCAAAGTTTTTAACGTGTTACATCGTTACATATAAGATGTAATGTCAAATGTCCTCGTAGAAAATGTTTTTTGATTAGATCTAGATTTAAGGATTTAATGTCATTTTAATTTGTAATAGGTCGAAAGAGCCGATTCATTTTTTGACCGATAAATTTTTGTTTCTTAATAAACGATCACACGCTACTAATATATCCTGAATTGGCGTTCATATCACATTAAGCGATCGAAGAAATAAAGACTTAATTTATTATGCGATACAAGAAAATATGAATTAAACAAAAAGCAACCCAAAAATTCGATTGTAACTTTTTGATGTTTTGATCGTAGGTCTCCCCATTTAGTATACTTAGATCGGTTAGTTGATTCGGTCAAATTTCAATAAACCGATTTTTTATTATATTTTTGACTTACATATACAAGATATTTTTAATGAATGTCGGATTAAAAAACGATGAACTTGTTTTTATAAAATTTTTCATTCAACTTTGGATTTAAAGAGAGTAAATACAACCTATTCCTTGTTATACATTTGTCGAAGATAAACAGATTAATTCATGAACAAAAAAAAATTATAATGAATTATCTAAAATTTTAAACCAGAAAATTTACTTTAGTCAGTTCTTTAAAATATTTTGATGAATATGAAATTTAGAAATTTGTTTATAGTCGTTAGCGTTAAAGCGTATTACGGCACATGAATTGCACATTTAATATAATAATATAATTAATTAATTACCGCATTAATATTATAATAGTAATTATGTTATTATTTTAATTAATGCATTTTATTTATTAAAAGTATATTCTGTTATCTTTTTAAAGGAAAGGATATTAAAAATTTCACCGATAATTCTTTCCTTTCACTTTTCTTCCAAAATATAATATGAATCAATTCATTCTTGTACGAGCAGGAATTACATTTCTGTTATGTTTACAAGGTATAGGTAAGAAGGTATTACCGTCTTACTAGACAAAAACTTAAGTATTCAGTGGAATATACAGACTATCAACAGGTAATTTTCTCTTAAGATTTTCCAGACTGCAAAATTCTGTTGTAAGCGATTTAGTTTAACTGAAAAAGTTGTAATTCAAGGAGATAAAATTATTGAGTACGATTAATTTCCAGAATTTAGGTCTTCATACGCGCAGAAAAGAATAATAGAAACCCTCTGTATATGATAAAGAGTCTAAAGAAAATGTTTGAAATACGAAAATCTTCCGAGGAACGGACGGCAGTTTTATTAACAAGGAATTATTTATTTATTTTTTCCGGCGTAAAAAAATATCTGAACAAACGGCTGTAAAAGCAAAAATAACAAAATATTCCCTTAATTAAATAATTTATATAAACTTTTGTTTTTAAAGTTCGTTATTATAAACGGTGCAGATAATAGAACAGCTACGCGTTTTCTTTTGTGTTAGTTCTGTCAACATATATACTAAAATTAAGAATACATTACATAATTTTAAATTATGAATAAAAACGAGCTTTTCCAATAGAAAATTGAATAAGATACCGTATGTAATAATATTGTAAAATTAAAAATATCAATCTTTTCTTTTGAATTTGCATGAAGTAGTCGCTCTCGGATTTCTAGATTACTGGTTGTTAAAATTTTTTAGATCGACCAGTTCGGCTATAATTTCTGTTTGACGATTAAGAAGCTTAAAAAATAGCACACACACACCGTATAAACGACGACATCAGACTATAAGTAGCAATGTAAATCGTGCGAGTGACTGAAGAGGGGTTGATTACAGCGGAACTGTGGTTTGTTAAAAAAGACACATTTCTTTTATTTTTTTAACGAGACCCGATGTCATAAACGTTTCACTCGGTTGAATTCAACCGATCTTTTTGTTTACGTCGCCTATGGAGCATACGATATGCGACCGAACCATAAAAGCACGGATATGTTCATCTTTGTTTTAAGCGTCAACAGTGTAAAATATAATGTATTACTGAATATATGTAACTCTATACGTGTTCATGCTTCTGTAACGCGTGACGGATACCGGATCCGAGTCGGTCGAATCGTCACGGACCGGTCTGACGTGTGTTCAATTACAATGTTGATTATCTATTTTAACTGACTAAGTAGGGTGTTATTGTGAACTTACATGCATTATTTATAATTTAAATATTCCTTTATAAAAATAACCGTTTTAAGGGATTATAAATTTGTAAATTTATATATATATATATATATATATATATATATATAGGGTTTAATGCTAAACTACAGTTTCGAAGTTTTTATCTCTTGCGGATAAAATGATTTTATGGCAAAAAGAAATAATTTTGTATATTATTAATATATTTAGCAGGATCTTAAAACCGGACTGCATTGTTTTAATACATTGAATTTTATCAGGACTACCGCCAGTAGGTAAAAGAGTACCTTACAAACTTGGAAACCTCAGAAACGGAAACAGTTTTCTTATTGAAAACGATTTATTAAAAAATATAAAATGAAAAAAAATAGCTTGGATTCTGACCTGCATAAGTAGACTCAACAGAGAGTCCGTGCATGATTATGATTATGCGTGTAAATGTTTGTATGGGCTTGAATAATAATTTTCTTACCGTTTATCTACAATTTTTATTTTCAGTGGTGTGTTTTAGTAGTTTAACTACACGAATAAATAAAATCTCAGTAATTTTTTATTAAGTAAAAATGCGTATGAAACGTTTATTTTCTTTAACGTATAAACTAATAAAATACAATGATTTTGGTAAACTATTAATCGCTTTTAGTAATACAATAATTTAAAAATAATGGCTACGTTGTACGAAGTTTTCGTTCACCTACTACATAAAACTACCACGGGATTTCGATCTATTTGAAATAAATCAGTAACTATTACTAATAATAGTATAGTAATATTGGTAATAGTAACTAATAATAAGACTAAAACAATTTATATTTTGTCCGCAATGATTTCATATTACATAACGCGTTTCAGACATTCGATATTCGAGATACATAATTCTAGAACCTTAATTTCTGCCAGTTATATTTTACGCAGATACAAAGAGAAATAATACTTTCAAGTATAAACATTTTAGGCAAAAATGTAGTACTTTTCGGAATAAATTATATTACATTCGGACGCACTGTTCTTGGGAAATTCAATTTAGAACGACGGCCAACCTTTCCGGTTTTTGGGCGGGTCGAAAAGAATCGCTTTATAATATCGGGTAAATTTAAATACATCTTAAGAGAAAATAACTAGTTTAAAAAAAAAACTGAATAGTTTGAACAATCTCCGGGTACTCTACAAGATCGACTTGTATGATTGTAAGTCTATAATTTATGAAGCGATTATTGAAATCTGATTTTAATTTATTTATTTACTTTTTATGAATCCTGGTACAGGTTAGATACTAAATCGATATGGAGTCAGCTCAACCGATTTTTAAATTGGTAGTCGTTAAAATATACCGCCTTATGCTGAAAAAACTTATTTTTTTTTCAATATCTTTTTTTATTTACTTTTAGCTCGAATTTTATTTTCTTTTAGCACAGAATGTATTCATATATTTAATGTACGGTGTTATAATAAATAAATTAAAAAGTTATAAATACCATACGAACAATCTTTTGAGAAATTCAGCTTTGATATCTGTTACAAACCGGTGGACATTGCAATCGTTCAAAAATATTTCTTTAGTATTCACCTTTGCGGTAGTTTTTATTTCATATTTAATTCTGTAAATATGAACATTTTTGGATAAAAAAAAAGTATGAGTTTCAGAGAGATTTAAAGGTCAAAAAGTAAGAGTTTAATTGCGATCTTTCAACTAAAAATAACATTCGTTGAACGCACATTCGGCTTGAAATGACCGGTTGTCTGTGTAAATGGAAGTGTACGGGACGAACGAGGGTGTCTGAAGAAAATAATGAACGTACCAGGGAATCTTTCATGTTCTAAAACAAGTTCTAAAAAACCTGTAGGAAAGTCGGCCGCGAACTAGCAATGTCGATGATGACGGGGTGGAATGTTTTAAGGAAGCATGTGCGTCCATACCGTTTACAGCTGTTACAGGTTTTGAAACCTACCGACTATCCTGTGCGAGCCGACTTCGCGATCGAAATTTTATATTAAGACGCCTTTCTTGATCGTATTATGTTTAGCGATGAGTCAACATTTCATCTTACTGGAAAACTTAACACTCATAATGTGTCGTCATAGTCTGGGTGTTACAAATCTCCATTAATTCTTACAATGCGAAAGGGCTATCTAAAATTAAACGGCAATTGTACAGAGCGTTCTTTTTCGCTGAAGCGAGCGTAATAGGAGATGCTTGTTTGGAAATGGTGCTTGGACGTCTCTTTCCTCGACTACAAGATGGACCAGAAAATTTTATTCGGCGATAAATCTGTATGAGTTCGGTTTAACGAAGTTTTTCCCGATCGCTGAATCGGTTGGCATGAACCCGATGACAGAACCTGTTTGCGGTAGCCTCTAAGATCAGGACCCCGTATGGTTTTTTCCTTTGTAGTTTTATAAAGAAGTGTATGTGCCGACACTATCTACTGATCAACCGGATTTGAGACACAGGGTTGAAGCAGCTGTCTCTTCCATCATTCCAGAAATCCCGGTTAAAGTATGAAACGATCACTCCTAGAGGTTGGATGTATGCAGCGTAACGAAAGGTGCTTGTATTGAACACTTGCAGGGAAAACTGTAAGAATAACTATTTAATTTTATTTGCGATTCATTGCTGTAAGTCAAAGATAAGCGATATTAGGTAGCGTTAAAACTCCGATGTTATTTTATGTATACCCTTAACACGTACTGACTCATTACGCAGTACAAACTATTACAGATTACGTATACCATAAATATCGTGTAAGTCAAAATAGTATAAATTAAAAACCGTTAAAAAAAAATCACGTGAAATCTTGAAAATGCAATACTTTTAATAAGTCGATCGCTCTGTGTGATAATACGTAAATGAAACTCATTCATTAATTATTGAACGTATAATCGGATAACGCTCACAAAATTATATGTATAAAACACAATCCTACTGACTTTGTCGACAGAATAAATAAGGCGATTTTAGAATAACAAGAATTAAATAGAAGTAACCGCCTCCTAGTATCATGAAATTTACGAGAAGAGATCGGTAATCGTTTTCAAAATGCTTTCAAGAAATATACAGAAAAACATGATTAAGAGGAAAGAATGAAGTCAAGAAGGAAGAAAAAATAAAGGAGAAATTTCACTCGTTTTTTTATTTATTTTAATGCATGTTTCATGCTATAAAAGGTAAAGTAGGGATTTTTCAGTGAAAAAAAAAATTAATGACAAAAGGGAGGCCTCGGGTGACGGGAAAAATCCTAATGTCAAAATGCACAATTTACATGGCCTATAATGTTGCTTCCCGTCCGTGCCGCTTTTTATATTAGTGTTATTATTCTCCCATTAAAAATGTTTAGCCAAGCGTCAAGTCGACCCCCGACCCCACCTATTTCCATCTTAAGCACAAGCGCAATATTTGATGTCCTCACCCATTTCAATTCCCTTTTTATTTTTCATGTTTTATTAATAATTTTCATTTTCATTTTTTAGTATTTTGATAATATGTTGCCGTCAACACAATAGACGTTGGTAATGCGTTCGTCTCGACTCTCTTTCCCATCTTGCAGATACTGAAACTGTAATTAATTTTAAATTGCGCCCCGGTATTAATAATAACTCTTGAAAGAAAAGTTAGGTATTGATAATAACAGAATAAAATAAAAACGGTTAAACATCATTACGATAAAAAAGATGTAAGATCGGAAGTCTTGGATAAAAGCTTACTTATATATCTTTAAAACAAGAACGCATCTGGAAAAAAATTTTATAAGAATTCAACCACCCAAAATCCACAATATTTAATATTTAATTTCAATTCTCAGAGGTTACGACGTGGAATTATATGTTCTACAAAACCTCTAAAAATTATAATATTTACATCGATAACAAAAATTTAATTTTGGTGAAAAATGAATGAAACTACTTTTATTTTACATATACATTAAGTAGTTAAGGACAAAAAATGCGATCGATATGTTATTGAAAGATATTAAGTAACGGTAAATATTACTTATACTGAATGTATACAGAAATTCATCCGATATTTTGGTTTCTCACACCTGTATGAAGAAGTCGTTTCATTAAATACAAGTCCAAAAAGCTAGTTTTCCGTTTGCTTCTATTTATTAATTAAAAATTTTAATATTCAAATATCTGTATATATTAATTAAAAGTTGGAAACGACTAGGATTGTCGTTTCCTAGGATTCAAATAAACATAAAAATTATATGTTTTTAAATTTCAAAATCTCTCGGAATTTTATTGATTTTGTAAAATTATACTTTATAAGCATTTATTACTCTTGCATTTTAAGCATTTTGTTATAAACCGAGTTATGCAGAAATCTTTAGAGGGAGTCAACAGTCGAATTTAAAAACGAGAGTACAGATTAGTAAGAAAGAGTAATTGAGGCCAGATTTCTTCCCCCTGATTATTGTCCTTGAGTTATTTCCTTGATATCTTATTTTTAAAAAAATGACTAAGATGAGCCAGTAGTTTTTAACTAGTGACGGGTATACATATAGTTTTTGTATTTTCATATGAAGAATTAAAGAAAGAGAAATCGAAAGAGATAGAACGATAGTAGTGCGAGGGAGGGAAGGAATGAGAAAGTTTTATATTAATGTGTTGTACAACAAAGCGGTTGAATAAAGAAGTACAAAATAGTTCTATACGTATTATAAAAATTCAGGTGATCGGCAGTCAGACAGATAAAACGTTTGGATTTTTATTTTTATTTGGACGTTCTTTTTTTCTTTCGTTTTCCGAAAATAAAAATCTCATAATCTTGATTTATTCAATACAAACAAAACGAAAAGCGTATACGAACGATAACTATATGTAATTGGATGTAATATATATAAAGATTAATGAAAATAATTGATTGACAGGGGGGGACAGGTGTAATTACTTCAGCCGCTCAATTCTGATAGAGGTGGGCGGACGTTCAAATGATTGCTCTTCCAGTTTCTTTTATTCGACTTGTCTACCCTTTCCATCCTCTGCTGTTGTTTAGTTATACTGCAGCTATACTCATTTGCGTGAAGGTGAATGGGTTATATGTTTTGATTAGCCTCAGGAAACTTCCCACCCAGTATATATTCTGATGTAAAAAAAAGAAAAGAAAAAAAAACAGCAACCCAATAATAATTATGCCTTGAGGTAGATAACCCCCACGTCCGGAACATAACATCTACGATCAATGTCCAGGGCGGAAACAGCTGTACATATGTACTATTCATAATGCTGGCTAACGGGGCTCCGAGTGTTTTTCTTCGGAGATGGAATTTTCTTCGGCCTTATTCCATCTACAGACCGTAATACAAGGACTGGATTTACGGCCACCTGCAGATATGAAAAACTCTAATGATTAAGGAAATGGATTCACACCATCTTTAGAGCTGGTAATGTGGCGGCCCGGGTCGAAATGATTGCAGGTGTAAAGGAGGCAGTTCCACTGACCATATGATCCCCGCGATGGAAAGAATGTAGTTAAGGTGCCCGTGTATGTCGGTGCATGGGAACCCTGAAAAATTCGGTGTGTAGGGGCCTGAAGTCAATGTGGAGATTGCGCATCCGCTCTCTGACAGGACAGAAGCCGATTCCACCGGGGTACCGGACCAAACTTTCAGGGTTGATAGCCCTGAAAGTGATAGCCACTTTCAGGGCTAGTGGGGGAGTGGATCCCGGCGGCTAACCTTACTATAGAAGGGATCCAAATATCATGCAGATTAAACAAAAAACGTGACAGAGGATTCACGTAAACACTCTGGAGAACGGACTAAAGGCTCAGCTTCTGGCCGAACAGAGGCCGCAGATATTGGTATATGATATGTCAAGGGTGACAAGGGTAGAGGAGCCCGAAATTCTCAGGGCCGGGCACGGTCAAAATCCTATCTTCGGCCGCTGGGAAAGAAGGAAACCCCAGAGAGTCACTGGGTTTTAGAGACCTTGCCTTACATCCGGCAGGTGGACGTCTGTTTTTCGGGTGGACCTCATGTAGGGTTGTCAACCATATAGAAGTCGCCCGAAGCTTCAAGTATCAGGGCTTTGGTCCCACCTCTCTCCGCTGCAGAGCGCAGTCAGAGATGTTTTGTCATTGTGTTGCTCCAAGGCATAGGGGAGCCAATTGTCTTGCCAAGTCTGCGCCTACCACGTGCGCCGCCAGTACCCTGATGAAAGGCAGCGATGCAGGAAACCGGGTTGCGGGTAAGCAGTGTATGGCGTAAGAGATTGCTCGGGTGAGTTGTAAAGAATAAGGCGAGAGTTTTAAAAATACGGACCTAGAGGACCCGAGGTTCTCTTTGTCCAGGAGTCGTACGCGGTCGGGGATAGGGTGGTCGGTTTCCACTGAATGGATGTTATTCATTCTCGTGGGGGACGGCCTCTCTCCGCGATGTCAGATGGCGATAGACGACTCCCGTTAAAGCCCATCAGGGCAAGCAAAGGGGGGGTTGGTGTGGCCACCGGAACGACACTAGGTGGGTGTCTTCCCTACAGGGTTGGGATGTTAGGTAAGCTCTAGCAGCTATGTTAGGATGCTGATGCTAAACTGTTCGAGGTTCAGTAGCCGTTTGTAGAGCAGACATTAATTCTTATGCTTTAGGGGGACCGAATGTCGTTGTGACGGGACAAATGGCAAGCAACCCGAAAAAAACGTCTGCAAGAAACACATTTATGCGAAAATGAAACTTTCTAATTAAGTAATTACAATACATTTCGGCGAGATCAACCGACAAATATAAGAGATCGAGGTGGAGTATTCATATTAAAATCGAATAGAACTATTACCGAAGTGGTTGAAATAAACACAATCGGCAAGCGGCCACAATCGGATTGAAGCGCCCGCTTCAGATCACTATCTGTAGGATATACTTGCCGAATTTTTATTGAAAACAAGATGACGTAGCAAGATTAATTACTCAGCTTCCTTCACCCATGCTACTAGTGGGTGACTTCAATGTACATAATTCTGTTTGGGTGTCGGATCTAGTAGAGCCCCATGGAAGAGAATTGGTAAATTTCCTACTGAATTTTGATTTCATTAACTTAAATGATGGTTCACGAACTTTTTTCAATGCCAGAGATGGATCAAAATACTTTATAGATCTAGCACTTATAAATAGATTGATAGCACCCAGGTACACCTTTCATATTTTAGAGGATCTAATTGAAGGGATCATTTTCCGGTGCAACTAGTAAGCGACGTTACAAGAAAAGTATATCCCATCTCCAAAAGGTGGGTGTTTGATAAGGCAGATTGGACGAGCTTCAAAGCTAGGACGATACTCCCTGAAACAACTGGCATCGAAGCCGATGTCGATGCTATCACTAATGCCATACTTGATTCGGCATCAAGATATATTTCCAAAACATCAGGGAAACTTAAGAAGCGACCCGTTCCGTGGTGGAACGATGAAATAAATAAAGCTATAAGAAAAAAGAAAGCAGCATATAATGGTTTAAATAAATGTCCAACATTAGAAAAACTAATTGCCTTTAAAAAAATACAGAGCGTTTGCAAAAAGACTTACGATAGATTCTAAAAAGCGATTCTGGCAGCAGTACGTATCATACATTAATAGAAATACGACTGTGTCAGACGTTTGGAATAAAGTGAGAGCTATTTGTTGGTGTACAAACTCTATTCCCATAACTTGCCTTCAATATGAAGATGAGGTTAGAGATACTCCAAACAAAATTGCAGAATTACTAGCCAATTGTTTCGAAGAAGCAAGCAAAATGGCTAACTACGACGAATATTTCAGAAAACCAAAAACAGAACTTGAGGGTCTGCTAAATTTCACAGCTGAAATGAGTTATTCATATAATGTACCATTCAAAATAGAAGAACTTGTGAAAGCGTTGGAGAAAGCGGGCAACACAACTGCTACTCCGGATGAAATTCATTACGTCATGATCAGGTAGCTGAATACTACTTCAAAACGTAGATTGTTAGAACTATATAATCAGATATGGCTGGATGGAACGCACATGCAGCAGTAGAAAAACGCACTTATTGTTCCAGGTCTAAACATAGATATAAATCTAACGGATGAGAGTAGTTACCGTCCTATTTCTTTAACGTGCGCTATGGGAAATACTTTTGAAAAAATGATAAATAATAGTGTCGATTGGATTTTAGAAAAAGAAAATCTTTTATCCTCGTATCAAGCTTGTTTTCGACAATACCATTCAACTACTGATCAAATGATCAACTTAGAGAACATCATATATAACAGCTTCATCACAAGAAAACATTTTGTTGGAGTCTTCTTTGATACACAGAAGGCATTCAATATGACCTGGCGACATGGAATAATGCTTCAAATATATTAATAGAGCATTCGCAGCAATCTGCCAGTTTTACTCAGCAACTATATGAACGACCATACTTTCCAAGTACCCGTTAACAATGAATATTTATCAGGAAAAAAAATTGGAAAATGGCATACAACAAGGCTCGCCGTTGAGCGGTACCTTGTTCACGATCGCCTACAATAAACGAATATTAGTCATTCTAGCAGAAATCAGCAAAAGTAATTGTGTATGCCTGTAACACTACAGCTATGGTGAAGTGCAAGTTGCAACGAGCGATAAACGTCCTGAATGAAGCTGCGAGGAATAGTGGTTTCAAATTTTAACCGGAGAAACGTGTTGTGTACACTTCTGTAGGAAGAGAGTTCCTCACCGAAGTCCTGTTTTGACCATCGATGACCATCGTATAATATAAAAGAACAATGTACGATTTTTAGGTCTATTACTAGATAAATCTCTTACATGGGGATTATATATACAGCACTTGAGTGTTAGATGCAAAAAAAAACCCTAAACATTATTAAATGTTTATCCAACATCAATTGGTGTTCAGATAATGAGATACTACCGAGGCTGTATAAAGGAATGGTTGAATCGAAACTCGACTAAGCATGTATTGTTTATTCATCCGCTGGAATGTCCACCTATTCCCGACCAAATGGAATAAGGTGTCACCAATTGACAAAAAGTATGAAATTGATTTACGAGAGACATAACCAATTTCTGCAAGAGAAATACCGCCATGGCTTTTAACAGCGGTAAACACAAGATTGGATCTCTCTCGTGTTAAAATAAAAGATGAGCTTGCAGTAAGTGTACTTACTGCAATCCGGAACTAGAATATTAAGGACGTCCTTATGCAAACATCCTGTCCATTTTGTACGTTTTAAATGGACAAGGACAGCGATGTATATTAGTGGGAAATTCAGGGCATGCTGGTATTACATGGAATGAAAGTGTAGACGAAGCTTCCAGAAAGGTGACAGTCTGTGATAACCTGGATATAATTCCTGTACGAGTGGCAGATGTTAAAAATTATCTAACACATACAATAAGATACCGGTGGAGTTATGATTGGACGAAAGATTAAATCCCAGACTAAACTCAGGTAAAACTTCTCCATATGAATGGAAGACAGATGTGAAGCTGACTAGCAGAAAACAAGTGGCGGTGACCAGACTCATAATCGGTCATACGCGAATAACAAATATTCGTGTTCATATTTCATATTTCGTACTCGCATATTCATATTTGTAAACCGGCGAAGAAAGACCAATGTGCGATGTTTGTAATAAAGCACTGACAGTCAAGCATCTAATGGAAAAGTGTCCATACATAAGGACCTCAGAAAGAGGTTCTGTCTAAGAAATAGTATTGCTGCTGATTTGGGAATGCAAATGAAGAAAACATATTTGCGTATCTGCATGCCAGTGGACTATTAACAAGTCTATAAGAAAATTCAAGTTATTAGTTGTACAAAAGAAATCTGATTTTTTGTAGATCAGAAATCTCTAAGCACAGTAATTTATTTCTACGTATAAAAAAATGGAAGTCTTGAAGCGTGCAGGAATAGAGCCGGTAGGTAGCTCCCTCTTGCCTAGGGCGTCCGGGTTCCCCTGCATGCAAGAGTGGGGTAGTTAAGGTGTTACCGATGATGGGAAGGGAGACTTTCGAGGCCAGAGGGCGCGGGGCAAAAAATATGCGCAAGGCATCACTGAAACCAGGTAGGCAACGACCGGGAAGGACAGCCTTCCCGCCGAGGGGTTCTTTGGCCGTCCTCTACGGGATTTGAAGATTGGTTTGCTTGGCATTTCTCTTACCATCACTCCATTTGGTCGCCCAAAAGCATAAGACCGAATGTCTGTGCCACAAACGGCTACTGAGCCTCGAAACAGTTTGGCAACTAGTGTCCTAATAGCTCCTAGAGCTTTCCTAACAGCATGAGCGGACTAAGCGCGGTGTCATACATCACCGGCTTACGTGTCCCAACCGCTCACTTTTCATAATAACTAAAATGTTGTGCCGTACGAGTACAAAAATAGAAGAATTCAAACTGTTACCGACTTCCAATCGGAAAAATTGCTATAAACTGAATTATACCAAACATCGGTTTTACATGATGTAACCTTGATGTGACAAGATACACCTTAAACCTTGTATACCTGTGTACCTCTTACACATGCTTGTCTATGAAAAAATGGCCTACCGTTAAACCTTAATACATCTTAAACCTTATATACCTGTATACCTCTTACACATACTTGTCTATGAAAAAAACGCCCCACCGTTATTTCAACAAGACTTTACTTCATTAAAAAATAATCGATGCACGGTTTACTAATTCAGTAAATCGTACTTTTTGTATGCATATTAGTGAATAAAACCTTTTATTTTTAACGAAATAGTTTACAGAAATAGTTTAGTGTAGTTTGCTACAATACGAATAGTGTAGCAAAATGTTTATTTTTTTCGAATATTTACTGTTCTTTAAATTAAAAATACAAAGTAAAAGAAGGACGAATATTTGAGGTTAATACAAATGGGGTTTTCTTGATTCTGTATTTGTGAAAGCCTGAGCAATTAACTGAAGACTGTCTGCTTTTAGCGAATCACTCCATTAAACAGATACAAGTGATTTCCTTTTGTTTAATTTTATAATTAAATGGCTTTATCTGTTGTATCGATTGTAACTTATAAATAAAAAGATTGATAAATGATAAGCGACGTGGTATGATGAACGGCTCGGTCGTATTTGATGGACGAGGTAGATGAGTTATTCAAAAGATACGGTTATTTGAACGACTGTAAATCAAAAACACCTATTCATGTGTTTTTATAACGGGTATGTACGCTTATGTGTTAGTATATATATATATATATATATATATATATGTGTATGTATGTATGTATGTATGTATTTATATATATACAAGTATATGTAAAGTGTTACAACAGTACACGACACGACTTGTTTAATTGCTGTAAATGAATATTGACCGGTACCGCTAATTGCTCAGAAGTGTTAAAAATAAGGGGGTTGGATCGGACAGTCGGGTGAGGGGGTTGAATGAAAGGGGCTGTTGGTAGGTATTCCCGTGGTTGTAAATAAACATCCTGCCTGTATTTAGGGCGAAGAGAGAGTGACAGAGCGGGAGAGAGAGTGGTTGCGACGATGGAGCAGGTGGAGGTTGCGTGGTGATGGTGCGGCAAGCAGATACTGTGGCCAGATGAAAACCAAACAAACGAAAACAAGAGTAGAGAGAGAGGGAAGGTTGTGCACGGAGAGAGTTTGTGAATTGATACGTGTGATAAAAGCATCTCTTTTGCGGTGTAAATTGGCACGATTGACGAGCGGGCACCTGTATACCGTGCCAATCAGTGAACCGCCAACATTACTGAGTAAAGTCAACCCCTCTCGTCTATCGCTTGCCTCCTGCAACCCCTATAAACCCCTACTTCAACCCTTTTGGTGATACTGGTAATAATGAATCTTTACAATGTTATATTACCACCCGATACAAACATATACGCTCCTGCCGCTTGTTACATAAAGCTAATTCTTTGAGTGCCGTCCGACAAAATTATATTTTATGGTACGAATGTTTAACGAATCCATCAAAATTAATACAGAAGTGACGTGAGTTTTTCGACGAAGGTTTATGCGTTAACAAATACAGCTAAATTACTTAAAAATGTCATTTAAAACTAAAAATAAAAATTTCTTAAATATATACTCAATAAAAAAAAAAAAACAAACTATATATATAGCTAATTATAAAACTAGAAGCAAATATATTTGGAATAATTTTCTTTAAGGCACCAGCACCAACGCGTGTAGAAATCACACTCAATATTGTTGTATTGAAACAAATTTTTAAATTGGGTCTTTCATTATTTATTAATGCCCAAATTTGTAATTTCATAAAAATCACGTACCATTTTTTGTTGTTTTACGTAATTGTAATTTTAAATTTGAGTATTATAAATTTCAAGGTATGTTGTTTTCAAAGATCTGTGATATTTCTTTGGTGTTGTTATTTTATCCGATTATAAATATTTTCTACAGGATTCTGCGTAGGTAACTATTTTATACAGTTTATTGAACAATAATCCCAGACTGTAAGCCCGTTTATAATCACACGCAGTATAATTTCGAAAGGGATACAGGGTAAAATTTCCCTCACCTAATTTAGGTTAGCTTAAGGTATATAATTTACTATTTTTACGGTTAATTTTGCGGTAAATCTCATTTTTTAATGAGAGAAATTAGTTATAGAAGTTCTGATTACAATCGTCAAAAACTTTTGTTTAAGGGGAAACCTCAATGATAATTTCCAGGAACGTTTTTCTACAAAGTGTGATTTGTTTTTTTTATTTATGTTATTGAACTATTTTGATAAAATACATAGTGTGCGAGTATTTTATAACATGCACAAATAATCTATAAGTTTTGATGTTTAGTGAAGGCTTGCATTAACAATGGCGAACCTAATTAACAATAACGGACACGTTTTCAGACTCTTCCAAGAGATTCATGTTGTTAATAAAAAAAAGGCTACGAATGGATAGTATTTGAAGGTATACGTTTAATTTTCTGAAAGACAACACATACATTCGACTGACAACTACTGTGTTTTCTTCACGACAAGGCTAATTCTCCTAAGTCAAACGCGAGCCAAGAGCTACTTCTCGAAAGCAGATTCGCTTTCTTCGGAAATTAAGCCGAAAATCCCACAGATTTTCGATATAAACGTGGCAGATCATTTTGAGTCAATTCTCAATTGAGAATTTTACAATTAGAGAAACAGAAGAGACATTTATCCACGATCGTTTGGTTATAAGCAACAGGACTGAAAAACATGAAATTCGACCTGTTTCGTTAAAAACTCTGTAGATACCTTTTCCAAATAGGCGTACAGCCTATTGTAATCTTTTGTAGGCGTTCAGCCCGGTGTAAACCAGGTATACCGTAATCTCGTAGGTTTTTAATAAGTAGACTCTTTGATAATCAATTTTATCTATCGAAAAATTATTCAATTATTTCTGGAGACCCATATCAAACGGTTATACGCGACTCTTATTCTTCATAGTTTGTTTCCTCGTCGACTTCTTATCGGTTCAAATCGATTGTAAACATCTTCATAAAATTAAGTAGGATTCTAGACCTGAAGAATCTTAAATAAAACTTCAAATATCTATGAACAATTACCGTCTTGCTAGATATAACTCGGTTTACGATAGTGTACGGATAAACAGAAGAATAGTGTGAATGGTTTTTTGTCAGCGGAATTTAAAGGTTGTGGGTTAGGACTTAAGCCCGACAGTTGGTATTTCTTTAAATTATACTTTTCAGAAAGTATATTCTAAATAATACAGCACAAACACCAACTTTACTATATGTACCCGGTTTTGATTCAGAAGTTATAATAAGATTAATAAAGAAGTCGGAGTTCATATCAACATAAAACTGTTTTGAATGAATTTGCAGAACAATATATGGAGAAGCCTTCCAGTATAATAATTTTATAATCCACTTATATCGGGGACAATATAACCTGCAACAAATTTAGTTTTAAAATAATTATTATTCTCAGAATTGATTTAACAAGTTTCATTTGTGATCCTTTTCCGCTATAATATAAAGCTTAATTATTTCATTCTTCACTTTTTACTCCTACATTTACCAGCAAGTAATCGTCGAATAAAACAATCACTGAAATATATTTATATATTCACAACAATACATTAAGAGCATAATCGGTACACACTGGTGCATAGCACCTACGTAGTGTAATTTGAACAAATATAATGATAAAAATAAAAAAAAAAACCTCTGCTTAGAATGTTAATTAAAAACCCAGCTGATTGATCCTGTGTAGATGATAAGAAATCTGATCTGAGAGCTTTAATAATCTTCTAAAAGAATAAGTACAAGCTTAGTTCTGATGTCGATATCTTTACGTCTTCAATAGTCACCGTTCTTTCAGGAATCAAAATTTAATGATCGTTAAATCCATCGATTTAACACTTTTAATTAAATTCATTGTCAAATTTTCACCTACAAAGACTTTAAAAAATAAATACGGAAATTTGCTGGATCGATGTTTTTGCCGTAAACCAGTATGTATACAGCAGTTGATTCTCAACCTTTTTTGTTCTCCGATACCATAATGTAAAAAAAAATATAATGAATATTTTACGACCCCCCCTAATCCTAACCCAATGAAACTTAGTTAAAACTATTTAGCTACGTTGGTAGCGTCGGGCATGAATATGCATGTATGAAGTGTACAAACATGAGCAATTTACAGGTTCCAGCTTGATGAGTACGTGTTCTTTGTAACTTGCTCCGCTTGCATTATATTCGCTGTGAGAGCGTCATGTTCGGACATGCATATCACACGTTTGAACAAGTCGCGCTCTAAGCAGTGTAAAAGAGGGTAAGGGATTGCAGAATGTCAGTTTAGTTTCGAATGCAAAGCGTGCGTCTGATGCCTTTATTTAAGTTTTTGGAAGCGTAGTTTCATCGGAAATAATAATAACTGAGGTTTCGGTTATTTAAAGTGGGTTCATACGGTGGAACTGTTTTGGTTTTTTTTCAATTAGATTCTTAAGCAAAATGGATAAATTTGTGAAAAAAAGGAGTGTACCATCTACATCAAGTGAATCGACTGGTAAAAAGATAAGATTGTACAATGATAAATATTTAAGTTATGGTTTTACCTCATTGGAGAGAAAGCCACAGTGCGTTGTTTGCTTCCAAGTCCTTTCCAATGAGGGCATGAAACCATCAAAATTAATTCGACACTTGGAAAGTAAACATCCGGATCATAAAAGAAAACCCTTGGAATTTAAAAGAAAATTACAAACTTTGAGAAATCAATTAGCTTCTTTCTATTTGTAAATCAAGCTGTACTGATAAAAGTACATTTGAAGCATCTTCTCTCGTAGCATTAAGAGAAGCAAAGATGTGCAAACTCCATACAATCGCAGAAAACCTCATATTGTCTGCTGAAATTGATCTGATCAGTGTTTTAATAGGTATGGAAGAAACAAAAAATCGAAAAAAATTCCTCTTTCTAATGCGACAGTATCAAGAAAAATCGATGAGATGGTTGCCTATGTTTGCGACTGAATAATTCAACGAGTTCAAGTGAATTTTTTAGTATCCAATTTGATGAATTAACAGATGTCGCAAATATTTCTCAGTTCTTATGTTTTGTGATATATGAATGCGATAGGAACAGCCAAACAAAGAAAATATGTTGTTTTTCAAATCAATATCTAGTCATGCAGCAGGACAATGTCTTTTTGATGTTTTTTTTATGAAACTACTACAGTTATAATATAGATTGGATAGAATGTATTGCAGTATTTAGTGATGGTGCAAAGGCGATTAACAGAATAGAATAGTGGATTCCTGAAAAAATAAAAATATCGTCTTACACCAACGGGGGAACGGACACACTGCTTCCTTCGCAGACATGCTCTTGCCATAAAAATATGCGGAAAATCTAAAAAAAATCCTTGTAAAGCTGTAAAAATAATTAATTTTATTATAAGTCAACCATTACAGAACATGCTGTTTGCTAAACTGTGCGATGAAATAGGCGAAATGAAAAAAAAATCCTCTTCTTTTCCGTAAAAACGTCAAATGATTATCACGGGGGAAAGTGTTAACCCGGTTATTGGAATTGGAGATGAATTAATAACACTTGCCTAGTATAAACAACCACCATTCTCAATGATTTTACCGAATAATGAGTATATGTTGCTGTTGGCCTACTTAGCTAATGTATTTTCGCATTTATACGACTTAAATGTGAATTTACAAGGACGTGATAAAAACATTATAATATAAACAAAATTATACACTATTAATGACGGACAAAGTTCATGCTTTCCTTAAAAAGCTTGATATCTGGATTATTCACCTTCAAAGTAAAAATTTTGATATTTCCACCACTTCCAATTATGCAGAGAAAAATTTGGATGAAGAAGACGCTATAATTCACCAAAGTTTGGATAGCGTAAAAATGCATTTGCGTTAGCCAAAAAAATTCAGTTGGTGGAGTATTTCTCGGAAAATAAAAAACGATTTCGCGAAGAGATGGGTACTGAATCCATTTAGTGAATACGTTGTTGCAGCTGCTGAGTTACCATTTGAGATTAACGACCAGCTTATCGAAATGTCTGCCGATATAACGTTACAGTTACAATTCACATCTGAAGATTTAGATATGTTTTGGCTTGCTCGTCGAAGTGAATGTGGAAATTTAGTCACAAAAGCCATGAAAATATTAATCCCTTTCGCCACGTCTTACGTCTGTGAAAAAAGTTTTTGTTTGCGGTTGCGCTAAAAACTAATTATAGAAATCGTCTTTTATCGCTTGAAAACAATTAGGTTTTTTTATAATTCTAATATAAATCCACGTATGGAAAAACTTTTAAATGAAAAACAAATGCAACCACTTCATTAATTTATTTTCTTTATATGTGTACTTATAGGTAAAATTTTAATAATAAACGATTTTTTCTCGTAAAATGATTTCATTATTGTTTACGTGTAAAGTTGTAGGTTAATTTCCGTGGGGGTCACGATCCCCAGGTTGAGAAACGCTGTAATATAGTATAAAAGTACATTGCAGGGGTGAATAGCTACTGTTATTCTTGTTAAAAGTGTGGTAATGATAAAAAAATTCAAAACGCTAATACGATGAAAAATGTTTGTTTTGCAAAAAAAGACACTAAAAGTATTTTTGAATAATTTAAATTAATAAATAAATAAAAATAACTAACTTTTTCAGCACTAAGTTGTTCTTGATGCCTCTATTCAGCACCAGAACACAGAGCCCATAGCATTAGACCGTTAGATGTTCTCATTAATGCTCGACGTTTACAAAGCTCAATCGAGATAATCGGAAGTCAATACTGTGTATTGATGTACTCAAACCAGAGCGAAAGGCGTCTTTTTATTAAGGATTAGCTATAATACAAGAAAAAGTGTTTTATTCAACTTTTTAAATTTACAATAATGAATTTGAAGACAGCAGAATCAAGTGATCCTTGAATAAATCTTTGGGATCATTCCGATCCGAAAACTAGAAAAACGAGTCGAGCTACTTCAGCTTTCTACAAGATGCGTTACCGGTAAAAACAGACTGAGATAGATATTTGTTATGGTGAAACAAAATCATAAACTGGAAGTGAAGTAATAAAATGTTTTAGTTAAGGAAAATTGCATGCTAACAACGATATCCCAGTTAAAACAAATTGAGCCACATTAAAAGTTATCGTTCAAAATTATGAAAACTGGGCGTGCAAATAAAGGCCATTCTACTGCGGTTGATGAGCTTTATTTGTTTCACTGTATGCAATGTTTTAATCCAAATGTATTACTACATTTCGAATTGTCATTTATTAGTTAATACATTTTAGTATTCTAATGATCATAACGCACCGATTAATATTCGTTTCTCATACGGGTAATTTTGGGTCCCTTTTTGTACCGAAATATTTTCTTCTTCAAATTTTCCTTCTTTTAGTCTGAATTACCAACAGAACTTATTTAGATAAAACAAAGTGCAATTCTATTTTTTTTTTTAAGATTTCACCAATTTTTCATTTTCATCCTTCTATAACAAAATCATCGACTAGAATTTTGTCGAATTAGCCTATCCAACATCTTCCTTCAGCAGCGTACATAAATTGCTGCAATTTTTTTAACTTTCAAATACAACTTTGTCCACGTTTTGCGATTTAAAATTTGTTCATATGAAGAGGTTCTTATCTCTTATTTTCTTCAAATTGTCCCTTGCACCTGTTGTTAATAATTGTTTAGCTCCGCCTTGACAATCTTATTCTATACTTTCTCTATATACCGCCGTACACATATCCTCTTTTAAAAACCACACCTCGATCCTTCATCTTGCTATTCTCGGATTTCCTGTCACTGTTTCATCTTAAACATCCCTAAAAAAAATATTTATTTTTTTTAGTACATGCTCGAACCAATTCTTCTTCTTTTTCCTGTAGATTTTATTAAAACCTATTTCCTTTCAGATATCCTTAGAACTTATTTGTCTTCTGGCCTTCAAACTTGTCTTCTTGCACCGTTTAACACTTTAATCTTCCTTCTATACTTTCCAACGCTTCATTCTATTTTCTTAAAATTTTTGATTCTAAAAAAAGGAATAAGTTTATTATACGCCTCGTTTTCAATATTTATTCCGATTTGATCTTCATTCACCCCCTATCGTTATTCCGTTATCTCCAAATTTAAGTACATGTAAATTCATACCGAATAACAGTATTCGACTAAATATATTGAAGTTTTCAGGTTTTAAAATTTTTTACTTTCAATTTCCTTCTCGTTTATTTATGTAATTTTATATAAATTTTCATTTCTTCAGTTCAGACGGTTCAGAATTTGTCACCGATCGATATATTTTCTAATGAAACGATGTGTACGCTTTTGGTAGTTTGATACTTCACTATAGTTTACTGTTTATAATTTTCCTACATAATTATCCAAATCTCCTTTAACATATTATAGCAAACAATCAAAATGTAATTCTCAATATTAATATTTATTTCAGTTAATTATCTCATTTATGCCTGTTTAATATCATAAAAAAACTAAATTTTAATAAAAATTTATATTAAATATGAATAAAATGAAAGAAAGAAAAAGAGAAAAATGGGGTATTGACTTGGTAAGAAGAAAGGTTAGGAAACGCCTGCTATAAATATGTTTAAGTGAATCAATATAAACGATTAATGCTGAAAATTTTATGATAATGTATCACTGTAACGGTTAAGAATTTGGAAAATTTGAATCGAGAGCTGCGAACGGTCGAACCAGAGAATGAATTAGTGAACGCCACATAAAATAGAGACGAATATTAGAAAGATGTGTATATTACGCGTACGATAGTGTGTGTGTGTGTGTGTGTGTGTGTGTGTGTGTGTGTGTGTGTGTGTGTGTGTGTGTGTGGTTGCGCGTGCGTGTGTGTAAGTGTGTGAACGAGAGAGAGTGTAAACGCAAACATTTGGGAAGTTTTCATTCGGTGTATTCTCTTCCAGCGTTATACGTTACGTCCGTCCTGTTCTGTTCTGTCGTTAGCCATCGACGAGTGGATAGCGGATTGAATTGAGGGACGATGTAATAATTTTACAAACAATGAACCCGATCGGCGAGATGAGGGTGTTGCAGTAGAGATTGTTTACGTGTGTGTTCGTCGGATGGGAGGGATGAGAGGAGTGGGGGCAGGGTGGCCGGAGAGAACGCGGGAGGCATATCATATGCAGTGGCCACAATGCACTGGTACACATGTATCACCAGGGTAATTTATGTGTTTGACAAACTGCCATTACAGTGTATCGGCTGCGCCGGTCTCTCGGCCTGTGTCTGTCACCGGACCTCCTAAATCAAATCTGACCGGTCGACAACGGTAAAGGAGGAGGGGAAAGGGTAGGTAGAGTGCGACACGATCGGGGTGTGAGGAGGGACGATCCTATCTGTAACTCTCTGGCAAATTATAATCACACAACACTGACAATAGCACGGCAACAGCAGACAGCGAAACAGAACGGACAAGCTAAGGATACCTAACGCACGACAATCAAATACTGTAAATTAGGTTCATATTTTATTTAAATCCCTGTTGCAGCCAATTACACTGCGGCTTCCATCATAACTAACTCTCTCAGTAGTGATACGGCATCCTACCTACAATTAGTTTCATGTTTCTTGTATTAATGATAACCTTATATGACTGTCGCTAAAGTAATACAACACATATCAATGGAATTTAATATAATGACTACCGATTTTATCAACAAAATTCCACCGTTAAACACCGATCGAATCGTAATAATTATGCATCACGTAATATTACACTATTTAATATTTATAATTATGTAATTTCTAATTACTGTTATTATTAAATATGCAACTTTTACCGGTTGAAAAATGAAAAGCTAAAACAAATAAATTAAAGCTAATCTCTACAACATGCGATCCCGAGTGTAAAAAAGAAACTTGACGGTAAATCAAATCTTATTACTCCACGAAAAATTTAATAAAGGATATTTTATTCGGTCAAACAAGATCAATGTTATGGATTCTGCTTATGTGGTATTTTTATCCGTGAAACATTTTATAACATTTTTAACTGATAAAATGAGATTTTCTAGGGATGTATGATTTTAAAGCGGTTTATGTGTTCCTAAGGAACGTAAAATGGAGTACTTACAATAATCTGGCAGATATTTATGAGTATTCAACAAATAGACGTTCAATTTATAAATCGGGGAGAATATTAAAAAAAAAATTTAGTCTGTAAATCTAAGGTCTAAATATTCTCTGTTTTTTTTTACAGTACAATAAAGAAAAATAAAAAAACAAGCGAAAAAGGATTTGCTATCGTGGAAATAAGTTTTTTCTTTTTAAAACAGAATACTCTTTTAGATTTTTGTAAATATTCAAAGTGCTTATGGAATAGAAGTGGAAGTTTTGGAATATCAAAATTATTGTATGGCTCTAGGAAAATAGGCTGATGCAATTTTTTTTTTTGCAAAATTCGATGAATTTTTTTAAATTCATTTTTCGATGCGAATATATTCTAAAGTAATGAAAATATTTTTATGTAATGGGTATAAAAATATAAATTATTCCACTAACGGGTCATATATAACTAACATATATATATATAGTAAACATATATAGCAAACGTGTTTCGTATTTTGCCGTTTCATTTATCGTTTTGTAATACTTTGACTAAAATAAATTCTATCAGAGATGGCTTCGTAGTTTCCACGAATAAAACTTAGAAAACAGACTGAATTTTATTTTGTATTTAATTTATTAGAATTTTTTTCAAGATTTCTGGGGTTATGCTGTCGATAACGTAATGTTTCATACACAAATTCATTCCCGAATATAATCAAAATGTCAATTACCAAAATTTGTTTATAACGATGTACTCGTTTACAAGTGTTACGATAAAGAAAACCACTATTTAAAGTGAAAAACGTTTACGTGTGAATTTTTCAAGAAAACTTCTTAATCGGTCAAATGGTATGTTATAGATCGAATGTATTATTTGTTTTACAGCATCATTTCGGATTACCTTCTGAGTCACATTCGGGTAAAAATCGGAACACGTTCCCCCGAGTGAAATTGAGAAGAAGGCGTGAATTTCTTTTGGATTTTTATTAAACGAAATCGGGTGATATATTATACGGGTCTTATAGATTCCTTAGATTATTTAAAGATTTAGGAAAAACTTTCAGTAAAAATATCGTCTGTTAAGCACTATGTAAAGCGATGGACGTTCAAAAATCATCTGAGGTACTTTCTCTGAAAGTTTAATACTTGCTTTGCTGTCAGTTCCGTGATTAACAGAGTGAAAAACGTCACTGGAGGCTGTACGACTGAACATCGACCGCAATTAGATATTCTTGGTGTGATACGTGACAGGATACGTGACGTGGACATGGATGTGAATATGTGGCGTGATATGTGACAGGACGGTGAAGAAATCGACGGAAAACCGCTCCTCTTCTAATTTTTTCTCGTAAGCTTGGCACGGATGCTTTTTATTCTTGAGAGCGGCTAAGCAATCAAATAATATTATTATTTGAGGTTTTTTTTTTAAATTGGGTGTCGTCCTGTGTTTAATATATAATCGAATTTGTAGGCAACCCGATCTAAAGACTCATAGGGAGCAATTAACGTTTAGGGGGTTTATTTTACTTCAGAATAAAACAACCATGCGTAGTTATGCTTTCGTTACACTTTCCGAAGGCTACTTACTTTTATGGCTACGGGACTTGAGCTCGGCTGCAGGTTTTCAATATTTTTTTTTAAGTTCTATTACTTTTTTTACTGTTTTAAATATAACTATAACATGAATTTTTATGAATACTTTGTGCGATTAAAAAATCAATTTTTTTATTTTAAATTATTTTTTAATCGGATGGTATTTATTAAATACAAACATCTGTTTAAGTAATAAAAAATATTTTTTGAATTTAAAGAACATAAGAAACGACAATTTAGTAGATTTCAAACTTCAGCGTGAATCGTAATTCCTACAATTATTTCTACGTAATTCCTACATGATATAATTATTTAAAAAAATATTTACTAAAGAAATGCCGATTATTTTTATCGCGATATAATATAATAGAGCTATCTGTTACAATAGAAAACGCCTGATATATGTGCTTCAAAAATTCCTCGACTATCAGCATCACTAACAGTCTTTAACTTATTATATCCGCTTTCCCTTTAAAAGAATGACGTTACTAAAAAAAATTTAGGTTCTAAAACGATTTAAATCTAGAACGATATTTTTTATTAAGTTTATTGTAAAAATGTATTAACAATAAATATATTTGTTACACGATAATTTAGATTACGCCGCGGTTTATTAATTTTATTTACCACAGTTAATGTAACAGAATATTACGTGTTATATGATGTCATTTGTACGTTAGTAATTGCTATTGCAATTGATAGCGAGCTGAATTCTGCGGGTCTGGTACCACGGCTTCGTTGCCTGTTACTCTTACTATTATTACTATCGCTGCAAGCCGGTGGGAGATGTGTATATTAATAATGTACTATGAATATTTCAGCAATTAGTTTGTCTCGGTCAATGGATTTATCGGAAGCACAGTAATATCGCAGGATATTCAGAATTTCAAATGTGATTATCCAGACGACTGTTATTTACTAAACCGAATAACATCAAGAGAGAGTAGGAAAGACTTTCATCGTTCCGAATAATTAATATTATTGGAATAATATGTAATTAAGTAATTGATTTATATAAATTTATATCCATCGCTGATAATTCCCCGACTCGATTTATACGTAAATTCTGAACGAGCCCGGTATTTGTAATTACTGTATCAAGTATTAATTGATATTTTATAAATTCCCATAATTTTTACATAAATATCCAAACCGTATCCTTCTGTTTGATTTAAGGTAATACAGTTGAAATCGATAAAAGGATTACTTCTGTGGTATAATTATCTTTCAAAATCCCAGAGGTAAAACATTTTTAGGGAATGGCTCAGGGAGTCGCTGACGGGCCTCTCCTGATAACTTTTCTTAAAAGATATTTTCGTATTAATAATACTCAGTGTTTTAAAAATAACTTTTTTAATAACCCGAGCTAAGGAATTTTGAAGGGCTAATTATTTTAATGATATGATCACTTACATTTCTACCTTATCGGTAAGTCGTATAAAAGTAATTTGAAGTTTGCTCTTTATGTATTTTATATTATGTAAAATTTAATTTAAAAAAAGTTAGTCTTAAGTATCTTTCTTCCGCGAATTTTAATTTTCATCCGCGAGTTCACGTTTCAGGTTAAGTGTAAGTCATATAGTGCATTAGTATTAAGCGGAATTTTACATCCATTGTGACCATCTTCTGTCAACCGCTCTCCAGGCTGCAGGATTTCAATCGGTTCGTCCTTAATTTCATTTATTTTATATTAGTTTTGAAGTTTTAATTTACTACATTCTAATGTGATTATTATTTTACTACATTTCGCTCAATAATAACCAAAACGTATAATAAAAAAGAAAAAAGAAATATATACATATTTTCTTAGCGATTTATGAAGTATGTATTTGCATGTACAAATTTTAATATTTCGTATGCTGTAAAACTACATTTATCTTAAGATAATTATGCTTTTAATAGATGTATTCCACCTAATAAAATTTCACGAAATAATTTTCTCCTTAAAAATCCCTCATCCTAGAATCCTAGAACTAATATAATTAATTAACGCGTATTAAAATTAAATAAATAAGAAATAATAAGTTTTGTAAAATTTTTTCAGCGATGTAACAGATTGTTATAGATAAATGAAAATATCTAAAAAAAATTTCTTCCTTTCTGTTGTGCGAACAACAATTACGTTAATACTATTAACGATTGACAAATGGATGTTCAAAGAGAGGTTGATAAATCGGTTTTGTAACGCTGTCGAGAGCTACTCACTCACACACGTAAACATAGAAAGCCCGACTGAGAGAATTATATTCAACTATTCAAATTGATTCCGATTCACTCGAAATCAATTCTGCAACAATATATAGACATAATATTGTACATACGAGAAGAGGAGACGTGTATAACATATCGTACATTGTACGTTTCGATGTGGTGGTCGGAGGGACGGAAGAGGAGAGCGTGATAGAATGATAGTGGGGAGTTCGGTTACCGGTATACACACGATGTGGCGCTACACATCGGGAGGTACGACACGGGTAGGCGATGCAACACTACTATATCATAGGCAGCATATGACAGTGTGGATTGCATTGTGCCGTTAGACAATTGAATCATTAACTGTAACCCCCCTGGACTGATTGATTGGGTTCATGTGAATTATTGTATGTTCTCTTTACGTATATGTATATATGTTGTTGGCCCGAGCTCAGTTATACTGCCACGCCGGTTAAATGGGATTAACACCGGTGCACTCGCATACCTGCATCTCCTACCGATATTCACTTCCTGAATTCTAAGCGCGCGCGTCATTGCAATACATCTTACCCCATTCATCATTAAAATATTGTTATCGTTATAACGATTTATCATTACTTTACTAATTAAAACATTCATTCGTAAATTCAAACGGTCTCTATGTTATACTGTCACACACATCACGTACTCTCCCGCGCTTCATTGAGAGATAAAATTACAAAAAGCCTAATTTGGTAAAAAAATATTTTATACAAACAGATGCTGGTACGTCATTGGAGTACTATTAATCAATCCGACCAGAACGTTATAATATGAATTTATTAAACTGGCGTATATATATTTTATAAATTAACAATAAATTCTTCTATATAAAAAAAATTAATTCTACAATAACAAGAGAACAGAGATTATTACCTTTACAGTTTTAAGGGTACCGGGAAGCATAAGTGATTAGATTTACGAATTCACTGCTTTTACTTAATTAAAACAACTGTTAGTCAAAAAATAATATCTTTTAGGACACTCCAAGTAGAAAGTGAAAGATTAAATAATTGAAATAGCCTCTATGACATATATTCTTATTTTTTTTAAATATTGTACTTTTTGTTGTTTATTCTTTTTTTATTTATAATTAAATATATTAAATAATTTATATAATCGAAAGCTAAAACGAGATAGACAAAATTTATAGAACTCTTTATTTTACGGTATCATGGTGTACAATGGAGAGATTTTTAAAATGTTTCCGTTATGAAAACATTTTTAGTTAAATGAAAATTAATACAAATTCTGAAGTCAGTAGGTTACAAGAGATAAATATTAACAATTAAAAAACACGACTGCAAAAAAAAAAAAAACATTGCTCTTTAATATAGGATAATTAAAGAGGAGAATTGAGAGGAAAGTGGAAGAAGTGTTAGGAGAAGACCAATTTGATTTCAGGAAAAGTATAGGGACAAGGGAAGCAATTTTAGCGCTCAGATTAATACTAGAAGAAATATTAAAGAAAAACAAACCAACATACTTGGCATTTGTAGACCTGGAAAAGGCGTTCGATAACGTAGACGGCGAAACGAGCCTTCAGTCAGAAGTATAATTTGTTTACATCAAAAATTAATTTAAACGCCAGGAAAAGATTTTTGAAAGTATATCTATGTAGAGCAGCTTTATATGGAAGTGAAACTTGGACGATCGGAGTACCTGAGAAGAAAGGATTAGAAGCTTTTAACATGCGGTGCTACAGGAGAATGTTAATATCAGATGGGTGGATAAAGTGACAAATGAAGAGATGTTGCGGCAAATTGATGAAGAAAGAAGCATTTGGAAAAATATAGTTAAAAGAAGAGGCAGATTTATAGGCCACATATTAAGGCATTCTGGAATAGTCGCTTTAATATCGGAGGGACAGGTAGAAGGAAAAAATTGTGCAGGCAGGCCACGTTTGGAATATGTAAAACAAATTGTTAGGGATATAGGATGTATATACTGAAATGAAACGACTAGTATTAAGTAGGAAATCTTAGAGAGCTGCATCAAATCAGTCAAATGACTGAAGACAAAAAAAAAGAAGAGGATGCGGGTGACAATTTTGTTTATAGTATAATTTTTTCAAGTTTTTTAAATTTATATATATATATATATATATATGAACTGCTACAGTGGAACAAACGTACATCCACACACACGTATATCCACATTAAATACATTACCTTCCTTTTTGAGCAGTCGTGTAGAAACAAACAAAAATTTAGATAAATTAAAATATTCTTAATTTTCCGAGACGCTGTTTTTTTTTGTTTTTTTTTTTTAAATATATACTGATTTTATTTTCCCATGACATTAACGATATTATTTTTTAATAAATTAAAAAAACACAGAGTGGTAAATTTTAATGAAATTTGGGTCTTGAGTGTAACATCTTAACTTCTCATTCGATTTCAAATGTAATAATAAAATAAATTTTCCTAAAATACAAGCTAGCACCTAAAATATCTGACATTTTTTCAGATATTTTGGAACCTTTAAGGTACAAAAAATAGTGTCTTAAATAATTAATCAGAAAAATTATTAACCAGAAAATCTTAATTTATTGGATTTTAAGTCAAAAAATTTTCAAAAATTAACACAACATTTTGCCGGAGCACGTTAATAAGTTTTTTCCTGGGGGGACTTCAAAACGTTGAGAAACAAAAAAACCCTACAGAGATTAATTTTTGAACCGGTTATATATTTATACATTTTTCTTTTTATAGTCTTCAGTTTAATAGATAGATAGATGTAAATAGCTACAATAAAACCGAGATCCTCAATAAAATGTGCCGTTCAAAACTGAAACTTCTGCCATTAATTTAAAATAACGAACGATTCGTTTTTTGGTTTAAAATAGGATAATTTAGAATAAGGACTACGATTATTATAAAACACAAAACCGTATCATTAAATGAAGAAATTATATTTTTTATATCTTTGCTTACTTTCAATATTTTTGAGCTATACAAAATTTACGAAATATTTATATGCACAGATTTATAACTTATTTTTATGAAACTTGAGTTTTCTGACTGTGTGAACGGTTCGAATTGTAGAATTGTTACCTGTAATTCTACAATAAGTTCTAGTAGTATTAATGTTAGAATTGTACTCACAACTGAACTGTGTACCATCGTTTAACTGCTGCGTCTTCCCAAAAACCAGCAGCAACCATTAAATCTATACACGATGTCTAGAGTATAAAAAAAGAAAAATTAACGACGGTTATGTAAAAAACGTTGCATAAAAAAATTATATATATATGTATATAAATTTAACTAGAGAAATATCACTTCAAAGTTTATTAATTATTACTCATCAAAGTTTAGAAAGCTCAGATGACGTGCAGGGTGGAGATGGATTGCAACGATCTTCTGGCTACCTCTGACGTCCCGTCGCGGTTCATCCTCTTCACACTGCCAACTCTACTTCGGACACCCAGTAGGACTACTGAATGTGTACGTGTTTCAGCTTTCTAAATTTGGACAATTAGTGCTTATATATAGATTAACGAATTTATTAAGTTTAGTTTTTTTTTTTTTTTTGGTTGGTAACAAGTAGTCACAAACCTTCATGGCAACACTTTTCTTGAGATGAATTATTATTGCTTATTAATAATTCATAAGGTAAAATTGAAGTTGAATTTAAAAAAATCTCTATTTTTTGTAAAGCCAAAATAACTTTAAACGTGAAAAATGAAATAAAATTATTAATTTTTTCTTTCTGTTACTGATTACCGCTTTTTATTCACATTTTCAACCGTGTTACTTTCAGTAATTTAATAACTTTTAAAAAAGTATAATAATACGTCATTAAAATATTGTTACAAAGTAGTACGCACTACGAAAGCTTTTCAATATGAAATACAGAATAAGAGTCAGAGTTACAAAGGTAAATTTTTTATTTATTGATCGACCCTTTGAAACATAAAAGTCTGGTTTAAAGGGGAGAAATTTAAAAAAATAAGCAAGCTGAAATTAAAATAGCATTATAGTGTTTTAAAAAAATAGCCATGAGAGAAAAATTCAAAGTACAATTTAAAAAAAAAAATAATATCTTGAAACGCTGAAGGCAGTGGGAGTGGAAAGTTAAGTAGTTTAAATTGTATTTAAGGTAACTTTCACTTTCAACTTGGGCTGTCTAAAGCGATGTTGTGCCGTTTTTTAGTTAAAAACATTTCTGATTTATTATAAACACGGTGACAAATACAGTTTTTGTACTGTTTGGAAATAAGTTTTTTGTTAGATGATTTATTCACCGTATAAGCTCAAGGGTTAAACGTAGGAATACGATGCTTAACATTTGTAGCGTATTAAAAATATAAAGCCTGACCGAGATTTGAATACAGAACCATTCGGATGAATGTCGTTTAACGTGTCGATTTTTTAATTATTTATTTAATTACCTATGTATTATTTTTTATGTTAATCTTTATATTAACTAATTCGGTCACAACTAGTGATAAATGACTGTTTAAAGATCGAATTGCGCATCTATAATTTTAGATTTTTTTTCATTTGTAAATGGTTCTTCAACATTTCTTCTTTTAAATTCTATTCGACAAGCTTTCAGCTTCAGTCGGTATTTGCATTTTATATTGATATCGCTACAACTATTGAAACTTTAAGCGCTAACCGTGGTTAATACCCGTTACAAAACGCAGAAAAAAGCTTTTAAAGGCTTAGTACAATAATACTAATAATTTTCTCAGTAAATAGAATAAAGATGATGAAAACGGCACGATATAGAGGGATAAATATTTTGTTAAATTTGTCAGTAATGTAATAACAGTCACTGATTTATCAAAACGGGAGCCTACCGGCGTTATATCATTGTCAATTGAAAAATTCTGACGTCATTACGAAATGGAAATTCGATCTTTTAACGCGAATTCAATGTTAATTTATCGAACGGTAGTAACATATACACATAAATATCATATTTTCCCCTGACGTAAGTGACAGCTTGTTTGCGTGAGTAATCATGCAATAAACTACATTGTTTACCCTAAATCAGCGGTAAAGTCGATGTCGAATCGTAGTATGTCTATATTTGGATTTATTGCCGTAACATCAAGTAAATATATCATTATACATTAGTTTCATACTTCCTTCAAATCTGATGATGAAAATAAAATCGGTTGTAAAACCTTAATTCGTTTCTGTCTTTAAATGAGATAAACATAAAGTAACCACTTCTCCGTACGTAGAAGTACAGTCCACCGGATAAGTACATGTTGCTGTACTAATTAGGTTTTATATGCGAAAAATCGGTATTTTATACCGATGTTTATTTTGCATAAATTTTAAATAAAAATGATGGTGAAATGTTTCAACAGATTTCTCTTCGCTGTTATTTGTAGTTCGCACGCTCTGTGTTTCCGACTACGGTACAAAGCGCACGGCCCGCCTAACATGTAGAACATAATCGTTTAAAAACAGCTGGCAACAAAGCATGTATACTACGACAGAGTTTACAGTCACAATATCGGATATTAGTCATAATATCAGTGTAATACAAAGACGAAGCTTTGCTGAATGGTTTATGAAATAAATTTTTGAACGCTCATTTTGAGCGTTTTCTGTTTACAAATTTAACGTATGGTCCTTCAGGTAGTGTATAAGTGTCAAAATCCGTTATATGCCCACAACTATTCAGGCGGCCAACAACCACAAACTTAACCTACGCTCGCTAGTCAAGGTTACCGAGCGTAGGTTAAGTTTGATTAGATTATATTTATAAATTTATTTATTTATTTTCTTATTTAAAGTTGACCAGTTAAACCTACTGTTATCAATGAATGACTAAGGTAGATAAGATAACAACCCCGACCGAAATAGCTTGAAATGCTTACTCTAAAGTCGATTATTAGAACAGTAACTAAAAAAGTTGTTTAACAAAGTATCTAGTTTAAAGAAAAATGTTTAAGCGTTCTGGGGGATATAACAGATTTTATCCTGTATAAGTAAATATTAGGTGTAAATTTAATTAGCTGTATAAATATACTACTCTTTAAATACAGGTGCAAACAGCTATTTAAATTTAATTACAAATAACTATAATTATATAGTTATTTGTAATAACAATTTAACAATACATATATATTTATGTATAGTTAGATAAAAATATAGTCTATGATGATTTAAAATTTAATAAGAATTGGAAAATCCGTTACGGATTATCTCAGGAAGTCACAAAAAATAGGTTTTTTTATTCTAACTAAAAAAAAAAAAATTATTCTACAAAAAGGTAAACTCTACTGTTAATACAGATGATTAAAACCAGACGCAGAGCACAATAAGGTTCGACAAGCCGTTCTTCAAAGATATGTTTTTAAAATTTGGGATTCATAATCCACATTTGAAACCGATAGTAGTCATGCATTGTTTCAACATTATATTATGACTATACTACGCATTGTCCAGTTAATAATTTTTCAGGACGGTAAAAAAAAAAAATACTTCAAACTATTTTTATTTCCATCTTCATTTTCGATTCAAACTTGCAAAAAATCACTCTGTTTCATCTTAATTCAAACAGCAATAGATTTACGATTCTTTTTCTTGTAAACCATCTACGGCAGTGCGGATATACTAGTAACTAGTTCAAAATTTTTACCAATCGATCATTTAAACGATTCTAGAAGATCTCTGGCACGAGAGAAGGAAGATTATAAAATATAAAAAATATATTTCTTTCAAAACTGAATGATTTTTTTTTAACCGACGTAGCCGTCCAGGGTGCAACTTAAAAATCACGAATTTATTTCATATTAAAAAAAGAAGACTATGGCAATCTACTAAGGTAATATGCCATTTACAGTCCAATTCTTTCCCAGAGCGTAATTATATTTTCCAGATATCACTTTCAGAGTCATCTCGTTCTTCGTGCTGTCGGTTTATATAAAATAGTTTTGTTTTCAGTCTTTGCAACCACGTGAATGCGGGGAACTCATTTACTTGGTCATTAGAATCCGTACGCTTTGATGAGGGCGGTTCTGTGTATAGACTCTTCCTAACTCCGTTTTCTATTCCGTGGCTCATAGAACCTTCGCTTAGGGTTAAAGCGTTTATCGGGTAAGCCGAGGTTCCTAATCGTTTCTAATGCTATATAATGCAAAAAAGGGGTTAAAATATTGAAATTTCCAAAGTAAATATTACGAATAATACCAAACTCGATTCTAAATCAAATATTTTTGTGACTACAAACACGAGACTCGGGTAGGAGTGGTGTATCGGAGCGTAAGTAGGTACAAAGAGAGTACGATGATGTTTTTGAACCTAATTGCTGTCTTTCGGTGTAGAAAGCGGTCTGAAGTAGCGCATGACAAGTAAAGAACGAGAGAGAAAAGAAAAAGAGAAGGCGAGCGTAAGGAGAAAGAAAGAAAGAGAAAGAGTGAGAAAGAGTTAACCCGTCTAACGTACACTGCAGGAATGGAAGACCTCTACTCCAGGAAAATGGAAATATAAATAAATGAAGTGACGACTGACGTAGGGTTCGCCACATAAGGAATGTAATTCTGTTACAGCGGCACCCTTTTATATCAAAGTCAGTCAGCCGAGGGTTTCTCTTTCTAGCTCGTTCTATCCCTCTCTATCTGGCTTAGCGTTTTGACTAATACATCCGAATTCCTTTGAGACACTCAGAAATGAAATAGAAAAAAAAATTAGCCGGATGTATATCTCTCACTCTTTTTGTAAAAGCCAGTAAAGTTAACTACATTCGGTTCTGTACATATGATATTTCTCATGAAAATGTTAAATTAGGAACGACGCGATTTAATTGGGCTTCATTAAACTTTTTTCTTCTTTTTATCGCTAAAATAAAATTTGGGATGCAGGTCTATCTCTCTGTTGATGCTCATTTGTGTTTACCGATCAATAGTTCGGATTGAACGTATAGCTTATTAACTGAATAAAAGCGATAAAATCAAACATCAAGTTGCGAAAGATAAAATAAATAATTATACGTAACTTTAATTTATATAATACGCGTTCTGACCGTGATTCTCTTAGCTCATCGACAGGATGGAAATATTTTCCCCCTGTACCTGCACTTAATTTACTCGGGCGACGTAATTCATCAGAAAGACGTTCGATTAGAACACGTTATAATAATAGAGGCCATATATTTTAATGGTTATTTGATAAATTGTGATGATTAATATTCTTCAAAACTTCAATAAAAAAACATGAATTTACGTTTTCATTGTTAGCGTCCTAGTTTTACACCGATTAAATACAAGTAAGTGAATTTGGGGGTGTGCGAATTTGTAACACATATTCTAAAAATTTAGTCGGACAACATTTATAGGAACGTACGAAAAGTCTATTAAACTGCTTAAATAAAAAGTTTATTTTTATTAAAAAGAATTAAAAATTCCCTTGAAATGAGTGAAATTAATAATTTCACTCGTTGAGCGGATGCCAAAACAAACAATTAAAAATCGTAAAACATTAAAAGGAAATTAAAAAAGTATAAACGTCTTGCTTAAAACAATATTCAAATCGGTCCTCTAAAAGAAATTGTTTAGCTAATTTCAGTGGAGTTATCGGTGTCAATGTTGTTAATGTCTCCCGTCTTAAAAACCAGGTTTCAAAGAATTTTTAAAATAAAGTATGCACTCGAATAATACTTTTCATCTACGAGTATATCAAGTTTGTAAAGAAATTATTTGGAAAAGTTGATTCTCTTGTAGCTCTTGTATGATTTTTGTATTGTATTTTCTTAAGCTATTAGCTCCCGGTTTGTCCGATGTGGTATTTAGTATAATTACTGCAGTTTAATTCATATACTCCAACGGAATCTTGTGTTTTATTAGCTTCTCGTGTAATCTTGTGAAATTTTTTTAGTTTTGAAAAGGACACAGTAATCTCTCTTAAATGTTTGTAATTTTATATGAACGTGGTTGAGATATGTTGGTGTTATATATTTTCTACCATTACTAGGTATGTATTTAACTTTTTATACGACTGCCTAAAGAGAAGTGCAATGTATTTAGGGTATATGTATGTATGTCTGTTCTACCGAAGCAACTCAACGGTTGAACCGATTTAGATCTATGACCCGCGTTGAAATTCTTACGTTACCGGGAGTGTCATAGGCTATATATATATATATATATATATATATATATATATATGTAATAGTGGAGATGCCGGTTGAAGCACAAAATTTAATGAATTGATTTAATGAACTGTGACCCTCTATCATTGTGTTAGCTGGGTTTGAACTGAATTATTCATATCAATCGAATCAATAATATTAAAAAATAGAATTAAATTTACGTTAAATAAAAAAAACGATTTAAAAAAATTGTGTTTAATAATAATAGGCTTCCCGTGGGGCTGCGTGTGAGCCTAGAGTGCTGAGATGATGCGAACACTTCCTTCCAGGCTAGACCAATCATCACCATCAACTGGTAAGAAACGGGATGCCCCTGGGGCGCTGTTTTGTGAGTTGCAGTGGGGTGCTCTTACAATATCTCTGCAAACAATCGCCCAATTTTCAAAATTCAAACGGGTTATTTGCTAGTATAATGCAAAATTACGATGGAACCAAACCGCAACAAAAATCAACTGATATACACAGACAAATCGAGTGGTCTGCGCTACGCCGAGGCCAGTTTCAGCCGGCGAGCTCCACAAACAGTCTTTGTAGAGTTTGACGGCAGTACGATTAGAGGTAATGCTGTCACCATCGGATTGAGAATCGAGCCCGGTATTGTCAAATTTGATGCTTTAGGGGTCATGGCAAATTGGAACGGCTTATGCTACCGCTAATATTGTGTTGGGTTGTGACGGTGTATAAACTACAAGGGACTACCCTAGACAGAGCTGTCGTAGATCTGAACACTCGCATCTTTGACGAGGGTCAGGCCTACAAAGCATCGAGTCGTGTGAGACAATTAGAGAGTTTAGTCATTAGATTTTTAGATCCCTGGAAATTGCTGTATGATCCGCACGATAAAAAGTCTCTCGAGGAACTCAACCGCTTGAGAAATCTGTAAGTTTCGATTGGTATATGCCAATTAAATAAATAAATTGAAATGTTTACAGTTTCCTCATTTGGCTCAGTACGTTAAATATGTTATATCTATAAGTTTAAGAATCGTGAATTTTTCCGATCATCACTAAAATGTGTTAAATAAAAACAATTATACAAATTAAAAAACACGAATTCCAAAAAATAAATAGATTGAACTAAAAAACGGAAATAAATCGAACTAAAATAAAAAAAAAAGTATATAAATAGAGGACTAAACGTTGTTATGCAGCATATAGTTAAATAAAATAATGGGTGACCGATCAACTTTCAGACAGTTTTAATCTGTTTAAATATATTTTTGACGTTGTGGAAATAGCAGGCATTAAGGTTATCCAATGATTAAGTTCTCACTTGATCTTACATCGAAAATAAAATTTTTTCTTTCAACGAAAATATTTAAATGCAATCGGTGGGCTGTTTAATATAGGACAATTACTATTCAGAGCCCCCCTAACTGCATTTAAATATTTTGGTTGAAAGAAAAAATTTTATTTTCGATGTAAGACCTCCTGATGAGAATTTAATCATTAGACAACTTTAAATGCCTGCTATTTCTACAACATGAAAAATACTATATTTAAACAAATTAAAACTATCAGAAAGTTAATTGACAACCATTATTCCATTTAATTAAATACTACATATCGATGTTTATTCTCTATTTCCATACCTTGTTTTCTTTTTTTTAGTTCGATTCTTTGTCATATTTTTACTTCAATTTACTTAGTCAATCGTTGTTGGTTTTCCGTTTATTTATTAAGTGTACTATTGTTACCGGCGTCAAATCGAAGAATTTAAATGATTTGTAGTTTTCATATTATGGAGTTAAATATAAGATCCGGATGTTTGTGAATAAATGTGAGAAATTTATGACGTTAGCATAAGTTTTATTTATGCAGGAAGAAAATGCCATGTAACAAATTAATACTAATGAAACACTTTTGGAGCTCCAAACCTTTCCAAATGGAAGCAATTTTAGTGATTTCATTGATCACGATTCATTCTAGCGACCTACTTTACTCGACAAATAAAAAGAAGTGAACGAAATGGTGTCATTTGTAACGCCAAATTTTACCTGCTATCGACTGGCTTGAGATGATATGCAACCTTACATCAGGATCAGGGAAGAAGGCATCTGGCCAACAATTCATTGCTATGTTTTCTTACTAAGCCTGGCGCGTAGGATGCTTGTTATTCTTGAAAATGGTTCTGCTCTTTTCGAGAGTGACCTTTGATTCATATCAGGTAGCTTACAGCCGTTACGGTTGTGGTGAGTTTATATTTTATTTCATAACATAAAAAAGGGTGTCTGTAAATTTTAGTAGTTTATACAACTACTGTGGAGAAGCTTAAAAATAACTGTTAGAAAAAGATATTATCGACGGTGTTATTTAGAATTTGATCCATCTAGTCCCTTTCAGCCAAAAACAGAATTCTCGGAACTGTGTGACTTCTTTTTAAAATGACTCAAAATTCTTTATTAAAAGTACTTCGGTTACGTAATTTTAATTCAATATACAAGGAAAAATATAATTACAAACTACACTTCGCTTCTGTTGTGATTCGCTTCTAACAGTTTTAATTTTCACTTATTCATTTATAAGATCAAATTAATTCTTAAGAGCAAAAATCGCTTTTCGTAGGTTCTAATAAAGACGTTCTACTTCACTTCGATTCATTCTGATAATTTGGTTGTTAACAGATCTATTATAAAAAATTTACTTTTTATGTCTTTCCTTATTTTTGTAAAAAAGAAAATAATTTATAGCGTTGATTCGTCAGTTTTTTTTTTTATAAATGTGTTTTCTGACCGTTTTTATTTTAAAGCGGCTGCAAACTAGCGACAAAAAAACTAATACTTAAAACGAGCTCTTCGCATTTCTTATGAATAAGCAATATTTCAGATTAAACGACAGGTAAGAATCAGATTTGACATTCAGAGTCGGATTCGGTTCGGAGGTTATTGTTCGGTAAAGGTGAGTTCACCTGTTTAGGTAGAACGTTCTCACGATAGAAGTCGGAAGAGTTTTTTTTTATTTCGGGATGAATCGCATCGGTTCGATATAAATTTCATCGAGAAAGATTCAACAAGTAGTAGCAGTACCGACACCGTATTTTCTCCCTTCCCGCGTACTCCGGCCTTCGTCTCCCAAGAGCCACCTATCTCAATTGGCCCACCCCTGCTTCAACAAGTTTCCCTCTCGATTCACTTCGATAGCTATCGATTGTAGCCACCCTAGCGCTCTTTACAACTTTATCAAGTCATGTTCCACGACTACACCGCCGCCAACCCCCGCCCACGAAAACATTTCGGCCTATAAAAAAAGAAGAGACTAACATCCAAAGGGGAAACATGTTTAACCGATCCGTTTTTGATCGCGAATTCTTTCGCCCGATTTCATTCCTTCTCGCCCACCCTTACTTTCTTTATTAAAGCGGCATTCCACATCTTCGAGCATCTGCTACTTGACAGTTGTTGCCCGGTTGTCACTGCCGTTTTCACAGCGTAATCAATAAATACCTTCCCTTTGGTAACTTTAAATTTTATAAACTTTTTACGCGCTGCGTTCTTTTAATATCGATCCGATTCGTCAGTTAAATTGTTATTTAATTCACAACCCGTATTGTCTGGGAAAAAACAGTTTTTAAAGGTTATTAAAAAAAAAAATCCGTGGATAAATTTGTCAGATTTTAAGAAATAATTGGATTAGTAAAAATATAATTGTACTACAAGCGTAAAATCTTGAACTTCCAGAGTTACTTGGTTATTATAATTAATTCATTCAATATTAATTATTTAATTATTTTTTTTTTTAATATTTTTTACTTGTTAATTAATTTATTGCTACTACATAATAAACTGAAATAAAAAAATCTTAAAGCATTATCTTATTGAAAATTACCAGATCGAAACCAAAACTTAACTCACACTATTTACGTAAAAAGAAGGCTCGTTTATATAGTCCTTTTTCAATTAGGTTTAAAAGTAACAACTAAAGAACGTCAAATGATAAAAAATAATATAAAAACTGTTGTATTCATAACATTTTTTTTAACAACTATATAATCTAAAATGCTTCGAGACGCGGTCCAACAATAAAATTCATCAAATAATTTGTAGTTTACAATGACTTTTAACAGAGTTCTTTAAAATGTTTTTGTACCTGAACCAGTTTACTACAGGAAGCTCTTGAATAAAACTGCATCCCTGAAAACTTGGGGAAATAGAAAAAAAAAAACCACTAAATACTCCATTTTTACTAAAGTTACATTTAGAATACTTTTCTTTCCTTCTCCCTCAAATAACCTAATCCTCATTACCTACGTACTAAGTCATATAACTGAATAATTTCGTGAAATTTCTGTAAAGATAGAAGGGTATGATCGATAATAATACCGGCTGCGATTTTCACCTGTCTTCCCTTTTTTTCAAACGTATAACCTTGCGATTACTTAATATATAATATATTGATACATGAAAATTCTCGTCTGACCAGTATTAAAATACAGAAGCTTAGAAACGATACGATTTCGATTGCAGTTCAAAATTTCAAATAAATTTCTTTATAATATGTAATTCAAATACATTTTCATCACCATCTTGATGAATAAGTGATTTTTATGAACAATATCTCTACTTAACGTACGTTATAATTGTAGAAATATAACAAATGTAGTTATAATTCACCTGGTGATAAATACTAGATTGTAAGAGTACAACCTAGCCCTTTTACTATAGCCATAGTTTTATCATATAGAATGAAAAAATATATTAAATTAAGATACTGAGACACGGTAAGAGAGGACACAAACAGTCAGTTACTCGCAATATTTTTTTTTTTTTTGTTTAACCTCCGGGTCCACCGTTAGGCATGTTTCAGAGGATGAGAGAAATGATTTGTAACGTGTGTGAAAATGCCATGCCTGACCGGGATTCGAACCCGGGACCTCCGGATGAAAGGCCGAGACGCTACCACTCGCGTCACGCAGGCCGGCTATTCGCAATATTTAAGGCTACGTTATGAATAAACCTTGTTTAAAGAGAGTGTTCTGCGAATACTTCAAGCAAATAAAATAAAAGTACCTTTATACGAGCGATTTATCACGATCTTATTTTTTTACAATAATTAAATATTTCTTACCTGTTTAAAATTTGTGATGTAGAGGCGTATTTCAATTTCTGCTGTAATTTTTCTACGCAGAGTATAAATAAATGTTATACGTTATGTAAAAGCGAATAAAATATTTATTCAAACTTCTTAAAATAGGGTTAAAATGTGTAGAAAAAATAATGAATTATCTTCCCAAACCTAGTAATGAATGTATCGCAACGCTACTTGAAAGAACGGGGTACATTAATTTGTCGATAACCTATCTCACCGTCTGTCATTATTACTGTTGTGCATGTAAGCCGAGGTGTAACTTTCAACAAGCATACTTGTTTTCTCTGAAAGTTGACTAGAAATCCGCTCCCGCAAATGAATAGATTGAAGTTGCGGCTTATAGGGACGAGTTTTGTTTCGGTAGGATCGGCATATCGATAAGCAACATTATACTAGGCTCGGGGAACGGGCAACAGGAAACCTCTTCGTTCCCCGATTTTTTAAGTAAACCTGCCACGGGATGCTTATATTCTTAAATATTACTGTGTTGAGCCGCTGAACTACCATTAGAACAAACAGTCAGATAGTAATTTTCAATTTTTACAAGAAAGCAAATGACTGTAATAGAAAATAAAAATAGGAAATGCATAACCTATTCCTAGAACAGGAAAAAGTGAGGCAAGGACCTAACTAATTCCCAGCTAACTTAAAATTCGTACATGAAGTCAAAAACTTATTATTGGGTAGTTACAGTCTGTGAACTAAGATATAAAATCAAAAGATTTGTTGATATAAAAAAATAATAATAAAACTAGAAATGAGCTGCAGAAGAGTTAATAACCTTAATTCACTTAATGAATTTCGGAAGCAATTTAGTTGCAAATAAAGAATAAATTAACGTTTAGTTGGACTGTATTACATCGATTTGTAGCGAGTAAACCCGAGATTTAGAACATCCTTAGATAGCCGCAGTAGTGTTTGTTGTTAATTAAAACTCGCAAACAGAACGGAGGCCGTAAGGAGATGTGTTGTAATGACTTTAGAGTATAACCGACCCGGATGTACTGTATGTACTGTTTGTTATACTGTATATTAACTTAGTATTTTTTAACGCCGCCCGTCAAGAGAGTTAGATTTTACTCCGGAATCCCTTGGTCCGTTAGCTAGAAGGTTCAGGCCATCCTGAGAAATAGCTTACCTGCCCGAGGTATATAACGTATTATTATCTAATGATCCGATTGAACTATTTAATTACTCTGTGCCAATTCTGAAATATTTCATTCTTATCTAAATTTTAATTATATTTAAGATAAATTAAAGATAATACACCTCGCATTATTCCTTTGAAATTGTTAAATTTAGATCTGACGAAATTCATTTACAATTCATACAAGCGATATTTTTAAGGCGAGTTCTATAAATTAGGGATTTTATTATTATTTTTTAGAATTGGGGTTAATAATCGATTTTGAATGATCCTACTCGATGACCGTCCTATAAAACGTATATTATAAAGAAGCATAAGGATATTCATAACGTATTAAATGACCGGCATAACTTTATCACGATCGTAAATTTAAAACGCAGTAACATATCTCATACGATCGTTAATAAAAGCGCCATGACTACGACGACAAAATATTAAAGTTTTACAATTAATTAACAATATATATTTAACTTTTATTGTCCATCGATGATGTAAATCTCATGAGCCCGCCAACGTAACCGTATAAATAAAATAAGAAGAAAAATGCATCTCAATAAAACCGACAGCCAAAGTACATAAGGTACAAACGGACGGTCGGAGCAAAACATCTGAAATAATTAAGTATCCACATGTATTAATTTAGTGCTTGTTGTCATTTATTTTACAGTCGACCATAAATATCCACGCGACTAACACTGAAGGCAAAGAGGGCAACAGAATCTAGCCAGTCAATCGGTCGAATGAACCTATAGTTTGTTTATTACTGTATCTTCACAAATTCTCTCTACCTTTCCGTTCGACGATTTGTTATCGAAAATACGTAGAGATGAATCTATTTTATGAATATATGAATACTCTAAAAATACATTTATTTAAAAAGTGGAAAAATCAATTATGAAAACGATTAAGTAGAACAGGTATTTATCATCCATAAGGGATATTTCACAAACAGTACGAGAAACATAAGAAAGATAACGTTAGATACTGGGTTACGGAAAATATGTTATAACCTTACATTATTGCAGATCTGATTTCAGCTGAGTTTTAATAAATGTTGAAGTAAACAAATAAATAAATGCGGAGATTCAAAAAAAGAAAAATACGGTGTCAAAATATCAGTTACGGTTCAGGCTACGGACAGATCTTCATCGAAGTTTTTCCCTGATTTCAAGCTAGATTCTCGGTGTTATCACTTAATTATTTCTCAGTTGTTCTCGAAATTAGATTCTCATCCAGTTCCACGTTGCCGTCATGTCTTTTGTTATTTTCTAACCGTTCGTTTATTTTTCCACCTTTCTGTTCCAATATTTTACAATACTTTCTAGTTGGGGAATCTGTCCTTAGAGCTTCCTTCTATCAAAAAAGTTCCACGTTGCTGTTTTTATCAGAAATGGAACTCAAGGATATTGGAGGATGCTGTACCCTCCTACTTATCGCAGTATACGGACCCGCGTCCTTTGCTGCTGGATCATTCTACTTGACTGGCGGGTTATAAATAGAAAAATGGTGTCGATTCATTTGGTAAAGTGTGGCCTGCGTTCCAATCCGATGGAATTTGGAGCGTTAGGGACTCGGCGGAACGATGTGCTAGTGAGCTTGCTTCCGCAATGCGCTCCCTTTCTGCACAAAGTGGGCGGAAATCCTTTTTTTAAGGGGTCATTCTCCCGTAAGGGAGGGCATCGGAGGTGATTTTGGAGCTTGTTCTTTCATTAAATTTTGTTAATTCTTAAAATGCGTTTTGATTGAGCAGTCCTTGGGCGTAAGGAGATTTTATCTGACGATCGAGAACGGCTGAAACTCTTGAGGTCGAGCATTTTGACACCCGCTCTGTAGCGTTCATGCAGAAATTCCAGATTTACACTAACTTCCTTAAAATTTACTCTCATAATTTGAAATATAAAAATTATAATACCGCATTACAGTCAGCAAAAATCAAATTATGTTGGTCTCCTAACATCTTCCTCTATGACTTGTAAGAAATAATTATGATAATTAAAATTAATAATAATAAATTAAAGAAAGTAATAAATATATATGTTGGCAAAGAATATTATTGTAAATAAAAAATAATACACCATAAATGTTTTAGCGTAATAATAAATTACGTTATAAATTAACAAAATCGCAAAATAATACCGAAATTATAAAAAAAATTAATTAATTTTCAGCTATTTAGTAAACGAAGAAGAAAGAGGTACAGCGATTAGTAAGTAAAATTAATAAATTACATAAATATTAAGAGGAAATAATTTTAATATTTCAGTACGGATCATAGAACGTATCGTACGGGCTTACGTGGAAAACACTCTTCTTACAAGAAAACTTGTATGTGGTGAAAACAGAAACTTTTAATTTATATAGTTTTGTGTTAAAAACGTCTGTGTTTTTAGTTGCATTTACTTCTGTGTTTTTAACTGCATTTCCACAATATTGTTCTCCCTCTTTTTGTTCTATTTTCCTGTACCGATTGATGAATACAAATTTGTTTTAACCTTAGTTTCTTTAAATTGGCCGATTGATTTAATGTTAGGGCTTTCAAGTCATTATACTCGACGAAGTGGGAGCAATAAAACCTATAAAACAACCCGGATCAGGCAGTTACGTTACAACAGTAGCCGAGTTTAATTGTTCTTACTTTGCATTTAGGATCGGATAAGATAGAAACAGGGAATGTACTACAGTCGTATCTGAAAGGGATATATTCACTGTTTTAAAAGATATAACCTGAACGATCAATGGTTTTAAATTTTCTTATTTAGGAAGTTTTATCCGACTCAATACGCCTTTGAATTGCAATTAATTGTCCTGTCAAAAAGTATATAAAAATCTATGAAACATAATCGTTATACATAATTTTCCATTTTTAATTTTTTATAGCACTTCATAAAAATTCTTGTTAATCTATCACTGTACTATTCATTCGTTAAAAAACACATTCATTTGAACAATAGATTTATTCTACAAAACGCATTTTAAGTCGAACGTAATTGAACCCAACAGGAGTGTCTGCTTTCGTCTTGTTCATTAGACTCAAGTAAACCTTTCAGAGATTACCATGCATTACGTCGAGAAAAATTCAATGTCAGTCAACCTCCATCCGTTCACAAAACACTTGATGTACAGTGATATCTTCTTAAGCATATTATGCTTGCAGTTTTATCACACTCAATCTATCGAATGAAGCTAACTTCTTTACGACGGTAAGTTCTTCCTTTATTCTAAGAATAACTTCAGAGACCGATTTTGGTTACATTCAGATTAAATTTTTAGGTTAGGAATCGTCTTAAGTACGAATGAAAATCTTAAAAACAGTTTCTCTTATTTGAGACAAAAGGAGATGGTCGATATTTAAGTAAGAGTTCTGAGTTCTTCAGTTTGAATCTTTCTGAATTATAAACCTTTTACTCCCCGTCAATATGCACACAGAACTTGCAGTTTTACAAGTTTTAGTAGCTTTTATGCCACCAGATCCTAGATGCCATGTATCACTCCGTGATGTATCTACTTCTCTAGCATGAACTCAATTCCCCCTAAACCTTAAAAAAGATGTTCTTCCTGCATTTGGGTCATCCCCGGACTATAATCATTATAGCTTTCTAATTATGTTGCTCCACGATATAATTTGGTTTTTGTGTTAATGTAATGCTATTTATAGATTAGAGATGTATCTAATATGTTACGTCTAGATACTCTGTACTAAAACTGTGTTACATCATTCCACTAAATTTTAATTTTCTGACTTGGTTTTTTATTCCTGATGGATAAGGTACAAACTTCTATTTAGGGAGTCAGAATTTTGGCAATTGTTTTTATATTACTCGGATATAGTATTAAGTGTATGGCCAAGATCACCTCAAATTTCTCAAATGTATATATATATATATATATATATATATATATATATATATTCTTGCGATATCGATGCGGGACCGACCTGCAAATATACAGAAGTTTATTTTTGCATTTCGGCTTACGAAATTAAAAAACTAAGTAATATATAGAGTGAGTCAGAAGGTATAAATGTAAATGATGTGTAGTTCTGTACAGTCTCCGGTCGACCATTCCTTAGATGTGTGGTTAGTTGAAACCCAACCACCAAAGAACACTATATCCACGATGTAGTATTCAAATCCGTCTAAAGTAACTCCCTTTACTAGGATTTGAACCTTAGAACTCTCGAATTCCAAATTAGCTGATTTGCGATGACGAGTAACCACCAGACACGTTCATCACGTGTAGCCCACCGGGCTACTGATCGCTCGCAATCTCAATGCTGCTGCCTTCATCAAGGACCGCGAAGATATCATTAGGTTGGCGACAGAAAATTTAAGGAAACGAGTAGAAAAGCGCATCGATATCAGTGGTGGAGTTTTCGAATATTCATTGTAAATTAATACAGTATAAACCACACTGAGTATTGTTTTTTAAGGTAAATTAAAATTATTTTAATTTTTCAAATGATAAAATTTATTGTAATAAAAACAGCTTTTGTTAATTCAAATTCGTAACATTTTTCTGTTAAGATTTGTTCTCTTCGTTTTTAAAATTAAAGTTGATTTTTTTTTTGTTTTTCATAAATTTTATTACATCAATATTATCAAAATTAAATTCTCTACAAGTTTTAACACTAAAATTTAGAAATTTATTAGTAATTTAACAAAGTTACTGCACTCTAGAAAAATGTGTATTTCGTCACCGATATTTCTGTTTTACGTCGGGTATCATGAAAAATACGGGAGATACAGTTCTTCGATCTGCTTTATTATATTTTTCTGGTCAAAAAACATAAGAAACCATCAAGTTTACCCCTTATATAACTCCTTAATAATTTCATTATAACCTCATTTTACTGGGGAAACTGAAGTTCGGGGGAATTGTTTGCTAGCCTTAACTTGATAACCTAGCGTTTTTGGTCATATGTTTATATGAACTTTTATTCCTTATTTCAAGCTGTAAAATCAATTCCAAAATTATTTCCCTTTCCTCTTAAATCACTCTATTTAATAACTTAATTTTGTTTGAATAAATAGTATGAATTAATCCTTGTATTAATTTGAATGTCAAGAGTGACACAGGGTAGGCTAGACAACAAAATGAGAGACTTACTCAACTTACGTCGTAAATATTAGGGCCAAGTTAGTGATGTAGTTATCCTTCACCAGCCAAATAACGGAACCAATATTTTTGTAATTTTAGAACTAAAATCTTGTCTATTTTATACATACATATATATAAATTTGGATTTAAACGTTGCATCTCTGTAAATCAAAAGTAATAATAAAGAGTATTTTTCTGAAGTTTGCTTCAGTTTTCAACAGAAATTTTTGTAATGTAATTAATCACGTCAGCAGAAAAAATTATGGTGACTAGAATAAAAACACCATCGAGTTATTAAGCCTCAAACTTACCACCCAAAAGTTAAGTGTGGTACGATTAGTTATTGGTGACCGCTAAGAGAAGGTTATTAAATTATTTCGCTATATGTTTTACCTCTATAGTCGATTGTTCTGTCAGTTTTAATTCGGTCTACAATTTCAAAAAAAAAAAAAATCAATAAATAAACAGCTTTAAATTAATAGATCTACACGAACGATCGGTGCTGGTATCATTTCATAAATAAAAAATCGTTTAATAAAACAACGAACAAAAATTTTAATTATACGTATATGCTCAAAGGGACATTATGAAAGAGAGAGACAAAAAGCAGGAGTGAGACAGAGTTAGGGAAAGAAGAGTTATATTAACTGCAAATCGCAAACTGCTACCGCATCGCATTCGGAGAGAGATTAAATGCAACACACTAGAAAGGCACGTTACCATTATTTTCTTTAGCAATGTAAACATTGCGTTCTCGGTTCAAGCAGAGCCTAAAATTTCTTCAGTATTATAGTGCGATAGATCGCATATTATTATCGTTATGTAAAATAAATATCAAAATTTAATGCACCATGTTTATTTGTGTACAGCATTTCTAGCGCAGCGAAACGTTTAACGGCCGGTAGAAGAGAGGACTGTGTGTGTGTGTATGTGTACGTATATATATATATATATATATATATATATATATATATTAGCCGGACAAGATATATTAGCTGGACAATGAGGGAGTGCAATAGTTATTTACAGTTAGGCTATGTAACCGGGCATTTAGAGTTTATATTCCTCCGAACAACCCTGTTCTCACCATACCTCATTCCCTCTTTATGTACAATTCAACTACACCATTTATTTGTTTAGCCTCCCTAATATATGAACAACTAAATGTAACAAGATTAATTAACTAATTAATGAAATAATAATTTGAATTACGTTATACCAATTGTTACAATAATATCACATTGTATTTCTTTTTTAATAAAATAACAAACGGATTCAAAATTTCAATTATACTGTGAAACATGTGATATACCAACATTTTGTTTCTAAACATCAGTTTCAACCGATTTTTCTCTACGTTATAGTGAATAAATAATGTACTTTCCCGTTACGGATGTTGCAAAATTATTTGTTAATTAGAGGTGCCTGCTAAAGATAGAGTAACATTTACATTCATTTAGCGCTTGACCTATGACGGGTACATTATTATTCACAGTAAGGTTCGAACGTAGATTGATATGCAAGTAAAAACTAACGATTTTCCTTTTGGTTCTAAATATTTTTTCGGTTTAAAACAATATACTCTTACGCAAATTACTGTAATCGATTTCAGTCAAACGCTTCGCAGTGTAATTGTGTAATTAGAAACAAATTATAATGTATAACGTGAAATCAAGAATATAAATCGTGAAATTTATATTCAATTTAGTCTACGAAAGTTCGTAGATTAATACTTATAATTCTTTAACTATCTCGATTATCAGGCGAGTAACAGGATATAAATTAATATTAAGCGGTAATGAAAAACAATAAATATTCCCTTCCAGAAAACAACCCAAAACTTTTTTAAGATTATGAATCCGTTTTCCTAAAAATTATTTTCTAACATGTATCTTTAGCTAATAATTAAGAAAGGAATAAGCACTTACAAAGAATACAAAAAGTCATTAGTCTTTTCCTTATCATTATTACTTCATTTATTACTTTATGTTGTAAATAAAGTGAAAAGAATAAAAACAAAACTATATTTTGTCAATAGCTATTTCAGTCGTGATTAAGATGAGATTTTTCTGCTAGTTTTGTTATATTAAGAATAATTCGGCCGTACTTAAGTGATACCCGTACATACAGATATCGGAAATTTATACTTGCATTGAAATAATTCCTCTTATTTGTATAAAACTAAACGATATTAAAATACTTACTCTACGCACTTTACGAACAGGACGTAAATTATTATACATAGTTATACAAGTATTTACGTGTATTAGTTTTACGAACTCATAATATACTTAAAATATTTTTTTGCGAAAAAAGGGTTGAAAATACATACGTATAAGTTAAACGTCAAAATGTTCTTTCCGTGTTTAATTTAAAAGAAAAATTATAAGTGATAAGCAACAGTTTCGAGTTAGAAAAAAAGCGTCGGTAGCGAGTGAGGAAACGCTGAAAATACAAACAGATGTAAATTTTTCAGGTATATACTATGAAGTGACGAGGAGAAGGGCATAAGGAAGAAGAGGCGTAGGAACCGAGCAGAATGAATGATTCGTGAGGGGTGTCAGACGAAATGACAATCCGCAGCCTATTTTATGTATTCAAAAAGAAAAGAAAAAAGTGGTTTGGAGTGATCCGTCTTTTCAAAGGGATTGAATAGAGGTATCTTAAGGCGAGGGGGTTACCGAGTGAAGGTGGGGTAGTAAGAGGGTTTGAGAGGCGGTGAGGTCGGAGGCGAACGGATGGGTTGAGTATTTGCATAGGAAATGTTATCGTCCGGAGGCAGAGGGTGAAGCGGTAGCATATCTTGCCACTCTCTAATGGATAGTCTTATAAGAACCTGTATTACAGTAAAAACTGATCGACTTAAATAATTCTTCCCGAGAGAAATATAACAACGTGATGTAAAACATCTTACGCAGCAATGTTAAGGCCGATGTGAGTATTCACTTATATTTCCGAGTTTGAAGTGTTGAAAAACGAGAAAATAAATTTAATGAATGTTTAAAAAAAAAAAAAAATTAAATTAACAGTTAATAATAAAATATACTTTTATACACTAAGCGATATGTAATATTAGTCATTACCGGTAGCATAGGGCAGAAAAATTAATATCGAAATAAAAATAAAAATAATTTGTATCAAATTAAAAACATTTTAATCGAAAAAAATAATTATTTTAATCATAAAAATATGTATTAAACACCGACAGTAGATTAAGGTATAATAAATAATTTGCCTCCCAATGTCGACATAGGAACACAGCAGAGACCTGGATCGTTAACATACCGGCGTGAGATCGATCGAAGAAAAAGAAGACGAGCACAATCATTCCGCTGGATCAAATAAGACTTTTTAAATCACGAATAATGAATAATATGTTTCGTATATAACATTAATTCGTATGCGTTTCAACAACGACGAAGAGATGTTTAGAAAATATATCTTTTGGGCTTATTACATGTAAATTTTATTTCTCTTTAAGGTCAGTAAAGGAAAGTTTTTTTTGATAAATTTGGTGTTTATATTCAGAAATTCTTTGTGCTCGATTATCAGTAATTTATAATTTTGTTGGTTTTTCATCTTTACTATCCAGTATCACGAAATATTATTTTGGATCGATGAAAAATAAATAGAATTTGAAATAATTTTAGGAGACTAATGAAACACCTAAGTCCTCAAACGGTGATGGCCGGCTGAGTATAATCGGATTCCAATAAATTAAGTAGCAGCCCTAAGACGGTAGGCTGCTGCGGTCGTTGTGTCTTGACATTTCGATAGTGGTCCAAAAATGTCTGTGAAATCTTTAGTTTCAAATCGTATAGCCAAGTAGGCCGGGACTGACTTCCTTTCTGTAGGTAACGATGAAAGAGGTAGAGAGAAAGACACCTAATAAGAATGAATGGACAGTAAGAAACTGCAACAATTATCTGAGCGAAAGGGGGAAAAAAAGAAAGATCGGAATAGTCCGTTGGAAATCGTACGAAAAAGAGAAAAACGACAACAGGTTTAAATAAGATAGTAAACGGCGGTACAACTGTAAGAATCGGTCAAATATCTGCACTCCATAACGGAAACGAGAAATAAATAGAAATACTAAGATGTCCTACCGCTACTAAAATTGCTTTGTTAGTCATATTATTGCAACTTTAATTGCGATATAAAATCGTGCTGACTTTGCTCGAAAAACATTTAACATGTTTGTTAAGATAAGAGAAAGAGAATTCAGTCGAAAGATGAATCGCACTATAAATTCTTTTCGTAATCCGCATGTTGTGAATAAAATATGGTCATTTGACTGTAAAGATATCAATTTCCATTAGCTCTATAAACTTATTCAAGGAAGCGAAGATGTACCCCTAAGCTAAACAGGAACTTTTTTGAGTTTCTGTACAAAGTAAACTCGATTTTAATATATTTAATATTTTATAAATATATTTCGGTTATCCAGCGGATAATTCAGGAATATTTACGTCAAACTACTTATGTGAACAGCTCAATATCACTGACCGGTTTTAAATTTCTAGAACGCAAGGAACCGTCCCTTTTTCTTGAATTTCTTGTGAAAAAGTAGGAAAGAAAAAACCGGCAATTATATTAGTACATATGCGATACATTTTCCATGTAGTATTAACTTTCGCTTCACAGGATTAAAAGGAACCTTAAATGAAGTACGTGTACCGAGGATTCACTGAAAGTTAAAAAAGGTCTCAACAGTAATAACCTAGCAAATAGGCTATTAGCCTTAAAAATTGACTGCTTATTCTACTCCCTTCAGAAATATATAACAATATCTAGAAATGAATGGAAGATTGACAACAAAAAATTAAAGAAATATAAGCTCGATGAAAAAGTTTATCCGTTAAAAGGGAAAAAAATGTTAGATTTTTAGAGAACAGGTTATTTTAAAAAGAGACAGTACGGTGTCGGGATGCTTATGCCCTGGGTTAAACCCTATGGATTTGTGTCTTTTAACGGATCTGATTTTAATTATTTATTTTTCCTTATCCCCATTACTGTTTCTTAAACAGTCTTTGTTTGAAATACACCCTTCTTTTAATAAGTTTTGAAATCGACCTTGTTAGATATCGGTTTACGTACACGTGTATCTTTATGCAGGGTATGTGATAGATATGTTTGTTTAAATTTTCAGACATGATATACAGTTGACAAGTGGAATCTCTTAACTAAGATTAAAAATACATTATTATTTTCATAATCTGGAATTTTACTAAAGATTTATAGAAGGTAATGAATTCGGAAAAATTTAGCAGCTCTATATATAGTTTATGAAAACTAAATTTCGAATCCTGAGCGTTGTTTAAAAATATTTCCTTACAAATTAAAATTTTAATGACTGCCAGTTCCTATTGTATTCTCTATTCTATCATTATCAAAACGGATAGTTTTTAGTGCCCAAAGAAGTTTATATTTAAGGAAATAATGGTCTTGAATTATACATATACAGAAATAAAAACCCATTAAATTTTAGAAAGATGATAAAAACAGATGTTTCAAAATGTCTATTTCTTTAATATCAAAGTAATTTCATCCTAGGCGGTTAATAAACTTTTACTAGAGAATATGTTTCCATTTATTTCAAATTAAATAAAAAAGTTTATGAATCTATAAAAGGGGCGTGGAAAAGAAGGAATTGTAAAAATCAAAATCATTAGCGAATTACGACTAATTTAAAAATGGTGCGTATTTTTAGTTCCATACTTCGCTTTACAAATTACTGTAAATCGTAGCCTGAAAAAAGGCTTAATAAGTAACAATTCAGCAATTCTCCTACAGATCAGCTTTCCCGTTCCTTGTACTGAAAAAAATACTCTAAAAAGTAAAATTGTTGGCAAACGGTGACAAGTTTAGTATTAAAGATTAACTTAATAAGTATTAATGATATAAGAATTAATAATATGCCGATTATTAACGTTAACAAAATAAACGACGGATAAATCAGTATTATTACACTTAAGGTAAACCGGTCTAATAGAACTTATTCCACACATCGATTACGAATACATGACATGTATAAGAAAAATAAAATAAGAGACTACCGAACGAGGAAAAAGAAAAAAAACAGAATGAGAGAAACGAAGTAAAAGAAGAATAGAAGGTTAATATTTCAAGACGTCTCTGTACCGCTGAATAAATGACAAAATTCTTATATTACTTTATCATCGTCTAAAATATACTTCTCCCTTTTGTTCGATTTTCTCTCTGTTCGTTGCTATTTTCTAGACTGTCGTGCCCCATCAATTTATGACCTTTCACCGCGGTACGGAATACGCTTGTATGAGTAATGGAACATTCTGTTTCTTATAGTTTCCGATTACTCCCCGCAAAGCGACCGAACGATGTAATTTTGATCTTTACAAAATGTTTATAAACATTATTTTTCAATCCCTCTTCTTATGGAAATGTTGATGACAACGATAACCATCATTATAATAACGTTTAACGACGATAAAAATCTTTTAAAATATTCATGGGTTACCAAGATATAACCCCGCATGAGTTAAGCGGTCGAATGAAAAAAACTTTTGAAAAAGTGTTTAAAATATTACAATTAAATGTAAGATGGAGTCTTTTACACAATTATACGTTTTTAAAATTATGAATAGAAAATAAGAGTATCCCGCTTTATATGTTCCATTTTATAAATACATAATACGGAAGTATACAAACTTTATTTAACTATTGTCTTGGGTTAGTTCGGGAAGTTCGTCTGTTTTTAAATAATTAGAATTTGAAGTTAGGATAATTAAACATATAAAAGCGTTTTTCGGTGCATAATTATACTGGACATTATACACAGACATCATATAAAACCTAAGCCGATAACGATTGTTAATATCTACATGCCTACAAGCGCCCATGATGATGGTGATGAGGTACAGTGTGTAAACGAAGAAATTGAGAAAGCAATTAAACACATGAAAGAGGATGAACATTTAATAGTAGTTGGAGATTGGAATGCAAGCATCGGAAAAGGCAAGGAAGGAAATAATGTGAATGAATGCGGGCTGGGCAAGAGAAATGAAAAGGGGCCGACTTATTGAGTTTTGCACGAAGTATAATTTAGGAATTGCCAACACCCAGCTTAAAAATCATAATACAAAAATATACACGTGGAAAAATCCGGGCGATACTGCAAGGTATCAAATAGATTATATTATGGTTAAGCAAGTATTTAGAATTCAACTCGTCGACTGCAAAGCATATCCAGGACATTAATAGCGAACATAATTTAGCGATAATGAAATGTAGATTGGAGTTTATAAACCTGAAAAAAGGTTTCCGATGAATCGATCGAACTTAGAGAAGCTTGAGGAAAAAGAGGTAAAGAAGATTTTTGAGGAGGACATCGCAAGAGGACTGAGTAAAAAAGCTAAGGTACAAAATATAGAAGAAGAATGGGAGAATGGTAAAAAGGAAATTGTAAATCGGCAGAAGCGAACTTAGGCGGAACAAAGAGAACTGGTAGAAAACCATGAATAACAAACGATATTTTGGAGCTGATGAATGAGCGTAGGAAGTATAAGAATGCTATCGATGAAGATAAAAGGAACTATCGACAATTAAGAAATACTATGAACAGGAAGTGCAAATTAGCGAAAGAAAAGTGGATTAAAGAAAAGTGTTCAGAAGTAGAAAGAGAAATGATCACCGGTAAAAATAGACAGAGCATACAAGAAAATTAAGGAGAATTTTATGGTAAATAAGTTAAAATCTAATAATGTGTTAAATAAAGATGGTAAACCTATCTATAATACGAAAGAAAAGGTTGATAGTTGGGTGGAATATACTGAACAGTTAAACGGAGAAAAGGAATTAGAAACTGGTGTTATAGAGGAAGAAGAGAAAGTTGAAGAGGATGAAAAGGGAGATACAATATTGAAATCTGAATTTAATAGAGCATTAAACAATTAGTTTAACTACTCACGGATCAAAAATTTTAACTAGAATTCTGTACAGAAGAATGAAGCGGAGAGTGAAGTGTTAGGAGAAGAACAATTTGGTTTCAGAAAAAGTAAAGGCAATGAGGAAGTAATTTTAGCGCTCAGATTAATAGTAGAAGGATTATTAAAGAAAAACAAACCAACATACATGACATTTATAGACTTAGAGAAGGCATTTGTTGACGTAAACTGGAATAAAATGTTTGGCATTTTACAAATTTTAGGTTTCAAGCATAAAGGTAGAAAAACAATTACTAAAATTTACAGGAACCAAACTGCAAGGGTAATAATCGAAGAGTGTAAGAAAGAAGCAGTAATAAAAAAAGGAGTGAGACAAGGATATTCCCTACCCCGGTTTCTTTTTAATCTTTACATAGAACTAGCAGTTAATGATAGTAAAGAACAATTTAGATCCGGAGTAACAGTCCAAGGTAAAGAGATAAAGATGTTATTTTTAAATTGATGACAAATTTCTAAAGGGAAAGAAATAAGAAATCAAAAAGAATAAAAAAAAATGAAAGAGAGGTAGAACGGGTTGATTCTGTAATTAATTGCGTGGAAGAATAGTTTAAGATAACATTTTTATAAAAGTTTTGATTGACATAGGTTTATTTCATAATTTATAGGAAACGAAGAGCAAGAATATATTAGGAGTATTTAATGAGATGAAGTAAATTAGAAAAAATACCAGACGATTTGAATGAGGTTTTTGAGAAAAATTTGACGGTTAACAGAATTAAGTAACCGACTGACAATAATCTGGTAATATAATAAATTAAAAGTTCTGTAATTAATGACAGTCACGGACTGCTCACTACATCAGTAATCCTGCTTAAATGAATAAAAAACGAAGAATACGAAAGGAGGTTAAAGAAAAATGTAAAAGGACGTTTGACCTACCCTCGAGAAAAGGATACTGTTAGAAGGGGGAGAGGAGAGGATTCAAACGCAATCAGTTGATTGCGACTACTACCCTGATAATAATTTTAGGCCGATTTCTTTTTTAGAATAAGACCCTTGATTACCTATACAAAATTTCCTTCAAATTATATTTTAAGAAAATCCCTCTGATAGAGGAAAATAATCTTGTAAACAAGTTAGTTACTTACCCTCAACTTTAAACTTAACTCTATAAAGTTACTTTTTAATATTTCTTAATGTTACTCGTACTTTATTAAATTTTCTAAAGCCTAATTATAAATTCCTTATCAAATTTCATAAATAATGTTAATTAAGCGATATTTGAAAAATTATTTCATACATTTTAATGTAATATAAAGATCTTATAAAGGTAAGAAATATTTTGTCAACTGAATTTAGAAGAACGTTTTTACAAGACGAATTGATTACACGAAGATTAAAAATTAATCGAAGAATTCATCTTTTTTTTGCTAAAAATCTACAATATTTGTAAAATTTAAACGTTGGCCTGTTAATAATTTAACAAAACAAAAAAATACAAGCAGAAAGGTATATGAGCTACCTTACATATTTTAAAACAAAGAAAAGAGCTAAGCTATTTATTGAAACAAAGCGTTAAAAGAAAACGCTGAAAACCTGTTTAAAAGTATGTATATGTTTATAATTTTTTATTTTTTTATATATGTATAAAAACAAAAATTTAACACGAGAATTTTTAAAAAATAGTTAATAATAAAAAACTTTGAATGTATTTTTATAAAACCAATACTTTTGAAAGACCTCGGTAAAACTGCCATAAAATATAGTGCTCATTTTACATAGATAGACTATACACACTTTTCATTATATTTCCCAAGTATTTGTTATTTTTTGGCTGTCTTTTTTCTTGACGGTCGGCAGTAAATATTAATTAAAACTAAACTTCTGTATTGACAAACCGACCAAATTTTATTATAAAACTATTTGAAGTGAGGTATCGGAGACATTTTATTGTGAAATTTATTCGATTTTTCGTTACAAATATTTATATTTTAAAATATCTATGTTTCTTTTATATCATTAAATTAAATGTTTGTTTTTCTGGTTAAAACTAATTCTTCTGTATCTACAGACAATGATGGCTTTCCAAAATAAATGTGAATAGGAACTTGCATCAGGCATTTAGATTTTCATTTATTTTCGAAGATATTTTTGAGCGTTCTTGGTTTATTTCTTTTATAGCATCTGACAAGATGCAGTTACAAAATATTAAGAAAATTTTCCGTCATGTGAATTTAATTTTCATTTCATTCTGTTACCACGTGTATATATATATATATATATATATGTATATATTTTTTTTTTTAATTTTAGAGTGACATCGGCAACTTAAATGTAAAAAAAAAATGTTAGAAAAACTATTTCTTATGTATTTCTAATTAAAATGCATATTAAAATAGGTGACCAAATGAGACCATAAATCTATTTTACATCGGGAAAGATGTAGGCCGATATTTTATTAGTGCGAAATTTCTCTGTTTGATGATACATATTCGTGGGGCTATAGAATTGATTTAGTCAGCACAAAATCAATCCATATCGTTTGGTTTAAAGCATCTTATTAATACGATAAACTTTTCTTCATTATTAAATATTTATAATATCTTATTCCCACTGCAAATATAATATTATCTCCTTCAAAAAATTCATAAAAATTCTGAACTAAAAAATGAATTGTCAGATCATTGTTGGCCGCCCGTAAACATTAATCACGTGACCGATATTTAGTAAATTTAAACTTATCCATGTGTTCGAAATTAATGAATGCGCTATTAAAAAAGGAAAACCGCGATTTATATATTATTTATTTATAACTTTTCTTTGATTGAAAAATAGTCACTCATACCAACATATTATTTATAGTTTTTATATATGGGAATAGTTTTTTTTTTAAATTTCACACTACGTTTTGGATACAAATAGTTGTAAATTTGCGTCGGTTATGGCTTCTGTTCATTAACTTTATATTAAATGTCGCTGTTGATTTTTGTTTACTTAAAAGATTGAGTTTCAGTGTTATACTTTTAGTGTTTCTTGGAGGGTTACATTCACATACAGCATATATAATTTATATTATAAAACTTATAATCTGTGCGCACACACGAAACGTTGCCAGACAAACCTAGCATGTTTTGCACAATCGTTATCGGTTATAATAGGAGTGTACTTAACCTACATGTATACGTTTAAAAATTCATATTGTTAGAAAAGAAAACTAATTCCGCCTTGTTTTCTCAGTTCAAAGTTAACACCTGAAGTCGAATTGAGGAATCATGTTTAGCAAAGGCACAACGTATGGAACTGTCCGTGTCAAAGTTACAAGAAATCTTAATGCGCGCACAGAGAATTGTAATTTATTGCTCGTTCTTAATAATAAATTACACTGATCGCTTACAAATAATCTACATTAACATTTTCCTCGATGGACATAGCAGACCACTAACATGTTTGTGCGCGCGCGCGCGCGTGTTCTGTTACTGGGTGCGCACACTAATAGCCGACCTTCTAACTCCGTTGGCGGCCATATTAATGGTTGTTGTTCTTAAGTATTGTTCTTTCATCGTTTCATATGTTTTTCTCACTTTCAGTCTTAAATCTTCATTTGTCATTTAACATTCATACCGGTACGAAATTGTTTTAATGATTTTAATTTATATTGTAATAAAAATGACATTTTACAATAACTGTACGCTACAATAGACCACAGACCATTAAAATTAAAACGCATTATTTTTCTGATATCGAAAAAAATTATTAAAATTTAGCACACAAAGCAGATAATCGTGGGTGTGGAACGGACCAAATACACCAACCGACATTAGAAGATTAATGAAGAAGGGAGAGTAGCATCATACCGATAAAATTATTGGTGACAAAAATAAAATAAGCTTAGTCATTATTGATTACTTCTCTTTACAAAAAAGACAATAATAATAAACGCACATAAAAAAATAAGTTGATAAAAGTCTACAAGTTATTAAAATATGTTAATTCGGGTTATAAGAAAAATAAGTTAAGCAAACGTTTTTAAGAATATTACATAGCATTATTCAACAGAAAGGGTTAAATCTTGACGAACTCGGCAATGCCCATCAGTTTTTTTAATCTGGCATTTAAAAGACTATAATTTGGAAAGGAGGCGGTGACCGTCCGGCTCCTTATGCGCAATTTAAATTCTACGGAAGGGAACGCAGTGAAAGCCTTCCGTCCGATCTGAAAATTAGTTCATTTATCAGACCGGGTAGAGAGGACTCTGAATAATTCAGTTGTACCAGTAAAAAGAGTATTAGAGTATTAGCAGTAGTACCGCTAATAATAATAATTTTTTTTATGGCTTCCTCCCGCCCATTATAGCCATCCCAACCTTCTTGAAGATAAATAATCAAAACAGGGAAGCGAGAAACTCCTATCTAATGGAAGAGAAGTACATAAAAACCTTAATATTCTGCAATCACCTATAAGGACACATGTAAATAAAGGGATCTTAGCAGCATTAGTAACTCTACTATAGCTTAAAAATTAAAATAACAACTTCAAAATAAAAATAATATAAACATGAGTGTAAATAGTCAATCCTTAAAAGTACATAAATAAAGTACCGAGTTAGATAAATAAATCTAAAATGGTAGCTGCACTATGTCTATCTTAAATCAAATGTTAAGTTCGATAGGTAACATTCTTATAAAATACAATATAAAAATCAGGACCGAAAAGTGATCACACATTTCTAATATGATTCAAACGAACCATCTGCAAAAGTCTCTAACCAATTTTTTAATACAATAAAAATTCTCTCTGAACACACCTACTTCACTTTCATTAATTAAATTAAGGGTATTTACAACTCTAGCTGTCGGAGACAGTACACTGCTACTCGTACGTTGACAATACTCAAATAATTTATACCTTCTATCATTTATGTATGGAATCCTGATCATCATGATCAGGCATCTGGTAATGGAAATGGCAGGAATGATATGACAATTTGTCATACTAGACTCACTTTCTTTTACTTGTTAGCCGGAGAACAGAGACCAATATGTGGAAGCTGTGACTCATACCTCACATTGAAACCATACAATAGAAGAGTGCAAGTTATTCAAAGACCTCAGAATGAGGCTAAAATGAACCGGAAATTTGGCAATAAATTTATCTTGTAATGATAAAAGAGAGAAGAAAATTATCATGCTTTCTAAGAAAAAGTGGTTTGTCTAAGAAAAAGTGGTTAGAACGACTATGACTTTTAACATGTTACACGAATTATGTTAGGATGACAGTTTATTGATGTTATTTTTTTATCTGTGTTTTGTATTTCTTTTGAGCTACTGATGAATTTCTTTAAGGATGTGTTCGTAATAGTTGCGGGCTCTTTACCCGCTTTTGATAGTTTTGACGACATTTCTTTGGAAAAAATTTATGTTTTTAAGTGGTAAGGGCCTTATACACACTTGTCATTTTGTACTCTTCTGGGGTTTTATTGTTTTATAACTCTGTTTTCCAGATGATCTGCTTGAAACGACTGGTCTTTTCACTAAGTCGCTTATTTTAATAAGAGTGGGACAGTTTTAGTTTGTGTCAAGGGGTAATGACCATAGCAGTTGATGTCCCCTACATGCAACAAAATATTCTCCTTCTACTCAACACCAATAAACTGGTAGCCTTCTTAGCTACTTAGCTTCTTAGAGTCTACTTTTAAATATAACCGTCAACTCACCTTATTAAATTTGCTAAAATTTGAAAGTTAAAAAAGAATGTTTTTTATTCGCAGAAATTCGCTCTGTATTTATAGTTAAATAAGCAAATACTGCTACTCATTACGAACAAAAAAAAATCGCATGCATAACTTTTTCAATATACTGAAAAATCATTAAGCGATACTCCTAAAAGTCAATTCAAAGGTTAGTTGTGTCCGAGCTGCAGTCGTTATTTTTATTAAAATAGAGGTTTTTCTTCTTCATCAAATATTATTTTCTACATGTATCTGCCATTTGTTTTCTTTTACACACACCATGTTAGTGTACTAGTATAAACGAGTACCGTATTTATTCGAGTACGCCGCACTTTTTTTCTTGGAATTGAAGAGAAAAAATAACGGTGCGGGGCTTACTTGAAACATAGCCTTTAGCCAGGATAATTTATGTAATGTAAACTTTCTCTTAGAAGTACCTAAATTCAGTCACATAAATAAAGTTACATTATGCTTTCGTTTATCAATACCGGATGCCGCTTATATAGAATAAATCCTTAATTATTAATATCCTGTTCATATTATCCATAGGAACGAAGATACGGTATTTTTATAAAACTGATTCATTCTGTATAGGCTGCATCCGGTTCTAATGACACTACAGTTACAGTATCAGTTACCCATCGTCGTCTTGTCTATTCGCCATAGTCATTGTACTGTTTGTATATGTGGACGGTTATGTGCATTTGATCTGTTTAGTTTATGTTGTAAAGTCTAATACGGTGATTTATTTTAATTACGGCATTAAAATGAGTACAAAAGGACAACGTCTACGATCTTTTACAGTAAATGAAAAACTGCGCGTTATAAAAGAGGCTGAAAAAATTGAAAATCGGGCGGCAGGAAGAAAATTTGACGTAGATGAAAGCTGCATTCGAGACTGGCGTAAGAAGAAACAACTTCTGGTGAAAGGCACTGGTAATAAAAGGGCTTTTCGTGGCTTAAAAGCAAAATACACAGACGTAGAAAAAAAATTGTATGACTTTGTTATGGAAAAAAGGAAATGCGGTTTTGCTGTCACGACAGAAATGTGTCAATCATATGCTCGTGAAATCGCTAAATCATTGAATAAAGTTGATTTTAAAGCAAGCCGTGGATAGATAACACAATTTTTTGCACGAAATGATTTATCAATAAGACGAAAGACGATCATTTCTCAACGACTTCCAGACGCTTATGAACAAAAAAATATTATATTTTCCCAAATACATAATAAATCTTTGAAAAGATAAAGGCTATTTGCCTTCTCAAATAGAAAACGCTGTTCAAACCCCCGTATATTTTGAAATGCCATTTGACAAAACCGTAAACAAAAAAGGCGAAAAAAGTGTTACGATTTGCACTAGTGGTAACGAAAAACAAAGGTGTAGTGTTATGCTTTGCATTACTTCTGATGGATCAAAATTACCTTCGTACATGGTTTTTAAAAGAAAAACTCTTCCAACCGTACAGGTAAATGGATTTATTATCAGAGAACAGGAATAAGGTTGGATGGACGAAACCTTAATTTTAAACTGGATCGGGTGTGTATGGCAAAAGCGATCAGGAGATTTAATTAATAAAAAAAAAATACCGGTATGCTAGTAATGGATAGTTATCGGAGGCATACGACTGATAAATTGAAAGATATTTTAAAAAAGGGTATGACAGATCAAGTAATAAGTCCAGGCGGATTGATATCTCTATTGCAACCACTAGATGTCTGCATTAATAAACCATTCAAATCTGCATTAAAACAACTGTACAGTAAATGGATGTCTGATGAAAATTTCTTTCTCATGCCTACAGGAAGAATCAAACGTCCAGATTTTAACCGGATTTGTGTTTGGATAAAAGATGCTTGGGAAGGTATTTCTACGGAATTAGTAAGAAAAAGTTTTAAAAAATGCGGAATATCTAATGAACTTGACGGTAGTGAAGACGATCACCTTTGGCAGAGGGATGTGGAGACTACCGGTAACTCTTCTACAGACAATGACAGTGACAGTGATTAATTACAAATAAAATCCCATATTAAAATGTGTATTGAAATGATCCTTTTCAACATGATACTTTCTTTTCATTTTACTGGCCTACTGATTCTGAACTAAACTAGTACTTACGATAATTAATTATTAATGTAATATTAATATTGTAATTTAAATGAACAAATTAAATTCTTTACTTTCTGAATATTTTCGTATTTTTTATTATATCTGTTGCACCTTAAAATAAGGGTATATTCTCGATTTTTTTTTAGGTTTTCGGTCCGGAAGATCGAGGTGCGGGGCTTATTCGTGGGCGGGGGTACTCGAAAAAATAAGGTATTTACGACACATTAACTAAAATATTAGTTTAAATACTCGTATCTTATTTTCTCTGATCTTTCTAAGTTTTCATACAATTATCAGTTTTGTTTTTCATAATTATATTCGGTAAGTAAAACATGAAATCAGTTTGACTTTAAATAGTTTTAATTTAGAAACGTTTTTTGAGTTCTCATTACAGAATTCAACAATTTTTCCTATATTTACCTTGGTTGTTTAAGAGGAATACATATTTTTTCTAATTTGAAATCCGCAGAAAACTAGTAATAAAAATCTTTTTACGGATGAATGTAGGACAGCAATTTACTTATATAATTTATTGTGTTGTTACTATTGTTATTATTATTATTATTATTATTTTTATTATTATTTGGAATGTTCACAAAGAAAGTATATTATTGAAATTATTTACTCGTATTTATCTTTTCTTTTTTGTTTTACTACGTAAGGGTTGGTTTATAAAGCGTAGTAATTTTATATTTATATATATATATATATATATATATATATATATATGGGTGGATTAGATGAGAGAACAGCGATCGATGTAACAAATCATGGAAAGAAAGCAAACGAGTATCACTATAAATCCACATTTCCATCCTTTCCCCTCTACTCAATAGATCTCTTTCTTTAATTCACTATTCCTCTCTTTCCATTTCCTCCCACCATACCCATCAAAAATAAATATAATATAAAGAAATAAAAATCGGATCAAAAAAGGCAGGAGACGGGTAGCCAGCGATGACAATAGTAATTTATCTGGATTCCGTGTTGCTGTGTCCCATTGAGAGTTCACCGGATGACAAATAGACAACTCTTCTTACGGGGAAATCTTCAAATTTATGTGAGAACCTGACTGGGGTTCTGTATAAACCACCGCTCATTCGGGGCTATAATATTTTATTACTCCCCTCAAAACACCGTCCTTATCTGTGCTACGCTACTACTCCCACTCCGTCAAAGAATGGATTGGAATTCATTTATTAAGTTTTTTCGACCTATAAGTTATTGAAAATTATTGGGAATACAATTAGAAACTAATAGTAAGCTCTTCCTTAACAGAGATAATATTAATTTCATTAACAAGTTTCAGTGACATCAGTTTGGTAACGAATAGAACTTTTCATAGAATACGGTAACGTAATTTGAGAATTTCTTTCTTTTTCTATTACATTCTCGTTCACTTATTTCTATTTTCGTATATTATAGCTTAGAAAAAAATAAAGCTAATTGAAATCTATATAATTTTGATATTCAGAAAACGAAATTATAAAGTTTTCACGGTGAAAAAATGTAGAAATAAATACAAAAGCTTATTTGGCGGAGTGAAACCAGTATCTAAATGAATTATTTCTTTCAAACTTCGATTATTATTTAAACAAAGAGTACTGGGAAATATTACTACTGATTAATAAATTCTGTACGTGATTTACTGATTTTCCTTTCGACAGATTTTAACGATTAAGTGTTTTCTATTTTGATCTAAAATACCTGAATAATTTTAAAGAAAAACAAAAGTAATATTTATACACCATGACATCGCCTTCCATTACTAAGTACTGTCACAAAAATTACCTTATAATCTTGGAATTATCAAAAGGTTTCACTTAAAATTATTGTCTATTTACAGTAAACTTTTTGAAAGTGGTCAATTTAAAAGAAATAGTTTAAGATGATGAGGAACCTTCCTTTAGTTTACGGAGAATCAGTACGAACGTGTACTCATACGAGTATGAATGTATTAATCTATACTGGAATCGAAATTCTTTTAGATCGGTTTAGGTAATTATGTTTTAATACATTTTTAACGTTCAATATATCGGTTTAATGTATCAATGTATCAACCGTTAAAATGTCAAGCTCTTTAAACTTTTAAAAAACGCGTTACCTTTTGTGACAATATCGTGAAAATCAAAAAGAAAAGACACAAAAATACATAAAAAGGTATACTCTGCATAATAATTAAGACCTATTTTTTTAATTTTTGTTAAAATGGTACGAAGTGGTTTTGAACAATTTAACTATGAATTTTGGAGATTAATTTTCTATCTACACGAAACGTCTAAGCAGTAACTTTTCCAACCAATCTAAGATTATTGTAATTTTATAAATTTCAAAACTATTCTATTAACATTACCGTAAACAAGGACGGTTTTCATCAAACTTAATTTTCAGAGCGATACCGCTAGTATTTTATATAATTGTACTCAAATCTGCAATTTTTTAAGCTAATAAAATTAAATGTATATAGCTTGCCTTGGTAAAACTTACAAAACTTAGAAAAATAATTCAACTCCCATGTTATATTTATAAATTTCATTTAAAAAATATTACTTTTATTGAGTAATAAGTTCAACAAAATCGGGTTTAATAAATGACTGGTGTGGTATTCGCGTATAAAATTGTAATAAATAATAAGTACACTGTTTGGTATTATCTTTAATTACTATTATTTCATATTATAAAGGCATTAGTTAAAATTCTCTATTGGTAAACCAGGTTTTTTTTTGCTGTCACGTCTGTATGGTTACCCATACCCTCGGCAGTGCAGTCGCCGTTTCACCGACAGCAAACATTGCAATAATAATCACCTTACTTATTCAGACCAATCGTGGCTCAATGCTAACACGTCTACCTCTGGCCAATCAGCTTGTCAGGTGGTCTCTAGCCACCCAGGGTGCTACTCTACATATACCCCCTCAGTCGTTCTACTCATGGCGAGAAAACGGAGGAAGCCAGCCACAATAGTCCATTCTCTGCGAGTTTTCCATTTGACTCGCAGATTAAGAAAGGAATTTAGTCTCTTGAGCTTACTTACAAATCTGGTACGTTCAGCCACGTACCGGGAAAAAACATAAAGGACATGGTCTACAGTTCCATCGACTCGACAGTCTGAATACAAGCCCGAATCAGTCAAACTAAACCTAGCCAAACCGTTCCTAAATGCACCGTGTTTTGAAAGGAATTGAGCTGTGTACCGATTGGGGGGAAACCCACCTAATTGTTCGCCTCTTCCTACCATTTGGTTTGCTTGGTATTTCACCCGCCACCAACCCGTTCGGTTGTCATAAAGCATAAGACCGAATGTCTGTGCCACAACCGGCTACTGAGCCTCGAAACTGTTTAGCGACCAATGTCCTAACTAGATCCTAGAGCTAATCTATTTGCGTGAGCGGACTAAGCGTGATGCCACATATCACCTGTTTCGTGTCCCACCACTCACTTCTCATATAAAACTGAAATGGGTAAGCGCACCCCTTCAACTACTAAAACATAATGACACTCAATAAATTTATAAATTTACATCGTCAAGACAGCAATTCGCTGCCACGCTTAGGTTGCTGAATGAGAGCAAGTACCTCGATTTCTGTCCAAGCTATCCGCCCAAACGGACGCAGCATAAGAGGCCACACTTTTAAAAACATCGTGGTGCACCATGTACAAATAACGGCCCGACAGCCCGTAATCCTTCCGTGCAATCCTCCTAAGCTTGTGCATCACAGAAGCGGCGTCCGCCGCTACTTGCCTAATGTGGTTGCTAAACAGCAACTTCTCATCACACAAAGTACCTAGGTACTTATGAACTCTAACTCGGCTGATTACATAGGCTTTATACTTAATGTGGGGGTTACGACTGTATGATAATTTTTCTGCACCCTTGAGAAACATACATGTCGACTTGGACACCGAAATCTTAAAACTTTGCATATCCAGTCAACTCTCTGCGGTTGACAAGGCCGCCTGCTCCTGGTCTTCTAGCTGCGGTCGTAATTACCACGAACTAATACGAGACATTCATCGGCGAAAGTCTGAGCCGTGATCCTTTTGGGAATGTTAAACCCAGGAATCCGTCAAATATCAGGTTCCACAGCAGGGGAATGAGAACGGAAACCTGCAGGGTTCCGTTCTCATTTTTTTAAATTATATTTGTTAGCCACTCAGATAAGTACGCATAATGAATTTTTTCTGATTTTTAAAGCTTTTAATTCAAGATATACCTATTAAATTAGTTTATAAAAAAAGTAAATAAACATACCTGCAGAATCTACAGATGAATGTATACAAAATAATTTATACCGACATCTATTTACCTCAAATGAATGTTGAAGTAACTTCAAATGAAAATATTAGTCAAAAATTATGTAGTTAGCTTATGTTATTAAAAAATAAAGCTATTCTGTTAATAAATTGAGTAAAACCAATTAAAATGATTTAACGTAACGATAAATGAATCTAAAACATATTACAGTTTTCATAAACTTTTTACAGATCGTTGGGAAACACCAAGGGGTCCAAAAACAGAGAATGATGATGGCTATACAGAGGGAGAAACGGCGAAAACCACACTCACTCAAACGGTATACACAAGCAGTAAATCGAAAATATTTCTGCGATGGCCTTTTTTTACTTAAGTTAAAAAGCGATTCACTTTATAGGAAATATTTCTTTTCGCCGTCTTTATGTCTGGCTTGTTACAGATACGCTACATTCCCTTTTGCTTTTAACATCCTTCTTCAGTATTTTTAAGAAACAAATGTACCTTAAACAAAGACGGAATATGAAAAGAAAATAAGAAATAAAAAAAGAATTTTGTGAGAGTCCTTGCGTAGTCTCGATAACTTATATATATAGCCGTATAAAGTAAAGAAACGGCCAAGATGTGTCTGTAAATGTTCTCGTTTTAGTTATTATACAAGTCGAATTTTATTCTAGATTACTCCGTTCTAAGTATGTAGTAAAATACACAGTGTGCTTGTATAATATATTTAATTGTGATAATTTTATGACGAATACGAACTATCAACTAATTATTAAGTATCACTTCAGTAACTTGACTAATTTTATTATACAAAGAATACATTTTTCTCATTAATTAAGCGGCTGCGTTTTGATAAATTAACTGATTTAACGGTCTTTAAATATTTAAATAAGCGTTATATAACCAAGGAATAACATTTAAGGGTATATATAAGTAAAAATAAAGTAGCAGAAAGTAATACGTAGTAAAATAAATGTTGCCGTAAATTACGTCGCCTGAAAGTTTGAAAAAAATTAAGCCTTCACTTAACATTGTACGAAAATTGTGTTTGAGTGGAGTAGCACAAGTTTTGCAGTGAGGATACATCTTTTGGCAGAATCCAAGTGCGCTTCGAAAAAGTCTTCGAAAAGCCTCGCTAATAAATGCATGCAATCTGTAGAAAAAACTTGCGGGCAAGTTCTGCAGTCTTTATTACAACCAGTTTTGTCAAAAGTAATTTTTCCGGCTGATAAAATATCCAACAATATCATCGCCTTTTGTTTATTAACACCTAAGGTGTTAGATTAAAGGTGACACAAGGTTGAAGAACGCATCATTCCTCATACCGCGCTACTTAATATTTCCTTCGATATTTGATTTTAATTGCACGCGTATCTTCGTACATCCGGCACTATGTTACAAAACGTCCTAATGTTATTTCAAATTGCCTATAGCAACCTCCATTTCTTCAATTAAAAAAATATTTGTTAATCCTTGAATTAACTGTAGACTAACACCTAATTACTGTTACTCTCTTGATTTTTGGACGAAGAATGAATTTTAAAGCAAATTAAAAATGTCAAATTCCTCCGGTATTCGAATCTGAAACATTTTTTTATAGATATAACATATTCATTCCTTTAATAAAATAACTGTTTCTCGATAACTAACTAGAATAAAAGATTATTTCTCCGAATTCCCTCTAGACAGTTCCTTTCATTTAGAAGGATCTGGGTCAGGCTTGTCATTTTACAGGATACAAATGTTACGTAATAAATTTATCAGGAAAGGTATTCATATTTTCTTAATAAGTTTATCGTTTACAAAAAAATAAATATTTCTATTTTTACCAACAGATTTTTAAGCGATAAATTTAAGGAGTTATCAAATTTTAACTTAAGCGGAACTAAAACAAGAATTCTTTCTGCTTGCCCTTTAATAAAAGTATTAAAAAAACTACTGAGAGAATATTATCGTACATTTAAAAATGTACAAAGAGAAAATCACGGAATATTTTTTTTTTAAATTAGTGGCGTATGAATATACAATTTATTCACAATTCTATTTGAATAAAAATAAATTATACGTGAAAAAACAAACATGATTATAATATACAAATGTTTACTCGACCATATGGGAAAAGTAAATAACGTTATCTATACTGTAGAGATTAATATTATCCAAATTAAAAAAAAAAGAAGTATTTATCACGATTTCACTTCACTGCGGAAGAAGAAAAAACTTTCAAAAAGGGTTTATTGTGAAGCTTAAAGTGGCAATAAAAGAATACGTTAATCTCAAACATGAACTTCCCTTTATATACAATAATAGTAATAATAAAGTCAGACGGAGGTGAGTATCCGAAGTCAGATTTCTGGGCAGAGGGGCGGAAGTAGTTTTTTAAGGGTTGATATAAGGGCGGGTTCAATATCCAGTGCGCAGAGAACGTTTATAAAACTCTGTTGGAAATAGTTTATTACGTTTCTGATAGGACGAGTTGATAACTTTTAAATAAGGAAAGGAAACGCTGTGTATTATGACCGATATTTGTGAATTGTAATATATTGTAAATAAAAGCAAACGAGAAAGAGGGGGAGGCGATATTTTGCTTTCAACATGTAAGCGAGGCGGGCGGCTGGTGAAGCAGACAGGTGGCCTCCGGTCCAGTCCTTCGAAAGACCCTATAAAACAATCTTTATTTTGTTCTTATCCCTGCTGCTTTTTAACCCGAATATCAGCCGATCTCTGGTGACTAGTATCAAGTTACAAGAGGACTACACATTGATATCTACGCTAACGTTCCTGTGATATTTCTTTTCTTGTACCAGATTTAAAGGTTACCGAGGGAGAGAATGTAGTGCGATATCGTACTCGAAGTCAGATTATAGAAATCAAATTATGAATTTTATGCGGTTTACAACTATTATAATCCGTTATTTGAAGATAATATTGCCCGAGTAATTAATACAGAGTCGTAGATCTCTTATGTGAATAAGGAAAAAAGAAAATCCTACTGATTTGCACCCGTATGAGGTTTATCAGAACGAAAGAAAAAATCTCAAACGATAGCTAAGATATATAAAAAGTAGAAACAATTAATATAAAAATCTAATGAAATAATCAAAATGATGTTATTAGAATGAAATAAAAACTAACCTAAGATGAATGTAAATTGCTATTTTTCATGGCAGACGATGTATTGTTTTATACTCTAAAACAAATAATGAATAGATATATTGCCGAATTTTCATTGAAAATTCGGCATTATAACAATACGAGATCCATTAAAAAAACCCATTGAAAACAGTATTAAATAATTTAATAAACGAATGGATACATAAGTTATATGTATACCGACACACGCGTGAATTCTCTGCAGAGTATCTAAAGGAAGATTTGCGAATAACTCGTAATTAATTTCACCAAATCCCTGTAGCCGAGGTGGTAAAAAAAATTTGATGAAATCAATATATATCATAATCAAAATATACGAAGTACGATAATGTACTGGTGGCAAAAGATAAAATTCATGTTACAACTAAAATTAGAGTAGCCTCTGAACCGTGGTATTATGAAATATGATTTTCCAAGGGGAGAGAAAAAAAAATTGTATATCAAGAATTAAAGTTACAAACAAAATACTTATAGAAAAAGAAGGTTTAGGCAGGATAATAGGGTTTGAGACAGAAGAGAAAGAGATGGTTGTAAATTGATTGAATGATTTTTTCCGAATGGTAGTCATATTCCCCTCTTTATTAAATTCCCCTGTTTTCTATTTCAATTAAACAGGATGACTGCATATATATATATATATATACATAACACATCACCAGTACAACGAAATGATATAGTTCATAATATTGAATTTTCGTACAGATCAATTCAATTATTGATTTCATTATTTTAGACAAGGGTAAAGGCTATCCGTACTTTCAGATTGCATAATAAAATAAAATTAATGCTAACAGTTCCATCTGCGTAGTGCGACTACAATCCTTCTTTGCTAAATCGACAAAAGTAACGAGTCCCCACTCGACAATACTAGACTTGGACCTAATAATCAGTATGAACTAATAATATACCGATTTACGTGAATATTGTTAGTAGGATAATGAAACGGGTTCGGGTATCTACTGATGTCGACTCTGAGTTTATATAGACTGAAACCGATCAGTAATCCTGCAGAGCGCAGTACGATGGGATCAGCGCGTACGAGCAGCTATGTTATACAACAAAAATGCCTTCTATACGGTATAAAGAAATGAAAATATTAATGAAATTTAATATTATATAGTATTTATGTAGTTACATACGTAGTACGTACTTTTAAAGCGTTGGTACTTAAGCTCGGTTGGAGCCTAAACTACCTTTTTCTAAACGTACAACAGATCAAAAAGACCTCTCTGCTAAAGATCGTACACGACTATCAACCGATTAAATATTAATCCCCTACTGAAAGGTCGAATGTACGACTGGTATGTTTGTACCTGACCCGTCGAAATCTGCAGCCTCGTCAGGACGTGTATGCAAACGCTAACCGGGAGGTTCGGGCGCCGCAGACGGCCTACTGGAGCTTCTCTACTGCAGCTGTAATAAAGTAAGAGGAAAACGGTCACTGTGTTCGATCGATTGACGGTGAGACTCGTGCGACTAGCGAAAGCTAAACGAACAAGTAGGAATTTTTTATACGTGTAGCTGAACTGATGTCGGTCGAGAAACCGGCAGTACGTAATCTGTTCTACGATTTTAAGTGCGATGCGGGAAATAAATATTTAGAAATAGATATTACGTTTCTTAGTACCGATGCTACTAGGAAACGGTTACACGTCCGGTTACAAGTGATTCGATCTGTTTTGTAGTTCACAGACGACATTGACGTTCAGATGTTGTGGTTAAAGAATAAAAAATAAATAAAGTAGTTCGCCTGCTCGACGATATCTCCTATTGTTAAAAGAGGTAGAAAAAATAAATAATGAAAAAAGGTAACACCTAAAAAGAAATAACGATAATGCGTTGAAAATAGTTTATTTTGTACCGTTAATTATCCGGTATTTTTACTTTATTATCTTTCGAATAGTGTTTATCTTTTTATTTATTTTTTGATTTTAAACAAGAGGTTTTGAAAAATAACTTTTACTACCGGTAGAATTTTTTTTTTCGTATTTACTTGTATGAATTAATCGAAAGAGACTAGCATGGAAGAAAATAAAAGGGGTATAAAAGAGCTTTACAAATAAATACTGAGCGAGAGAGAAGAGCAGTTGAAGGTTTTGAATATGAGACAGACATCAAGAAGGATGAGGAATGAAAACAGCGCCCACGATGTGTTACGGTAGGCGTATTACGTGACAGTGTCAGGGTATAGAAAATTTGGAACGGACGAGAGCACGGGAAATGGATACGTTCCCGGTCGCTATCGCACCACCGAATTACCAGCACGACTGCTGATTAGAACATCCCGGTTTTGCTTCGTTGAAAGGAAACATCAATATGACCGCTGGGCAGATGCTTTTTGTTAAATCGAACTTTGATTTCATCACAAGTAATTATGCGTGGGACAAAGTTGTTCTGAATACTAACATCAATTAATTGCGCACACATACAATTTCTCCTTCCTCGTTTCCCTCACGAATAACATTTTGACCTCTTTGTTTCCAACATAATCAGAACGCCGTTCGTTCGGGTTCCTTTACCTCCCGAACAAGCACTTCTTCAGCCATGTAGGAAATATAACCCACCTCGACCAACAGTTCAATTTCAGTAATCACGATAATTGAAACTCTGAACACGAATCTACATTCCAGTTATTTTCATTTATTAATTAAAATCATCAATAAAAACTTATTTATTTTGAATATTTATCAGCAAACATAGATATCATACGCCATGCGTACGTGTTTAAATACATTTATAAAAACAAATTCGAATTAATGAATACGAATGAATCAATTTATCAAGAATTGAGAGGAAGATGAGTTCTTTGAAATAATTTCTGTCGATGTACATTCCGGTCAGGCAAGATTTATTTAATAATAAATTAGTATTTTTACTTATAAAAGAAGATTACTTTAATGTTTATACCTGTTTAAACCTGGAAAAAAAACAAATCAAATAAAAAAAATGTAATTAATAATTAAAATTATGAGTTTCTAAAGCCAAAGCACCACATAATCCGGAAAATTACGACTCCGTTTGATTTTAAGAAAGATTCAACACATTTTTGAACTTTTTAAATAACTTTTCTAATCTTTTGAAAGACAACACACAGCAATATTTTATTTTTTATTAAGTAAGGGGTTAAAACAATTCGGCTTATCCGAGTCGGTTCATTTGTATGAAATCTAGAGCATGCTAGTAACTTAGGAAATAAAACCGCAGACGAAGTTGCCAGAACGGCAATAATTTGTGAAATTATGGATATAATCCCTATTTGCGTGACAGACGTAAAAAATCGTCTTTTTTTTTACTTCAGTCACTTGACTGGTTTGATGAAGCTCTCCAAGATTCCTTATCTAGTGCCAGTCGTTACATTTTGGTAAACCCTACATCAAACATCGCCAACAATTTGTTTTACGTATTCTAAACGTTGCCTGCCTGCACAATTTTTCCCATCTACCTGTCCCTCCAATATCAAAGCAACTATTCCAGGAAGCCTTAAGATGTGGCCTAAAGTCTGTCACTTCTTTTAGCTATATTTTTCCAAATGCTTCTTTCTTCATCAATTTGCGGCAATACCTCTTCATTTGTCACTTTATTCCCCACCTGATTTTTAACATTCTCGTATAGCACCGCATTCCAAAAGCTTCTAATCTTTTCTTCTCAAGTACTCCGATCATCCAGGTTTAACTTCCATACTGCGCTCCAAATATATACTTTCAAAACGGTTTCCTCGATGTTCAAATTAATTTTTGATGTAAGTAAATCATATTCCTGTTTGTAAGCTCGGTCTGTCTGGCATTTTATATCGCTCCTGCTTTGTCCTTCTTTTGTAATTCTACTTCTCAAATAACAAAATTCTTCTACCTACATAGAATTTTCACGTTCTATTTTTATATTCAGTGGTCCATCTACTTTATTTCTAGTGAAAGTAATTTCATTACTTTAGTTTTGTTCTTGATTATTTTCAAGTGGCGGTTCTTGCGAAGGACATCATCTATGCCATTCATTGTTTCTTATAAATCGTTTTTACTCTCGGCTAGAATTACTATAACATTAGCAAATCGTAACATTTTTATCGTTTCACCTTGCACTGTTACGCCGGATCTAAGTTGTTCTTTAACACCATTAACTGCTAGTTCTATGTAAAGATTAATAAGTATCGGGTATAGGGAACATCCTTGACGAGACTTCCATTTTTATTACTGCTTCTTTCTTATGCTCTTATATTACTACTGTTGCAGTTTAGTTCCTGCAAAAATGTTATCTATTCTTCTTCTATCTCTATGCATGAACCCTAAACTTTTAAAAATTCTGAACATTTTATTCCAGTCTACGTTATAGAATGCCTTTTCTGTCTATAAATACCATGTATGTCAGTTATTTTTCTTTAACCTTCCTTCGACTATTAATCTGGGCGCTAAAATTGCTTCCCTTGTCCCTATACTTTTTCTAAAACCAAATTTGTCTTCTCTTAACACTTCTTCCACTCTCCTCTCAATCCTTCTGAAAAGAATTCTAGTTCAGATTTTTTATGCATGAGTAATTATGTTAATTGTTCTGTATTCTTCACATTTTTCTGTTCCTGCTTTCTTGATATTATGACAATAATACTCTTTTTGAAGTCTGCTGGAACTTCCCCTTTTTCGTAAATATTACACACCAGTGTTTATAAACTATATATGGCTTCCTCACCTGCACTACGCAGTAATGCTGCAGGTATCCCCAATGTCCCAGGAGATTTTCTGGAAATGTCAATCCCAGAAACCCGTCGAATTCCAGATTCCACAGCAAAGGGACCGAGAATGCAACCCTGCGGGCTTTCCCTGGTGACAGATTTTTCTACAGCTAGGTGCGTATCTTTAAACAGAGACGTACGATTAGAGAAATAGTCACGTACTACGGTCTTCAGGACAGCGGAAACACTGCGGCGTTCCAACTCATAGAGGGCAGAACTCCAACACAAGGAAGAAAATGCTGCCTCTATGTCTATAAAAATTGCCAAAACATATTTACAGTCGGCTCTGTCCACCTCGGCAAGAGCATTTAAGATGCAATCCTCGCTGCCAACCCCTTTCGTGAAGGTATACTGGCCTCGATTTAGAAGACAGTTCACCTCAATGCTTTCCCAGAGCCGTTTCAGAACCAGCCTTTCAAGCAACTTGCCGATTACCGGCAAGAGGCTGATGGGTCGATAACTGCCGACCTCACTATGATCCTTCCCTGGTTTTAAGAGCACCCTCACCAAAGCCACTTTCCAACAAGTCGGTAAGCAGCCCCAGTTTTGGTACGCCAAAACTGGGGCCTGTCATAAGCGGCTCTCTTATGACAGGCAGCAGATGGTAGAATATATTCGGTTCAAGCTGGTGCCTTTTCAGTGCCATTCGAGAAACCACTCGGTCTACATTAACGGGATCCACAGCCCGTTTGCCAGGGAAGGGCATAGCCCCCGCCCTAACGCCGACCTCTGCTTCACCCTCCGAAGCATCTGGAAATAGAGTAATTAGGAACGCCTGGTATGTTGCCACAGATGTTAATGTGTGGTCCCGAACACCAGATTCGCATCGAAGACTAGACATGTGGAATGGCTTTGACCGGTAATATGATTTCGCGAGCTGCCAGGGATTGCTCTGCAGCTCGGTCATGGAGTCAGACCAACACTTGAGTCTGGCTTCCTTGATGGCATGAACATACTCGTTACGGACGCGCCGGTAGATCTGCAGACGCTCAGCGCGCACGTCGTCAACGATATTTCCCGTTAGGGGGTGACACTGGTATCTTCTCCTAGTGGACCTAACTTTGCACACTCAGGTCAGAAGACCACCACTTTTTTCCGGGTCTGCGTCTAACAGACGGCAACATTTGATATATGTAAAATAAATTGTTAGGAATGTAGGATGTAGGAGGTATGTCGAGATGAAGACTAGCACTAGATAGGAAAGCTTGAAGAGCCGCATCAAACCAGTCAAATTACTGAAGGCCAAAAAAATATTGAGAATTTTATATATGCTGTATATTCTTTATTAAATTTTTTAATTAATGTTAATTTTAGCTTATTTATTTTTAATTATATCCACTTGACTTGTCACCTGTTAAAATAAATATTTTTCACTTTAGATTTGTAAAATACATAGTAATTGTTATTACTGCATATACATTATAAATTAAATAAATAAAAAAATATGAATTAAAAAATTCCACCAATATTGTTTTCTTGCGCGGCACAAAAAGTTTAGATTTAGATGATTATGGTCAAGAAGATCAGATTTTGACCCCTCAGTCGGCGGTAAATTTTTTAATACTCTCATGATGAATGATATCAAATTATCGTATATGGAAAAATAACACTATTATATCTATGTGTATATGATTATTAAATCTTTAATAATTCTATTTTCATATTCTACTCCAAATGTATTATTACTACCGCTATTCTCCGTTTCCCAATTTTCTACCGATGCTATTTCTGATGATCAACAATAAACTTTTTCAGGAATTAAAAAAAAAACTTGACCCTAAATTAAAAGCCGAGGAGGATGTCATAAATGATTTCTACTTTAAACCGAACTCCAGAAATTTTGCTTTTGTTGTTTCTAAAAAATCATACGTCAATAAAAAATAGAAAAAAGATAATAGAAAATTAATCGAAGTCAAAACTAATCGCTTGTACGATGAATTCACGATAAAAATCGTAAACGTAATTATTTTAATCGATTAAATTAAACCCTTAGGTAATAACAGCTACTGAGATGTATACGATGAGTCATAAAGTGTAAGGAGCCGTTTGGAGATCACCCGACAAGTTGAATGAAACCACAAATTCGTGATTACAAAAATATTTTTTTAAAAATGAGAATGACATCATTTATAAAGTCCTGGGTTTGGATTAGGCCTAAGAGTTTTCAAACAAAACAGTTTCCAATAGAAATATATTTCCACGTACAAATCTCGGGATTCATCTGGGTCATACCACAAATTATTTTTGTAAAGAGAGATTGTAAATCAATAAGATATTTTAAAAACTATTTGTACAGTGTGTAGTGCTTTACTGCACAATAAACCACTGACAAAAGGAAAGCCATGTAAGCAAGGAGTGGATATATTTTTATGGAAAAACATTGAAAATTAGTTCTGCAATGTTCAACTAGGCTTTAATATAAATCGGGAGAAAAAACAACTATAGATTGTTCCTCGAAGAAAACTTAGGTCGAAATATGTTTTATAAATTAGCCAGGGTCAGACTTAGTAACAGAAGGAAGGAAAGCAAAATTATGATAAGGGATACATAAAGCGAGTAAGTGAAATTTTGAATTAAGTAAATATGTTGAAATTAAAATGTAAGTGTAGAATAAAAAAGAACAGAGGAGCACAGCAAACCAGTCAAGTGATGATGACCAAAAATATTATCGGTTTTTAAAGCGAGATCTATAGATTCACATGAGTGATTACTATTTGTCTTCGTTCCTAAGATAAAAAGCCAAGTTCCCTAATACATGTTTCACAAATTCAAGTACGTTCGTATGCCTGCATGTACACATATGTGAAATATAATTCACGGAAGAAAGTACTACTGTAATTGTAATGAGTTAACAATACCTTTTATCCTTTCTTCCGGCACCCTTACACCCTTCTTGTTAGTTAATCTAACTTCTACTAGATGATTCAGTGCATAGCCTAAAATTAGTCACTGTATACCTTATTAATTATTAATTACATTTAACAATGCAGTTTATCGAGCGCATAATTAAAATTCTCTTAGTTATTTCCGCTTAATTATAAGGATATGACGCTAACAGGCGAATAAATTAATTCCTTTAAAAAATAAATAAATAAAATCAAAAATAATTTCATTTTATTTTCGATTGTCAATCGGTGCGATGCAAATTTATTACTAGAAATAAATAAACTATCACCCGAATAAATTCGAAAATCGAATAGAATCGGCAAATTCATGTCATATGATTCATATCAAGTGATTCTGAATCCTGAGATATAGAAACACGGATGATTTCTTCAAGGTTTAACCGTTTTTAATGAGGGAGATATTTCTTTGTCAAAACATTTTCTTTTTCAATTTTATCACTCGAATATTATTTCACTTAAAAACAACAGAAGTTAATATTATTTGATCTTTATGATATTTATAACGAGTTTTGTTAAAAAAAGTTATTTTCGATACGTTTCTTCTGCTATTAATATCACGGTTGTGTTAGAGGAAAGTACGCTAAGCCTAGAAAAGTTGTTTTCATCAAAATTAAGATTAAAGATCCTTTCATCCGATGTGTACATACATTTATTTATACAATAACATTAGAATAGAAAACCGTGTCGGTAGTTAAAATTACATTTTTTTAGTATCACTTTACTGTCACTGACGACAAATATTTTTGTTTAAGTATCTCATAACGTTTAGAAAAATTATATACGGTTATAGACACACTACTGAAAAGAGCGCGATTCCCTAGGTGTATACAGATTGAAATTCTGCGACTGCAGAAAATTCTACAAATGACTGTAGAACCTTCTACACAGAACGAAGGTTTAAATAAATAAATAATTCGTATATAAAAATGTTCTATTGTAAGAAAGAATCGATTGTCACCGACCGTCTTATTGAAAAAGATTTCAGATCCAGTAATAGTAAAAGCGTTTAGTTTCAGCAGAAATATAATTACTGAAACAGCACTTAAATGAGATGGCCGTCGAAAAAAGATTGTTCGGCAACTTGCTCCTCCCATCCTGGTTAACATACCCGATGGATTACGGGTGGAAAAGGCGTCTGACGCGAGTAGGATGGCCTCAAAGGTAATCCTTGGCCGAGCAGTTCACTTCTTGACCGAATATGTACTATATTCTCTATTGAAATAGGCAGGCAGTAACTTCAGTTGTTATAATAGCGTAACAAAAAAAGAAGCACTGTCGCCGTTGGAGAATATCTCGCATTATTAAAGACGTTATGATGCGAGTAAAATAATTTTATATCATTTAAAATCATCTATGTTTTGTCACGAAAATAAGAATTCCGTGTAATTTTTCTGCTATCAACGATAAATTCGTTGAATTATTGATTATTATTACATCGAATTTTGAAGCGCTAAGAAAATATAATTTCCTATGCAAAATTACAGAAACACCGTAGTTAATAGAACGCGTGTTACGAAAAACCACAGCGGCTACGAAAAACCATAAAAAATACAGAAAGAAAATCTTATAACTAGACGGAACAATTTATAATAAACCGAATCGTTTTCTCGCGTTCTAATTACTTTACGGTGCAGAGATTCACCGAGATCATCGGGTTAATACTCGGTCCGATTAACGGATAACGACTCTTCATCCGTTAGACAAGCGATACGGACTAGAATGATAGGGTAGGTAACAGAATTCAATTAGTCATAGGAGAATACTGATAGTTAATGCAGTAATTTATTTGTGGGATAATACATAGTAGTAGGAGTGACTGTGAGGTTATTTCCATACTAATTGTCGGGATAACAGTGACACATTCATATACTGTACACACAGAAATACATATACCGCATACATATACACGCGTACAAATTTACACACACAGATATATCGCTAGTTAGATTCCACTAGCCGGTTGAATGCATTCATGCTGAGGATTGCTATGAAGCCGTATTAGAGGAGGATTGGACTTCACTGCGGGTCCGTTTCTAATCACAACACGCTACTTGATAAATGGGATACAAACATTAATGTGTGACAGCACAAGAGACAAAGGCCAACTAAGTCGGCCGTAATTTAACTATTTCCTCATTTCTATTGTTTATATAACAAAATTTGTTCAAAAAGGTATAAATTTCTTTTAAACTACCGATACGAAATTACAAAACGTTTAATTAAAAAAAAAAACAAAAAAAAAAAAAAAACATTCATGTACTTAAAACCACCTATCTAAACATTAAGGTTGATTTAAATTAATCTACTTAAAATACCGGAACGTAAATTACCAAAGGAAATAGAGATAAAACGTTGAAGATAAAAGGGTAATAATCATAACCGCTAAACATTTAAAAGTGAATTTTCCAAAAACTTCACAAAATTTTAACTATTTTTTTATGCTTATTTTAACGAAGAATTGTTATTTCTGGAAATAACATCTTACTATAACGATCGAGTAGTTATTTATTAACAGATTTTTTTTATATTATCTTCAGACAATTTCTGAAAATACGATTATATCCTATTTGAATTGCGTATGCTTTTTTTGGAGAATGATGTTATAAAAAAAACTTAACTTAAAAATTTTCATATAAATATGACTTATTTTCGCTTTCTGGCTAAAGAAAAAAGCACTATTTATTTTCAAATTTAATCCTTCAGTTAATTTTTTCGTTTTTAATTTACCGTTAATCTCGTACCTTTTAATATTATCACTGTAATATGCAACCGAATCAAAATGCAGTTGTAATTGCATTAGTCGTACGCAGACATTAATAAATGTATACGAATATACATAAATAGATTATAATACATATGCAAAAGGTAAAACTTCCATTCCCGTTTGGAATGTCTCTCCAGGGATGTTTGACAACAACTTCAATAACGCGGTCATTTTCCGTGAACCGGTTAATAAAAGAGTGTTAAAAGCTAACTGTGACGGTTATAAATTAAAAATACCTTGCTTGATACAAGATAACATTTTTTCGGAAGATTTAAATTATTAAACGTAATGAAAATTCTAAGCTTATCTGCAAAAAAAACATTAATAAATAACCCCTTTTCGCGATCGATTTGATGAAAATATTTTAATATGAAATATTATGTAAATTAAATTGAGGAAACCTGATTTATATATTTTAATGAAATAAACAGTGTACTGACCATGTCAGACAGAGTTGGCGAAAGCCACTTAGAAAAAAATATTCTTTTTGGAATTTTAAAAGGTTTAATATCAGTCTAAAGTTTCACAGTTAACAGATAAACGTATTGCTTAATAAAAAAAAAAACGATTTAGACCGGTAACATTATAGTACAAGAAGCATTATTGTATCTATTCAGATTTATTCTTAGAATCCAGACAGTCGTTAACTTCCATTTTATCAATATAAACCGTTAGGGTTTTTACACTAAAAAATTATAAGTAAAAAATATAAAAATAACGATTGAAGCCACTTTCTATTAATTGATCCCCCAAAATCATCAAAGCTAATTAAAATTTTTTAAGCTTATATTTCGGCCGGGTAACTGAATAATTTCGGCGGTATTAGGATATAATCTTTGCAATAGTTGCGTTAAAAAAAGAAATCTTTCACGTATAAATTGTTAAAGATTAATACGAAAACTACAATATTCCGACTTAAACAAAGTTTTAGTGAGATCACTAAAATATTTCTGTAAAATATTTTGCAGAAAGAATATCAAAAACACTCATAATAATCGCTTCTGAAAAAACCGGTGGCTGCTGATTTTTTTTTTTTTTTTTTGTTTAAAAGAAAAAAGCACGAAAATAAAAATAAGTTTAATTTTTTACGAAAAAATTTTGTTCATTAAAAATTTCAGTAATGAAGATACTCTACCGATAGTAGTAGTGATAATAATAAATATTATTGAAACGCAAAAATTTATTTAATCGCAGGTGTTTTGTTGATAATTTATTAAAATTAAAAAAAAATCAAAAAGGCAAAATTAAAGCTTTTCATCACCTGCCATTTCTCCAGGTTATTACAGAACCTTATTCAATCGCTACTATATTTACCTACAGGAAAGAATATACGAATAACCGACGTGTGATATACGGATAAATCTTAATTTACACAGATGAATGGTTTTAATATTATTTACATAATTTATAAAATCGTTTATAGAATTTAAATTTAAATTATTGTTTCATAAGTGTTTATTTCTTCGTTTTTGTTATAATAATATATATATATTTTTTTTCTCTTCTTTTTTTGTATTAATATTTGATTCTCACTATCGAAAATGATTATTCAAAGATTGAAATGCGTTGATATATAGATTTTTACTTCATGTAACCGGTTCTTCAATGTTCTTATTTTTTTTTTTTTTATAATTTAATATTTATTGATCAGTGCTGCAAAAACAGTTTAGGATTAAGGCAACTACCATTAATATAGTTGTAATTAATACAACTATAATAATTTAAATATAGTTAAAAGAAGAGACAGACTTATAGGCCACATACTAAGGCATCCTAGAATAGTCGCTTTAATATTGGAAGGACAGGTAGAAGGGAAAAATTGCGTAGGCAGGCCACGTTTGAAATATGTAAAACAAATTGTTAGGGATGTAGGATGTAGAGGGTATACTGAAATGAAACGACTAGCACTAAATAGGGAATCTTGGAGAGCTGCATCAAACCAGTTAAATGACTGAAGACAAAAAAATAAATAATTTAAATAATTAATAAATAAGATAACAGATAATAGATAGATAATATATAATAAGATAATAGATATTAATAAGATTAATATTAAATAAGATTAAATAATATTCTTTGGCTCGAGTTATATAATAATTCTAATATCAGTCTCTCTATCCTCTGACCTCCACCTTTTGTTGCACAAGTTTGAAATCTTTCTTTTTTCCTGTTTAGCCTCCGGTAACTACCGTTTAGATAATTCTTCAGAGGATGAATGAGGATGATATGCATGAGTGTAAATGAAGTGTTAGTCTTGTACATTCTCAGTTCGACCATTCCTGAGATGTGTGGTTAATTGAAACCCAACCACCAAAGAACACCGGTATCCACGATCTAGTATTCAAATCCATGTAAAAATATCTGGCTTTAAAGTTTGAAATCTACAATCCTTTACGTAAACGGTTACGACAATAAAAGATATTTAAAATATCTTTGATAGTTTTCAATGAGAATATCAAAAACCTTCGAAGTATCTCGTAACGATCTGTACGCTTCAAAATTCAACCGTTACATTCCTTTGCCACAAGCCGAATCGATAGTGTCATTAATTCATCATCCCTCTCGAATCACTTAGAGAATGAAACTTTCTTTAAATCCTTGGACGGATGAAAATCGCTACGAGCTTAATCCTCTGTACGGTGAGACTGAAAACATCCGATTGCAATTTTATCAAAAACAACCTATGGGTAAGGCTGCTAAATTTTGAAGTACGTTATCGTATGTCAAAATTGGTCATCTGCACTGATTTTGGAAAGCGCTGCGCAAAAAAAAACAAAAAAAAACGATCACATCCATATAAACTGTTATATCTAAATCGTGGTGGCGCATATTTTCATCATATGCGGCCATCTATTTGTATTCATATTTATAAATTGTAAATAATATCTATTTATTAACAACTTGTGTGTACATTGTCGAAGAATATCTTCATTGATAAGCGTACCTTGAATTAAGGAGGAGAGCCGATCTCCCCAAGAAAAATTATTGAATATTTATTACTTTCAAGATAGCTATATTCTGTTAAGATTTCAATAAAATATTTATAGGAAGAAGATATCGACACATAAATTGTTACCGTTAAGAAAAACATATATTTATTCCCGTACGCAGAATGAATACATTTTTTTCTCAGGTTTCTTCTATAGGCCTCAGTAAATACGACGATACATGTCTCGGTTTCTACCGTTTAATAAGGAAACTTAAAACACCGATGCGTTTTATTTAATTTATTTATTTAGATGTAGATAGTTAAATTAGAGATTAGAAATTAAAGATTAATTAAATTAATTAATTAATTAAATTAAAGATTAGTTAAATGTTTTTCTATAAATATCTAAGTAATCTTTTCTAGGAAATCAATTTTTTCATAACTTTTTCTAGATTTTCCTCTATAGAAATTCTTTATGTAATTTTATAATACATTCTGAACGAGTAATTTTATTTTACGATTAATAGAATATACGCGTACATAAATGAAATATAACGTTTTATTAAAAAGAGAAAGAATAAAAACACGTTTAAGATAAACAGAAATAAAGATCGGTTATATAAATGTTAAAGTGCGAGAATACTTGCGCATGAAGCTTAAGATTATTTGCATTTCCTCGGTTGTTTTAACCTCACGGCTGTGATTTAAACCTACGCGATGGCGACGCGGAGAACGAATCTACTCGGCTTTGTGAGAGAAAGATTTACGAGTTTGAAGTAAAATCTATGGGAATCTTCCTTTCTAAAAGGCCGATTGCTGTTGCTGCTGTTTAGATGAACGTTTAACTGATGGCACAGTGAATCTGTTGTAATATATTTGCATACATTAAGTGTATTAGAGAAACGCTGGAGGTAGGTCTAGGCTCAGTCGTCGAGACAGAATTCTGGGTGCGTGCGCGCGCGTATGTGTATTTGTTCCTTCAGAAAGAGAAGGAGCGATACAGGAATAAAGGAGGGGGAAAAGGAGATAAACTAAACCGGCATTATTTCATGTTATTTGTAAGTATACTGCCTATTTGACAAATTGAGCTCCAGGAACTGTCACATGTTATTGTATACGTGGTAACGTGTGCAACAAATACCTACATGAACGTGTGTGTATGTAGGTGTGTGTCGACCGTAATATACTCTGAAATCAGAATGATTTCTCCCCTTAAACTCAACATAGCTATTCTATTTTATTTTTATGCCGGTCAAAAGCAAAAAAAATCACGCGAACCTAACGATAGTCAGATTAAATCCATTAATAAAAAGGTGATGTATACGCCATTTAGATTATATATCTATGCTATGCCACGCTATGCGATGTGATGCTCTTCTGTGCGATGCGTTTTGTCGCCGCAGAAGACTTCATACAAGGAATGCGACATATAAGCTTCACACATAGCTACAACGTACGATACAACCGAAGGAAAATAGCCCCTCGATCGTGCTTACTATATTCGGATTTGATTACATACCAGAGCATAAGCCCTGTAATAGTAAAACATATACTAAAATACATCGCTCTTAGATATATTAATGATATATAATATATATATATATATAAACTAAGAAATACTTCAAGTAATCGCTTCTTCTAAAAACGGATATAATTTATTACATTCGTTAATGTGGCATGTACTTTTAACATAAACTTATCTGTATTAAACTTATACATCCTTCAAATATACCGCTGATAGTAAGAAAAAATAACTTACGTATAATAGTTTATTATCGGAGTGAATTGGAAACACAACGCTATTTATATGTTTCTTTCCTTTACTCGGCGATCTATTTACAAAATTAAATTACTCCAACTTGTTAATTTGGAACAGTTAAGATATCGAAGAATATATTTCAGAATTTTTTCTTTTACATCGTTTCTACTAGTTAACATATTGAAGGAATGAGCTCGTATCAGTTTTTATTTTTATCAGTCACAGTAAGGTAGACCTGTACCGGGTGCCAGAGCCCCGAGGTACAGACGGCATCGAAAGGGACAATACTACAAACTTAAAGGTACAATAGACTTAGTCTATTGCATTTACAAGTCTTGTGTTTGTTCGCGTTAGAAAAACTTCAATGCAGCCAGAACTGCAGTCTTTAAACAGGCCTACAACGACCAGAATTCCTCTTCTTCAATGCCTTCTTTTCAGGAGTCGTGGCATTTCTTACTTAATAGGGAAAGTTCCGGTATTCATTAAAGATACCGAGCAGGATAATCTACGTTAGTTTCTTCAGTAGTAGACAATAACCTGTCATATCTGGAGTGCATTGTGAGTTTGTTCCGTTAATTTTAAATAAGTAAATAAAAATACTAGTTCAGAGGAGATAAAATTAAGAGAGAAAAGATATTTTCAAAGTTACATATTGCTCTTAGTGGTTTTGTTTAAAAAATAAAGACTATTTCCGAGACAATGTAAATTCCTCTAGAATAACACTCGATTTGAATCATAATTAATCGAGTTAATTTAGTTAAAAAATATTGATACAACCGAGTTAAAAATGTTACAAAAGGTGAAAAAGTTAAATTTATAAAACCGTCTTTTTATTAAAATTGCAGGTTAAATTATAAAGGAACAAACCGACCTAAAAAATTATCAGAACTGAAAATAACACTCAATTCTTCTTTCAATTTAACATTTTTTAAGTCCTTGTCAAATTAAAAAGAAAACGACTACCGACGAGGTACTAACCGTTTATTTATTGCCGACATCAGAAAGTCGACGTTAAGAGAATTGTTTGATGAAGTACTATTTTTCAGTTTTTGTCTGTTTTATTATTTAAAAATTTTATTTTATTAAAAAATTTAGAGAAGCCAATAAATAAAGACCATCCGAACAGTGAATAAGACGCCGTAAAAAGCCGAGAACCATGGGGATCTTAATACGACTAAGGAAATTAAAACAGAGAAATGATGTAAAGAGACTGCTACTGAGAGTAAGCTAAAATTCATTATAATACAAGAATATATATATATATATATATATATATATATATATTACATTTTTGTCTTGCAATTAATTTTTAAAAATAATGTCTGAAAATATGTTGAGTATCATTACATCAGATTATATAACATAGTTAAGTCGTAACAATGATGACGACAGAAAATTAATAATGTCTTCAAATCTTCTACGTAGATGATTCTTAATATAAAATCTTCCTCTTAAATTATATGGACAAAACTTACCACGAGAGGACCATCACAACTTCCCCAATAAAGTAAAAAATTATCGAAATCGGTCCGTTTTGGTGAAAAATAAGGGTTTTTGCTTAACGTGTAAAAAAATATACAAACCCTTTGAATTGAAAACTTTCACCTTTTACAGTAGTTGATTGTTGAAGATGCTTTTATACTGAAATATTCTCTAAGACATGAATTCTGATGACGCAGAGAGTACTATTAGTAATGGACAAATTACAAATACAACACGATCAAAATAAAACTGAAAAAAAATTATAATATGGTGTTCATAATCGCACAAACAAATTTTTTTGGTGTACCTGATTAAAAATTATGAACTAAAAGAAAATACCCCAAAGGAGAGGTTCTGAATTACCTGAAACATTTACGTAAACTGAATATATATCACATATATATAAAAAAAATATATATATAAAACATATATATTTTTGATTTTCCCTCTCTCACTCTCAATGTCTCTCCAGAAAACACAAGGCATTCCCAGAGATCGTGCCGAAAATCTAAAAGTATCTACTTTATTTAAGTACCTGAAGGCTTTAATTCTGATTTCCAGGATCTTAGTTAACCAACCTTATTTGGAAAATAAATTAATAAATACATTTAAAAAAAATTGTTAGCTGTTTCTGTGCAAACAATTATGTTGATGACGGAAGAGGATGATAAATATATTTAATGCGATATATATATATATATATATATATATATATATATATGAATAAAATTAAATTTCGATGTATTTGTGTATTTCTATTTTCACACGCGCGCATACAAAATCGTGTCTGTAAAGGTAAAAGGCTGAATAACACCAAACCAAGTTCTTCATGTTTGTGCGTCCACCTAATTCATGTTTAAGTAGTTGTTAAATGCCGTCTCTTGAGGCCCGGAGGGGGAAACAGGATAACACCGCAAACATTTTAGCAAAGTTAAAATTTATACGCTTCCTTTAGCCGGTGAAAAGACAAAACATTTGCGACCCTGATGGCTTGCCCGGAGAGCGTCTTCCGAGTGGGCCGGAAACGGAACTTCAACTAAGCGCACATGTCGGAACAGGTTAATGTATGCCTATCGGAAACTGCCACTGGATTTGTGGCTTTCCTTGGCTCTATAACGTCTTTGAATTTTATCGCTCGATACACTTCACGTAACATACAGTACCCGCGCCGGAAAATTCAATCGGTCTTACGATTTAAAATTACTTAGAAAAAATTTATACCTGTTAAAAAATTTCACTTAAGCTTTACAAAATATTTTCACTTAAAAAAATAGAAGATAAACTTTTGAATTTTTGTAAACTTTTTCGTGCAGAATATATTTATATATATATGCAAACACACACATAATAAAAATGTAAATTTTTATACTCTATTGTTGTTTACACACTATGAATGTTTACTGTATACTATTATTGTTTATACACAATTATTGCGATTGTAATAAAAATGATAATATGTTTACGATTAGAAAAAAAAAATAATTAAGGAATAATTAAACAATTTTTTAATATTTGTGATCGGTTAAGAATGCTTTTCTATTTATCTCTAAATTCTTATTTATATATTTTTCCAAGCGCCATCTTAATAAAAATAAACAAGCGCCAAAAATTTAGCTTTATTGATTTTTTTTCAGTATTTAAATAACCCAGATTACTAGTTTCTTACTTAAGAGTTTTTCATATATTAAATTGTATTTAACGATTAAATCGTAATATTTATTACCTAAGTGTAGTAGAACTCACTAACGATGGTGTGTAAACCATTATATAGCTACTTTGATAAGTATACTATAAATGATTTCGATATGCAACCGATGAATCCGCTTTATTTTGGTATTTCTTATTGGTGTTCGACGGGCGCTTGGCTTGCATCATTGAATTTTCTTCTGGCATGTTGTCTTCGTTTTAGCGAGAGCCAGTTATCAGACGCTTCCACCTTGTAATTTTATTTTTATTTATATTTTCCTAGTTCCCTTAGTGAACTCAACTTCAGTTCATACCTCTGACTTGGTTACAATTATGGACTCCGGTCTGGTCTACCATGGAGAGGCGGACAGACCACCTACTCCCACTCAGCACCATTGCGGAGTCCCGCGTGAGATTTACTTTCACTGAAACTACCTTCGTCGAGATGGCGCTACACCTCACGGCTGTATGGGAATCCATAACCTCAGCAGTACAGTCGTCGTTCCGCCGACAGATAACATTGGCAAAATCACCATTACTTTACTAACTAACCGTGTCTCAATGCCAACACGCCTACCCCCGGCCAAACAACTGCCCAGGCGGTTCTTAGCCACCCGGGGTGCTACTCTAATATATACCTTCAGCCGTTCTGCTCAGGGCAAGGAAAGCCAGGCACGATAGTCCATTCTCTGCGAGTCTTCTAGTTGACTGGCAGATCAGAAAGGCATTCACTCTCTCGAGCTTCCTAACAACTCTGGTACGTTCAGTCTCGTGGGGGACAAACATTAAGGAGATGGTCCGCAGTGTCATCGACCCTACAGTCCGGGCACAAGCCCGAATCAGCTAAACGAAACCTAGCCAAACTATTTCTAAATGCACCATGTCCCGAAAAGAATTGAGTTGTGTACCGATTGGGGGAGATCCACCTAATTACTCGCAGCTCTCTAACATTTGGAAATATACCATACGTGTATCAACCACTAGAAAAATCGTTCCATCTAACTTGCCAAGAGTCAAACACTTGGTCTTCAATTTCTCGCATACGCCCTGACGTTAGAACGCCTCTCTTCTTGGAAATATACCGCTGGCTACGTTCCGTAGCCAAAATGTAATGGGTTTTATTCCGATGATCGCAGTGACTGCTTCTCGCAAAACAGTTCTGTAGCCACCGACAACAACTTACAATATAAGACGCTGGGCTCGCAAAAGAATATCCCTATAACATTGGAAATGTAAACGACGAGCCCAGACGGGCGCAGCGTACAACATTATGGCCTCACAATCACCTTTGTAAAGAATACGCATGGTACGGTAATTCAACCCCCCAATCGGGATGGATGACTCTATGGACACCGAAGAAGGCATCGATGGCCTTCTTCGCTACAAACTGGTGGTGTTCCTTGAAGAGAAGCCTCTCATAAAGGATAATACCCAGATACTTCTAAACGGTAACATACCTAATTGGAAGGCCGTCCATAACAACCCGCGGGTGACGGGTTGCGGCAGGTCTCTGTTCAATAAAATCTTTGCCTTCTTCCTCAACTACGCAAAGACCGCATATTCTTCCACAGAATTTCTTCTCTTATATTTCTTATGCACAGCCATTTGTTCTTCAAAAAGTGTATCAGGTATGCAGAAAACCAATGAGGATATTTACTCGTTCGCGGTCTCTTTTTGGGAATATACATCTTCCAACATACTACCAAGCATTTTGAAGAACCGACTGCAGCCTCGTCCACAGATTACGCATCATAGATCGCCGTCCATTCAGCATACTTAACAGTCTGGTAAAGTCCAGGGAAATCACCTTTTCTATATTGTAGACCTTCTCTTATATAATCTGTCACAGCTTCTTCGAATTCCAACGCGACTACGAGTCTCGGCAGTTTAAGTTGGATACTGCCTTTCTCATTGACTGAAAATAGTTATTAATTATATCAATATTCTTATCTGGACTGAGGTAATAGTTACCCAATTGTAAATTACTATCATCCTTTGATTTAATCTCAATCTAAATACATTCTGCTGCAAGTTCCAAATCTTCTTTTCTGCAGCTCTGTATTCCATTTCTGATAGTCAGAAAATAATCACTACCACGTGCTTTATGGTGTTCTCGTAGTCCCTGTCAGCACCATATATACTCCAACCCGGCACTGCCTGAAGCAGGCTCCACCACTTTCAAACTGTTTTCTATCGCAGTTGTGCCAGTCGTCAACAACTTATCCACCTGGTCCATTAGAATCTTTGTGCCCATGAAGATTCTCAACAATAGTCTTCACTGAGAAAATGGTACTCACCAACTGTCCAATCTTATCGTTAAAATTTTCTTCATTGCCCACTAGCAAAGGTAATATTCACTCGCTGTTGCATTCGTCATTATTACGCACTTTACTTAATCGTTGGACTTTCCCTTCGTCATGTTGGTTCTATTCTTTTTTGGCGATGAATTTTGTACTGTCATTCTTCACGATATGGGGGTACCATCATCCTTTGGCTTTTTCGAACAAGTCTCGCATGTGTACCTCGAGTTACCCTCACCGTCGAAGAGGAGAGTCAGTTCTTCATTTTTCACTCCGACGCAAGAAGCATGGTATACCTTTTCACACATCTACAAGGGAGACGATTCTGCCGTCTGTAGATTCCCTTCACGCATTGGAAATTTCGAAGCCATTGGAGCAATCCTGTCAAAAATTACTAAACCTTATCTCACCTAAGTTAAAAACTAACTACAGAGTAGACGTCAAGATAAAAATTAAAACTTCCTCTGGCATCAGTTATCGTAGTATCTGAAAAAACTACTTAATGCCTTTGGCCAAAGGCTAGAAGAAAAAGGGATCGCTTCCCTGACCTGCGTCAGATATAGGAAGATTTGACCTCCCAATTTACTTCTAAAAGGGAAGATGTTACAGGCAATAATTAACGGGGAAATGTAAATTCACTGAAAAAGGGAAGAACAGGTCAAATCGTCCGAATCTTCTTTTTAGCCGCACCGGGGAAAAATCCAGCAAGCTAACCCTGCTGGCAAAACCACAGCTCGTTTCCCACCCCCCAGACCGGCAGTCAATTGACAAGTCAAAGGCCCAATCAACCGCTCAAATCAACTAGGAGGTAGGACACTCTGACCGTAGATGTTAATGCCCTGAAGGACTGTCAAATATCAGAATGAATACGCACCAAGCGATGAAAAGAGGTATCAGAAGATAACCTACAGCTGAGATAACCTATATTATTATTATTATTATTATCGCGTGAACAACAAACTGACATTGGCAAGAAAGAGCGGAACGATAATAATACCGCTTTCAGACCAGCCCAACAATTTTATATAAATTTTTAAAAGCCAACCTTAAAAACCAACATAAGTAAAATTCTTCCAAAATCAACTTCAAAATGAGATAACTGAATACATATCAACCGTATTCAAAAGTCTCTATTTATTCAAAAATTAAGTCTAGCATTGGCATAATTTTTAAAAGGCTTGTCTTTTAATAGAAAAATTATTATTTTTTTATTAAGCATCATTATACTGTTATTTAAATCTTCTATAGAACTTTGTGTAAATAATATCAAAGACAAGAGTATTCATTATATGTATGCATTGTTTTAGATACCATGTAAAAACGAGTTAGATAACTAAAGTTTTGTTCATAAATATACCGGGTGATATTTAAATATGAAAACAGCTTTATACTGCATATCTGAGACGTATTTGGACGCAGAAAGAAATGGGGTTCTCTACAGTTAAAAAAACTTCATAATGGTGGGTTTTTAATTTTGTCAGGACAGAGTTTGGGAGCGTACTTCTGTAGGTGGAGGCTGAAACTAAGTGCCACAAAGACGGAGACAACTAAATAATACCATGCGGATTATCAGCGGAACATTAAAATCGACCCCCACCGTATGGCTCCCTATATTAAATCGCATAGCCAGTTCTGATCTCCGTCGTAAGGTAGCTCTCCTTCGAGAGTACACACGTATACAGAGCGATCCTCGAATCCCCGTACACCAAGATATAGCCGATCTAAATAGAGATAGACTGCGATCTAGACCACCTATGAGAAATACCGAGAAGCTAATTGGGTCGGGGTTCAATTTAACAGGCTCCTGGGAAAGAAACTGGACGGAGACCTATCCTCCTAGATGCAGGAAACTTTCCTGTATAAGGGAGAAACATCCCGCCTTCGAACAGCCTCGCAGAATATGGACGTCAATCAATAGAATCCGTACTGACCAAGGCAGATGTGCCTACTCACTTCACAAATAGGGTAAGGCGTCGTCTCCAAGTTGCGATTGTGGAGCCGATAAGCAAACCGTCCGCCACGTAATCGCAGAATGTCCAAATAGGGCCTACGAAGGAAACTTCGATGACTTCCTGATGGCAACAGACACTGCAATAGAATAATTTTTAAAACTGAATGTGTGTTTGTCTAACCTGGAAAATAATAATTCTTTTTATAATTTTTTAATTTGTATAGTTTTTATAATTCTCTAATTTTTTTCTGTCTATTTCAATATACACTGCGAAATCATGTGCATGTGTCATATGATATATAAATAAACCTGAATTAAATTAAAGATTATATGTGGAAAACAAAACCAAGTCTTCATAAAAATGGAAAGCAATAGTCGGAAATCCGGCATTCTTAAAATCCTAAAAGATGATAAAAAATAACTACAAAAAAAATGTAAATCTAAAGTAGGAGTTATTTGTTATAAACGTAGTTTAAGCGATTATTAGTTTAAAGATATGAAATTTTTAAAAGAAAATTTATAAAAGATGGCTTACACGCACATTATTTATGTTTATACTTAACCTTAACACAAGATTTTCCAGGAGCTTTCGATAAAAAAGAAGCTACTAGATTTTTAATCGAATTTTATCATTTAAACAGACAAATTTTACCACATAAATTTCTTATAATCCCGTTATCTCAGATAAAATTTGAATCGTATAACATGGCTACATAAAAATACAGGATAATAAATTTACAATAAATCTATCGGCTGGCTTAAAATCTACCGGAGGTAAATAGAATTTAAAACACCACATTTTAGACTTTTTAAATCGTCTAGACAAAAACTTAGTAAAACTTTTAAACACCAAATAACTAAAAACATGGCATATTACGTGTAGAGATTACGTGTAGCTTTTATAATTACCAGAAAAAAAGTATTTATTTTTTATAATTTTATTTACGACAGAAAATTTTATTAACTGAAGCCGTATATTTTTAAAAGAGATAAGTTTTTAAGACAAGAGTTTTTTCAACCGATAACGGAAGCCGAGGAGGTAATAAACGTTTTGAAAGAACTCTTTAAATGCCATGAAAATTTTTCGGTGTGTTCTGTTAATTTTTTAAGACAAAGCTATTAGTTATTTTATCGTTTAAAATATAACTACGTTTTAATGCAAGAGGATTCCTTTTTCTGTAGGTTACCGGTGTAACTTTTTAACGGAAAATATTAATGGAGAAACTGTACCATTAAAGAAAGATGTTTCCGAAAAACAAAGACAGAAAAATATATAATGTAGGCTAAACATTTTGGAATAAACAACAAGCAGTATTTGTTGTAGAAACGATTGCAGATAAAGAGAGCTCTTTGCTGTTACGCTATAAAGTTGTTATATTAAAAACGGTACAACATACTTTTTAAACAGAAGATTTTTTGGTTAAAGATTACAAAGGCTAAATTCGAAGATTGAGGTTTAGCCACAACAGAACAATTACAAATGTAATGTACGAAAGGTAACTCGTTTTCTTTAAACTCTATATTAGCTGTAAATATCGATAAACTACAGCACTCCGTAAAAATATCTTTATACAGCTTGAAAAAACTAACGGAAAAACAGAATTACAAGAAATTTTAGAAAGCTTGTAAAGCTTTTCTTTGCGCTATTCTACAATCGTACACGTTTAAACAGTTTAACAAATATAAACAATTATGAAATAAATCTTTAGAAAAATTTAATCATGCAGGAAAGGTTTTTAAAATTCTTTACAGATAACATTTATCTACTTTACTTAGCTTCGTCATAACTAAATTATCTGTTGACGCGTTTAAGATATTTCATTTTCAAAACTAGCTGTACTTACGAGTTTTAAAAACGGAATATATCCGAAACGCGTCAACGGGTGATTTAGTTATGACGAAGCTAAGAAAGTTAGGTAAATGTACTCGATATAAAAGTCATGACAATCTTAGCAGCAAATGCACATTATTATTATTTTAATAATAATTTTAATAACATTATTTTAATAACATATGTGGATTCTAACAGGGTCTTTAGAACAACAATAAAATGTCACGCAAAAAAAAAAAATTCTAATTAGATCTGTAACAACGGTAGATAAAATCGGTTCACAAAAAATAACAGTAGAAAACTCCACAGATTTTTAGAGAAAGTTTTTCAATTTCAAAGACCAAGCTTTAAAAGATAAGAAAAAATTTCCGAAAATGCAGAACAAAAAGAAGAATTTTTATGTTATTATACTACTCTTTAATAGAAAAATAAATTATATAGCAACTTTTTCTGTAAAAAATTTTTTTTCGGCACTTATAACGGACACCGATTTCCTAAAATAATTAATTTTACAATAAACGACAGAAACCTGAACAATTAACTACAATTAAACCAAGTGGAAAAAGAAAAAGATGTCTTAGAAATTGAAAAATTAAATCCCGGGAAATTTCAAGTTTACGGATGCAAAAGAAATGGAAACCGTTATGAGAAATAATACAGAATATACATGCGATAGTCTATTTAAAGAGGTAATGTACTGAAAAATGAAAAGGTATTTCTTTTGTATAGATGGAAAACCAGAAATTAACAGAAGCTGTTACTTTTCGTAATGTCTTAAAAAGAATTTGGAAGACTCCACAAAGATCAACTATAAATTTTCCAAAAAGCGTTTACCTTTAAAACAAATCCGTCCAAGAAAAGCACCTAAACGTTATATTTTAATTAATCCCTAAAAAAAATTACTTTGTATAATGTAGATTTAAAATATTTAAGTAAACTTCCTTTCTTTCCAAAACTTATACTGTAAAACTACATCCTTAGTGAAATAACCGGATATATCTTCTTCAAACATAACTTTGTCTTATGAATAATCCCAGTCCTCCTCTTCCCATTCAATAGAATAAGATGACCCGTATCATCAGCAAATAAATACATACATCATATATTTTTTTCTTTTCTCTATGGAATCCGGCTCGAAACAGCAACAGTCTTTAACGATTTATTTCAGCTTACTATTTTCACATTGTGGAATATTAACTTATTATTTTAACAAATATTTCCAATTAAAAGTCTCTTATTACGACAATGTTACATAATTACGACTTTTAGAAATCGTAGTTACGTAACATTTATCTCGAGGAATCACCTTACATTAAGATTATAAATTACAGATCGACGTACGTTAATAATAGAACATTTTTTCTGCTGTTCTTGTGTGAATAATAGCTTCAATCATCTGTTCTCTTCAGTTGTTTCTAGAAGAAACGTGCTAGAAATTTACTTCTGCAAGCGTGTATTAACTAAAAATAATCAATTAAATTACAAATTTAATTTCTTCTACGATTAATTATTCTACAAATATCCTCCTTTACAAAATTCTAGTTGTTAAAATCTACCACAAAAACATTTAAATACTTTTTCAAACTACAAAAAAGCAACTTTTTAAACTGCTCAAGTTTAAATAAGTATTTATACTTATAAACTTTTATTCTATCCTTTTAAAAGCTGCTTAAATAAGTGTTACGATTTTTTAAAGAAGTGTTATCAGAATTTTACAAGTCTACGCGTTAACAAAATTTTAGTTTCTGACCAAGAGAAACTACAATTTTAAAATGACCATATTCTTCTTAAAATCAACAGAGTAAGTTACTTAACTACAAGACCTAAACATTTTTTAATAATTTTAGTCACCTTTAACTTCTACATCTTTCAATTCTACAATAATGGATGCTAAGATAAGTAAATTACTTTCAATAATAGAAACAACATATTTTTTAAAAGACAAAAATTTTTCTAAAACAATTAGTAATACTTTTGCAAAAAGTTAGATAAGTTTTAATTGTATAAAAAACCAAAACCTTAATTAACAATAGATATAATTCATATTAGTCAAGATTAAAACCTTGATTAATCTCAGGTTAAATAAAAACAGAAACAGACTATTTTCGTAAAAAGAATCATTTAACCAAAATATATAATCTAAAATTAATCGTTATCTACAGTATACAAGAGAATGCGGCTTCAAAGAACAAAATATAAACACTATTCTAAAAAACAATAGAATCTATCAAACATATTTTTAAAACAGATAAAAGTCACACATTTTTTACTGGCAATATAAATTTTCTAAATTCTCACCTTGCAAATATGGTGACAAAATTATATAATAATACCTCATAAAGCTAGAGAAAATTAATAATAATATTTTTCTGATACCGGATAACATAAGAGGTAATATGCAATAAAATAAAATTATTTACCACAACGCTTGTTAAACTATTAGAAAATATTTTTATTTAGCACATGTTTTTATAATAGATTGTACTCCTTTGTAACTAAATACGAAATTCGCTTGAATTCCCAGTTTGACTTCAGAGAAAACAGCACTGAAGATGGTTAAGCTCTAAAATTTATAACAATGCAGTCGTAATTTTTAAATCTAAAAATCTGATTTTGACAAAGTTGGTTTATCTTTTCTAGTGGATAAACAAGAAAAGATTGGCTTTAGAGAGATTGTGTGGAATTTATTTAATTCATATTTAAACGGTATGTACCGTCTAAATTACAAATTAAAAATTTTAAAGATTTTTTTTTTTTAAATCACAAAGAAATAATTGTAATGATAATTACTACAAATTGTTTTATTTTACAGCTCTTTGCGGTTAAAATCATTCAATAATATTATTATAATTTTATTAATGATTTTCTTACAAATAACTACATTTGTTTTCCCAACAGTTATTTCTGTAAGTTATTACAGTAGATCTTAGCGATAACTATAACTTGGTTTGGGATCAAAACGGCCCGATATTTAATTTTACCGATGTAACTCAAAAATGTATAAATACTCCAACAAAACAAACAGTGTTTTTCTTTATCTACAAAAAAATGTATGTATGAAAAGGAATTAATCTGTATGTTTTTAACCCGTTATACTCGTATATGCTTCATGGCTTGGAGAAGGATTATTAAAAAATTGTATTTTTGGTTTTGATTTAATAGCCATTGAAAATCTTGCTGGTAAATTGTTAAATAAATTTTTTAATCATTAGTTTTAATAACTTTTGTAATAAATTTCCTTCTTTATGTTAACCTGCAGATGTTATGCAAATACACGTAGAATTACACAATACGGCATTCATGGGTCAATCATCTGGCATATATTATTATTCAACGCTTTAAGATTTAATACTTTCCATGAGAATATAAAATACAATCATCTATACTATTTTTATATTTATATTTATTTACTCTGAATCTGAGTACTCTACAGATGTTTTATTTAGAATTCAACTGTTCAATAACTGTAAGTTTCAATACGAAAATTCGAAAGGTACTCTTCAAATAAACTAAAACTAATAATTCAATTATATCTTCCGAAAAACCAAAAAGATAGTTAAAATTCTGCCCTCAAACACCCTCGCAGGAATATTCTATTTCTTTTATATGGGTGTCTAAGTAAAATTTTTTTAACTACTTCTATAAATATAGGGATTTTTCTGTTAATCGAACACATGCTTTTTTTTTTCTATTTAATTTACAGAAATGAGGTCGTTAGAATCTTAGTAGTTGAGCACGGAGAGGTGGAAATATTTCTTATCTGAACTAAAATTGGAAAAGCAGATTCGGTTCAGCAAATTTAAATCAGGGAATTCAGAAAATTTACTTCTACGAAGGCAGTTTTACTTCAAACTGGTCACACAAAAGGTAGCCGAAATAAACTATCGATGATACAATCAGGAGTAATCCTGCCGGTAGCCGAAGTATAGTAAACCTATGAGGGTTTGCTTTTGAAAATAGAATTATAAGAAATTTTAAATAAATCGCTTTCGCATTTAATGTTAAAAAGGAAAAACTTTATATGTTACGAACTAATTTTAAATCGTATTTCGAAGATAGGTTACAGTCATTCACATAATGTTTTTGTAATATTAGCAAAAAACATATCGTTGCGTTGTTTACACATGCCGATGCATATGCAAACAAGTATACAAACGGCTCCGTCGAGAAAATATTTTTCCTACGTATAATAAAGAAACTGAAAATAATCGGAAACTTGTCGAAGAATTTCTAAACAACTTGAAGGTGGTGGACGGTTCTCTTGAAAGTAATATTGACGAGATTAAAAGGATTTATTAAATAAAGGAATTAAAAAACTGTTTAAATAGAAAACAATGTTACGAATAACTTTACAGTGCTTGTTGGAGGTGCTAAGAGCAGTACTGAAATTGTTTACTAATTGGTAATGATAAAATTCTTTTAGATGTAGGTAAATGGACTGAATTAGTTAAAAAAAATATTGTTACTATTAATACTGACTTCTATGTAAGATTTAAATACGGTGTAATGATGCTTAATAAACACTTAAATTTTGTATTAAAAGGGAAAAGTCTTTTAAAATTACAGTATAATTAAAGTACGAGTATAAAGGTTAAATTTGTAACAATTTTTAATAAATTTAGTTGTTGATTTTAAAAATTTTTATTTAAAAGCAGCGTTATCATTTTAGTTGTGTTTGTATGAATGCATCTATGTCTGCATATGTGTGTATCTATGTATGTTTATGCATGCGCGGTTAGTTAAAAAAAAATATTCTCGCAATTTTTAGCGAAAAACAATTTACAGAGATTTCTGGCAGCGAGTTCTTTATATTAAGTAAAAAATCTCCCATATATTTATGTATGACCGAAAACGCTATGCATTCCATCTTCCTGTATCCGCGATATGTGTTTATTCCCGTACGATAAATAAAAATATATTGAGAGGTTTTAATATTACTACATACCCGCATTAAAATTGTTTGTGAAAAATAAAGCAGTTTATTGTCACCAAACTTTCATTTGATAAAATTTAATTTCTAGTGAGTTATTATTGAACGGTTAAACTAAATGAACTTTCAGATTCCGAAAGAGAAAACTAACTCAACGGAAAGGAACAATATTGTCTCACTTTTCTTCTGTAAAAGATATATAATAATAAAAAAATATTTAAAAGCATTTAAAATAAAGCTAAACAATATATATTTGAAAAAATCTTTAATAATTTCTTTCCGCAAAGTCAGCAGTTTAATTTCTATTGCGTAATCACGATGTACTACAAATTTAATGTTCCTCAGGTTTTGAAAAAGGTATCGAAATGGTCGTCCTTAGGCGAGTGCGCGATTATCGTAGTCAAGTATCGAGGATCGATTAGTCCTTTAAAAGTAATACGTTCCTCCTTGATATTCCTGACCTCATCGCTTTCATACGCCTCAATTTATAAACTTTCTCCTTAAGCGCTCGAATTTCCTCTTAAAGGGAGAGGATTTTCGTCGAGAGTTCTTGCACATCTTCCTCGGAAGCGAGGTAACCGACTTCTCGTCCAGAAGGAACCTGAAAGACTACATCGGTCGTTAATGACGTATTTCCTACGTTTTTTCTCCCATTACATCGATTATACGTAATGTATTTTCAATTTCCTTCTGACCCACTCCTGTAGAGCTCCTTTGGCGTCTTTTTTTAAGCGTATTATAAGTAATCGTGCAGCACAATGGTAAAAGGAATAAAAGGAAAGTTAAATAAAGAAAATGAGGCGATAAGATTTACCCGTTAACCGAGTAACGAAAACTTATTAAAAGAACACGATAAGAAAATTTAAATAAAAATAATACTACGATTAGATAAAGAGTCTCAATGAAGAGTAACTTGTACAAACTAGCCTTACCTCCGTGTTAACCATCGACATGACAGATACGTCCGTTCGCTTCGACAGCTCAAATATATTTTTTCTTTTTCTTCGAATGGATTATCACAGTAAAAACTCGGCACTGCACGAATAAAGAGTTCTTCAGGCTAATATTCGTAAAATAACTTTAGATAATGTAACGCATTTTAAACTGAAGTGTCATTTTTCTAAAATCGTGTGAGAGTTTTGCAAGGATAGGGAAAATACATGCATAAATTTAACAGTTAACATTTTTTATTATCATGAAATATATTTGTTAGTTTCAACAAGTTGTAACTTCTTGAAAAACGGATGAAAATCCTAAGAAGCAACAATCGGAATAGAATGTTCAATATTTCATTTCATAAAATCACCATTTTATTTATTTTTTAAAGTAGATTAATAATAAATAAAAAATATAAATGTTATGCAAAAGTTTATCCATTGTCTAACTGAAGGGCTATTATATTTTTAATTTTTCTTATTGGATCCTGATTTAACCGTTATATTTTTCCCATATGATGGTACCATGAAACCCACGTTATCTTAAGAAATAAACTCTTTAAAAATAATCGAACGGGAAATAAAGATCACGTTTAATCAATCGGTTTCCGCAAATTACCGATGCTCATCCTTCATCGGGCAGCTTTTCTGGGGAAGAATAATGCTAGGTAATGATAATTATAGCATTCGGTTTTAATATTCAACAAATTCAAAACGGGAATATTTACTTTTTCTAGGTAACCAGTACTTATAAGAAAATAATTTCTAGTTTTTTATATATGAGATGGGTGAACATCTTTTGAAGGGTAAATTTGTTTGTTTGTTTTTAGTTTAGGGCTGGATATATGTTTCCCGCTTTGATTACGTTTAAAATCACCCCCGTTTCAATAGCACATACGTTATATTTTAATATTAAATCAGTTAATACTGATTTTATCATTTATGAAATAATCGAATTAGTAATTTCGTTTTTTTTTGTCTAGTTTACGAATTGAAAAAGTATTTTACTCAAAAAAAGGTAGGTTTCTGAATTATTTCTTCCTTAAAAGAAAAGATCGAGTTACAGACAGCTTCTCTTTGCAGAATTACGGCGATCTATTAGCTACGAGAAATACAGTAGCTATTTAAAAAGAAATGAGAAAATACACACATACACACACATATATATATATATAAAATACACTAAAATAAATCTTCAATCTGTGCAAATCCTTATCACTGACGATATAAATTCTCGATGTAGATGTAGTTTATTTATTGTTATTTATAAGAATTATTTATTCCAATTTATACACATATTATTCTTAATAAATAATAATTTATAACACACATCTCTCTACTGCTATGAGACGTATCTTTTTCTCTGTTTACCGTAAAACTCGACTGAAAACAATCGTAGAATAAATTTAATAATAAAAATAATACAAATAAATAAAATAAAACTAATAAATATTTGTCGTTAAAAGAAGGAATAAGTGTTTCAGATTCTAAGAAAGATAAACATGAAACTCTTTTATTATTGTTTTCAGATAATCGTTGAAGTCGATAACACAAACCTCAATGAATAATCGACGACATTCAGAGAATATTTCAGAAAAAATTAAAACGATGAAAATTAAAGGAAATATTTTGTTGGAGTCATAGTTTTATATTCACTAACATATGAAGCCTAAGCGCTAAAAATTCCAAAAAATAGTCTGGAATGATTAAAAAGAAAAATTCTCCTAAATAAACCGAAAAAATTTAAAGACAGGAATTGGGCTATATCTATTTAATAATTTATTCCTTAAACTTGTAATTAATAAATATTGTTTACCACATCTTCCTCATTTACATTAAGAAAAAAAATGTTTGCGGTGTTTATCATCCGTATAATATATTTTTAATGTTTTGTTATTGAGCATTCATAAAAAAAAAAAACAATTTTTTGACTTTTGTGTAGTCAGCGTAATACGTTTTACAAAATATTATCTTACTTCCCACCTGGGAATGCAGTCGACGAGCATGTATCTGATGTTCCGTGTAACCTACCCACCCTTTACGTAGAGAAAATATTTTTATTTTGTCGAGGGCGTAAAATCCCTGCACATTATCATCGTCGTTTCTGTTGGGGTTGATGAGATTTTTTCTGGGTATTAAAGGTCTCATCAACTGTCCCAGGAGTTTGTACGGTTTATTAATGAATTTGTTTATTTAAACAGTTTGAGAGTTAGCCGGAACGATACGAAGGGGCTGCAACACGGTAGATTCAAACAGTTTCCTGGACGGATGTCAATGAGCTTGCACATATACGAGTAGGTAGACGAACATACACGTGCGGCTACTCGAACACAAACAAGCGTATCGACATAACACACACGCATATATAAGTGTCTACCCTCTTACACGGCACTTCCTTTGTTCTCGTTTCCATTTATATAGCTAGTATAAAATGCACTTAAAATGCACCAGTTTTGCAACACGTATTACACTGTCATCGCATCGTCCAATCCCCTGGTAGACGCTTTCATATATATGTGTATTTACATGTATACACAGTGCAATAAAACAACTTAAACGGTTTGTTCGTTTGTCTAGTTACAATGAAATTCGCATGCCTGACTCTATTAGGACTTGCATACAAATTCAATGTAAAACATTGAGTGTTAAAAAAAATTTGTAAATAACACATCGACATCCATAACGTTGTATAATAAGGTTAAATTACATTATCCAAATGTGAAAAATGTTACACGAAACCGTTAAATTAAATAGTTTTTTTAATACAATTATTTACTTGTAACTTTTATCAGAGTTTTTAAAAAAGAATTTGATTAACAGGATATAGATCGATTGTGTAGTGTTTTATTATATGCTTTATCTTTTAACAATAAATCTTTAATTATTTACAAATTTCTGAATTTATTAAATATTTCTTTAAATACCCTATGAGTAAAACCCACTCGTAATTTATATAGGAAATTATTTAAGATTCTATTCTGAGTCGAGACAGGTTGTGAAATTAATTATAGTTTTCACTGAGATAAGTAGATTAATTTCATGAGTTACAAGATCAGTCTCAGTTTTTCTTGTAAAATACCTGTGATGAAAGTGGTACCTGTCAGATTTACTCTTTCTGAGAGTAATAATATAGATTGTAAAGCCAGTTCCTGCGGTAAACAGAGTGAAGGTGTCACTTATAGGGTTGAATATCACTTCTATTTCAGAATACTTGGTATGATGGTATGCGACAATAGCGTATAATCGACTCGGTGAAGAAGGCGACGAGAAACCGTTTCATTCGTCATTCTCGTTAATAAACCTGCACCAGATGCTTATTATTCTTTGAATGGCTATGTCATTTTTGCTAATGACTTTTTTCGAGTCGGATCATCCACAACCAATAAGATTATGGCATGTAACATACATCTAGAAGAAATTTTATTAAACGATGCTTTTAAACTAACGTAAAAACACTGTTTCTCAAGCGGCTAGGCATTTAAGAACGTTATATGTGTTCAGTTTTTTTATTGCACAAAATAAAACAATAAAAATTTTGGGAGAAGTGTAAAATTTTAAAAATTCCATGACTTTTTTTTGATTACATCAAACGTTTTTGAGATATTAAGAAAAACTTTTTTCCCTCTTTTACTGTAGGGTTTCTCAAAACACCTTATTATGTAGGTCTCTCCAGAAACTTAATAAGTTAGCAAAACTAAACATTTTAAATATTGCTACTTATTTATTTCCAATACCGCTGCTTTCTTATTCGGTCTTACCGAGATAAAATACAAATATAACAGACGAACAGTTCCGTCTGGAAAAACTCGGCTCTAATGATAATGTTCGTAAGCATCGTACGATATATTACGTAAGCAGTGTAACTACTCTGACCAAAATAGAATCGTTTGATCTATGAAAAGTAAATCGTAAGAACTGAATGAATCGGTACCTTGCATTTTCCAAGTGAATTCGTGTCCGTTGGTAATGAATACGCTCTAGTAGATCCAAATACGATATATATAAAAGCCAGGAAATCAACAATGGAGGTATCGATAATAAGTTTGTCGCCAGATTCAACCGATTCCAGATTTCTCAATTTTTATGACGTCAAATTACAAAGACATACAAAACTATAACGTAATTAAATATGTACATATAATTCATTGAAAAATAAAATAAACGGCACAGATACGAAGTAAAATGTAATAGATCTACATGTGATGTAAATTTTCTGAGTTTTCGATGATACGTGATAAGCTTGTTAGCGAGTACAAAGTGACGTGAATCAACCAAAATACATTTTTACTTATGACATGTACATGTATAACCGTATCTAAAAAGAATCTGTTATATCATGATGTCGTGATTATTATGGAGGAATGACCTTTTCATATTTTGTGGCGGTTAGTAGGCTGGTCAAATAGTCGGCAAACAGTAAAGAAAGAGAGGATCCGCCTTAACATTTCGCGTATACGAAACAAGAATAGCGTCGTTCATTTATCATAGAGTACTAACTAAGATATATTCTCATTGTTATGTACCTTCACTTAGATAAATATATACAAAACACATGAACACACTCACACTCGAATATAACTTTTGAGACAACTTCACTGAGATTAGTCTACAAATAGCAGAAAAAAAATAATGGTGTAAGTTTTTCGAGTCGCAAAGCAAATCTGAACAAGAGCTCCGACCATTATCAGATTCGTTATATCAGACTCAACGGATACTAAAACCTACATCATGCTGTAGTGAATGATCCATAGTATCTCTTTTATTTTTCATTATACATAATTTTTATAAAAATAAACATACACACACACACACACACACACATATCTTTATCTTTTCGTCGTAAAGTCTTTGCGACAGTTTGTCGCTCCAAACCCGATAAACACTATTCCGATCCAGGACACCGATCGGCAGAAGATGATACTTCAGAATAACATTTGACGATAAAATATCCACAGCGAACAAAGTTTAAACCGACAATTTTAGAACTAAATTCTATTCTATATAGAGCATGTTAACGATTATATTCTTGAATTTAGCATAATGAAAATACTCCTTTATTTTAAAAATATTAAAACTTATTTACTAATCGCTTTCAAATTTTGTGGAAATCATCCTTCCAGAATTTCTTTTCACAACTAATTATGCATCACCTTTACCATTAGTTACCTAATAAAAACTTCCTTTCTCATCACAAAACGGGTCGTTATATGTTTCTTTTTTACGGTAAGTATCGACACGTTTCGTGATACAAATTAGCAAGTTCATTTAATTTTTTTTTATAATCGGTGCAGTAAATTTTAAATGCAGTGACACACACCCTCATTCTGTTCGAAGCAATGGAAATTTCCTTCAGTAGAAATCAAAATCGAAGACTCTCTGTAGCCATCGAGTTAATCGGAACACAACTTTTAATTTTAGAATACCTCTATAACTTGTCTTCTGCATCTAATGAAGTAACTAGATGCCGTCGAATTATTATTGGCTTTATTGGTTTGGAGTAAGTTTCAGAGAGAATACCTTAGCTGAAAAAGAAAGAAAGAAAGGAATCGCATCGATTCCGAGCTAAATCCAAATTAATGAATAAAACTACGAGTATTTATTCGTTTAAAATTATTCGAGGTATTAAAATTGGGAATCGTCGATTAGTTATATTAAAAGATTAGAACACATCACAGAAGAAAAATATGATTTTTTCTTCGTGTTTTTCATATTCCATGTTTTATATCTGCTGTTTCGCCAAAGTTTTTTAGAAGCCTGAAAAACAATTAGCTAATAATTTCATTGATACCGATCTCAACAGGTTTAGAAATTTTGCGTAAATAATTATTAAAATAATTTTAATATATAATTAACGGGTATACGTTCAAAATTATTTATGCTAAAAAACAAAAGACAATCCCTTCTTTATTATGGATTTATAGATCACTAAACGTCTATTTAAATAATAATAAGTAGACTATTCCAACCTATTTGTGTAATCTAACTTATCAAATATTCGAACATTTTTGTGAAACCGCCTTTCATATGCAGTTTATTTAGATGATGTTTTTTCCATAGATGTTTTTATCCTCTGTAGATATTTTATAATGACTCCGATCAACCTTGTTACGAAATGAATTAAATATTAATAAAAATTATTAGTTTAATTCTGCGTGAAATATATTCAGGAATGATTGTTTAATTCTTTTGCAAAGATTTTGGGTTCGATCGCCTGCTGTTTTCTTTTTCTGTTTTTTGGTGAGAAAATCAATAATATATTGTCACCGATGTAACCGAATACTATTACACTGAGATCTTTATTATAAAATAAATAGAGAATCGATTTTAACACTTAAAAACTTATTTCCTTTTTTAAAAAATCAATTCGGCAAGATTAATCTGATCTCAAATGCTTTTTTGCTTATTTAATTAAATTCTACTTCGGAGACCAATTTTTATAATTTTAATTGTATACAACAGTTTCTACTATAACACTGATACACAAAAAAAAAAAACAAAACAAAAACATTTAATGTTTCTCTAAGTGTGGTACCATTTCTTGAATTGCTATTTTGCATACATTGCAGATCTGTAAACACAATATTTCTATCACCCTTAGTTTTAAATAAATTACGCTTCAAAATAATTAAGGGAAAATAAAATATAGTTTAAATCTAAAATTTATAATTTTGCATGGCCATACCTGTTTTAGAATGATTTCGCTGTTGCTTTTCTTTTGCAAATAGCCTCAGGCACATCTCGAATTAATGTATAACAGTAATCGGCTAGCATGATAGTATTCAATTTCCCTTTATAGCGGCTTTCCATCACCGAAATGTCTTGGGGGAAACGTTCACCGTGTTCGTCACTTACGTCTCCGAGGTTGTCCGGAAAAAATCCAGATGTGAGTGGAGGAAATGTATTTTCAAAGACATATTACATCCCACAGCTCTTTATGAAGTAAGAAGTTGACTAACAGTATCATGGTAATTGATGCATTTTTGTTTGCTGAGAAAGGTTTAGCAAACGTCTTTAAATGAAGCCAAGCTGCGCTTTCTACATTATTTAACATCGAGTTAAATACATCATCTTTGACCAACTCTCTTATTTGAGGACCGATATTCCTTCTTTAATTTTTCCTTCACTTACATTTGGAAGCTTCAACCTGATCTAAAATAATCCGGGATTATGCTTTTTCATTTCTTTTACAAAATTTTATTAGTTCTAACTTGATAAGGAGAGGGGGTAAAAATATTTTTTTTGGGTTCAACTAAGGGCTTATGAATAATATTTTTCCCATTTGGAATTAAGTTGTCTCGTTTCTTCCACTCTTTGGTAACATAATGTTTATCCCTAGCTCGGCTGCACCACTCGCAAAGAAAACACATGTACTTAGTGTAGCCTAACTGCATGCCTAACAAAATAGCTATAACTTTCAAGGCACATATGTTCCAGCTGTTTTTTATAATTTATTTTTTCAAGAACTTCTTTCAACACAATGTATGTTTGTCTCTTTCAAATTAATACCATAAGCGATTGGTATCGAAGGATATTTTTCACCGTTGCGTAGTAGAACCACTTTTATAATATATTGGGGTTTATACAGGTTTATGAACTTGTTCTAAGTGCAACATAAGCTCATCAATATTTGTGTAATAAACCAAATTATTTTCATTAATAGAGTACTAAGAAAGTTCTTTTTGTTGGCTTCAAAAACTCGAAATTTTTGTACTTTTTTGAAGGAAATTCCAACCGTGCAGTCTTGATCCTAACAGTTCAGCTTGATTTTTTGATAAAATTAAATTCCTAACTATGTCATTTAATTCAGCTTGTGATATAAGATATTGCTGCTTGGAAGATAATTCAAAATAAAAATCATTGTTGTCGTTTTCAATACTGCCTGATTCTTCATCGTTGCTTTGGAAACATGCATTCACAAGTGGCTCAGTAACTGGAATAATTTCACTGTGAGGTACAGGGCCTGATTGCAGATTGTAATGAAGGATATTTTACAGTATTTTTTAGATTTTTAGAAATTCCAGACACACTTATTAAACAGAAAAAAAATCGGTTTCATAATCCTCTGGTTCACGCCAAGCCATAGGTACACCAAATGGCAAACCTTTCAGCCATCCTCTTAAATATATAAAACAATAATTTACAGTGTATACTATATGAGGAGCCCACATCTTATCCTGATCACCAATTTTACACTGAAAGTACAAACGATATGCTTTTTTAATTAAAGGTGTAATGTTTTTTCTATTTGATTTTACGGTAAACTCACCACATACATAACAAAAAGCATCCACATCATTTACATAATTTTGAAACATTATGACACTGCACTGTTAACAAACTTAAGACAGCAATAAGACTGAACAAAATTAATTCATTCCTAAATCCAGTGCTTAATACAAACAACACAGCTGTGTTTTCAGCTACATGTTTTGACCTGCACAGACATGATTAATCTTGTCCATGAGTGCTCTCTCTCTTTAATATTAGATGTGATGTCATAATATGTGACTATGATATGATTTAATTCTTTGTCTAGTATTGTTTATTTATAGCTTACAGATTATGTTAACAGTTAAACAATAAAAAATGAGCTAAAAAAATACAATATAGGAGCTTAAAATGCTAACGGTACGCTGATAAATGAAAAAAATCCTTTAATTAAAAAAAAAAAAAACATTTTCAAAAATTGTGGTAATAGATGGATTCTGAGTTCATATTAGTTTTCAGTATCAAAAATTAGATTAAAATTATGTATCGCACGTTAGAAAACAAAAAGTATGTTTATCAGTGTAATCCGTACAGATTTTCTATGTAATATCTGGATCAATTTTTTTTAATTTAATACACATTTTTTCAAGTATATATGACGTTTATTAATCTCCTCGTTAAACTGTATAAGAATATAATAAGAATATATTATTATGAGATATGCGACCGATATATCGGTATAAGGTAGAAAGAATCGGTATAAGAAATAATGGCCGGTCGGGTAGAAATACTTCAACAGTTAGTGGTTTAAACGCTTGAGATATATCATTTGTAACGTTTAGAGTTTTAAATAAAATAAACTGCCAAAATTAAAATTATCGGTTACTAAAACAGAAGTAAAGTTCTTTCTTGGTTCCATTAGTTCATATTCAGACAATATACGATATGTTTTACACAAACTGGATCATGAAATCGGCCGCTGCAGATGTTATGATACAAAATTACAAAATTTTATTGATCTTTACCTTACTACAAGCAGGTATTAGCGATGTATCAGTAACTTAAAAAAAAATAAATGTTAAAAATAATAATATATTAATGGTAACAAAGTCATTGCGTTTACAGAAGTAGGATAAATAAATGATACAGACTATTACAGAATATTGTACAAGAAGCGGTCTGGAGTCCAAACAAAGCTATCCTGAGCCTTCTAAATTTCACACACGTACTATGCATAAAGTATTCCGCCTTTATGATTTTGTTCTTTTTTCGGGTTTCCTCCTAAACATTTTATATATGTATGCATGTATATATATATATATATATATATATATATATATATATATTGCACGATATAGCTACTAGTAAAGTTGAGTTTTTGTCTTTTAAAATAAAATATAACACGCTATCGAGGAATGACATCTTTTTGGGACTAATGTTACGTGTGATTCACAGCGGAATTTTTATGAGTTTCACGTTCATCTCGTTGCCGACAACCACGGGTCGCTTTATGTCTTCACATAACTTGACTAAAATCTCACTTCTAATGTAAGTAGAAGTTTCAAATGTTTAAAGAACAATATACGATCAGGTCTAGGTTTATGTCTTTATCCTTTTTAAAACTTACGCAAAACAAAAATAAATTTTTTTAAATTATTAAGAAAAGTCTAAATTACTAAATTAATTTACAATTTTAAAGCTAAAAACTTAAAATATAAACAGTCTATTATTTTTAATCGATTAAAGAAATTATCTATTTGCTTTCTTTTTACCCTTTTACCCAATTTTTTTACGGTCGAGTTGGAGAGATTCGGCAGAAGTTTTACGACGTTCCATACCGTTTCTGAGCCCGACCGATACAGGATACCAGAAACAGACGACGTAAATTAATACTAACATAATTAAATCTTAACTCCTTAATAATTATTTATTTGATAAATTCTCATCTTTGTTATTATTTACAGACTTTACTTTCTACAATCTACCGACTAACCCCGTGCGCTTTACTACGTTAACCTCTTTTTTTACCAGATTCTACCAAAATAATTATCCTATTTCAGAATTTTACTTCGGTTCTCGTGCTGGCAGGCGGTAATGATTTTTATTTATCTTACGGTTAACTTGCCTGGGCGCTGAACGGAAACCTTCATCGATACCGTAGGATGAGGGTATGGAAACATACTTAGTCGCTGATTTCATACCTAGCGGTTTACAATCTCCCTCACTGTTACAGACTGTAGTTTTATTCAGAGTCTTGTTATTCTAACTGCTTTCTTTAATAATTTAATACTAGTTAATTTCATGCGATCGAATGATCGACTACCTTACCTTATAAGTGTAATAATATCTCAGTACAGCTGTAAAAATAGTAGTACCAGAAACGTTTTACGAAATATCGAAACTAATATAAACGAATCACGAAAAGTTTTTAAATAAATGTTATTCGACGGGTTCACGTATTATTAATATCATTTAGACGATTGTCGATTCAGGACAAGCGGCAAAACCGATAAAATTCAAATATATAAATTAAATTTCATCGATATTTTTTGTTATGCAAATTAATTAAAAATAATAATAATTAAAATAGCCAAATTTTTAATGAGTATTTCCTGTAGCACAAGCGAAACGAGCCTTCAGTCAGAAATATAATTTGTTTACATCAAAAATTAATTTAAACGTCAGGAAAAGATTTTTGAAAGTATATGTTTGGAGCGTCGCTTTATATGGAAGTGAAACTTGGACGATCGGAGTATCTGAGAAGAAAAGATTAGAAGCTTTTGAAATGCGGTGCTATAGGAGAATTTCAAAAATTAGATGGGTGGAAAAAAGTGACAAATGAAGAGGTATTGCGGCAAATAGATGAAGAAAGAAGCATTTGGAAAAATATAGTTAAAAGAAGAGACAGACTTATAGGCCACATACTAAGAAATCCTAGAATAGTCGCTTTAATATTGGAAGGACAGGTAGAAGGAAAAAATTGTGTAGGCAGGCCACGATTGGAATATGTAAAACAAATTGTTAGGGATGTAGGATGTAAGGGGTATACCGAAATGAAACGACTAACACTAGATAGGGAATCTTGGAGAGCTCCATCAAACCAGTCAAATGACTGAAGACAAAAAAAAAATAATAATTCCTGTAACTGAAGTGTAAGGGAAAATTATTCGATTCTCGACGTGCAAAAACTCACATACTTTTCTATTTCAGTTTATTTATAAAAATGTAAGAAGAATGCGATAAAATTTTAGGAATGATAGACTGATAAAATGGCCGCGATAAGATTTTAAGAAAACTTATCAACTGTGTTTACAAAGTATGAGATAACACATTCTAGTTAATCGGCGGTCGAGGTGAAACGGCTAACCAACGATCTTACGGTCATTTTTAATTCTGTTATAAAAATAAGGTTAAAGCGTTAATACTTACATCACTTGTCGAGTTCAACAAAAACCATAATTCGGTCGTTAGCAATGACGCCATCGATCGACTTATTCGGCAGATTTGATCATTTCGGTTTGTTCTTTAACACGTTTTACGGTATTAATGTTGAAGTCCACAGAAAATGGTAAAGCCGATAAGATGATGGATAACGATAACATTCAACGGAAATATTTGCAAATGTAATTCCGTATTTTTAACCGATCGTAATGGACTATATTCAAGCTGAAACGAAAGGTTCTAACCGATTAGAATGCACAAAATTCCAATCGGTCAAAATAAGTTTAACTCCCGACCGACCTGCGGAAAAGCCGACTGAAAGTTTGCGACCAGAATACGACCTTCTTACACTCTACTTCAACTATATCATGAGTTATATAAACAAAGAATAGGAAATTGATTTCTTCCACTCTACGATAGAAATTCTGTTAAATTTCTGGATTTTTTTCGTTCTTTTTCCTCTTCTAATTAAAATTTAATGAATGGAATAGATTCAAATGGAAACAGAACGGAATCAACTAAATAGCAACAAATAATTGTATAAATATTTTCTGTAATTAAAATTATAGACCTTTGCAAAGCCAAACCGAACCAAATTTAGAGTAAAACGTTTTTAAAAACGTACTTGAAAACAGATGAGGTCAGAATGCTACCTCTACATCAAATATTACTTATTGTTAGTAACAAACAATAATCCGAAGATATTATCTTTATTTCTTAGCAAAACTAAAGGGTGAAATACATCCTAATCGGTTTTCATAAATATATTTTATAATTTAATGTTATTTGAAATTAATTGTTCAACCTCATCCTAAGTTGAAGATCGGAGATTATTTTTGTTACGCGACGGATAACCTCAGCAGATGTACCTTAGCTTACGTCTAACGATGTAACGTGTAAGTGAAATCGATGAAATTGTTAAAACCAGCAGTATTGTAGAAAATATTATCGACATGACAGGTTACAATGAATCCACAGTCAAGAGAGAGAAACTGAGTGAGAGGATAATTGGTTCCTGTTATGTTTCTCATGGTTGTATTTTATGCCGATTAAAAGTAGCATGAAAATATTATTTTTAAACTGAAAAAAAGTTTTATAGTTTATTCGACGATTAAATTTTCTTTAAAAAAACCATCGATGAACGATGATGTGATATTCTGATTATCAACAAAAGTTGAAAAGGAAAATTAACGGGTTACTTATGCCCGGATGTTTTTCAATAAAATAATGATTATGCAAAAAAATGTTACAGCAAATGCAGTTGATGAAATTCAGAGCACACACAAAGCACGTATTACAGAGAACATTAATAATGCAAAAACAATTTCCTATAAAAAAAATTATGTAATAGAAATCATTAAAAGTAATATTAACTTTTATGACTTTTACGACATGAAATATAAGGTCATCAAATTTTTAATAAATATCATTTATTGCAAATTTTTATGTAACATAAAATTAAAAAAAAAAAATCATTTCAATACATACGTATTTTTTTTCATTTAAAAGAATTTTACTTTCAACAAAAACACATCTTTTTATAAAATAAAATATTTATTTTTTTAATTATAATGTTAAAGATATAATATGACATTTTCATTAAGTATTTAATAAACTTAGATTATTATTACACTTTTTTTTTGTTCTTGTAAGATAAAATAGTAATTTCGTTTTTTTTCAAATAAAAAAATCATGGTTTCCATACAAACAACTTTAAAAAAATTTCTATTAAGAATTTTTAAAGGTAATAAGGATTTTCAAGTCATGAAATATTATATCCAACAAATATTTAGTAAATATACTTCAAAACATTTTTAAAATAAAAAAAAAAGTTATTTAAAAAATCATTTGCATACATATGTATTTTTCATTAAAAAATATTGTTTTCTTTACAAATTAATTTTTTAAATAAAATTTTAGATATGAAAAACTATTTTTAGAATTATTAGAATAGATGAAATAGTTTTCCGTATTTAAAAAATAGGATGAATTTAAACGTGTGTAGATGAATAAAATCGATAAAGGGGTTTTTTATATACGTTTCCACGAGTCGGAGTAACTTCCACGATATTCAGTGACAGAGAGTCTATATAAAAACCCTCGTTCAGGAGTGCCGTTTTCATCGAAAGCGTAGCGGAAGAACAGCGTTTAGTTCAATGTTATAGGAAAGAAGGATCGGACCAAGTTTAAATCAAATGGCAGTGAAGCGATGACGAAATAATTGATGATAAAGAAGAAAGAAGGAAATTTTACCAAGATCAATCCTTTTGTGATTGCTCCACGGATCACGAAACCTGCTGGAGTACCTGTTAAGGAGACACGAAAGATTGCTATGGGATTGCTTGTTGATACCGACAACGACCTACAGTTGTCACGGCTACTTAAAGCTAAGAAGATGGGATTTATCGACATTGAGGTTGTATCTCATATTACCCTAAATACTTCCAGGAGTGTTTTTATATGCAGGGACTTACTAAAATTCATGGAAGAAAATACCGTCAAGGAGATTCATGAACAAGAAGTAGCTGCTTGTCAACGATTAAACACATGATGCAACGGAGAAGTCTTACCCTCCGTACCTTAACGTTTAACAAACCTAAATGTCCTGTAAACATAATGGCTGAATTTCATAGGCTAAATGTTCATTCGTTCATCCGAACTCATTGGGGTGTTTTCTATTTCATAAATTGAGACACACCGCATCGCCATGCAAGAGAAATCAAATCCGTGCTTCTGGTTACTCGTTACACCCAGAAAACCCATGCAGAGATCCACCGATTTGTGGCAAATGCATGAACAACATACTGCGAGATGATGAATTTGTCCGAAATATAAGGAAGAAGTAGCAATACAGTAGTTAAAGACCATTTAAAATGCCAGGTACTTCGAAGCTAGAAAAATCGTGGTTAGCAGATCGTCAAAACTCACGTCTTATGCATAGGTTGCTGCCACTTTTGCAGTCTCCTTTAAACCAAAACAAATGATCTCTAAACTGGTGCCAGCATTAGTCGTTATAGTCGAACGCATCATTAATCAGGAGGTTAAGAATCGACCAGTTAGGGATAGCAGCCCGATTTTTACACGGATTTGAATACTAGATCGTGGATACCGGTGTTCTTTGGTGGTTGGGTTTTCAATTAACCACACATCTCAGGAATGGTCGAACTGAGAATGTACAAGACTACACTTCATTTACACTCATACATATCATCCTCATTCATCCTCTGAACTAATATTTGAACAATAATTATTGGAGGCTAAACAAAAAAAAAAGAAAAAAGAAAAAAGGGATAGCAGCCCAAAGCTATCAAATATGATCAAACAAAAGAGTTCTTCTTCACCGAGGAATGAGCCTTCAACCATTTACAAGGTGAAGGAATGTGAAACCAAAATGCAGAAGAAACTGAAAAAAAATAACTGAAACAAAATAGAAACTGAAAAAATCTCCATTCAGGGAACCGTGAAGAAAGGAATTAAGATATTAGAAAAGGAGGATATTAGACGACCAACAATAGCGCCCTCAAAAAGACGGAAGCCTTTAAGTGAGAGGGCGAGCATTTCAGTTGCCCCGCACGTTTTAGCCGGTAGTTCGAGTCTTGACTGGGATGGATTTCTCACCGCACCACTGAGCCGGTATCATCTGATGCCGGCAGCAAAAATCCTTCGTAATTTACTGCCGAAGATCGGAAGATTCCATCTCCGAGACCTCAGATACCCTGGAATTTGATGTGGAGGCCGTCAGGAAGATGGAAAAAAGAAAAAAACAAAGATGGCCTACGAGTAAACCTTGGCGACAGGAAATAAAAACGTCAATAGTTTTATGAGCTTTTGACGAATTTAATGAAAAGATTAATTTGCGGCTGTTTTGATAGATTTGACATTTCTTTATAAATGGATTGAGAGTTTTTAAATGGCAAGGGTCTTATACATCCTTGTCATCTAATGTTTCTATTGGGTTTTTAATGTTCAATGATAGGTTTATTTATGGATAATCTGTCTGACAAGACTAGTCTTTTGATTAGTTCGCTAGTTTTTTTTATCAAGGATGGAAAGGATTTTTTATTTTATTTCCTTGGGAAAAGAGCCGATGAGCATAGCCGTCGACGCCCTCCAAACAGAAATAAATAAAATAATAAAAAAATAATATTTTAACAATATTAATCGTAAAAGATTTAAATAACTCGTTGTTTTGAGCCACCCTGTTTTGTGATCAATTAATTAACAACAGGGGGTACCAGAATCCATTCCCTAATCCAATAACAATCCCTGTTTTTCAGTCACCGGTATCATTAGAGTAATCATAACACCTTCCTTGGTTCGGTACGACGAAGCGGGTGGTGGTCATGACAAAGGGGGTTCGGGAACAAGTAGTACGAAGGAGGTGTAGAGGTATATAATACACACAACGCCATACCATTACAAACATATATACAAACGGCTGATTTCATTAACCTTGGACGTGCCCCGAGCGAGACTGCTTTCGTCGGTGTTTTTTCTCTTTTTTCCAGACACAATCCCTATTTTAATTACTCATTAGCAGAACGGGGTGGACCGTTGGGGTATGCGGTTACATCCTTTGTAATACTGTAGGGAGAATGTTTGAATGTATGAATATGTTTCGGGTACAACGTATGTCTTGTTCTCTACGGTCACACGTATGCCGGTATAATGATAATTATTTAATATTATTATTATACATATCTGTGTTTGTGTGTGTGTGTGTGTGTGTGTGTGTGTGTCAGGCCTAATTAATTTTGACGAATTAACCCTTTTTCAGTTTTTTAGCGCAGTACGAGAGAGAAAAAGAGGGCGATAATAATAGAGAAGAAGAGAAAAGAAAAGAGAGAGGCGTATATAAAACAAGAGTGGAAGAGAAAGTACTGAATATCATATATTAACACCGTTTTTAGAAAGGGGGTACTATAAAGAGCGGGACACCTATACACATAGTGAACCGTCTGAAATACGAAAAAAAATGAAGCTTAATACCAGGGACCGGACTATTATTAAAAATAAAAGCTCTTTGCAACATATTTTTATATTTATACAGTTATATCAAACCGACATCTCTTCCATTGCACCCACTACCTGATGAAAGTTGTCCCGGTGGGAAAGACAAAATATTACAAATGCTACTAGAAAATGCACTTAAATACTTAAATTTACTTAAATTAGACGTGTAAAAAATGTTACGTTACTTAGGTTATGTACAAGTTGTATAAATGACGGACTCATTCTATGTTTTCACGAGTAATTAAACATGTTTTTTGTAATTCGTCTAAAAAATAACTCATAAATATAGTCTCACACAAATATATTACTACATAAAGTGGGGTACTCAATCTTGATCCGTTATAAATGCAAGCGTCCACTAGTCCACTTTTCGGTTTAATTAAAAGTACATAACGAGGCGATGGATGTATTTTAGATTATTATCTCCAAACTTATAAAACGGATCGATCTAAACAAAGTCTAGAGCCGTATGAAACAATTTAATGAAAATTAGAGTTGGAATTAGTTTCAGTAAAACCTGTTTTAACACTCTGAAACTTTTATATAAAGGGCTACTTCTTACTCCCTTAAACTTCTGCTATTCTACATAAAGGGCTACTTCTATATTAGTACAAAATATTTTTATAGAATGAAGCCCTTTATGACAGTGTAACGTGGATAACAGTGATATCAGAAAAAGCAAAGAATAGAGGATTTTAAGATATTTTATTGCGGAGACTTGAAATAATTCGGGCAGTTAGAGGATGAAATGAAAACGGTTTTAAAATGAATCGGAGACGGAAATTAACGTGAGAATTTTATAACTTGCGGATAAAGATGATGGATCTTAAACATAAAGATGACATAAGATCCCTTAACATATGATAAGGCGACCCAGGTTAGTGAACCTGGTTCTAAAAGGAAATGTATAGTGTAAAATCAGTATAGGAAGATTAAGATTTAGACAAATTAAAGAAGAAGAGTACAAGAGGATACAATAATATAGAGAGGATCCAAGTAGGATATAAGAGGTATTTTGAGGTTAAGGAATTTGTTCGGAATTGAAACGAACGAATAACTAATCAAACCAGTTAAATGACTGAAGGCAAAGCAAAAATCATTGAAAACGGTAGTTTAAACCGACTTCCGTGTGGAGAGATAGCGTCTCAGCCTTTCATACGGAATTTCCCAAATTTGAATCCGGATCCGGCATGGCATTTTAAACACTACAAAAAGTTCCATTTCATATTCTATCTTACAAACTTCGAGTTAAATGGCGAATTAATTAAAAACCAAAACAAAGAAAAAAGGTCATTAATTTCGGTTTGTATCGGTAAATATCAACAGTAATTCATTAGAGCCGAACATTAACTTTAGACGACGAGCGTTTGTAGCGATTGAAAAATTAAATTAACCATTTGTCATAAGATAAACCTGTTGATGACTCGAGTGGAAAATAACATCTGATGTAAGGGAGCTATAGCTATAAACAAAATTTGTTCAATAAGAAATTACAGGAGACGGTGTACTACATTGATTTATAACAGTCTTAATTTAGATTCGAAACTGTAGGATGCTTGTTTGAATTCTAATTTACAAAGAACATTTTAGTTAAATTTATATTAAGTATTAAACCGCACGAGTTATTTAAACAAGCTGTTCTATCGCTAGATTTAATAACACATAATTGTACATTTTGCGTTAGAATATTATAAAAGGCAACAATTCTGAAGCCCTAAAGAATAAAATGTTTCACGATCATAAATATAAGAAAAGATCAATGTTCAAATCCATAAATATAATTTTAAATAATCTCAAACGCTTCCCTTTAAATACAGGTTCTTACAAAAAATATTAGAATGATATAAAAGATAGTAAACATAAAAGGCGTTAAAAAAAAAATCATTAAAATTTTAATTATTAACGCATTGAATTAATTTGATGATATTCTTCTCTCACTGTAATTAGTTAATATTGTTTAAAAATAACGTTCATAGTTGTAAGCAAAAGGTACATCCTAGCCTCCTTTGCCTTTCATAGTTGCATGTGTTTTTAAATTTTTTATTCCTGCTACAATTTTTTTAATTTTCTCGGGCCTTGTTAGAAAAAAAAATTAATTTACAATAACTTAACAATAATAAATTTACAGCTTATAAAAATGGATAGAAATGGTAAAATAAAACCGGTTAACAAATAGTTTTGGAATAAAATTATTAAAATAAAATTGTTTTCGAATTTTTCCTGTCACCTTATCTCTTTTATTAAAACTCACTGCGTATGCCAATAATTGCCTCAATAATACTGATTCATAACGATAAAAATCTAAAAGATAGTACATATAGAAAGTAGAAGGTATATGTGGAGTTTTTGTGTCTATCGTTGACAAAAAAATAGTATACTGTTTACTATTTTCTGATACCATGACTTCATGGTACTCCCGACAATCTAATATAATTAAATATAAACTCGTAAATAAATTACGAATCTGATATAATTAACTTCAGGCCTACTCCTTTATATTTCTAGTTGAACGCATCACAAATTTCTCGAGACCTATATATGGAATTAAACGCTATGTTTTGTACAGAGATGGACCGATCCGTATCAGTTAGCTCATCGGCATTAGCTGTAGTCAAAGTAGCAAGCCACCACTAATCTTCTTTAAATCACTGCCTCTTCTTTAAATCGTCACACTTCAGTTAATACTCGCAATCATTTAATTCGGTATTCTCTAGAAAATAACTGTAGCATCGAACGTTAGTACCTTGCACTAAACTTACTGTTTGATAGAGATCCAGGCAAGAAAGAACGGTTCTACGGAGCCCGACTGCCCGCTCTCCGTCAGCATTCGACTTTGAATAAAAGAAAATACAGATTATGAATAAATTTTGTGGATCATGAGCTTTCATAAAAACCTGTGTTTGGCTATTTTAGCATTTAAAATTTGGATTTTTTTTAAATTCGATTTTACGTGTAATTATTCATCTTACAGTTAAAATATATAATGTAAATCGTAACAATTCATTGTAAAAAAAACAAAAAAACAATATAAGTACCGGGTTCATAGAAAATTTGCTAATTTGCTAATTTTTTCTTTGCTAATTTTACCAAGTAAATAATTAAAAAATCCCAATCAAAAAATAAATTAAAATTGTCATAAACGTAACACAGAGAGATTAGTAACTAATATCAAAACATCTAAACTGTAATACGTATGGGCTCGTCATATTTCCTAAGAGTGGAACAAAATTTGAGCAAAACGTTTTTTTATTATATGAAGTAAAAGACATAAAGTAATGGAAAACGAGAAATTTTTTTAGTAAAATATAAAACATGAAAATCTGTAAAATAAGTGATACAGCGACTATAAAAGTTCAACTTTAGATCGCTTCATTTTTATTTATTTATTTAGTCATAAAGTAAACTTAAAAAAGTAACGCATGTTAACAGCGTGAATAATAAAAGTTTATTTAAAAATAGGACGAGAATACAACGAAAACCCCAATGTGACCTGTAAATGCGTACTTACTGGACAAATTACAGAAGGGTTCCCCTTTAACGCATAATTAGGGAGGATCATAGCCCTTTGATGATTATCGGTGTTGTTTTGAAAAACAACTCCAGGGATTTTTTTTTTTGTTTGTTTGTTGATGCACTCTCGTTTACGACCCTGTTTTTGACTGCGGCTTTTCGGATCTCTGTAGACTTAACGTCTATGTTATCTTTTCGTATGGATATTTTATTATTTTATTTTTACAATCTCAGTAAATGTTTATTTTTGTACTGTATTACTGTTTTTTTTCAAGCGAGGAAAGTAAGTATTTAATTAATTTACATTATTTATACCCGAGTATTTTAATAATTAACCGTAATAATGGATTTAACAGAAACAAAAAATCCCATTATTCCTTTTAAAGAGCACGACAAAGTAAAATTTTGTAACACAAATTTTTGCCTGTTTCATAATTCTACTATCCCAGCAGAAAAACAGGTAAAAGTAGTCAGTATTATTCTTTAGTTCGACATTTTTATTTAACAAGGCAAAATAAAAAACCGTTTCTACTTTTTATATGCTTCATCAGCTGTTATCTAAACCAGATCAGTTGATAATAGTTTAACAACCGTTTATTGTTTCTAATTTTTTTTCTGTGGGGGAATATAAACCCTTGGAATATTATTCTCTGCTTTCCGTAATTTTTTTTTCTATACCGTGATCTGCTTCGCGTGAAAATTTCTAGGAACTGTTATATATGCAAATAATATTCCTACTGCGGTCTTCATTTTTTGATAGAAACAAGAAACTTTGATTTATTTAACTGACATCAGTCGAATCACTAATTCCATCTAGATAATTTCAATTTTGAATCGGTTGTACTCCTTATAAAAACCTGAATTTATTGTTAATCCTCACAATATTTCCAAAACTATAGCCGATAATACAATGATTATTAAATTGAAACATTAATTTTCTTTTAAAATCGTATTGTGAAATTTTTATTAAGATATGTGGGAAATGCTATTATTTTTCCTAACAGTAAGTATATGTAAAAAAAAAAAACAACAATCATTTTATTGTTGAAAAATACTGCTTTTTGAAAGTAAACAAAACTTCCTGGATGTTATTACACTTTCAATATCCTCCTGTTATACAGTTTTAAGAATTCTGGCTCTTATTCGCACGACTAGCCTGTTTAAATCTCCCTATATCACTGAAGTGATGTTTACCTTATGCACCGATTAAAGATTTTTTTATTATCCTTTTTTGCTTTACGAAGCACGTTTTATTATTTTACGTTAAACATTATGTAAATTACATCGCGTTATATAATTTGATGATCGGCTTTTTATTAGTTTATTAGTAAATTAATTAGTTTCGTTAGTTATTTTTTATTAGTTTTATTGATATTTCCTTTACTACTGTATGTCCTTTACAAAATTTCTTATCAAAATTACGTGGTTTATTTTTTTATTTTTATTTTTTTTTACCACAAACCGTATATTTAATATGACTGCATAATTGCACGGTAAGTTCATTAAAAAATAAATATTTTTACAATTGGTATAAAATAAAACCTTATATTATTTTAAGACTGTTTAATCTTAAAATCTTTCCGGATTATTTTAAAGAAACATACTATAAAAAAAAAAAATATTGTGGAATTTTGTACTTTTTTAGTTTTATTTTTTCTTTAAATATAACTTTGCAAACGAAAATGTCGGTTGAACGATAAAGGAGTTTTAAGTTATTCGTGCTACTTAATTGGTCGTTTCTGATTCCTTTAAACTTAACCCGCTCGATAATAGTATTTGAGTTAGTAAATTCCGAGCGGTCGTTAGAGGGGAAATAAGGTAACGAGATGGAACGGTAAGACTAATACGGCGTTACTGTTGAAACGTTGAAATCAAGTTTAGATATATTTTTTTAAAGAACCGAATCTTAGTAAAGTTTCGGCACAGTCAGCACGAAGCAATTATGATGAGAAACAAGGAACGCCGAAGGAGGAAGGTTTGAATTGTTGGTAAAAGCAGAGTGAAACTCCCGACGTCTTCCTTGTAAGTTCGTCTTAAAGACAAACAATAACATTTCGCCGTTGGATAAATACCTGTAGGTCTGTACTATTTTCAGTAATGTACCCGTAATAATAATTTATATGAAAATATTACATTCTGAACATTTACGCGAGTACAACAGTTAATATACGAAAGCTATTAAACTTTAATTAAATATATGGACGCGAATGAGATATTACTCTAATTAGTAGTGCGACACGATATAAAAGAAAATCGTTTATTCACTGTATATTTCATTATCTGAAAAATAAACATTAAAACACATTAAAATTTCATTTTATATGAACATTTGAAAATATATTTTTCTGTTAAAAGTCGGCCGTTATAAATTTTACAAAGTAACTACGATAACTTTATTTATAGCAATATTAATCTTATTATTTTTGCGTAGATCGTTTTTTTATTTGTGCAAATCATCACTAGATCCGATAGCTATACTACTGAATATCAAAATACTGTGACTGGCCAAAAATTCTAAATTTTGAAATTTCTAGTCACTCGAAGCTCTGAATGCACGACCGATATGGATAGGTATATTGGAAACGGAAACCAGGTGAGAAATTCATTGCTTTATTTGACAAAACGAGCGACGACCTAAAAATCTATTGTAGAACGACAAAAGATAACAAAACACTCAACCATAGTATCCTACACGAAAGGAAAAGCGTATATATTTTACAAATTGTCCAATGAAAAAATTAAGCTTTATATCGTATTCTCTGCTTTATCTTAGTGAGGATCAATATATTTGAAGAAAACCTTTAGAAAATGTAGAAAGTTACGGATATAATTACCCACACGAATTTTAAATCTGAAGTCGGATAACTTCTGTAAAACATTATATTACGAATTACCTTTCAAGAATAAAGTTATACCTGGAGTTTAACTATTAAAAAATATTTTTCCGGAAATCGTATATTTTTATACGGTGGAGATTTAAAAAAAATTATTATATCAGTGGCCAATAAAAACAAGTTTTTTTAGTATTCAAACATATTTTTTAACAATAACTGGACGTAAATAATTTTATAGTTCCAACTAACGAGATAAAAAACATGAAGGAGAGAATTCGTTAGAAAAACTTTAGCGGTTGGTTTCTTAAATATAAAAAATAAATTTTCTATAGATATATTATCGGAAACGCTTCGGAAAACTAAATTTTAACTAAATAATTTTATTAATTTTTAACCCACGTTTAACTACTTTTTTAATAAGGAAATAGAAGGGCGATATTGTTTCTTTATAGTAGATTATTTTCCAAATTTTACTGTATACATGCTTTCACGTTTTCTGCGATAACTCTATTTAAAAAAAAATTGTTATTTGATCAATAAAATGTTGAACATATTAACTGTTAAAAATACAAAAAATTCGGAGATTTAAAATCGCTATTTTGAAAACGATAAACTCTCATGTTTATTTATTTCTGTTTGCCCGTAAAAAAATTCAGTTTTAATATACGTACAGAATTTTATTAAAATATGTTAATCATTTCTTAGGTCGTGGACTTCTATTGAAAGAAGAAACACAAAAAAAAGGGATTCTACGTATATGTTTACAGTCTATAAGAAATTTATTTTATTTTTATTTAAGGATTCCACTCATGAAGATTTTCTGTGTATTTTCAGGGCACGCTAAACCATTCTTCCAAATAATCTAAAACTAGTATCCTTTTGGAGGATGTACGAAGAACAGTAATTTATACAAACATTATTTTGATGAACTGTATTATTTATTTAACTGTGTTTGTTTCATTAACGTTTCATAACATTTTTGGAAAAGATTTATACTCTAGTTCGTCAAAAATTATTTATATAAAATGCTATTTAAAAAGAAAATATCTTATTGAAGAAATCATTTAATTTGTAATATCTCCTAAAAATTAAGATTTTTTTTTCTGTATAAAACGACAAACAGGAAAGATAAACGTTAAATATGAATTAAGTACGTACAGGTATGTAAAGCGGAACGAGGGTATTTCCTGAGTCCCGCTGATGCTCCATATTTAGGGAGTTATGGTAGCTGTCCATTTTTCTTCAGTTTTTTTAAATATAACACGAAATAACTTCCCAGGTATTAGAATCAGTCGCCCGTTTTTTTGTTTAGTAAACGGCAAAGAGCGACTGAGATTTACGTATATTGGTGATCAAACAATTTTGCAGGAAGATTTAAGTAAAATTAAATATGAAGATCTACGAAAATTAACGCGACCTAAATCCGAAATCGATCCTTCAGTTTCCGGAATAAAAACGTACTTCATAATTAAATTGGTTTCCTTTAAAAATAAAATGGTAGCCGGTTATCCGCTAAACACGAATTATGGAATTTCTATCATATTTCTACTTAGTGTAAAAAAACCACTGTAAAAGCCAATTATATGCCACTCATATACGTAGTTCAGTTTTAAAGTTATCGGATTATGAAAAAAAAAAATAATAATAATTTCTCATGTAACGTGATGAAATACTTTTTCATGCAGGTTTTTAATTACAAATAAAGACCAGGCGTTTCATAAAAAAAATTTATTTTTTTTTAGTGCACATTGGAGAAATTGTTATTCATAGATAAATTTATTCGTTACACGTTTACTAATGTTTTCTCTTTATTAAGTATTCATTGAACTAGAGAACACACAAATTTGATACCGCTGATTTTATTAATACATTTTAAGAAGGTGAATGAAATCTTTTTGTAATATGAAATTTTGAAGGGGGGTAGGAGCTAGAAGATATAACGCTGTATTACGAGGGGGGCCGATTTTATTCGTCATAAATTATAAAAATTTATGAGGAATAAATGAAACAAAATAATAACATAGATAATCGAAATAAATATTTATATTTACAGGAAAAAGTTATTAAAAAAATAATAATTTTCAATAATAAGTAAAGTTTTGTGGTGTTTGTGGCCGCAAAGTGGTGGATGGATTTAACCGAGTAAAAGGCAACGCGCTTTAAGTAAGGGAAGAGTAAAGACTACGAGGGTAAACGGTACGGAGGGGGGATGGAGACCCTTAGGCTTGTTTAATTTAAGGCAATAATTGATGTGCCAAAATCTGTCGTCTAGGGTAATCCATGTCAATTAGGAAGGGTGGTATGTTTGCCCGAACGCGAGTGGAGCGGGTCGGTTCTATTAGACCGGTAACAAACATCAATCATGTAGTCGGTAACGCGGTGTAAGGGGGTCGAGGGACGGTGTTTTAGGGGTTGTAAAAGGTGGAGAGGGGTAAAACCGAAGGTACTCTCCGACCGCTCACGGTCTAAGACGATGTTCAAACTATCTTCACAGCTAATTAGAATATTTTATCCTCGCGACCAAAAGTCAACAAACTTAGACCAGATTATGTTTAGACACCTGCACTGGATTTCACGAATGCATTTTCTGAGGCGACTGAAGTACAGTCTCGTTCAAATTACTACCAGATACCGAGAAACATTTATCTCTTTCTCTTAGTACCTCACGCTAACGCGTATGCACAAGTACACCGCAAACACATACGCAAAACACAAACAATAGTAACATTTGTGCGATATATAAAGAAGAATTATAATACAAAAAACAAACAAATTTTACGTCAATATATAAAACCGTTGCCAATTATGTTTCTACGAAAGTAGTATATATTATTTTAATATGTTCACTTTCTAACGTGCACGTTCAATCTACATTAATCTAACAATAAGCAAAACCCCCCTCCCCGGCCAATGAGATGAGGATGATATGTATGACATGTAAATGAAGTGTAATCTTGTACAGAATCAGGTTTACAGTTCCTTAAATGTGTGGTTAATTAAACCCCAACCACCAAAGTACAGCGGTATATTCACTGTCTAGTATTCGATATAAAATCGATCAAATTGTACTAGGACTCGAACCTGAGAACCTTCTACTTAGAAAATTAGCGGTTAAACAAGTGATTTGCGATGTTGAGTTTACCACTAGACCAGCTCCGAGGAATATATGCATTTAAGAAAAAAAATGTTGCATTTATTTTTTAGTGACGTCGTCAGTAAAAAGACCTGTTTTAAATAAAAAAGATACATTAAGTACAATCATTTTTCGACAATAGTGCTCATCATCAGTTTTTAAACACATTAATATATTAAAAACCTGATCATTAATCATAAGTATATCAACAGAATTTTATTATCATTTTTCTATAAATGATGATTTTTTTCATATTATTATTTATTTTTAAATATAGGGTGATAAAAAATAAAATTAACACCTCTTCAATTCTGTAAAAAATTTATCATTTCAAATATAAAGATAACATAAACTTACATAGTTTACAGTAAATTACTGAAAGTTTGTTTCTGTAATTATTCTATTTGAGCACCGTGCGATACACACGAGATATCAACACGGTAGTCTGATTCATCCCAATCGCCTGAATCTTTATCCCGCTCAGTAGTAGGGATAGCGTTTGTGATACGTTATAAGTCATCTACTTGCACAGGAACTGGAAAGAAAAAACTCGTCTTTTATAAAACCTCAGAAAAAAAACAGTCACAAAGTGTTAAGTCGGGGCTTGTTGGGGCCAATTTATCAACACCATGTTTTAGTCAGTTGCAAGGCCTTCTTGCTTCAACAATTAATTAATAATTTCGAATCATTATGTGTCAGTGAGGCGATCCTCCGTTTTGCAAGAGAATAAAGTTCTCAGTGTCTTCCTCAAATCGAGGCGTTAGTCAGTCACTTTACACGGTGAGATAAATTCCAAGCAATCCTCCTAAGCTTGCGCATCACAGAGCCGGCGTCCACCGTTACTTGCCTAATGGGGTTGCTAAACAGCAACTTTTCAACCACCAAAACACCTAGGTACTTATGAACTCTAACTCGGCTGATTACACAAACTTTATATTCAATATAAAGGCGAATTGTTTAGCTTATAATTCAGCAATTTCGTTGGCCAAATCCACTAGTTCATCATCAGATTGAAGGCAACATATGGGAGTAAATATCTATTTCTGCTAATGGATGACATATATTGTTGCCAGAATCTTTTATTGAATCTATCTTAAGTCTTTTGGCATTCTCCCTGTTCTTTTACAGCAAGTTAGGTTTTCCGATGTTGGACATTTCTTGATAACGTTGTATGCTTTTTTCTTCCGTTTTATTGGTTCACTTAATATCATTCCACCACGGAATGGGTAGCTTCTTGAGTTTTCTGGCAATATATCTTGATGCCGAGTCAAATACAGCATTGATTATAGCATCGTCATCATTTTCAATAACCCTATTTGTTTCAAGGAGTTCGTATCAGCAGTGAAGCTCATCCATTATGCTTATCAAACAACCATGTTTTGGAGACGGGATATATTTTCCTTGAAACATCAGTTGAGATTTGCACCGGAAAATGATCACTTCCGTAGAGCTCTTAAAAATCTTGAAAGTGTACTTTGCTTCTACTGATGCACTTATAAATGCTAAATCTATAAAGTATGTCGATACATCTCTAGCAATTAAATAAGTTCCGAAGTCACTGTTCAATATAAAAAAATAGAATTTAAAAAGGAATTTTCCAACTCTCTTCCCCGGACGTAAATTTGATCCAACTCTCAAATAGGATTGTGTGTATTAAAATTACACCTTAACAGCAGGGGTGAGAAGCTGGGTTAATTAAATGCATTATGTCATCCTCCTTCAAATCAAAATTCGGTAAGTATATGGTGCAGATACTAATCTGCAGTGGATGCTTCATTCTGATTGCGACCGCTTGCAGGTTGTGTTTATTTCAACCGTTTCGGTGGTAGCTCTAGTCAACGTTAACATGAATACTGTTCCTCTAACTGTTATATTTAGTGGTTGATCACGCCGATAAATATTATAGCTTCTTAACTGAAATTTGCATCTTGGCAAAAATGTTTCTTGCAGAAATATACAAATAGTTAGGGTACATATCATGTGCCAAGTGTTGGAGTTCAAAGATGTTTGACAAATATCCATTGATATTCCATTGCAAAAAGACTCTTTTATATTAGAAGGTTAATTTCTGGGTTTGCCCTTTGGCTATCCCGTTTTTTACACGACTACTAAAAAAGGATTGTAATGTATTTAGGGTGTAAGTGTGTATGTGTGGGTATTTAGGGTGTATGTGTTTATGGGTGTGTTCAAAGCTTTCTCAAGTATAACTGATAACATAACCTACTTAACCATATGATAATCAATATTGGACTGGTCCTATTATTCAGCCGATCTGGAAATTTGATACACAATAGTAAATCATATCAAATTTGGAGCGAAATGTCGATTTACTATATGTGTTTTGTATTTTTTATGTCAATTTTTGTATAACGATATTTCAATATTATAAAATGCTTGTGTTACTTGAAGAGTTATAAAATAAAATATTCTTTGTCGATTACACAAACAACCGAGAAGTTTCTTTTATAATTATATATATGTAGAAGTGGATATTTGTTGGTTGAGGCACAAACTTTAATGAATTCATTTAATGAACTGTGAAATGTGAGTCTCTATCTCTGTGTGAGCTGGGTTTGAACTCAATGATTCAAATCAATTGAATGAATAATACTATAAAAATAATAGAATTAAATTTACGTAATTTAAAATAATATTAAATAAATTAAAAAAATTCCTGTTTATAATGCTTCCATGCTTCCCATGGGGACTCGCTAGAATGGTGAGGCTAGAATGGTGAGTTGATGTGAACACATCGAACGAGGCTAGATCAATCATCACCATCAAATGGTAACAAACCGGATGTCCCTAGGGCGCTATTTTGGGAGGTGCAATGGGGACCTCTTATATTAACTTTGCAAACAATCGTTTGGTTTTCAAAATTCAAACAGGGTGTTTGCTAGTATAATAAAAGATCATGATGGAGCCTAACCAGAACAAAAATTAACTGGTACGAATATACTCAGAAAAATCGTGTGGCATGCGCTACGCCGAGACCAGCTTTAGCCCGGCGAGCTCCCACAAACGGCCTTTGTAGAGTTTGATGACAGTACAATTAGAGGTAATACTGTCAGCATTGGATTGAGGGTCGAACCCACTATTGTCTAATTTAATGCTTTTTTAAGGAGACAGGACAAAGTGAAATGGCGTATGCTGCGACTAATATTGTGCTGGGCATTGACGGTGCCCAGGACAACTACAAGCGACTACCCTAGATAGAGCTGTTGTAGATCTGAGCCTTCGCTTGTTTGCCATGGGCAAGACCTACGTAGCACTGAGTCGCGTGAGGCAATTGAAAGTTTAGCCATTAATTGTTTGGATTCCAGAGAATTGCTGTATGATTCGCAAGACAAAAAGTCTCTCGAGGAACTCAATTGCTTGAAAAATCTGTAAGTTTAGATTGCTGTACGCCAATTATATAAATAAATTGAAATGTTTACAGTTTTTTCATTTGTCTCAGTATGTTAAAAATGTTATGTTCATAAGTTTTAGAATCGTGAATTATTTTGATGAAAAATATTAAACAATAAAACCAATAAAAAATAAAAATAAAAAACACGACTTCTAAAAGATAAGAAATAAAAAAACTATAAACTGAACTAAAAAAACCACAATAAATTGAAACAAGGTATGGATATAAAGGTCTAATGTAGTATTTAATTAAATAAAATAACGGGTGACCGATCAAATTTCAGACCGTTTTAATTTGTTTAAATATATTTTTCACGTTGAAAAATAGCAGGCATTTAAGGTCGTCTAGTGATTGAGATCTTACCAGGTTCTACATAGAAAAGAAAATTTTGTTCTTTAAGGAAAATATTTAAATTAGTCGGAGGCTCTTTTATACAGAATAATTGCTATTCAGAGCTCCTTTATTGTACAATTACTTTTCAGAGCCGGGGTACGTTACGACCCCCTCTCCAGGGCTGCCAACCCTGGAAGTCTTGTCGGTACGTCGACGGAACTGGCATATGTACTGGCAGACAGCAGATGCGCTATCTCTGCACTGTCTCCAGACCCTTACACACCGAAGCGTATAGGGCTCCCATGTACTGACATACACAGGCACCTTATACATGCTTACCATCGCGGGGAGCTTGTGGACAACGGAAGGGTCTCTGTTACAACCGCAATCACATCAATTCTAGCCGCTATATCATCATCTCTGAAGATGGTGCAAGTCCGTAACCAAAACAGTTTCCAAATGTGGATGAGCTGCAGGTGGCCGAAACGTCGAGTCGTTATAGTGACCTGAAGATGGAAATTAGGTCAAAAGAAAGTTAACATTTCCGAGGAAAACTGGCGTAGTCCCGTTAGCCAGCTTTATGTATTGTGCTTATGTACAGCTGTTGCCGCCCTGAACATGGAAAGTAAATGGTACGTTCCGGAAGTTGGGATTATGCAACTCAGTGATTGTTATTGCTATAATTATTACTTCTTTTATATTTGAGGCACCATCTAATAACAGGGGCAACTCCAAAAATAAAGGGTTTGTTTCCAACAATAAGCAATATAATTTATTTACAGAATTAAATTATGTTAGGAAATTGTGGCTGTAGTGAGTCGTTGATAATTGAAAAAGACGTTTAAAGAGATTGTATGAAGGATAAAAATCAAATAAAAGGGATTTATAGGAGTTTCCAGTGGAAGACATGAAACGCACCGAAAAATTATAATCATCCATCCCATTCCAGAGCGTGTTATCTCCGACTCTCCCGACTCGAGCTTGAAGCCACCATCCGCATCACGTACACAATTTTATTCACGGCGGCACTTGGTAAAGATGAAGACCAGCACACAATTGCTACTACGTATATTCCAGTTTAATCCACCTTATATTCTTGTTCAGATGTCAAACGAACCTTTCTCATATTCGGCCTTTTTTCTGAAATGCTAAATAATATGACAAGCTTAGATTTATCAAATAACATTCAAATCTATCTAGGAGGAAAGACACCTGAATCATTAAACTTGTTAAACATATAAACCGGAAAGAGGAGTTATCGTTTTAAAAAAAATTGTATGTTTGTGATTTATTTAAGGTGTATATGTAGAAATATGGATTTTAAACTAAATTTAATAAAATCTATACGCATTGAATTTTCATTACCAAATTTAGTCTGAATATCTACACACACGCAACTAAATTGTACCGAGTTTAGTTTAGAAACGGTTACCTTCGTACAGAGATTTTAGTAGTGTGTTTAATTGTTGGTTTTGAAGTGAGAAAAACCTACGCACTGAAAACTAAACAAAAACTCTTTTTATTAACTTCTTTATACTATATCTTAAAGAACTAATTAAGACGGAAATTTCCAAAAAAGAAACTGGTGCTGCTTATGAAACATTTAATAACAATGTTTTGTTCGAAATACGTTTCGTTTGAATCAAATATTGCAGAACTATCGAAATGTCAAAAAATTTACATTTTATAACCAAATTTTGAGATTTTATTTTGTTAATACAGAAAACAAGATCTCTTTTCTATAGCGAAGACGATTCATTAACCTATACGAGGGATGCTGAAAATTAATTGGAAATTTAACTAGTGCCTGTAAGGAAATAAATCTGGATATCCCTTCAGTTGTAAATAAAAGACAACCGACAACGGTACTTGTTAGCGCATTTTAAATTATTTTCGTTTTTTAAGATAACAAAATGAATTTATATGAATATTTGGTGCCATAACCTTACGGTCATAAGGGACCTAGCAAGAGACATCAATAGCTTCCGAAATGAAATAAAACAATAAATGGTGTAAGTGAATACTAAAACATAACATAATTTCCACAGCAAGCTTATGTAGAATTATTGGGCGTGAAGTGGTTTATCTAAGTACCCCCTTCAATATGCTTATTTTATAATGTGTGTAAAACTAATATTAGTACTTTCAGAGAATAATTATTAAATACAATTTATTTCTTGAAAAGAAGTAATCATTGCAATAGACAAAGAGTCCAGCGTCACGCCAGCTGCACTTTAGAAATTTTACTTTTTTTACAAACACTGTTGTATCTGTTGATGGATCTTTTACTCTAATAAAAATCTTATCTACTAGTATGAGTTCATACCAAAAGATACAGTACTCCCAGTATTGCAAAAGAGGAATTTCTACGTCATCTCTCTCTCTCATACTCTCTTTCTCTTTCTCTCTCTCTCTCTCTCTCTCTCTCTCTCTCTCTCTCTCTCTCTCTCTCTCTCTCTCTCTCTCTCTCTCTGTGTGTGTGTGTGTGTGTGTGTGTGTGTGTGTGTGTGTGTGTGTGTGTGTGTGTGTGTGTGTGTGTGTGTGTGTGTATGTATGTGTATGTGTCAAGGACAAGCTTTTGCTTTTCGGTACGATGAACAACTTATCTGAATTTACAATAAAAATAATTTATACATGTATTAAAATTTCCATTTTAATATACATTATATATTTCTTTGTTTCCGTCTTTGGGCATGTATATATGTGAATGCGTGCGCACTTACTCAAAACAATAAATTACAATTATATTTAAAAATTAAAAGTAAGTATAAACGAGAAATTACAATAACAAGATGTTCTGATATATTTGTTAGTTGGAATAGCACCATATCTTTTTAAAGATCTTATAAATCATGTAAACGTTCTGATTTTTTCAATGTAGTTTTTATATTAAATGAAATGCATGTGTGCACGTACTGTTATGTACATTACCCAATTAAGGAGTAGTTTTATGTTTTTTTACTCTCTCTCTGTGTATGTGTGTGTGTGTGTGTGTGTGTGTTCAGTATGTATGTATATATGAATAGTATCTTTATAATATAACTACGAAATAACAGTTCTTTAAAATGTTATACGATGAAACTTCTCGAAGACCTGCTGGAAATAATAATAATAATAATAATAAAAAAAATAACTTTTTTGTTTTGTCTAACATAGTCGGATTAATAATTTTTAAAGATTCTATCTAGTTGCCTTAACCACATAAAAGATTTCATGATCATTTACTATATACTTGTGTGTGTGTTTGTGCGCGCGGCCATGGAAGGGGGGGGGGGAGCCCGCGTTGTGGACAACGAATTAAGATTGCGTGATGCCCGGTTGATATATGACAGTTATGAGATGAGTACGAAGAGAAACTCATTGTTGACCTCACGTACAATATGTCTATTTGTCATTCGTGAAAACTAACGCTTTTATTATAAATCATATTATAATACATAAAATTATGTTGTTAAATGAAATAAAATGCACGAGCAAAATAATTTTGTTTAAAATTATATCTGATTCAATTCGATATATAATAAAAAAAGTAATACAAGATTAAGATAATAAATATTTTTCATATTTCTACTTAGTTAAAATACCCGGTTTTGCATGAATTACCTGTAGTTTAATATTTTAGCAAATTGTTTCAAATGCAATATTTGCCAATTTTCATCATTTTTATTTACACTGTTAATATAACACCAATATATCCAAAACTGAAAAATATTCTTGATATATATATATAAATATATATCAAGAATATTTACATACATCAAGAATTTATATATAAGAATATAAAGTTGGTTAAAAATATTTTTCTATTTAAAATAGTTGTAATTTTAGATATAATACGGTAAAAAGACAATAGTTATATAATTACAGTTTATAATCGTTATATGATGAGTCCTTTACTACTAGTAGGAATATAACTTGTGAAAAACTAACGGGACCGGATGCCACAGAGGATTAACACTTGTCTTTCTACGTGAAATGCCGATAAATCGAAGCATATCCATAAAAGCTAAATTTTAACCGAATCAGTTTTTTGGATCTGTCTCCCTGTCGACATTTAATGCCGGTTACTAATAAATAACCCGTATACACTGACCCAGTGATAGCAGGATATAATATAATTACATACACATTAGTATTTCATTCATAAATTTTCAATTATTCTTCTCGATAAATCGAAACGTTTATTAAAATAGATGCAGAGTAATCCCGGTAAAAATTTATTGATATTTTAAAATCCATATCTAAATTAGCTAGTACTTAGAAGCGTACAAATAAACGTAGAAATTAGAAAAAAATATCGGTGAAGTGGATTAGTTTGTTAGATGTTAGCGGGATTGTGAGCCGATTTCCAAAATTATGTGTAGATTTTCTATAAAATTTAATATACCAGATCAACGATGATATTAGAATTACGTATTATATATATATACTTATATATACATAAAAAATAATAAACCGCAAAACTGACGATAAAGTATACGTAAAAGTTAATTATATCAACTCCTAATTTCAATACACTTCATCAAAATCCTTCTTTTTTATTAGTCGCACTAAATCTATGCGTAAGAACTCGAATCCTAATATCGCTTCGCAATAACGGAAAAAATTTAGAATGATGTTTTGTTTCAGAAAACGTTTCCTATTAAAATACGCGATTTAATTTGGTTATAAAATTAATCATCACAAATAAATAAAAGCTAAAGGTTTTACTAATTATTTTAACACTACTCGATTTTATGCCTGCAAAACTAGGAAATATATTTATAAATATAAATGTGTCCTATTAAATACCTCCTAACAAATAACCTCCTTTTATTATCTTACCCGATTAGAATGATTTTAAAATACTTTTTAAATTAACGACCGTTTTACAATTAATAACTATCAAGATCGATAAGTTTTTTAAAAATAGAAATAAGGATTATTGTTTTATACTATTAATAACTGTTAAGCCGAATGAATAATGAAATGCATATTATAATAATTAAAAGTAACCGTTGTTAAGACAGGAATGAAGTGTGATATTAAAAAGAAAATAACAATTTAAAAGACTGAAAGATTAACTGCTAAGGAAAGGAACTGTGACGATGTCATCATAATTTTAAAACCTGCTATTACGGAACGGTGCTCGTAACCTAACGTGTCTGCTGATCATTTTCATTTGAGAGAGCGTATTGCACATACTAAAATAAAATACTTAATCGCATTTTTATATTAAACAATTCTTTCGGCTGCGAACCAGTAATGTCCTTTTCCACTATTATATACCAGATTATCAAGAGAATCATACCAATTTTTTGATTTAAAAAGATTAGTAATGTAATGGTTTTTTCTTTTTGCAAAACGAGTGATAACTATTAACCAAAAAACACTCGAATTTTTCAGGGGCGATGAGAAATCATGTTAGAGAATTAATAGGATATTTTTCTTTCAGTTGTGATCGATTTCTGATTTACTTAATAGAAGATATTATAAAGTTGTGTACGTTTTACGCGGGAGTAAAACCCGTTGGTTAGCAGAAAAGTAATAGCATAATTAAAATGAAACCATTCCTTTTTACAGTTACTATGAAGCAAGTTATTACATTTTTTTCATTCATCGGAAAAGATATGTTTAAACTACAATACGCGACTACGTTTGGAACTTATAAATGTCAAAACTTAGAGATACAGAACGCTGACGCATGATATAAAATACTTAATCGCTTTTTTATATAAAACAATCCTTTCGACTGCGAACTAGTAATGTCTTTTCCATCATTATATACAAGATTATCCTTTGATTTTATTTAAAAGTTAAAAATATTGGAGTCGAATGCTCAAGACCGTAGACGAAATTTTTACGCATGACATCTGTTAACTTATCAACCTAGTCCCTAAAACCTAAGGGTAAGGGATTAGATTCGTATTTCTCAGTCTTCTATAAAATTTTTTCGTGGTAAAATTTTCTAATAATAGACTCCATTAATTTTTTTTTACTTCTACTCTGGTCTAAGAAATATTTTTCACTGGTTAAAATTTTTGTAATCAATTTTAGCTTGGAATTTAAAACTAAATAAAAATAGTATCTCAAAGAAGAACAAAACAGTTTTTTCTAATAGCTTAAATAATCTTCATCGGTCGCTTAATAATAATCACGTACTAATAATTAAAGTTACTAATATTTTTTCATATCTTTTACGTCGGCTTTTAATATATTTTTTAATATTTGAACTTATTATAATAAGATACTAAAATATTTATTTTTAATTATGAAATAGCGTTGAAATTATTTTGATTAAAATACCATTAAAACAGAAATTTCTTCCTTAATGCGCTTCAAAAATTTAACTTTAAAATTATATAATTAAAGTTATAAAACATTAACCGACTTTTTAAAATTATGAGTGGCTTTTTTATAACAGCATTTTTCCAAAAGTGATTTTTTGTATCTCCTTAATTATATTGACCGAGAGTAGAATCTGATTAATTCAATTCTTTTGCAGGTATTTTGCAGGTAGTCACTTTCTATCTCAAACCTCCGCAAATCCTTATGCGACTGCAAAATTTAATAGTAAATTTACACCATATATATATATATATATATATATATATATATATATACTTACAAAATTTTAGAGATTATCGTAAGTGATTCCTTAATTATTAAGCCTCAAGTTGGCTAACAGACATTATTTGCGTAGGTGTAAGTGCACACACGCATATAATCACATAAATATGTCCAGACATTTTTTTATCGGATTTTCAGAGATCGTAACTAGGTCAAAATGTTTAAAAAAATATTGCGAAGTTTCAACAAGTCATTCTTTTCTTTTGATTTCTCGACTTTTATAAATCGTGAAAATAATACGATAACTGAAATAACTGTAAAATTAAACAGATGATATATCTGAGATCTAGTCTAAAATCTGGTCAGCGTTACTTATTTTTACTTTTAAAAAGAAAATTATGATGCGAATAACATAACATATGTGCTTAAAAATTTTTAAGCAACTGAAATAATTATGTTATGAATCATTTCGCTAAACTGTCATTGTAAATAAAATACAACACATATACCATTGTACGCTATTATATACAGTTATATTAATTGTATTTGTACAATTATATATTTATATTATATACAATTTTTATATATAAAAATATATTATACAAACTTTTTTCAAGAAAACATAAAACGGTATACATACGATTTGTTTTTAATAGTCACAATTATTTACGGAGATTTCCTGATTTTGAAGTACGTGGATAAGTAAACAGAAAAAAAAATTAATCCTACAGGCAAAACTGAAGACTGTAAAATCAAAAGTTCTCCGAAGACGTTTGTGAAGGAAGGGAAAGGGGTAGAAGGAATGGCTGAATCATTAAAGACCGTAGTCGTGTAAAAAAGAAATATTAATTTTTTTCTAAGAATGCATTCTAAGTAAGAAAAAGCCAATAAATTACTAACAACTCAAAAGCAAAAAGCACATCTATATTACATAACTGTAATTATTAGTGTTTGATATCGATATTTAAAGCAAGATTTGTTGTATTTTTATGTATTACTCTCATGATATTGGCGGAAAATTGCTTTCTTTACTATTACAAATATAACTTTTCTCGTACGATCTAAAGAAGTTCTTTCTCTAATTTTAGCAGAAATTACACGTAAATATAATATTATTCTAATCTTTATTAAGTTAATTATTTTCAGTCTTGAAGTCAGTAATAAATAACATTATACTTTTATACTTCGCTACTATATACTCGTATTAGGACCATGTAATATTTTTACCTAAAGTTTGCATCTGCTATCAGATCATGATTCTTTTATTTTAATATTTTTATTTATTTCGTACTCTTTTCTCAATATTAACTCTATTAAATTATGAAATTTCTAAGGTACACTCAACACACCTAACATTTTGATTGTCTATGAACGGTTTGTTTGGTACCAACTGATTTTATCTGCAAAAAACCGCAATTAACAGACAATCGGTTTCAATTAACAGACCAAATACAAAAGATAATAATAAATTACAGAATCAAACAAATTTGTCTATTTTTAGTAATTATGATAATCTTTAATGATTATTACGAAAAAGGCACAATATTTGTGCTGTGTTTTGTATGGAAGAAGTTTTCCTTAAAACATTCTTTTTGAGTTATTAAATAAGGGAGGGAAATTTTAATTGTCTCTTGGTAGAATATGATTTCTAAAGACGTTTTAATGCTTAGTACGTATTGAAACGTCAAACGGTAAATTAAAAAAACTTTGAGTACATCTTATTTTCAGCGAATAAAATGTATAGCTACTACGATTCTGGTGCATAAAAATTGTTTAATCGATTCTGTCATAAATTTTATTTTGTGAAATTTTTAAATTATTTTATTCAGCAGTTAGGAAATAATAGTCGTAATATGTTGAGTTACTCACCAGCAGTCTATAAATTTTAATCTGTCGGACAGTAGTGAGTTGTGCGGGAAGGAGAAGAACGTTCACGCGTATACAGAGTTTAAAGGTAAATTTTAGAAAAGAGAAATTTATAAAATTTACTACAGCTGATGAAAAAAAGTAATTTTTGTTATTTTTTTCAAAACGTAACGGATTATTCTGATCTGATACTTTTTTTTGTAAACGAAGAAGTTCCAGAATTTTCTGGATATTTAGAGGAGGTTATGAAACCGAGTAGAAAGAGGCGTTAGTGAGGGATGAATATTTAGTGCATTACCGAGTTATTCCCGCCGGATAACATCCTTGGCGAGCACGAATAACCGTCATAATAATGACGTATATGAATACCGCGAACTCTCGTATGCAAATTGCAGCTCAGTCATAGCGTCTGTGCCGCTTTTATTGTGCCAATAAAAAGTCCTGTCGGATAGTTGAAGTCGCCCATATTTGAGTGACACTTAGCTCAGCCTAACCTAGTGTATTTTCCAACCCTGCAGCCAAATGATATTCCCTTGTTTACAACGGCTTTTCATGCCAGAACTACTTAGAATATACACACGTCCCGTGTCAAACTCCGTATCCCTGTAACTTACTGTTTGTAAAGGGTAAATTACATTCTGTTGTGGGAAATTTTGTATCGATCCAGTACCAGGATGAAATATATTATGAGTATAATTGTATGTTTGTGTGTGTGTGTGTGAGTGTGTGTGCGCGCGCGAGTGTTTGTATGATTAGAACATTTATTTATATGTTACTACATTATCAGTCGTCTGAGTGCGACAACTTCTCACGTCATGTCCGGTGATATAAAAATGGAAAATTCTTGTAAAAAAAACTTGTTTCATTTCTCAGTAGACAGCAAAAAATTTATTCTAATATCTATATAACTTTTACAGTTACTCGTTAAAGCATTTTTCAGATTATTTCGTTTAATTTTTAATCAACAGTAATAATAAACTCTCCTACACGCTCACATACACACAACACACAATATGACATGCAAGCATATGTAAAATGCTTGTAAAATCGATCTTCCGTGGCATTTTATAACGTTTCTAGTTATAAATGTTATCTGCAGGTGTCTTTCATTATAATCTTTGTAACATTAAAAAAGGTTCCGTGGGTATATGTTTAGGAATGCGCTTTATAAAATAACAATTGAAAATTTTTTTTAATGACATAATTATGAAGATTTTTCACATTTAAATCAGATTTGTTGGGGTTTGTTAATAATGCATTAACATTTCCAAAATAGAATAACGAATTCTAGTTTTTTATACCACAATTTCAAAATTATGCTTAATTTTTAACAAAATGTTTTGAGTTTTTTCTTTAGAAATTTAAGTTGGAAATGGATGATTTTAATGAAATTAGCAATGTTATTGTAAAAATTTAAACAATTTGTAAATGATTTTTAAATGTAACAATTGAGGAGCTAGGTGAAATGAGAGTAATGTTGTAAATATTTTGTTCAGAAAAAGAAATCATGTTGAAAAATATTCATTATTGCTTTTTCGTACCCAATATTAATGATATATATACTTTTTTGCTCTATTTCATGTATTATTTCTATTAAATAATTTTTTGTATTACCGCTCTATGTTTTCTTTACTAAAAGCAATATATTGAAGCAGCCGTAAAAATAAATATTTATTACTGACCTTTATTCTAATATATGATACCGCCCTTTTTTCAAAACAAGAAAATATAGCACTATAATAACAAAAGTACTGAAACTCAATAGGCAGAAAAGTCATGTTTTTAAACTCATCGAAAAAATAATTTCAGTAATTATTTTGCCGGATTAAATTTCATTATTTATTATTAATACAATATTTGTTTATTGTATTAGTATCTACGATCTCTTTGCTTAGTCTTTTAAATACATCTTAAGTTTAACTTCGCTTTTTAACATAAATTTTTATCTTTCTTCTTTATTATTAAATTTGATTTTTGCTTGTTTAATTCTGTTTTTGAATTGATGCATGTGACTTCTTAAAAACGGAAATTTGTTTTTACAGCTTTAAATAAGAAGAGGTAACCGACACAACACCCAAAAAGAATTTTAATAATTACATATTTTTGGATACAGCACTTTGATTTTAAGGTCAATGTATTTGAAAGTATGATTTTGAAGCATACAAAACTTTGCTTTTTAAAAAATTAATTTGCATTACGCATAAGATCAAAATAAGTTATCTGTTTCGAACTGTAATAGCGTTGATATGTTTTTCTGGAGTTTCAAAATCCTAAACCCTTAAAAAAACACATGTTTTTCATAATTTTCTTCTAAAAACCGCCCAGACTTTGTCGAACCATCACAATACACTAGGTATTACCCCGGTCGGAACGGTCTACGAAAAAGAACAGTAGTTCACATAATCACAAAGACTGTATTTCTAGACGGATCAAATAATTAAAATAGAGACTGGTATGGTATTTCCACTGGTATTGGAATCTTTTTTTATCAATTTTCTTTCAGTTTATCTGTAGGAGAAATATCTATTAAATCTATATAAAATTGAATCGCTTATTTATGAAACACCATAAGTCATTTAGTGGAAATTTTTCAGAAGACAAAAAACTGTTTTTCTTAAAACGTGTTAACACAAAAATCACAAAAAAATTGCTGTAGAAACCTTTTTTAACCATATACTTACCTATTGAAAAAATTGTTCCTTGGTTTTATAATAACATTTTAAATATTGCTGACTAATGGAGTTTCAAAAATACACAATATTATCCGTAACATTATATTTTTAAAAAACAAAAATCACTGGGTAACAGTTAATTATTTAATACTTATATATTTAATATTATTATTAAATGTATTTAAATTGTCCAAAGTGTTCAAAACTCTAAATTAAAATACGATTTACAGAGTAAACATGAAAAATTTAAGTTGTTGATTTTAAATAAAAACTAGGATAACGGCTAATGATACAAAAGTCAGTACTATTTTAAACAAAAGTGAATGATACATATGAACAAAATTTAAAGTATATCCATTTTTTTAAATTAATCTTCTTCGTTACGGTCTTTGCTTCTAGTTGCCCAATTTTGTGTTACGTCATCAAAAACCTCTACCGTCTTCTGACATGTTCTGCATGCATTTTTGTAAATTGTTGATTTTATCTTTAGGTATGGCACATTTCCCTTCATAAGGTTTCTTTGATGGTTCTTTTGTTATACCGGAACCCTTTTTTTTAATTTTAAGGTACCTTTATTACACCCGTTCTCAAATTACTCACTTCGATAACTCCCCTTTTTTTGTGAATCAAAATTAAATTGATAATCAGAAATTTATTAACATATTATTTATATTTATTTATTTATTTTATATTTTATTTATATTTATTAACGTATTATTAACGTATAAAATTCTTACTTGCAGTCGAGCCTTAATGATCTTGCTGGTGTTAATTATTTTCCTTTATAAATAATATATTCATCACCACTTAACCGAGCTTTTTTAATTTTATTAACTTTGTATGAGCCTGGATTCCGAACACCTTTCTGTTTTCTTTTTCCACTCTCATCATTTACGTGTTGAGATAAATTAAGAATATTATCTTCTCACACACACATTTTAGAAGTTACTAATAACAAATTTTATTTGTATTTATTAATAATACAATTTATACCCAAGACTGATTAACTATTTTGTTTATAAATTATTTCTCATTTACTTTCTCGACCGACAAGTAAATGTGATTTGGTAGCCACAACATAAAGGAATAAAAGGTTAAACACAGATGATTACAGTTACCCACCAGGTTGATCTAGTGGTGAACGCGTCTTCCCAAATCAACTGATTTGGAATTCGAAAGTTCAAGTGTTCAAGTCCTAGTAAAATCAGTTATTTTTACACGGATTTGAATACTAGATCGTGGATACCGTTGTTCTTTCGTGGTTGGGTTTCAATTAACCGCATATCTTAGAAATGGTCGAACTGAGATTTTACAAGACTACACTTCATTTACACTCATACATATCATCCTCATACATTCTCTGAAGTATTTCCTGAACGGTAATTACCGGAGGCTAAACAGGAAAAAAGAGAGACGATTACAGTTGTGCACTCTAGCGTTTATTTCTGAAAGCACATAAGTCAGTGACTTATGTTGATTCATATCTGTAACTGCGGGTATTAGGCAACGGATTTGAGTTGTTTCATAACTAAACGGAGCGCGTATTCATTCATATTTTGATATTATGGCCACAACTCAATTAAAAAAAAATCTATAGTGTTACACAGAAAAAAGGAATTTCTTTTAGTGATTCTACGAAGCCTACGTCCTGATGATAAAAATCGTATGAAAATTATGTATTCCGGACTATAATAAACAGATTATAATTTTATAAAGATCGTTTGAATAGTTTTTAAAAAATTCAGTGAGAGAATTTTGAAAAAAATATTTATCTTGTAGAAGTAGAAGTTGTTGAATAGAGCTGAATTTCGTCTAAAAGAACCACTATATAAATATATCATAATTTATGTTATAAAATATATTGAATATAATTCTAGTGCGTAGAGCTATTTAAAACATAAATAAAACAAAAAGAAAAGATAGCGCAGATGAATAAAAGAAAAGTGAAAGCATGTAAAAGTAAGAGATAAAGTGGTGCAATAATAAGAAGTAGAAGCTAGAAGAAGTCGGGAAGAGATATTTATTAGGTTTTTATAGGGGGATTCGTGTTATTTCTGCACCATAGAATTTGGTCAGCTTACATTTAACGTCCTTGGAAAAAAGAAAATTAGTGTTAACCCTGCAAACAACTGCTCTAATAATATTACATTGAAGCGATATAAAATCGAAATAAGTGATGTATGTAAATTTATTTAACTTAAATTTCGGCAGCGCATCAAAAGAAAACCCGTCAGTGAATTTTTATTGAATTCAGTCTCAATGTATAAATAAATAATTTAATAAATAAAAATGTGAAAACAAGAAGTTAATAAATAAATCTTCCTTTCAAATTTTTTGTGAATCTGGTGTCTAAATCAATTTTCCCACTTCCTTGGTAATAGTTACCCTCTTAAATTATAATTACTATAGAGATTTTTTATAAAATTTACAATGATCCGTGATGAAAAGGTTATTTTAAATCAGTGATGGTCTGGAACGCCCTAAATACTAAGGCTCCATTCGCTAAAACGGAAATAGTATCTTTTTTTGTGTTTTTGGGGGCGAAAAACACTTTGGCGTTACCATCGCCCGGAATAAAATTTTATAGAAGAAAAAAATAGCACAAAAAAATAGAACTACCTTAAAAACTAAAAATTAAACAAAAACTTTCAACTAATATTACAGATAAAATTTATTTTTAAAAACACTTAAAACTAATTTCGCAGCCGTAAAACTAAAATTAAAAATAAGCGTAAATCTAAAATAGTAAAATTTAACTAAAAATAAAAGAATTTAATAAAGTCAAAGAGGGGTGTATAGAGTCCCAACTCGGTAACTGAAGCCTAAATAATTAACATAAATTAAACGTAAGTTAAAAACTAAAATATTAAACCTAAATGCTAAAAGTTAAAGCTTACAACTACTAACGCAGGTAAAATATCACTAAAAAACTTAAAACTAATATCACTAAAAAATGTATAACTTATCACAGTGTGAAACTCAATAAGGTAAAATTTATTTAAAAGGAAAACAAGTAAAAAAAAATATATAAAATTTAAGTAAATATCAATACATTTAAAGAAGTCTGAGAGGGGTATTAAAGATTCCTTCTCGGATACAGAATAAAAAAAAAATAAAAAAAATCATAACAATTAAATGAGAAAAAACAAATTAATTCTTCAGCACTAGAATAAATAATATATACTACAATTTTAAATTTTGTGTAAAATATTAACACCATAAAAATATCAGCAGCCGGACTAAAACTTCCTTATTATATCCCAGAATTTGGGGAATGTTTCAATCCAATTTAAATTTCGACGTAACAACGCATAACATATGCGATTCACAAGGATGTGACGCAAAGTCATGCGGCAGTTGCATCGCAGTATAGTGGTGCGTACCCTGCTAACATAAGGTACTCGTATGTAACTAGAATGACCTAATCGCAATCGACAGAGAACCACTTCCTCGCGATGAATTTTTCTGTATGAGGAGTCCCATGGTAACACCGTCTTTAATGTGCCGCAGTTTTTTATCAACGGTAGTCGTCCAGTCAGCTTGGTATTTTGCTCGAAGAGACTGTTTTATACAATTAATAAAGTCAGAAGTAGCAACACGAGTGGTGAAGGGAGGCTGATTACATGCGTCTTTCGCAGCAGAATCTGCACGTTCATTACCTGGAATCCCACACGGGTAGGAATCCAACAGAAACTCACTTGTGTGTTGCGAAGGTTCAACTCAGCGATTGCATTATAGATTTCAGTGACCAAAGGATGTTTAGAGTAAAAATCTTCTAAAACTTGAAGTGTACTACACGAATCGCTACAAATAAGGATAAGACGGTATTTTGGGTTAACGATATTCAATGCCTTATTGGTAGCGCACAGTTCAACAGTAAATATACCTATAATATTAGGCAGACCAAACATATAGATTCTGCTATTAGAATGCTCATCCAACGGTATCATTTTGTTTCGATCCATCTGTGTATACTACTGCGTCTGAGTATATTTTGGAGAGAATGTGGTGAAAACTTTGCTGAAATACGATTGGTGGTGTTGATTGTTTCTTGTAAGATCAAAAATAAAATTTACAAGATTGATTCTCCACGGAGGATATGAACAGGGATACGTTGGGAAATTAGAAGGTATGTCAATGTTTAAAAGCTATAGTAACCGCCGGGTACGTACACCCATACGTACATTATCGCGTCGATAGTCTTCATATCTTTGTAAATTAGGACTCGCAAGAACTACGGTAAAATCCAGGTAATTCGGTTGCCCTTTAAGACGGGTAAGATGCTAGAAGTTGATCATGTCTATCCCACAGTGATGATTTACCGCACTCAACAAATATGCTAATGACACGGCTTGATCTAAAAGCATCTGCAGCAAGACGGAGAAAAGCATGATGTACAGCATCTAACATCTTCAGCGCGGTATTACGCTCTGAAGATAATCATAATCTAAGCGAGAACGAACTAAGGAATAATAAAATCGCAACATACATGACCTATCAGCTCCCCAATTGGTGTTGCTAAGAACTCGCAGCATATTTAGCAGTTTGGAACATTTCGCTTTTAACAGTTTGATGTGATTGACCTTTTATTGAAATTTTATTAAGATTGACCTTTTATCAAGATTAAAAACGGCTATCAAAAAAAAAACTAAACCCTTAATATCACGAGCGATAGCAATTTTACCGTATAACGATCTTCTTGTACAAATTGGTTTAAAATGATCTTCGATTATTGTATCCGCGTAAGTAGGTCTATGTTGCTTTTTTCAGTCGGGATAAAATCGAAATCTGTTGCGGACAACGGTACAGATAAGTTTGTCTTCTATATCCTTTTTCTCGAAAACAAAAAATTATTTTTCATTTCCTGAATAGGAACCGTAATAAAACCATTGAAACGTTAAATATTGCATTTGCTATGCTGAGCATATAACGTACGGCCTCGAAAGTTATCGGGTATTTCGTCTCTACTCCAAAAAATTAAAATATTGTCATAAATGATACGGCTATGATACCGCATTATATCTTCTTCACAAACGATGTCAATGAACGGTATTAAGCTCTGGAGTAACGGTCCCTAGTTAAAATCGTGTTTATTACGTCTGTTAATGATTTGGTGATACTCACCGGAGCTTCTCTTTTGTAACACTGCAAGCGACTATAAATTTTTCATTTTTAGTTCAGATTATATTGAAATAAATAATATACTACGAAATTTATGATCCGAAAATGATATTCAATCCGCTCGTAAGACGGGTTTCAGAAATTCCTTTTTTGAATAGTATTTTTAAACTGTAGTATAAGTACATTTTTTTATAAATTCTAAAGTAGTAACAATAAATATATAAATCTATTTATTTGTAACGTGATTTTCTTTATAACGTAAATTGCATATTAATCTGTTAATTGGTAGTATACATTAATGCATCGTACTATTTATTTATTTTGAATTTACCGTATTGTGCGCTACTTAATCTGTTATTCTTAAAGATTGGTATAATAAATAGTATGATACCATATATTTTAATCTGAAAGTCTCAATTATTCACTCTAATATTGCTTAAATCATTTCCTTCCTACCTTATTGTTACTTACAACTCCTGATCGCTCGCAGCTACAATTTATAAACCCGACATTTGCCACTGCCCTTTTTTAGTTGTACAAAATACTCTTTACATAATTTCAAAATGACATTAATTTATGATCTTTTTTATTTATAAGGAACTTTTGTAAATAAAAAATAATAATTTTTCGTAAAAATAATTTGCGAAAAACCAGGTAGTATTTTAGAAAAAAATATATAAGCTTCAAACACCCTAAATAATAAAAACTAGAAAAACGATCGAAAACAGATCTTTGTCTTTATATTAAATGACTTTGTCGTATTATCGTAGAGATATGCTTTCCTGAATATCCCCAGTGTTATTCATAGCATCGGCAACCGCTAACATAACTGATAACAATAGATAACCCGTTTTAATCTATTCCAGGTTGAATATGTTTTTCTTCGCTTTAAACTTCTGATAAGATTGATAATAGTAAAATTTTGGAAATAGACAGCGGTATATAACTTTCACTACGTCTGAATAATATTTCTGGCTTATTTCGTCATTTGGCCTTACTCAGTTTCGACTCGATTCATAAATCATATAAAATATATTTAGTTACAAAAAGGAAGGACATTAAATTAGTAACTAAAACTTAAATAATTTCTGCATACGTATTTAAAATAAAACGTGAAAATTTTAAACGCAAGGGCCGCCTTATAATTGCTGCATAGATACAAATGGCATACAGATGCAAATAATACGTAGCGATGATAGTAAAATTAATAGTATTAGGTAAAAGGTGAAAATTACGTTTATTAACGAAGTCTGTACAATACGTACTAGAATTACAATATGTTTATCTCTGCTACTATCTGATTTGAACAAACAAAAACTTTCATGAACGGTGGTTCTGAGGAACATGGACGTTTCATATTTTTTCATTAAATTTCGTTCGCCAATAATCTCTTCTCAATCAGCGCCACTTTATTAGCGATACAGTGAAAAGGCCTTGCTTCAGACTTACGCAATAAAACCAGCCAGAAGGACACTGTGGCAAGGATAACCGTAATCGAATGTATGGGAAATTTCAACTTGCTTTTCTTTTCTTATAAATTCTACTCCTGCTATGTAGAATTTAAAAATATATAGCGTGGTAGAAATATTTTTAAACTCTATCGCAAAAAAAAACAAAAAAAAACAGAAAATATTACTTAGAATCATTCACATTAGACAATATTAAATCTCCCCTTTTACATGGAAGATATTTTCTAATTAAAAAAATATTATAAAATTGAAGAATTAAATTGTTGTGAAAACCGGTTGAAAAAGTTTGGTTATTTTCATCGTGTAGTCTGAAACACTCAATTTTCATTAATTACGAAATGAAATTACACGATTTCGTTTCCTCAGTGTAATTAGTTGTTTACGTGATTTAACTTAGGCGGAACAAAGAGAACGTAGAAAACCTTGGATTTCAGACGATGTATTGCAGCTGATGAATGAACGTAAAAATATAAGAACGCTAGTGATGAAGAAATAAAAGGAACTATCGACAATTAAGAAATACTATAAACAGGAAGTGCAAACTAGCAAAAGGAGAGTGGATTAAAGAAAAGTGGAAAGAGAAACGAACATCGGTAAAATAGACGGAGAATATAGGAAAGTTAAGGAAAATTATGGGATACATAAATTAAAATCTAATAATGTGTTAAACAAAGATGGTACACCGATATATAATACGAAAGGCAAAGTCGATAGGTGGGTGGAATATATTTAAGAGTTATACGGAGCAAACGAATTAGAAAATGGTGTCATAGAGAAAAAAGAGGAAGTCGAAGAGGATGAAAGGGAGAAATAATACTGAGATCTGAATTTAAGAGAGCATTAAAAGATTTGAATGGCAGAAAGACCGCTGAAATAGACGGAAAACCTATAGAAGTACTGCGCAGTGATGGTGAGGAAGCGATTGACATATTATACAAACTGGTGTGTAATATTTATGAAAAAGGGGTAGTTCCGTCAGACTTCAAAAAAAGTGTTGTTGAAAGCAGGAGCAGATAAATGTGAAGAATACAGAACAATTAGCTTAACTAGTCACGCATCAAAAATCTTAACTACGATTCTGAACAGAAGGATTAAGGAGAGAAGAAAAGCGGAGAGTGGAAGAAGTGTTAAGAGAAGACAAATTTGGTTTCAGGAAAAGTATAGGGACAAGGGAAGCAATTTTAGCGCTCAGATTAATTGTAGAAGGAAGATTAAAGAAAAACAAACCGACATACATGGCATATATAGATTTAGGAAAAGCATTTTATAACGTAGACTGGAATAAAACGCTCACAATTTTTAAAAGTTTAGTGTTCAAGCATAGAGATAGAAGAAGAATTGATAACATTTTGTAGGAACCAAACTGCCACAGTAGTAATATAAGAGCATAAGAAAGAAGCAGTAATAATAATAATGGCATGGATTATGTCCTTCACAACAACTACTACTTGAAAATAAACAAGATCAAAACTAAAGTAATGAAATTACTTTCAGTAGAAATAAAGTAGATGGACCACTGAAAATAAAACGAGAAAATTCTATGGAGGTGGAAGAATTTTGTTATTTGGGAAGTAGAATTACAAAAGACGGACAAAGCAGGAGCTATATAAAATGCCGAATAGCACAGGCAATCCGAGCTTATAAACATAAATATGATTTGCTTACATCAAAAATTATTTTAAACATCGGGGAACCCGTTTTGAAAGTATATGTTTGGAGCGAAGTATGGAAGTGAAACCTGGATGATCGGATTACTTGAGAAGAAAAGAATAGAAGCTTTTGACATGCGGTGCTATAGGAGAATGTTAAAAATCAGGTGGGTGAATAAAGTGACAAATGAAGAGGTATTTTCGCAAATTGATGAAGAAAGAAGCATTTAAAAAATATAGCTAAAGAAGCGACAGACTTTAGGCTCAGGTCCGGCTGTTACCGCAGCCAAGAAGACGGGCTTTTATACCTTCTCGTCCACCCGTTTCAAAGAAGTGTGGATATCACCAAGGAACCTCTCTGTTGCCGGTTTGAAGTCCTTGACTCCTTCCACCACCTGGTCCACCTTGCCCGGTAGCCGATCAACGACTGAATCTAAGGCACGGTTAGCACCCTGGAGGTTCTCATATTTTAACGCCAGCTCAGCAACCATCGAGTTACATTCAGACAGATACGAGTCGATAAGCCGCCGAAACTCGGCCAAAATACGCGACTCCTTCTTTCTGGAGATTTTGGACCACGTGGCCTGCATCTCCTTGATCCGCCCTAAACTGTTGGACATTTTGGGTTCACCTTTACAGGCTTCTCCCCCGAGATCTCCCGCTCAGGGTAGACCACCACACTGCTGTCATCAGCCACCCTCGACTTCGCAAGAGGACGCTCTTCCGACTTGCCTCGCCCTTCACTTCCGTGCTCTCTTCGTGCAATTCCAGATACCGCCTTCCCTGCACAACTCGAAACACAGGCTACCGCAGATTTTTCGTGCAATGCCACCTGAACACGAGGAGGTAGGCGTACCTCCCTCACGCAGACCACGGGATACTTAGCCGGAACCCGCGGCCTTGGCGGTGACCTATCGATCGACCTTCGCGGTGCGAAACCCCCTTCACGGCTACGAAGTCCTTAGCGAAACCCACCAAGTCATCCAGGCTATCCTCTCCTGATTGCCGGTCCATGTCGCTAAAAGAAAAAATTACACCGGCTACAAACGCCAGGCACTACGTTTACAGCTTGTAAGAAACTACCATTTAACACAAACCAGGTGAGCGTCCGCAAATGTAGTCCGAGCACGGCTGTCTGTTCTTACACAAACCCGCTCCAACAGTCAAAAGCTAAAACTCTCCTAATATAAGACCAGGTAGAAGGAAAAAAAAATGTGCAGGCAGGCAACGTTTGGAGTATGTAAAACAAATTTTTAGGGGTGTAGAATGTAGGGGGTATACCAAAATGAAACGACTAGCATTAGATAGGGAATCTTGGAGAGCTGCATCAAACCAGTCAAATGACTGAAGACAAAAAAAAAACAACATAATTTAGTGGGAATATACAAAATATTTTTAAGAATCCGTTTTCAAGTTAAAACTAATCATTCTGGAAAATAATGATTACATTAACAGGTTAATCTCTTTTAAACTTATCGATAGTAAACATGGTCATTTATATCATATGTAATTTTATACTGCGGTTATATAAAAAGAAACCTTTATATTTTTAACGCTATATGAAACCGATTGTAACTATTTAAAACCATAATATTTTCCAAATTATGTAATAACTAGTAGGTTTAGGATGTTAGAGTTAATGCGATTCTTTTTTTTTTCTTAATGCGAAATTATTTTTTTTATAAAATTAGGCCTATTTTACGGACTTTTATAAGTTCACGATCCTTATTTTAAACAATTATTTATTATATTAAATGTATAAAATACAGGTAGAAAAAATCACTGTTGTCAGAAAAACTCATCTATATCTTTAGAATAATTGAAATATTTAATAGAATTATATTTTATACTATCTTTTGTTCACAATTAATAAAATGATGTGTAAATGGAATTATTTTAAAAATATTAAATTTGATATAAAAAATAAACTTAATCATTTAAGGGTGGTATATTTTTCTGTAAAATGTGCTTAATGAATTTTTGTTTATAGCAATGGATTTTTGTTTTGTTTTCTTTTTTTTTGTAGAGTTGTAAGAAGTCTAGCAGATTACGTATATTGAGACAGGCCGTTAGTGACGAAGGGTAATGCCTGCTAGCGAAGAGCCTAGAAGGCGAGGGAAATTCATTTTGCGGTTATTTCATTAGACATCTAGTTTTTAATAAGGCGCTCGGAATATTCGCCGCATAATTATCCACAGAAAGAGAACGAGTAAACAAGCTTAAGAGAAGTGAGAAAGACGGACGGTGGAAGGGAACTCAATATTTCAAATAACTCTCACATCGTACGTACGATAAGAGAGATAAACCGTTTTCATATTTCACCATGTGCGTGTGCCACAGAGTATTCAAATATTAAAATATAAATTACATCCGTAGGTTTAAATATAATAATACGTTTTTAAATTATCTACTAATATATAATAACAATAATAATAATAAATATTTTTAAAAAAAACTGAATTTTCCGGCATATGTAGCCGGAATTTACTTAAAAGTTAACCTTTTATCGGTGATAAAAATGAACATTTATTAAACCTTCTTATTCTTATTTCATTATTTTTCTTGCATAAAAAAATAATAAAAAACTCTTCAAGATCGATATATTTTATTTGTTTAAAGTTATAAAATTTCGCTCAAATTCAAACGTGCGCTGAATTACATTCTTCTAGAACTTCATAAGGGTCGGTGGCAAACTCCTCAGAAAACTTAGACGAGTAATATTTTGCGGCTAATTTGATTAAAAATTATTTTTAGGAACAAATTTCAACATTTACTACCTACTCTGTGATAACGGCTACATACGAGTATATGAAGTGATAAAATTCGATAAAGGTTATACAATTTAACTGTAACGACTGCCATTCTTATCTTTATAATATTTGGTTGAAAATCTTTCAAACTGTCAAAACGAAAGAAAGAATTTCATACTAAAAATGTACAAAACGCTCAATTTCTTTAAAAATGTTCAACAATATTATTTATATTTACTCGGCAACATTCCTGGTGGTATATTATTTTTGATAAGCAAAAATAAAACCGGTAGGCTACAAATAAAGCTCGTCATTAAGTATACCTTCTTCATTGCTTCTTCGTCATCTCACAGTTAGTTTTCTAAAAAAAATCATATAATCAATATCCCTATCGTAGAAAAAATATATCACGGTTGTAGATTTGCAGCGTATTATACTGCAGTCAAAAGAATTAAACGTTCTGGTTTTTTATTCTACAAGCACCTTAGCCGCAGACTGAGAATTTAGTGCAGCTATCGTATAAGAAACAGAGTCCATGGACGGGTCTATAAGCAGGATGTTCCCATCAGACCGCACGCATAGCGATCTTGCAGTTAATCAAAGAGGTTTCAACGTACTTAACGCGTATCCGATGTGCGTCTAATACAAACAAAAAGGAAAAAGGTGCCGGAAAGCACGCTACAAGGGAAGAATTGGATATTGATGAAGCTACGGTCTTCTCACGAGGGACTGAGAACAACTCCACCCTAAGGAGTACCTCCGACCCTCGAGGCGGTGGTATCCGTTCTATCCACAGTTCATCAGAAAATGGAGGTATCATAATCGTCAGAATCGGAAGAGTAGACTTGCAGCGTAGAAAAATCCTGATGGACAATATTGTGTAGATCAGCTTAAATTTACAGCATACTGTATATGCTGTAATTCTTAATGAAATGATAACCTAACATATGCCAATGATGCACATACACTCATTCCCACATCGATATTGTGCTGAATTATGGCAGTTTTTATAATGTTAAATTTAACAAAAGAAAATGAGAACGATAATTTGTCGCTTTACAATATTTTACTGGCTTTTTTCCGACTGCGATGCTAAAGTAAAACATCGGAAATACCAGAATATTCAGTCAAAGTGACTTTTTCTCAAAGCAACATGTTGTTCATTAGACAGTCGTTCCATCTGGTGAACAGGATAAAGGTGTAGCTTGCAGCGCTGAATTTTAACTGCATTTCCATGTGTTCGAGAAGCTATGAAACAAAATATGTGACTCAGAGAAGATGGCGACGGAAAACCCCTTCTCAAAGCCATTGTCACTAGGGAAATTAATTTTCCTAGGGACAATATCATGGGGTGCTTTTTGTTCTTGAGAAAGATTATATAATTTTCAAGAGAGACTCGAGTCATATCAAGTAGTCATACAACAATACAACAGTAGATTTAGAGTTTTTAATTAATATTTTAGAATTTCGGGACTCAGGGAATCGTATAAAAATAAATAAATACAGGGATAATTAATTGTTGACCGATAGTAGACGATATAATTTTTTTTATATATATTAACATACACCTTGAATCGTAATGAGATAGCATCATAGTATTTACTGAATTATTAGTTTTTATTCTTAATGAATGTAAAATATTAATTATTACAAATCTACAACTTTTAATCGTATTTTTGAAGACTTTACTGCAAACAACGTTAGAAAGAAAAGGAAATCCTGTCAGTGAACATGATATTTGTATTAAGATATTGCTGTAAAGTATATTTAAAAGATGTCGGAAAATATAGTTGTCAAGTTAGATGTTTTGTGTTACTTTTTAAGTGTGTTATTTTAAACTACAATACCTCAAATAAAGCGTGGCAGTCACTAAAGTTTTTTTTTCCATTAGTAGTATGCATCAGAATATATTTATGTGTATTTATTAATGCATCCGCATTACATCCGGTTTGAATAGACATACAATAATATTATACTGTAAACCAAGAATATATTAATCGATTAGGATAATGAAATATCAGCGGCGGGCACACGTATAAAAGGGACGATAGCCGTGCTTACATACACATAAATACACAGAGAGAACACATTTTACTAGATTTTAACCTTACGCGACTTAACGCGAGTATAAAACGCCCGAAAAATTTGAGGAAATGTTTTGCGTAATAAATAATATATATTTATTGTCATCAGTTTTGGGAAACTTCGGAACAAAATTTTCCCAGTTTTTGTTCATTTTATACCGTTTAAATTAAAAATGAAATCCCTTTCAAAATTAATGTAATACTTCTTTAGCATAATGTTGCAATTTTTGCCTATTAGAATGTTTTACTAAAATGTATCATGCACTTGTAAATTACAATAAATAAATAGTTTCCTAAGAAATTCGAAAGAAACACGTTTTAAATTCTATACCTTTTAACTTTTGTTGTTTGATATATTTTATCAAATGCATCCTATAAAAGAAAATTCAAAAAGTTTCCGCTCGGAAGGAAGTTCAAACCTTCCTAATAGTTCGTTAATAATTTAAAGAAAATATAATTTACAAATTTTTTTATCCATCTCATGGAAATTAAAATTTATCCTGTTAATTTATTTGCGCGGAAGAGAGTGATAGATCCTGAGGAGATAGAAACCAAGACATACCATAGTACACGTAGACGATGTGTGAAAAACACACTTCCCAACTTTTGTGAAATATACTCGTGTGTGTGTATATATATATAACGTAAACTTATGCATCGACGTGAATAAAATATTTATTTGTTCTTGGTAGGTTCTCAAAAACTGTCTGTTTTATATGAACCTAAAATGATAAGACTTAATTCGAAAAATGATGTCAATCGTTTACTTATGAAAAAAATATAAAAAATAACATTTTATATTAAATATTTGATTTTTCCAGAACGTGTTGCCCTATTTCAGTGTGAAAAATCAGTGTGAATGTCCAAGAGTTTAGCTTCAAGGGAAGGTTAAGTGCTACCTATCGAAACAGAGTAAAAGCAACAAAATTTGATAAAAATAAATTTTTTATTTACGTATTCCTAAAAAAATATATCCGCTTAACCTAAATTATTTAATAAAGGGGAGATAAAAAACGACTTGAACACTGGTAAGTCGGTAGAGGAAAACTAACGTAAGGAATTTAAGGGCTTGTAAGCCACACAGCTTCATGTAGCTGGCTCTGATTACAGAAATACTAAAAAAATTTCACTTAGGTTTTATAATTATCATATAATTAAATGGATATGGTTTTAGTAGGCTACGATATTCTAAGATCACGACTAAAGGAATGTTAAACCTATACTCGTATTAAGTGAAAAGTGATAACAAGCTGTAGATTCATAAACGTAATTTTAGCTAAAGATTCTACGATAAAAAGTTACTTATATATTTAGCCCAGTAAAATTATGTTTTAAAATATAACAAATTCCTATTAATTTAAAATAAAATTATAAGTTTCAAGGGTATGTTAAATTTTACCCTAGTCTTGGCTAATTTCCGATATGAACTTTTTGAGAATGTTTTTACAGATAAGTGTTAACCCAGTCAAAGATTTTATAGGGTTAAAACAATGAAAAATTCAGTTTTTAATATGGAGCAACTTTAGTGGGTTGTTTCATAATAATATTGCTTGCACGCGTCAAATTTTGTACAGATATTTTATGTTATTTATAAAATTACAAAGCGATATTTCTATTTGTTACTGTGCTTTTTCTCAAACTGAAATGACAGATGATTTTCGAGAATAAAGAAGGTCCATTGTTAGCCTAAATGGCGCGAATAAATATTTACAATAAACTTTTAATCAGAAATAAATCAACATTTAAATCGAGAATTTATAGCAAATGTTTGGTGAAAATACACGTGACTGGTAAATGGAAAAAGAAAAATAATCAAAACGAGTCCGAAAATTTTTAAAAACACTTTCATAAAAGCGATTCATTAACTACAAAACAACTCATTCGCTCCTGTCACGAACCACTGCTGTCCGTCGAAGGAAATTAAAAATATGGTACTCGATTACAAAAAGCTGCATGAAATTGACGCGGTTTCCTTGTTAATTTATGTAGTGAAATTATTTAATAGGACCGTGCTTCGTTGAAAAAATAAAATATAATTTTTCCGAAGCCTTTGGTCATTTTACTTTTTCTTAGGTTATAGGTCGATGGTTATTGAAGTAGTCAGTCCTGTCCGTTCATATAGCTTTTGTATTCATCTTATTACGATAGTCACCTCTTTTAAAACCAGCTTTTCATATAAATATCGCATTCAGAATAAAAACCGTTACTCCTGCGTGAATAATAATCAAGCCATCACCATTGGCAACTGGCTCTTTGAATCTGTCACCGTTATCGTCAGTCTGCTATTGTTGCCGAGTGCAACATTGAAGAGAACGATTCGACTAAATAATCAATCGACTTAGTAACTTTTTGTAATCGTCGATTACAATTTTTTTCTGAACTCATTTCAGCCAAATTTCGTGTTTTTCATTCACCATTAAGTCACTTAAAAACCCAGTTCTTTAAGAATGGTTTGGTATTTTACAACATTAAAGTATCTGAATTTGAATCTCTTTATTCATTTAAATGGTCAGAATACCTTTATTTATGAATGAAAATCGTTAACATATATATTTGTTAATAAATATTTACCAAAATCCTTTTACCGGTCGGAATAGGCTCGCGTACTTCGATAAGCTGAATAAGTTTTGTGACATTTAAAAATAAGATGTAAACTGAAATACAAATTAATACAAAGCTAACGGTGAGCGGGCAGATGCCAATAAAATGAATTATTAAGAGCCACTATATTACCTGATATAAAAGATATATTTTATGGAAACAGTAAGATACTGTACCAGAACGCGATAAAAGTTAAACTAGAAAAAAATTTGACAGCAGTAAGCACGTGTTTAGTGTCGGTGAACCTGAGACTATTTTTATAAAATTAGTTTAATTTTCAATGAACCTCTGCTTATATGCAAGTATGAAATGATATATTTACAGTGGTTTATCAAATAATTATCGTTTGCAGAAGTTCGCCTATATTAAACGAAACAAAAAATATATCCGTATAACCTTTTTTTAAAGAGATTACAATACATTTCAAAATGGATTTAATTATGAAAGTTTTCCCTTTTTGATAAAGAAAAGGAAATAATACCACAAAGTAAAACTGAAATTAGTTTTGACCGAAATATGTTAAAAACCATACCGTCATTGTGGTTATAGGACTACTGTGAGAAAAAAAAAATTATAAAAGAAAAAGAAAAATATGGGAAAAGAGAGATACGCGGTCGTATTGGGGGAGAGGATAAAAAAAAGAAGAAGGACGCGATCTAAAGAAAAAATCGCAAGTTTTAACCCTGAAAATAAGTCATTAAAATCCAATAAGGAATGATGAGTTTTTGATGTGAATTTTCCCATCTAAACTTCTTATACATCACTAACGCGATCGGTATTTAATTTGCATCCTGCCGGAGTCGGGTCTCGGCCGCGGGTTGAGAATTGGGAGTCAGAGGAAAGAGGGTTATTCTGCGGGGTAAACGGAAAGAGCGGAGTGGTACTTCGGACCCGTTGTGTCGTGCGCTAAAATCCTTGAATATTATACCGCTCTGTAAAAATTATTAAATGGATTTTAAAATCTGTTACCGGCTCGAGCTGGAAAAAAAGGAAATCAGTGCTTTCTTAATCGTAAATTAAAATTTTCTTCGCTTTAATAACGAACTAATAATTTCTTAAATCCCGTGTTAAAATGATAAAATTACTTCGACCCTTTCCAATCTCTTTAAAATTATATCCTAAAATCTACATAAAATCCCATATTTTTGGTAAAAGCAAAAATAATACGACTTTATCGATTACCTCATGGTAACGAGACCTATGATCGAATTAAACCCTCTGATCGGTAACTCCATCATAAACATAAAGAATCGACTGATATGAGAAATTCTCGTTAGACCTGGGTTATCAAAAATGAAATAAAATGCTACAGTTAATAAAGCATGGCAGCGCCTGCTCCTGCCACGTTAGGAGAACATTGCATATACGTATTTGTAAAAAATTCCTCCTACATAATGTCGTTCGATAGTCCCGCGGTATCTAAATAGAGGAATAACACTTTTAGACTTCACTCATCCAATAAGAGAAGTGGGGATTCAATCTTGCTCTTCCAAGTGTATGTTTCTTTTAATCAGATTTGAATACGTGAAATTTTATCTACAAGAACTAAAGTCAAAAGTGCTGAGGAAGACGGATTTTAAACAGACAACTTAACCCAGCTACATATTTTTACGCTGTACTCTATTCAACACGTTTTGTAATCACTGTAAATCAAAATTGTAGCGTTTCAAATACTTCAAGTTGCGTTTTGGAAGTTTAAATAAAAATTATTTTAAACCGCCATAAACTTTGAAATCCGTACATTATAAGGCCGACAGCGCTATCATTTAACAAAATTTACAAAAGGATTTCTTCTGAAGGACAAGTTCATGTATTAAAGTACACTGTTTGCACGGTTTGAAATATGACTTGATTAAAAAGCCCAAAAATTTGGATGTATTATTTTTTTTTTTCAGTGCAATACTTCCAAATTATCTTCTATATTTAAACAATTAAATTAGAAAATACATGTTTTTTACGATCTTTTATAAATTTAAAAAAATCAATTAAAAGTTCTGTAGTGTGTGGTTACAATACAAGCTTTTTATTGCATTATATTCATATAAGGATCGAGTTATGACGACATAATTTTAAATTTTACAAATTTTCATGCATATTTAACACTGATTTACTGATTATTTGTATGTATGTACTGATGTTTACACGCGCGCGCGCACGATATATTCCCATTACACTTTCTTGCCATAAAAATTACTCGGAAATTATGTACTTATTTTTTTGAAGTTTTGGAGGCATCGACTGCTGTTGTCATTAGCCTCTTTCCACATTAAAAAATATATATTTCTTTCCCTCCCTGTTAAAAATACCAGCGACATAGTCAGTAGAGTAGTCTTGCCATAACAGATCATCCAAAAATAGACTTGTAAAGGGATATTAAACCCCCAAAAGTAACACAATATGATAAGGTTGTAGAGTCCTTGCCACTTAAAATCACTTAAAACTAACACACTAAAAACACTCAAAAAAAACCTTTTAAAAAACAAAAATCTTTCCCAAAAAAATGTTGTCAAAACTTTAAAATGCTACAATATTACACGAATATTAAAAAATCACATTTTCATTATAAAATCTCTAAAAGCTCAACAATCTCATTCTTTATCGCTATCGTAAAGATTTAACCTTACGCTATTCTTTTTTGCTACTTTTTCCAACTTCCTCAACGCCTCGATATCGAATTCGAAAGATTCTGATGCCTCAGAGATGGATCCTTCCGATCCTTCGTAGTAAATTACGGAGGATGTCTTGTTGCCGGCACAGATGATACCGGCTCAGACGGTGCGGTCAGCGGTGCATCGAAGTCGAGACTCGATGTACTCCCCGCTAATCTTTATGGGGCGGGTGAACTCATCGTCCTCTCACTTAAAGGCCTCTGTTCTTTTGGTGGCTTTAGATTTGTTTTTCCTTATTCATCTTTTTCTAATATTTTAATCTCTATCTTCTCAGTTCCCTGAAGGGGAATTTTACAATTTCTACTTTGGCTTCAGGCTTCTTTCCTATTCTGCATTCACTGTTCTTCGCCTTGAAACCGGTCGATGGTACATTCCTCAAAGGAGAGGAACTCTTTTGTTTAATAGTTGCTGTTTTCTTCTCCCGTTTTGGGCTGTCTTCTCTTGTCGGACGACTTACAATTTCGTTCTTCACAATACGTTCAACCGTACTTGCTAACGCCAGAGCTAGCTCCGCAATCACATCCTTCGGTTAAAAAAAAAATGCAAGAGTTGACGCAGCCTATTCGTACTATATTACCTTCGGCGATCTATTTTTGACGATTTTCTTCGTTTCAAAGTAGCTCACCTTTTGAATTATATTATCTTAACCTATAGGATTACTATCCTCATTATACAACGGACAGTTTTTCGATCTTGCAGAATGATTCCCGTGACAATCGACGAAGACAGGTGGATCCCTGCACGGGTCATATGGATGAAGCGGTTCACCAGAAACACAGATCTGTTTCCTTGTGTATTATTATTATGTAAAACGGGTTTAAAATGATCGTCAGAAGTTTTACCGCTTCGAAAATATACCACAAATTTTAACTTCTCTATCGAAGTGAGTCTGAAGTAAAACTAAAATTACTCTAAAAGCCGTAAAGGAGAAAAATCATTGTATAAACGAAAAAAATAAATTCAGTAAATGTTTTTAAATAAAAAACGAGTTGTTGAAATAAACGTGTTAAATAAAAAAGACTAGAAGTAGTAATTCGTTATCTTTCTTTTTAATTTATTTTTGCGTTTCTTGGATACCGAGTTAATAGAACTGTGGAAGTAGAATAATTGTTTATGCAGGTAGGTGAAGAAGCGGTCGGAAGGCCGAATAGGTAGTATGGGAAAAAAAGTGGCGAGGGGGATTGGGTGATTTGATTTGGGGTCGGTGCCGGCAAGGACAAACGAAGCAAAGTAGAATAAAAGAGGAGGGAATAGAAACGTATAGTAGAAGAAACGAAAGGAGTAGAAAGGTTATATCGATGCTCGCTTCTAATTACCAGGTAATCGTAATTTCAGGACACATGATGGACACATTCGGGATTGGCAATAAGAAATGTGTTCGGATCCTGGTTTCGTGTAATTTACCAACTTTCAATCAACTGGAATAACGTTCTGACGTACTAAATATTACAGAAAGAACGTAGCGCCCTCTAGGAATGGCAGCATAATAACATACCTGTTAGGCACCGCTGCACACAACATGTCAAAATAAGAACTCCGACGGACGTATCTGTTCAGTGCTACTCCGGTTGGTACACTCGGTTTCTTAAATAACCACTTCAATCTTCATCTCTATAACACCAATATATATATATATATATATATATTCTTATTTCTTCCATTTCATTAAAAAGCCTATCTATATCATGCATTGAGCATTCAGAAAAAATGATATACCTAAACACGATCTCCCACATTGAATAAAAATAAAGGAAATATTATTCATCAAATTACCATATTATAATATCTATATAGCTATATATAAACATGATTACATAGATCATGCATCACTGTGCATGCAAATTTAGCCACGAACAGACATAAGTAATTTATATATATAACAGTATAATCTAGACATACATATAATATATTCAAATATATATATATATATTAATGGACGTATACGTTTTCCAACATTATCAGTAACAATATTGTATAAAAAAAGCTGATAACGACGTTACTGAACTTTCCCCGCATTTCCATACAGCATTAATTGAATCATTCTCCCTCTGATAAATTTTAAGTTTATTTTTAATCTTTGGGTCTTATTTATTCTCTTGTAGAATACAAAACGTTTTAATCTTGTTTTTTTATGATTCATCGTGATAAAAGAGAAGCTAAGTATCACTGCTTGAGAGCAGTAAATTTTACATACGGTCAGTATCACTGGGGAACAGAGTTAAAGTGTCATTTGAAAGGTTGAATATAGCCAAAATTAAAAATGTGTGCAAAAGTTAAAAAAAAACAAAAAAAAACACAGCAAACATTCAAGACAGTAGCAGAAATAACTTTATCATATCAATCTTTATTTTGTTAAAAAAAGATTCTTCTCATAAATTATAGGTTTCACTATTTTTATTTAAAAATAGAAATACATTTTGGCTTATATTAAAAACGTTGCTTCATTTTTGGAAGAATTATTAACAGATCTTCGATTAATTTGATAGATATTTATTTTCTTTATGATTTTCCAGTGATTTTTATTCAGACTATCAGCGATTCATTTCTTCAGATTATAATTAGGAAATACCGATTCCTGATAAAAAAAAGTATTGATTCTAGAGTTAACAGCAGTACACATTCGGTAATACAAAAATTATATTACTATTGCTTGGATTAAAAGAACCCAGTTATGACTTCACTGGGGTCTATCGTAACGGTTTATAGTCGAGTCGGGAACTTCCTTACGTCACACTTTCTAAAAAAGAGAGAGGGTTTACCTTAAAGAATCTTGATCCAATTTTCGAATTGTAGTACGGGAAAGAAAATCAATTTTTTCAACAAATATTTGAGCCGGTGAAGGCACAACTAGTAATCTGCGAAATGCTGTTCTCAGCTAGTAATCGTACCTCGATCCTTCGAGACGTTACGAGTGTCATACGTCTCTTTTTACAGTCGCTCTTTCTGGGAGAGTACTGTGAGATTTTACGAGACATCAACCGAATACGATTCTAAGGTTCCTAGGTAAATAGATTTTACTGCATATTCGAAATTTATATGATTTGACGGGAAAGTTTCTCCCGATAGACTTTGTTCGGGACTCTGTTTCTTGTCCAACATATGTATGAAAATTCCGATCTGAGCTTATGCTTTTCGGTTATTTCGACTAAACAGATTTTTTACCGATTTCAAAATGCGCAAGTTTTCCGTAAAAATACTTGAATTTTGAACTTATGTAAAACTTACAAAAAATAGAAACATCATTATTATTTAATTTTTTACATAAGGTTGGTTTGGAGAATATTTGTTTATCATTGGGTAATAGGGCTATTCACATGACAATTTCATAAAAAAGATTTTAAAAATATATTCTAATTAAGTATGTGACATTTTCTAGGAAAAAAAACATACCTGATTTACTACACAAGGACGTTCTATAGAAGATATTGGTAGAAATAAACAATAAAATTTAAAATTGGTACAAAAATATATAAATCCCTGGTTAAAGAATCTTTAAAACAGATACTGCTTGTAGGAGTATATATATATATATATATATATATATATATATATATATATATATAAGAGTATACATTTAATGTGACATAACAGTAATATCAATGTAGATTAACATATAAAAACATTGATTTTTTTTTTTTTTTTATTAACTAAAATCTTTATATTACAAAGGATAATACGCAGAGATTTGAATGCGGTCAGTTAATAATTTTTACACACTCAAATATAGTTGTTCGTATACAGAAAATATTACGTGCAGTGTAGCGGTGTATTACAGAAAAAAAATTAAATAAATAAAACAGTCGCTCTAAGATTGATGTCGGACCGAAGCTTTATTTCATTCAGTTTTGACAGACTGAAATTGAGATAGAAGGTTTTATTTTCAAAACACTATCTGGAAATCCTGTCACACGCCTAACAATAAACTGGCTTAGTTTCACGTTTATTCCAGACAAAAACGTGATCAAAATTTCAAATTCACGATCCAAGGTAACTGATAGCAGTACGCGGCGCGGAGGCAACCGAGTCGTAGCGTTACCGGTTAAATCACTCACTATCCCGTATCGTTTTCGTTCGAATATAAAAACACATATCTGATGTAGATCTGCCTCAATAGTAAACTAGAATGTTTAATAATTTGACATTTCTCCGAGTAGACGTTGTCCGTATAATATCGTAATCATGTAGGGTGTTTATTTCTTTCGGGTGAGTGGGGGGCGTCTAATAAATTTCAAGAAAGATATTTTGAAGCATGTCTTACAAGCTCCCCGCTGTGTTTCTACAAACACCCTTCGTATACCGAGAATTTTTTAATTTTTTACCCATATCTAACATCTAAAAACTGATTTCACTTAACGTAATAAATTTATAAGATTAAAACTTTGATTACGTCCGGACGCCCATTGATGAATATATTGAATAATTTAAATACGTTCCTTTATATAATACAAAATTTATTTCTAATATATACCAATAAATTTACCGATATTATGAGCGGATATTACGATAACAATAAATATTACAATTATTAAATATGGCTTCTCTTCTCTTTGTTTCTATTTTATAAACATTTATCGGTCTGAACAATTTTTGTGAAATTAAATTATATATAAAAAAAAGGATCGTTTTTTTTTGTTAAGAGTAGCAGTAAATATTATTTTGTTAAAACAAAAACAGAATTCATAAACTGCATACACAACTGCACATTTTTAAATATATTTATTCTAAATAGCTTTTAGTTGTTATAAATTATTTATAAAATGTTTAATGTAACAAAGCGTTAATTAAAGCGGTCTTTTTCAAGACATTTTGTGTTGTTTTTGATTTAGATGAAAGCAACATTCATGTGCTTATCTCTTTATCCATCTATTTTTATTACATAAATCACAGCTAAATAAATGTACTTAGAATTTTGAAATTTTGGGCAAACTGAACATAGTTTTTTTGCACAATGGTAAAAATTATTATTTGAAAATTCTGATAAGTTAAAAAATATGCGATTATATTTCCTCAAACATAAACATTTATATCTTTTAAATGCATAATTTTAGTGGCAAAAGAAAACTCTTTGCAAGAATAACAAACATTATGTGTTAGTCTACTAGTACCGCAGTCGAGGTGCGTGAGATTAAAGCCTTCGTTCCAATTACTATGGTCGAAGCGCACAACAAAAGCGTTGTTTGAACATTTTTTCAGTTTTGTTATAACACAGTTTGAGAGTTTGCAGCGCGCACAAAATAGTTTATCCTACTTAATTTAGTCTTTTTATATTATTTTAGATTTTTTTTCAGTTTTAATTATATTTTTATTCATTATTAAGAGGTATTTATAAGTGAGTACAAAATATTAACATCGTTGGACTTAATGATTTAAGTCGGTTACGAGTTTTTATAATATTTAAAAAAAAGTAAGAGTTTAACTGTTTTTTCTAGATATTTATAGACAATGAGGCGTAGTACGATTGCATTATTGTATTCTCGAGTTGGATATCGCGTGAGAAAATCATTTCCAGAACGAGCTAAGCTCTCCCAAAAATAAAATTTTAAGTAAAAAATAAAAAAAGCGTTCAGTTATTTTTCTATGTGGGAGAAAACATTTTGTATTACATTAAATTATTTGTGACGCTTTAAATTAATTAATTTTGCTATTACTAATTGGTATTACTAATTCGCATCGCGCTTGAACCACGATGCGTATAACCTGTGTGCGTCAGAACCGCTTGACCAGCGTACGTTTAAACTAATAACTTAATAGCTTCCAAATTAAAAAAAAAAACAATTTTTAATTTTATTCGCTGTACTTTCTATACCGCTAAAATTGAAATTTTATATTTCCTCTCGTTAATAAAAACAGTAAAATAGTCGTACTATACGTTTGATGCTGTTAAAAATGTAGTAGTATGGAAGTAATAAAATAAATAAATAAAAATAGGGCCGGACATTTAACGTGGTTTTTAGAATAAAACCATTGTTTTCAAGGAGAAAAAGAAACATCACATATTGTAAGCAAAGGTGTTTATAAAACTAAAGTTTACTTCGCGATTACAAGCTACGATTTTAATGTCTCTGAACCTCTTTTCGTCGTCATACATTATCGTTTAAAGAAAGCTGTATATACTGTCGTATTCCAAAGCATATCAAAGTATAAAACAGGGATTTTTACTTGTTTTTTATTCATTTTTTATCCAAATAAGGAACAAAACATCTCGAAATCGTAGAGAGCACACTTTACCCTTAATTTTTTTCACGTAAAGGCAGAGGAAAATTATAGAATGATTCTTAAATCATTTTTCATAGTTTCAATAATAGCTCTGGGAGAAAAAAACCTTTTCAGCTTTTAATAATATTTTCCCATTGAATTCACTCTGAAAAATAATTACACTAACAATATATCTTCAAATGGCACATAATAAAATTCTATAATTATTTACTATACGATTCATTTTTTAAATTAAAAAAAAAAATTAATTAAATTAAATTTTAATAAAATAAAATTAAATAATAGTAATAAAATAAATAACAAATAATATTATGATAAAAAAGATAAAATAGTAAAACTTTAATGTAAAATATATAAAATTTAAAAATATATATATAATACAACTTACCTGAAAAAGTGAACAATTCAGACGAATATGATGTCTTTACCTGGAAAAGTAATAAGTACTAATAATTGTCTTGAATCTAAACGTGTTGAATAATTTACATTTTTTTAACCGAGTACATTATTTAACGAATATGATATTCGCAGAAAGAGTGTAGTAATATCCGATATGTAGACTAACGATATAGGTTAAAGAGTCCTTTATACACGGGGCTGCAAATGGGGTAACTCTCTATTAGATAGTTCTAGAATAAAATTCAAAAGATTTTTCAAAGTTGTGAATGATATGACTCCGTTGAAATAATTACAAATAATTATATAAATAAAATCAACAGCAACGTTTTTGGGTCGTGAAATGAAGATAGTTGGTTATAACTTTCAAATTGTGAAATTAAAAATATTTATAAGAAATGTTGTAAAAAATGTAATTAATCATTTTTTGTGATACTTTTAAAAAGGGAGAATGAAAAATATTGTACAATCCAAACAATTCTATCCAAATATAGTTCTAATTACTATATATATATATTTTTTTTTTTTGTAAAACAGTTATGAAAAAACCCTTTTTTTGTTGTTTTTGTTTTATGTAATACATACGAGTATAACGAGTATACCTATTACTCGAGTAAGACTCCTGACAATTGCAATGTTTCAGATACATAAATAAAGTAAATAATTGCGTGTTCGCATCCGTGTGCACGTATATGTAGACGATCGTGTATGTACAAGGATCTAGTATAAAAAATTATAGAAGTTTTTGGAAAAAACCCTGAAGTGGGATATGTAGAAAAGAGGTCGGTTACATCAGAACATACATTTTGGATTTTGAAGCGGATACTTTATAATGTTAAATTAGTTTTTTCGTATTTCTAAACGTCGGGCTATATATTCATACTTATGGGTGCCAAATGATGATCTGATGGCCCATTTTTGCATCGTGAGAAATCGTGGAGTCGGGAGAGATGATATAGTTCAGCCGGGAATATACGTAAGCATAATGGAGCCATAAATTTAGATATGGTAATTTCAGTAATTTGGTTGTAGAAGGAGTAAATACTGTACAAGAAGACAAAATTTATAATATATAAAGCGGATAACAGAAGGTGTGTAATGCAGCAAGCGTGTTAATTTTATAAGATATAATACAAATTAACGGAAACGTGCACGAAACTGATCTAATGACAGGTGATAGAACATTAAAACTTGCCAAAAGGAGAATTTACATAATTATTTTGAGGTAGTTTTTGCCGAGTTCTTTCTTATTGTTACAAAACAATTTTTAAACAGAATAGAAAAAATTAATGTTCGCTCAAAAATAATTTATTTATTAATTTAGAAAAAATGCAACAACAAAGAGGCATGTATTTGTGTGTTACAATTTTTTATTTCCTTGATTTCATTTATTTTTTACTTGTCATAAAATCAATGAAATAATTATCACTGTCATTAATTTTTAAATTACTATTTTTTTCTATAATAACAACTGGTTGTGATTCTAAAGTCCCGGATCGATAGAGTAAGAAAAAGAGGATTTTTTCTTATGGTTCTTTTTTCTCGTTAAACATAACAAAAGATATACAACATTTTGGCAGTAAAATTACATAGTTATCTAGGTGGTTAATCACGGGTTTGATTCCTGTCAATCAGAAAGAAAATGAAAATTAACTCGGTTAAAACAGCCAGCTGTATTGTATTCGTAACACGCTTTAAAAAAAAAAAATTGCCGAATAGTAAATACATTTTTTTTAATTTTTACCAATAATAATATAAATTTGTACGATTTTGTTTAATGTCATTAACAAAATTTGTGACAATATTTTAATGTAAGAATGTAACTTCCCCAGCAATTAAAAAATACATCTCAATTTTTTCGGTAAATAAAGTCGTTTCGATAAATATAACGGTTGTTTTTTAGGCTACCTTTTTTATTTTATATATATATATATATATACAGCAAATATTAATCCGTGTGTGTATATATATATATATATATATATATATATATATATCAAGAAATAGGGATTAATATTTTCTGTAAGTAGATTAGTCAGTAAAAAGAAAACTAGGTTTTATCCGCTAAAGAGTAACTGGAATTCGTCATTCAAACTCTTTCAATGACTCCCGAACTTTTGAAAGGGTTTTGTAATTTACTCTATCTCCTATTTATAACAATAATAAAATTATAACTCTAATAAATAATTACTACCGGATCTAGAGTACGGAAGCTGAAGCAAACTACAATGTAATAAGAAAAAATATTGAGAAATGGTGTTACATTTATATGAAAGCTGAATTGTGGGAGGTTAAAAGTTCCCGCTCCCGAACGGTTAATTATTTTTAATTTAGAAACGGAAATAAAAGCATACGGTTAAAAGTTCTGAACCTACAATAAACTTATTTCATCTGTAATAATAGTTTTATAAATAGCAGAAGTGTTCATAATGAACTCAAGTGAAAGATTAATTTTAAAAAAGGAAACTAAATATAACTATTTATCAGAGTGATAAGTGTTTGCAGGTTATTTATAGAATAAAAAAAGTACATATATATATATTGTGGAAGAAATGAAAACTTACTGTAAATTTAAATTGTCCAGATTTTGAAACTGTAGCATGTATGTTATAAGAATTTTCACTACAACTCCATTGTTTGGAAACCCTTCGATCGAGCAACGGATCCTTTTGTTCAAAATAATGATTATTAAATACTAGAACATAATTTGAAAATTATTATTACAAGATTCGAAAATAGAAATGGCCGTCATTTTGTCATTTTTAAAAGGTAAAAAAATACGAGATTTATTTATTCTGTAGATAATATCGAATAAAATATATTCATAAAATTTATTTGAACATCTTAAATATGTATTTTTGTGTAAAAATATAAAATATATAAATAAAAATACTGAAAATGAATCGTTTTCGGACACGTGATTTTAGAAATTTTTCGTTTATTTTAATATCCCGATCGCTTTCTGAAGTCATTTCGATGCGACAATAACACACGCTAACAGAATTTTATTCTTCATAGATATAAAAACAACCTAGACAATACTAGAAACAGCTGCTTTTAAAAAACACTTTTTAAATTCTTTTCATAATATATTTAAATTTGAGGAGGAATTTATAAATTTCATTCGGTTTCAACATTTCAGTTTCTTTAAAAATCATTAGTTACTCCCTCGAAAAAACTTGCAAAACATCACAACTTTTTTGTTCATTTTATCATATTCCTTTTGTATTTATATTTATTTTTACTAATTCTATAATTATGATTTATTTAACGATCGAAATTTAAACACCTTTAATAATCGGGTGCATATTTGTCTACTAATATGAATCTTAATAACTTCATGAAAACGGTAAAAAATAAAAGAATTTAATGTGAAAATTTAAAAGTAGTCTAACAATCAATAATAACATAGCTCAGGCAGTGTCTATTATGGACTACTACTTGTAAGAAGATGCGCCTACCGATCGCTTTATTGTAATACCGTACATCACCAGCACTAGAGCGAAATATAAGTTATTACTTCAACGTAATAACAGTTGATTTTTGGTTTTTTTTATTGCTGTACAAATTTATTTTTCTCCGTTTATAAAACGAATGTACTATTCAATTTTTTTTTTAATTAAAAGAATACATTTTTGGCTGAAAAGATCACTATTCTGAAAAAAGTAACTGAAAACGTTGATTGAAAGATGCGAAAACTAGGCTAGGATAATGAGAAATGATTGTGTAGTTAATTCCTTTTTCCTGTTTAGTCTCCGGGATCACCGTCAGGTATTATTTCAGAGGATGAATGAGGATGATATGTATGAGTTTAATTAAGTGTAGTCTTGAACAGTCTCAGGTCGACCATTTCTGAGATGAGTGGTTAATTGAAACCCAACCACCAAAGAAAACCGGTATCCGCGATCTAGTATTCAAATCCGTAGAAAAGTAACTGCCTTTACTAGGACTTGAACTCTGGAACTCTTGACTTCGAAATCAGCTGATTTGCGAAAACGCGCTCATCACTAGACCAACCCGGTGGGTGTAAGTAGTTAATTAGAATAATATTATATTCTTTACGTGTACTATCACCAGAGACTTATCAAGCTTCAAACTCATCTGGATGTTATAGTATGAGAGATTAGTTTTGGTATTTTTAATAAAAATAACAAAAGCGATAATAACATTTTGGTTGTAGTAGGTTCTTGTTATTTGATGTTTGTATTTAGTTATTAATTAAACATTAATTATATCAGCAACTATACTTGCAGTGATAAAACCTGCAAGCAGGCTATCACATTACCACAAAATTAAGAATCGTTTAATATGCTGCTAATAGTTTAATAGACAGCTTTAAAATTAAAGCCGCATGTATTGCATGTTTAAAAGTGGAAATATTGCTTTTTCTTCCGATATTAATTTTTAAAAATACATTTGGAAAAATTAGTAGGTATGAATTACGGAGGAGATTTTTAAGTGCCGTTTGCAATTTTTTTAACGCGTAAATTAAATACATTATACCGGCCAGTAGACAAGTTTTATTTATCGATTTAATCATTCTTTTGAACGTATCGGAAAATATTAATTAAATTATTACATAAGTTAGAAACGGTACGGGTTATTCGGTTAAAAAATTCGATTATGAATTCTAAGACGCGCTATAAATTATCGCTTTTTATTTCACATTATACATTTTTAAATGAATTTTAAAATGGATTAACACACATATTCTTATTAAGTTTAATAATAAGTTAAATAATTTATTTTACGATATAAAATATACATAATTTCATACTAGAAAAACAACTGTAATCGATTCTTTATATACATATGAGTACGTATTAAAAAAAAAGAAAGAAAAATCAAATTATTTTACCCTCCGTTCGATTATAAATATTATACACTTAACTAAAATTTTTGTATTTAAAAAGAAACTTCGTTCGGTGACGTTGACTTCGGTATAATCTTTACCGAAGAACGGTTCTAATTTATTTTCGTTTTCGAAGAAAAAAGAATTAGAAAACGAATAATAAGAACACTAAAAGAAGAAAGAGAAAAAAACCAGAAATATGGTAGTAGGCCTTTACGAAAGAAATTCTTATATTAACGATTTAATATTATCGGTCGAAGGATTATGTACGAATGAACTGAGAAGTTTAGGATTGGAGTTTTCTTTCAAACCTGTCTGTTTGGAAGAGGCTACCTTGTCCCATAATTTGTATTTTTCGCCTCGCCATCAGTAAATTGTAATCTGTATTGGATTTTTTGTGGTTAAATCAAAGCGGCAGGCGGGCACCCTGCAGCGGATACCTGTCAGAATATAAAGAGACGTGTAGGTCCGATCTTTCATTAACATAACATAACCTACCTTGATTCCTTATCGATCATTTCTTTATTATATTTATTAATTCCTATTATTATTATTTGTTATTAAAAAATAACAAAATAAAAGGAACGCTAGAGATCAAACTAATAATATACTCTTAACATATCGACCTGTATAAAACAATGTTCGTATTGAAATGTACGTGTACATTACCCGGTGATCCTCCAAGTCTAAAGTCCTACCTACGATTAACAAAATAATTTTCTCCAAAATAATTGTTTTAGAATCAAATGTCTGCTAAATTTAATTTTTGCTGCTTTAGTTGGAGAAAATGAATAATAGTTAAAATCCATAATCTCTTTAAAATTACTAAAATCTTATGGAGTATAAGAAATAAAAATAAAATCCATCATTCCAATATAAGAGGAAGTGAAGAGTTACATCTTGAGAAGGGTGATAAGTGATGGACAGAAGATGAATAATCGCAGTCCATCGATGATTATAACAAGGATAACAATTTTATTGCAAACAGATCATCTTAAAAAAAAAAGTTTTCCCTTCGTTAAGGCACCGTCAGTTTACATTTTTTCGTTTATTTTCAAAATAAGATAATAAAATTCGTCTTATTTACAGATTCAAGTGATACTACTCTCATCAAGGAAATCCTCATTACAACTCAAAATAGGTAACAAAAGGTTAAGTTAGTTCATAAAATATCCACGGTATCCACGATACTAGATCGTGGATACCGATGTTCTTTGGTGGTTGGGTTTCAATTAACCACATATCTCAGGTATGGTCGAACTGAGAATGTACAAAACTACTTCATTCACACTCATACATATCATCCTCATTCATCCTCTGAAGTATAAACTAAACGGTAGTTACCGGAGGCTAAACAGGAAAAAGAAAGAAAAGTTCATAAAACATGTATCGAACCTCAACAATATAAAATACATTTCAAACAGTGCATCGTTTGTATTTCCACTCATTTTACTTTAATAGTACTTAATTTTGGCTTAAAAAATCTAACTTTTCCATAAAAGGAGCAAATTTTAAGGCGCTTGAAAATGATTAAATATAGAAACACAAAAAAAATCCACGATAGGTAAAGGATAAATAAAAAGGTAAGAAAGTTAGTCTAAAATATTTTAAAACCAAATTCATCAGAATTAGCGATATTAATTATGGACCGGTGACAATTTTAACCGGTAACATAGACATTTAAATCCAGTTAACAGTTACTGCTTTTTCGATGTAGTAAATCTGTAGAAGTACAGATAATTAGAATTAGGGAATAAGGTTTAGTAGTTTCTAGAATTATTGCATACTGTTGAATACTTTATACAGTTCTTTCTCGGAATAAATCCTATTTATGAAATTTTATCTTTAGTTACGGTTATAAACTGTGCGTATCTTTTTCCTAATTTTATTAGGAAATGTTACAGGTTTAAAAATTACGTATCCGCTTTTTGTTATTAAAGTTTAAAACTTATTTTTCTCAAAGACTTTAAAACATTATTGATTATCCTGATCGAAAACAAAAGAATATATTTGAAGGGTTACAGCTATGTATATTTGTATGGACTCCAGGGCATGCTTTTATTGCAGTAAACGAAAGCGAAGACCTCAGAAACAGGTTCCGAAGAGAAATAGAGGTATAGAAAGGTTCAGAAAAAAAAATAGTATTGCTGCTGATTTGAAAAATGGAAATGAAGGGAACATAGTTGCGTATCTGCATGCGAGTGGACTATTAATAAGTCTTTAAGCAAATTCAAGCTGTGTTAAAGAATCTCTGAGTAGTCTAATTCTATGTATACAAGGGAAGTTTTGAAGCGTGGCACGTATAGGCCGGAAAGTCCTCTTGCCTAGGTCGCCCAGGCTCGCCTGCATGCAAGAGTAGGGGTGTTAAGGCGTATCCGATGATGGCATGGGGGACCCTCGTGGGTGGACAGAAGGCGCTAGGCAAAGTGTGTGCGCAAGGAATGCCTGGAGCCAGATAGGTCATGACCGGGAAGGCTGCCCTTCCGCTGAGGGGTTGTTTTGCCGTCCTGAACAGGTGGTCGAATTGCTTTTATGACGCGGGGAGGACCCCGATTGGTTACATCCTACGGGACTATTTTTAGGGGGACTCTGTTTCGTTACTTGCTCCATGGGTGGGAAGAATGACCATGATCTGTTTGCCGATGCTGAGCGGAGTGCGGACGGGGTGTGCTGATCCCACTTCTCGGTTATGAAGCCGGGTGGAGGGTGGGGTACTGGTGCGCTTGCTGTACCGAAGTTTTGCGCCGTGCAGCTTGAATATGTCAATTCGATCCATGGCAGGGATTTTCCCATGGGTAAGAGTATCGGAGCCCTTACTGCTACCTGCGAGCCCTGGGATGTCGGTATCGTGGGTCAGGCAGTACCTGAGTCCCCGGCCCTAAGATGTGTCTATTTCATGTTCACTGAACATCTTCTACTATAAGTGGTGTGTGATGTTAAGTGACAAGGGCCCTTTACACTCTTGTCATTATGTGCTTAACACTACATTTTTTATATTAGTGTTTTCTAATATTTTTTAATGGTGATTTTTCATGGTTTAATTTGTGGGAGGCGGCTGACTCGGGGATCACAGGCATGATCAATGATCCGAGGCACGCCCAAATGGCTCTTCGCACGCATCTTGTGACATCATGACTGGCGTATTAGTAACATTATTGACAACTTTTCATACATATCTTCCGTGGCAGAGGGTCTACGTAAAACCCCTCGTTCTGGAGAGCATTTATCTTCGCAAGCAAAGAGAAGGAAGAGTGTAGAATTTAGCAATTAAGAAGTTATATATCTGGAAAAGAAGAAGGAAAAAATAAATTTAGACCGAAGAATAGTGATTAAGTACCGAAATATTTAGTTATAAAGAGGAAAGTCGGTGATTTTTCGAAAACTAGTCTTTTCGTGATAGCTGGTGGCATTACGAAAGCTGCTTGAGGACCGGTAAAAGAGACACGGAAAGCTGCAGTGGGACTTTTTGTAGAAACTGTCAATGACGTTCAATATTTGCGACTATTAAATTCCAAGAAAATCGTAGTCATGGACATTGAGGTATCTCCCCATGGTACTCTAACCACTTCTAAGGACGTTGTTGTGTGCAGGGATTTGTTAAACTGCATTGAAGTGAAGAATGTAGATGAACTTCAGAAACAAGGTGTTGTTGCGCGCCGTCGCTTAAGCATGCTCCGGAACGAACTTCAACCCTCCGCATCACATGTTTTAACTTTCAATAAACAAAAGTATCCGTAGAAGATTAAAGCTGGGTTTGACAGGTTGGATGAGCGTCCGTTTATCTCAACATATTTGCGTTGCTTTGGATGTCAAAAATTTGGACATACGGCTGCTCGTTGTACAAGGAAGCAAATATGTTTGTGTGGTGAACCATTACACCCAAATGACCCGTGTAGAGATCCTCGTCATGGTCACCATTCTGTAAGGTCTAGGAATTGTCCTATTTATAAACAGGAAGCAGCAGTTTAAGAGATAAAGACAACACAGAAAGTCAGCTACTTTGACGCAAGGAAAATTGTACTTCGCAGAACGTCAAAAACAGCTTCATACACACAAGTTGCGGCTGCACCTGCAGCTCCTACTGCTTCTATAAAGTCAAAAGATGTGCCGTCAGAATTGGCACCAGCTTTAACTAAGATGGTCGAACGTATCATCGAGGATAAAACGAAGAGTCACCATCAAAAGGAAACGGTCTGAAGCCGTCGCAGAAGAATGTTGAAAGATCCGTTGAAAGCAGCCTCGTAAAGCCTAAATTTGAGCCTTCAATTAAAGCAGTAACTGAGAGGAAGAGGAAGATTGAACCAACTAAAGTAAAATTGCAGGAGGTAAAAATTCCCACCGAGGGATCTGAGAAACAAGAAGTGATGATTTTGAAAAGGAATATTTAAAAAACCAACAGCGGAGCCTCCGAAGCACAGAGGTCTTTAACGGAGAGGGTGAGACAATCAACCGCCCCACCTATTCTAGCGGCCAGTAGAACTAGTCTGTACTGCTGAACTAGTACTTTTGACTGTGCCAGAGTCGGTGTCATCTGACGCCGGGAGCAGGAGATCCTCTGAGACTTACGGCGAGAGAACTGAAGACTCCATCTTTGAGGACTCAGATACAATGGATATCGACATCGAGGCCCTTCGGAAGATGGAGAATAAGAATAAAAAAGAATGGCTGAAAGGGAGACCGAGGCGATAAAATTTAACAAGAGATCGATTTTATATTTCTATGAATAATTTTAATATAATTTGTGTTTTTTACTTTTGTATGACTTAAGAGTTTTTCAGATGTGTCTATTTCATGTTCACTGAACATCTTCTACTGTAAGCGGTGTGTGATATTAAGTGAAAAGGGCCCTTTACACTCTTGTCATTATGTGCTTGACACTATATTTTTTTATTAGTGTTTTCTAATACTTTTTAACGGTGATTTTTCACGGTGTTTACTTGATGTAAATTTTATTGTTCGCTAACGTTTCGTAAGAATTTTTTTTTTGTTTTTAAAGTGGCAAGGACCATTTACACCCTTGTCATTTTGTGTTTTTTGGGGGGGTTTTAATCCTACGACAAGTCTGTTTATTAGATGATCTTTACTGACAAGACAAGCCTGTTGACTATGTCGCTAGCGTTTTTACCGGGAGGAAATAGCATATTTTTCTTTTTTGTTGTGGAAGGGCTAATGATCATAGCAGTCGACGCCACTAAAACCTCAAAAAAAATAAAATAATAATAATAGACACTACTAAAAAAATTAGTAACTGTTCACGATATGTAAACCGAAAATATTATACATAACTTTAATCTTTATTAAACGACACATAAACGTATACAGTTTTAGAAACTTTGACTTTCAAAAACTAAAAATGCAGTCGGATAGAGATAAGTAGAAAGATAAAGAGAGTCGAGAAAACGTGATATCGATGAAAGAATGGTAAATTAAAAAAAAAAAAAATACAAAGAAAGAATTAGATAAACAGAGTAGACGATGTGGTGAAGACACTCGAGAAACAATATTTTAATTTATCTCTCGGATGAAACGGTCACTTTTTAAACGCATTATGATCTTTAAGTCATGGAATAATAATAATAAAATTAATACTAGTAGAGACGGTAATAACAATAATAATAACTAACAGCAGTCAGGAGACATCATGGATACGGATGCTGAATATTGGGTTCGTACCGATCTGAGTATTTCAAGACGAGAAAATTCCAATCCGACTGTATTAGTACTTTAAAACTAGTTAAATTATGAATTTGATGTTTAAAACTGTTGATGCAGAAGAGAGGGGGAACCCAGTGTAATAATATATGAAACGTATGGAAATGTTTTAAATACATATTATAATAGTTATCAAATGTTTTTGTCGTGGGCATGCCACATCTGACAGGAATTCATAACAAGTATCAAATTATGTTCAGTATAAGAGCGCCACAGGGGTCTTAAACTGATCTGAAATTATTTCCCACTTTATTACTATTTACGAATAAAATAATAGTATTATTTCAGATGAATCCGATGTAAATTTGCAAGTGTCTTTTACAAACCGCCCTTCTCCCTATCTAACTCTTCAAATACATATACTCCCTCTCGATTCATTTTGAAGTTAAAAATAAAATCATAATAAACGTTGTCTTGTCTGTACAAAACTAAAAACAAAAAACAACATAACACCACCTGTTTTATTTGTAAATAAAAACAAAAAATAAAAAGTACGGTGGGGAGGAAAACAACTATACAAATTACGTTGTAAGTATACGTGTATTTTACAATATTTTATTTTATTACAAAAAGTAAATACAAATTTATATTTTTTTTTACTCCGGTACGTCTTTATTTCTACTTGCCTTTATTAATATATTATTATTTATTTCATACGATTTTTTTTTTTAGTACAAAAACCTAAAATTAATTCAGCATATTAGACGAAAATGGTTTCAATAACGTTTACCGACTAGTGTCAGTCTGAAACTAGGTTTGAAATATTCGGTGGGTCTCTGACGATTTAAAGCCTTTACTTATTTAGGTGAATTTAAGAAATTCTACAAAGAATAAATTTGAAAGAAAAGATTAGTATAGTTTATACGCTAACGTGTAACAGAAAAACGTAGTTTAAAAATTGTATTCTACAATAGAACATTTCGCTAACAAGTTCTAAAATTGTACGATAAGAACTTTCAGAATCGTACGGATTAAGTTTAATAAACGGTATTTAACTTTCATAAAATAATATTTAAACTTACTATTTTATTATTAATTTATAAAATTGTAATTCGTTAATGAGAAAAATTAAAAAGGAAAAGATTTATTTTAAAATTAAATACGAATTTTAATGTGTCTTTATTAAAATTAAGAAAAGTAAGTCTATTATGTTATCATAAATGTTGTGCACAGGAATACGGAGTAAATTTTTTAACCGTGCTGAAAAATACCTCATACGATTGGCATCTCTGCCCGTTATTTCACGGTTTAAAAACGGAAAAGCTTCCGTTATGTTAAAAACTTGTAAATTTTTTAATCAAATAATCATATTATTAACATTCACAATAATATTTTATCGTTTTCAATATTTTATTGATTAGAAATATTTTGCTAAATCAGGGATTTATTATAAATTACAATAATAGTCATCAAATATTTTTTTAATAAAATTATAAGCGACAAATAATTTTAGATAACTGTTGCATAATCTTCATTTTTTTTTAATTCGCAGATAAATGTTTTGGACATATTTACCAAAAGTAAAACTTGTTTTTTGACAGCGGTAATAAATACAAGAAAAACAAATTATTTTGTCCTTATCGCTATTAATTTATTAAACTGACGCCAGGAAGGCTTGTGGTTGTTAGTGAAAAGAGTATTTCTTCGGCTTGAATCGGAAGGGATATCCTTAACAGTATGTCGACTAGAGAACACATGATACGGAAAGAGCTCGCTAGTAGTACTTCACTTTGTGTGTGTTCGTGTGTATAAGTAAACGTGCTATCTTCACTACATTAAATCATTATTACATTTTTATTCAGTGAAACGCGTGTCATCTCTAAGTCTTCCACTTATTTATAGCGGCAGTTTTTATGATAAGACTGCAGCAAGAGATGGCAAAGGGCCGATTGTAAGCATTAATTCTTCGCCCCTTAGCTGTCGCAGGTCAGATAAAAACATATGTCTACCGCCGAGCTTACCGACAGTATATCTACTACCTACAAACCTAGGAGTCGACCGACTCTTAAAGTTGCCGGGTTGACTTTCCAAAAAGTTTACTTTAACATTAGTTCAATTTATCGCTTAAAAAGTGTACGTTTCGTACCTTTTTAACAGGAAAACTATTCCGTTGTTTTTATTTTATTTATAATAATATAAAAATTAATGTTAATAATTTTTTTATATCGTAAAGGTCACAATATTTTGCTATATCGTCGAGTTTTACGATTAAGGTAGAGATTTACCTCTGAAATACTTTAACGGAATTGAATATATACATATGCAAAACATTTTTAATAACTTTGGATAACTTATGCTGAAACAGCTAAAACGATAAAAATGTCGATACGGAACAAAGAAATATAATAATTTCTTATGTCAGTAAAAAAGTATATATATATATATATATATATATATCATTACGCAAACGATTACAAAGATCCTTCAAGTAATGAAATACAGATTTCCTTATTACTTTCTATCTACCCGTTCCATCTTCCATACTTTTCATAATCACCATACGAAATTACACATTTTTAATTTCTAAAATTACTCAAGGAGTCCGAGATAACACGGATGAAGTTAAGTTAACTCGAATGATTTCGATGATTTTCTGTTGCTTTGTAAAGTAATCTCCTCTGGCAGCCTGCCGTAAGTTTTCTCAGACAAATAAATTTTGTCTTATAAACGAAAACTTTTACTGTCGATATAGATGATTCGAAAACGGTTTTTTTATTATTATTACGTATGTCGTCATCGTCGCGTAATACTGGATTAATGTGAAATAAAAAGATATATACTCTCGTTTCATTTTGATAACTGAAGTAATTTCACGCGAAAATTTAAGAAAATCAGAAGAAAAACTACATATCTTCCATTCAAGAGAGCCTCAAATAAGTCTCTGTTCCTTCCTTCGTTCTTTCCCTCATTCAAGTTCAGTTTCTGGTATTTGTATTTCTTATAACAGCTTTTTTCATATGGCCAGCGTTCATTGTAGTCCTATCCAAATTTTAACTAAAATTTATAAAAATAAAAGAATTCTTCTTTTAAAATAAATCCAATAAAATACCTTTTTCAATTTTATTTAAATTTTTTACTTTTTGAAGCCGGCACTGACTTTTTAGTTAATAAAATGTTGGTAGTTATTTGTTTTTAATTCGGTGTCGGCTTCTAAGGAACAAAATACAAAGAAGAGTTGAAAAAGGTTTTTAATTTTTTTTAAAGTCGGTTTTATTAAGGGAAAAAATTCATTATTCCTCTAGTTGCATAACAATGCATTTTTATTTTGAGCTATTTACACCTTCGATATGAATGTTTATTTCCGGCATCCGTGCGAACGTGAATGCTTCGCCTTGCTGTGCATTCTTAATCCTGTTATTATTCTTCTTTTGGTAAGATACTTTGATTCTTAGACAAGACCGATTTGGCCGAGGTTGATAATTTTAGGCTGATATACGGGATATAATGTATATGTTCGTTTGTATACCGATTCTTCTTGATCTATTTTCATTTTATACTTAATTTTTATATCGTTGATAACGCTTTAGTCTGTAGTTCATTTTGTTAAAATTCAAAAATTATAGTCGGTAGTACGTAAAGGTTTACTGAGAAATCATCGGTTTCGTTATAATAATTTTATGAAAGTTGTATTTGTTCAAAGTATAATACTCGCACAAATCTTAATATTTTACATAATGATAAATATATGAATATTTTACACGTTATTCTGAAAGGTTGAAAAGAGGTTTAGTTTTGAATCCGAACATTTTTAATGAAGAAATACTTTTACTATGCAAGTCCAGTACCTACAGACAAGAGAGGTGGTGCCTTGTAATTTTGCCGAGATCGTTAAAAATGAAACTTAAAAAAATACCCATTTTTATTGTAAAAAATTTTATTTTATGTTCAAGATATTTTATAAACACTTTTCCTAATAATTTATAAGCATGAGTGTTCTTGAATGACTGAAAGATTTGTTATTTAATTCTATAGTTATGTTTACCGACTTCAATTTGTTCATCGTTAAAGAAATAACTGACATAATTATAAATTTATACATTATTATGAACCCTTTTAGACTAATACATAAAAGGCGGGTGCATTTTATTTCGAATGATTTTTTTTTTTTCTATTAGAGAAAATGGTTTTTTATTCCGCGTGACAAGAAAATTAAAATCGTTAAGACTATTAAGTAATTTAACTTTAAAATTTGATGTTTTTTTTAAAGAATTAAAGAGATAAGAAATTATGCTTATCGTAAGATTTGCGCTCAGTTTAAACAAACAGTATTTTCAGAATATAAAAATTAGGTGACAGATCTCTAACGCTAACAGTCTCTAAGTTTTGCGATCTGCGAGTCTGCAAAATAGAGCCCTTGTGGTCCAGCGTTAAGAGAAGTAATAACGGAAGAAAACAACACATTCTTGAAAAAATGTAGGAAGAGCTATTTCTATTAGATGAACGCTGAAAAAGATATATGTTCGATTCGATCGTGAAAAAAATGTGGTTCCTTTTTATGTAAAGTTTTTACGGCTTAAGTATTCTAAAAGAAAAATGGGCAACGAAAGAAAAATCAAAAACCGATCGGTTTATTAAACAAAATTCGAATAATAAAACCAAGATTTGCTGATTTTTTAAATCTTCTCTGCCACCAAGATGCTTAAAACAAAGACCGATTAATAATTATCTCACGTACGCATGGCTAGGTTAAGCGGCAATATTAGACATGCACGATGAACTCAGTCGTAACACCGGGAATTCTTTTGTTAAAGAATGAACACAAATATGACAAAAAAAATAATAAAATATTTAATATTTTATTTTTATTTAAAAATAAAATATTAAAGTATATAATAATGTTTTACAACTTGAACATATATGATTTTAACTACTGATAGGAAAACTGTGGAATTATTGTTGTACAAGACACACACACACACACACGAGTATTTTGTGAAGCAGACAAGAATCGTCGTGAAAATAAATATTGATATACAAAAACGACAGATAAGATTTGAGATTCAACGAGCGGTATCCCTTTGCGTATAAAAACTCAAACAAATCTGTTCGTAATAGCAGTTATAAAATTTTACAACCTCACATCTTAATACAAATATCTGTCAAGAGTGGGGTATAATAAAAAATAATGTTTACTTACAAATTTATTTATAGTAGTTAATGCAGCAAAAAACTATTTTATTATTCTTATTATTTTTTTAAATAGTAAGACTTAAGATAGATACCAAGAAAAGTATTTTTGAAGCATAACAATAAATAATTTCTCACACAACTGTTAACCAGAATGACTGAGGAATCGTAAAATAGTCTGTATTTTACCACCAAAAAACTTATTTTCATTACGATATATTTTTATTGTTAAAATATAATAGTTCTGAAGCCATGTCAAATAAAACTATCAATTTCGTTTTTTTTTTTAATATTAACGAGGTGATTAACCCCCTCCAAAAATCGACAGAACACAAAAAACTGATGTTTTACATTAAATTACGCGGTATTACATTCGGTCGTTCTTACCGTACTGTATGGTTATTATTGACCGGTCGACTGGTCTAATATGTTGGAAGTTTGAATCGTTCAGATATCTGTGAAAGAGGATGCTGATTCCGAAATCCTGCAGTTATACGAACGTACTACCGACTGTATGTTCTGTGTGACCTATCTGTGTGTTCGATGAATGTACTGTTTGTATCCAATTTTTGTGTTCAATATATTTAGGATTTACGGAAAAGTGTCTTATATTAAAGTAAACTAAGAAAAAATCTCAAATTATATGTTATAATTACGGTTTTAACTTATGATCCGATGAGATGAAAGTAAACCCGCACAAAATAAAAAAATAAAAAAATTACGAATAAAATTAATTATTAAACGGGTTTATTACTCATACTCAAGCGAATCAACTTTATTTAATAATTAACTTAGCGCTTTAGACAGCTACCATACGAGAAGCATCATAAAATTAATCATAAAATATATTATAACAATATTTTCATGATGAAATAAAAATAAAGTGGTTATAGAAACATAGTAATTACACAAGTATATATAGAAAACAAATGATATGAAATACGAATATTCTAAAAATGATTTCTTATGTTACAAAACTTTGAAAATAAATACTTGTATTACAGCATCAATTACTGTATTACTTTAATATCGAAGCAAACACGTTATAAAATTTAGAGACGACAAATTCTGCTACTCTTTAAACTGAGATATAGTCTATAAAATAACCAAAAGTTAAAAAAAAATATACGTATGTATTAAAATACACCGATATTAAACAAACATTAATAAACATATATTATTTAACTTTAACTTTAACAAAACAAAAATATTATTAATAAATATGGAGTGCAGCAATAAAACAAAAAGTCTGGATTACATTGTGTGTGGGCGTGCACGCGTATGTGAATGAATACATGTTTCCTGTTTTAAAAAGCAGGGATAAATATAACCATGATGTGTTTGTGTGTGTGTGTTTGTGAGTGCGCGCGCGCACGCGCCAGCGTGTAATCCTAATCGTTGCAATTTATGCTACCAATTCCTAAATATGGATCAGTATTTTTTCAAACATTGTATTTTTAATTTTTTTTCCATTAATATTACATTTAAATGTATACAGTATTCATGATTTTTTTTAAATATTTTAGGTTGTTTTTTTTTTTTTTTCATTGAACTGAAATATTAACTAGGATTATATTTGTTTATGTCTAACTTAAACAGTTTTAATTATCTTTTTTTTCTATTATTGAAAACTTGAAACGACTAGCACTAGATAGGGAATCTTGGAGAGCTGCATCAAACCAGTCAAATGACTGAAGAGAAAAAAAAAAATTGAAAACTTTATTTTACTTATATGAAAATCATTATTTAATGTTATATTATATATAAAGTTAAATTCTCTGTTTAAGACTTTTTTGTAAAACTTATTTTACCACAGGAAACAAATCTAAACAGGAATGTTTGTTTTCAGTTGTAGGATGAACATTTTATCGATTAGGGAAATATTGAAGTATTTCCGATAAATTTCAAAATTTGTTTTATTATCGGTCGTTTTACTTTAGAACCGTTAAGTGCACGCAAATAATGGCACTTATATTTTTAGAAAGTAAATTTAAACTTTATTAAATATTTTTTTAAATATATTATGTACGAATTTTTGTTAATTATCGCAGATTTCTTTTTATCTTAATAAGATATTGTGATATCTTAAAGTTAAATTATATAGGATATAATTTACGTTTATCATTAAGTTTTCTTTTTATCACTATTTATTTATAAATCAAACTTGTTCATAAATATTTCAGTTAATATTACTGACAAGGCAATTTATAAGGTAACTTAAAAATTCAATTTGTCTGTGTTTTGTTACTTTCATTTATCAAATGTTTTAATGTATTAAATAGAAATAAAAATAGATTAACTATAAATACTAAGTCGTCACTAAAAAACATAAAATTAACATTAACATTACATAGCAAAATCGACTGCATAATTTTAATAACAACATTTTAATAGTTTACAAATTTGTGTGAATACATGTATATTTAAATAACAACCGAACCAGAATACATAAGATAAAATGTGATGTGAATACCTATACAAAAAAGAAAGAAAAATTTTCTTAAGATTTAAGATCGCTTTAAGCGAAACTGCTGTAAGAAAAAAAGAGGTACTTCAGAACGAGGCAATCCCAAAAGATTTTTTGAAAATAGTTAACTACATCCAGGCTTATTGTATTCTATGACCGCAGAGCCCTCAGCCCGGTTTCAATTTTTTATAATACAGTATAGTTTAAAAAAATTTCCTACGCTTATCTATATACTCAGATATTGATAATGTACAGAAGTTCGGTGAGGCAACATAAAAGTTGAGATATCATCTATGAGCTAAACAGCAAATTAAGTGACCTATTATTTTAAAGCTGATGGCGATTGTACGGTAGAAAATAATAGTTACATGTTTTTAAATTTCAATTGAACTTCATCATAAAAAAACCAATTAATTTTTCTAAATTTCACAAAACTTCACCGGTTCGGTTCAGTTGTTCAATTACAAATAATATTATTTCAAAAAAAGTGTGCATTTCATACAGAAATAAAAACTTCATTGTAAATATTAAAAAAAAAAACAAAAAAACGTTATAATGCTGTTTAACTCGGCATTAATTTTATATTCCTAAAATCAATTTTGAATAATTTTTGTTTTAAATTTCTGTGATTTTTTCTTTTCCGGCAGCGAAACAAAAGTCTACCGATCGCATCTTCTTCACATATATGTTACCGTCTACTCATCATCAGTTCAGTTGACCATCTCATTATCTGTCCAGAATTTTCTTTGTCATTATCGCTTATTATTGTAGGTTCTTAGGACCTTATTCGAATTTAATTTTTTCATCAGTTTTCTTTAAACGAGACAACTTCTTTTTCAAGCAGTCAATTTTTCAGTCACTGCAATCTGGCAAATCTGGCAGAAGTCAGGCAATCTGTAAGATAGCTTCACCTGTCAAAGTCTACAAATAAATTTTTGAAAGAATTCCAGATGGACTTTACGTTTCTTAATTGACAGATATATAGTGCAACTTTCCCAGTAACTAACGTTTAATTGAAAGATATTTCAATGAGATTTGGAAACTAACAGTGTTACGTCTCATCGCTTACAAAGAAAAGAATCAGGCTGAATCCAGTTCCATACTGTATTTGATTACAGACAAAGTAAAAAGTAACATTTTTTGGTTATATCTTCTCGTGCTGGAAGAGAACTCAAAATTCAAACCGTGTAAATGGAATTAAAAATTTTATTTTAAAATAAACTTTAGAATACCGTACGTAAAAAATTTTTAAAATACCTAACTGTCACAAATGTTTTACATGATCGGGAAACTTTAGAAATCTGTAAATCTATTATTTTCAGTAAAATATCGTTATTTAAGTTTTTATTACAGTGATTATTACATCTAAAGTAAGGGATTGTGATTCGACCTTAACAATGACAAGAGGCCATAAAACCTGTTTAGTAAGTAATATAACGTTATTTTGTATGTACTTCGAATTTCGTTTCTTTGTTTTTGATATAGTTTGTAATTAAATAAATCATAAAATAGCCTAATCCAAAGATATTTGTGATATCTAATTTGGCTTCTTCAGTCGGGATCCCGTAATTAAGTGCGCCAGTTGATCCTTGTCCTTGAAGGAACAATGCGCCATCCGGGTACGTTTAAATATAAATCTTATCATAGCAGAAAGTACTGTTAATTAAAACGAAGAGAAAATGTTAGAAGACACATTCAACTGAAGAAGGAAAAAAATATCTTAAAATTGAAAAGTTTGATCTGGACCGTTCCCCGTCGAAAAAGCTCGGGGTTTGCCTTCGGGGTCTCGCGACACACAGATTAGGCAAAAAAATATTTCATTCATCTGATGTCAGACAGCTAATGAATCTTCGATCTACGCCGATGTGACGTATCAACGCGTTCATATTATTAAACTGTATCTCAGGAATTACAGTCTTAAGATAAAGATCGGTAGGCTAGTCCAATCTTTCTTTTTTAAATAAAAAAAAATCGTTGAAAGAAGATCTATCGAATAAAAAAAACTTCATAAAAGATATTTCATCGGACCGTGATTTGTGGCAAAGATTCCTTTCAAAGCGTATTAGATTTAACTACTCGATATCCGACGTATATAAAGTAGTTTTATTTTGACCCGTCTAAGCTACTGGTACCTTATAAATCCACCGTCGTCGAGTATGATGATTATTCTTTCCGTTTTTTTTATCATATATCGGATAGAAAGCAGGGATGAGAATAAAAAGTGTCGTGGAGGCTAAGACCCCATGCTGTTACTGGCTTTACACCACAAAGTAACTAACTACCATAATATCTAGGTCTACAGTGTTTGCCACCCTCTCACGTCAGTATCTGTTTCTATATCACACCTGCCCCGCTGCCGATGCCTTCCTGTTAGGTTTATAAAAGAGAATTGGAGTTTAAAAACTAGAAATTATTTGCATATCTATTTTTATCTGCTGTTCATCACAATTTAACGCGTCAGTAAAGAAGTAAGCTATTACAAACGATAACCATCGTTTTTCTCAGTTTCTTATGTAATTAATTCCGTTTATTAATTCGAAAAGTTTATATTGTTTCTGTTTTCATAACAATGGCTTAAAAATAATCTTCTTTGACTTATATTTTACGTTTCATTAAAAAAGAAGAAAAAAGAAGTAAATCTTTGCCAGTTCGTTCTGAAATGAAGAGAAATAGTTAACAGAATTTGCTGATAGAGGCTCATTTCATCTATTTTACGCATCTAATCATAATTTTTAAAAAATCTTTCAATTTTATGAATATTTTTAAATATTTGTTAAAATAGACAATAATTTGGCTTTTCTTATTTATTCACTCCAACAATTAATAAAGAAAGATATTATATAAAATTAACTGAACGCACCTGTTTTAAATTTGCATTTACGGTGGATAGTGAAACCCAAGGAACTCTTTTGACGTTTTGAAAAACTACGAACATCGTCACTGTAATGTACATTAATTAGACTATAATAAATTTGTAATACAATCGTCACATTTTTCTAAAAAAAAAGAGATTTGAAACTGCTCTACGAGAATGCTATTAAAAACCAATAAAAATAAAGATGTACGATTATGCACTTATAAATAAATGTTTTTTATATTTAATAAACCAAATCAGGTTTTATTCATTTAAAAAGGAAAAATTAACGTATTTATCTAAAATAAGCAATATTTTTAAGTATTATTAATTACGTTATCATTTATATTATATAATATTATTATTTTTATATTTAATAATTAGGAGTATGCTATGTTTTTGGCAATGAATCGTAAATATATTAAGAGGAAACGGATTTTTTTTTAACAGTTTGATTCTATAAATTGTATATACCGATTAGCATTTGTTCGATTGTTTCAAACGATACTGATAATTATTCAGATGTTTTGCAGAATGTGAATTATTTTAATTTTCATTGAAAATTAATGTTTTTATGGCACCAATGATAGAATCATAACCTTTTTGGTAATCTGATACCTTCAAATTGTTCTAGCCGACCTGGCTTCATCTCGTTCAGTTTTAAAACATTTAGTTTCTTAAATACCGGGTGTACAAAAAGGAACACTGTGATTTTAATTCTTTATATCTCTCGTGTGAAGTGTACAGAGTTAATCTAAGGCTAGAATCAAAGAGCAAAAAGACAGTTTCAATTGCGCGCATGACCGTAGATTGTTTAATTTTTTTCCGCTTGATAACGCCACTAGCAAAATTTGTGGCTCTTGAACAGAACGCCTTCTGTGTTTTGCAGTTTGCTCAATATAAATTGTAGTTGTAGTTCAACGAGCGTTCCGTAGAAAATTTCATTGTGACCCTCCGAGTGACAATAACGTTCGTCGATGGCATAATCAGTTTGAAACGACCGGATGTCTGTAAGAACAAGGGATGACATCGGGTGTCTGAAGAAAATCATAAATTTTTAAGAGTGTTTCCTGCGTAGTCCTAAAAATGTATCAAAAAGTCAGACACGAACTAGCGATGCCGGTGATGACAGTCTGGAGTGTTTTAAGGAAACGTTTACATATGCAACCGTAACTTTCATAGCTATTAAAGGCTTTGAAGTCTACCGAATATGTTGTGCGTCCCGAATTCGCGATTGACATGTTGCAGTATGAAGATAGAGTTTCTTGATAGTGCAGTGTTTAGTAATAAGTCATAATTTCATCGTAGTGGAAAACTTAACACACATACTGTCCGTATCTGGGGGTCAGAAAATCCCCGTGAACTTTAATAATGCGAAAGGCACTCCCAAAATTAAGTATTTTCTTTGCGATATGCCGACAGCAAGTTTACGGGCCATTCTTTTTCCCTGAAGCAAGCGTAACGGGAGTTAATTATCTGTATAGGCTGTGTAAGGGTCTTTCCTCTACTACAAGAAGGGCCAGAAAATTTCATTCGGCAATAAGACGGTGCACTTTCTCACCGGCATAACTCTGTATGGGATCGGTTGACTGACGTTCTCCACGATCGCTGGATCGGTCAGCACGTACCCGTTGACAGAGTTTGTTGCGGTGGCGTCCAAAGTCACCCGATCTGACCCGTTATGATTTTTGCCTTCGGAAATGTATAAAGGATCTTGTGTATGCGTCTCTGCTATTTATGGGCTACCCGAATCGAGGCACAGGATTGAAGCAGCTGTCGCTTCCGTATTAGCAGAGCTTCCAGACATGGTTAAAATACGGGACGAACTTTCATATCGGTTGGATATGTACCGCGTGACGAAAGGTACTCGCATTGAACATTTGTAGGGAATAACTGTAAGAGTTACACTTTTTTTTTTTTTTTGTGATTCCTTGCTGCAAGTCAAATATATGAGATATTAAATAGTTTTAAAACTCCGATGTTATTTTTTGTACAACCTTCATATTAGGTGTAGTTGAACGATCAGGTTATATTTATTAGTATGCAGTTACAGTTTTTATGATCTTTTATTATTATTTACTAAATTTTTTATTCTCTGGACCGATAATTTATATTAATCCTCTATGACATATTAAATAGTTAAAATGAAAAGAAGTTTATCTTCGACCCGTTAAAGCAAGGAGATAACAAGTTATGCTAAAAGATGCAATCTCTTTTCCGATGTAAACATACTACTCGTATAATGTTAACGGCACTATTCTCTCCAACACACTTTATAGAAGATTAAGAGAAGACATACTTAAGTTTCTCAATGCTTTAAAACTGTAAGGTTTAAATATAATAATCATGGTAGTACACGATCGCTAAAACGAAGCCTACAGTTTAAGCAGTCGTTACAAATTTTACACCGCTAAAAAAATATAAAAACTGAAACGAACAAAAATAAATAAGCATTTGTTAATCGGTAAACGTTATACAGATAACAGATAATCGGTACAGATACAGATAATCGGTATCGTTACAGATACTCGGTATATTCATATGCGCTCCTGCAGAAGAGAAAAAACGTACTGCAGTTGAAGCTTAAGCGGCTATGTCGTTAGTATGAATACCGTTAGCTTGTTTCGATATTATGACTTTGTTTAAATTAGGCTAGAACATAGTATCAATAGACTGTAGCGGTCGATGCGGTGGCAGTTACGGTTGCATTTTAGAGTGAGAGTGTAAAATAAAATATTACACCTGTCTTCTTAATATACCGTCAATAAGATTCATGTAGTGATTCAGGAAGATACGATAACGTCAAAAATTTATATATTTTTTTACAAATCTGTAATTCCTTAAGTTTGTCGTCGCGTTTAAGTCTAAATTATTAATATTTGTATATATATATTTTTTTAATTTACAACTTAACGGGTTATTTTATTTTGACAAGCTGCAATCGTTTCATATATACATCTTCATATTTGAGAAAAAACTTGTCCGTTAAACCGTGAATATCGAGGTCGATAGTACAACTCAATTTATGCCTTCTTCTTCTTTCGACTACAATCCTTAGCCGTTTTAGGCAATTAGTTAAACTGAAAACTTGATTTTACTGTTTTCGTAAACGAATAAGAAAAAGAGAAGTTAGTGAACTATATTTTAATATATACATATCTATAACGGTTTCCTTTCATGTTATTGAGTCCGTTGCGTAAAACTTCAAACGGAAACAAGAAAATCACGTTAATAGAATAATCTTGATATAAAATTTTATAAACTATATTTCTTTATCGTAATTTTTTATGTAACTTATTCGATAAAATATTACTTAATTTTTAATCTTACTGAAGATTCTTCTTTACTTACTGCAGACCCATAGCATTCATGACGAAATGTGTGATATCCGATCTATTGAAAATGAAAGATTTTATAAATTTATTGTAAAGGATACAACACATAACACATCGTTATTGTTACGAGATAAAAATAACTTCAGGTTAAAAACTATAAATAAATAAAAAAAAATAATAAATGATTTCTTTTAAGAGGCTTTTATTCCTATTTTTCTTTAGGAAATAAATTATTAAAGGAGGGGAAAGAAACTTTTGTTAAAATATAATAGATTTGAAAGGTGATTTTTTTGCAGAAGTATTTGAATGAAGAAAGGATTACACAACTAGACGGTAAAAACGCTAGCCAAGTGTGTGTGTGTGTGTGTGTGTGCGTGCGTGCGGGTGGTTAAATCAGTTTGAGTGTCTGAAACTACGATGCATTGTGCCCTCACCTGGCCTTTTGTAAAATACTATATTAAACATCAGTTTACGGAACATTTTTTTATATTCAATCTTAAACATCGATTCTATCTTTCTACTTAAAGGTTTCTGATTTGCACTATCAATACCGTTGTAAAAACATTTTTTTAAAAACTGTAAAAGTCGTACCATTAAAGCAAAGATAGACAGCATATCTAAATATTAAGATTTGCTTACCACGGACTGATCGCATAATCAAATTATTGTTTACATATTAATAAAGAAGTATTTATAAGTATTAATAATGAAGAACCTAAAAATTGCGTATGAGTACTTCTGCGTGTGACTCAAGAGATTAGTGTGGTACATAGGAATAATACGGGCTATGACAGTGACAGGCAGAACTGAATTTTTTTTCTTAGTTTATTTAGAAAAAACTTTTCTTTACGATATAAAAATATTTCCATATTTCCTACAAAATTCAGTGTCGTGATAAGTAATTAGAAATAATTCGGAATACTTTTATAATTGAAAATAGCTGTATTAATGTTTTATTATTACGTCGTCAGCCTGTCGGCAGTTTTGATGACATTCTCCATCCGTGTCTTTTATTCTGCGCCGATCTCTTAGCTTTAACAAAATTCTTACAGCAAGTTCTACATCCTGAATATTTGTTTTACATATTCATTTTCGGGCCCTAACCGTTTTTATCAGCCCTTTCTAGAATCAAATTCACTAATCCTGCCTTAACTCTGTATATAGCCACGGTCCTTATTACTACTAGATTCTGCTATTCTTTTTTTCAAGTCGTTTTAAACTTTTCAACTTGTAATCTGTATCCGACCGCCTAATTTTCAACATTCTCCTCCGGTACTGCATCTCAAAAGCTTCAATCTTTGATTTTATGGTATTTTCCTATTAGGGTCGTCGCCAAGAACGTTTTTGAGAAAAAATTTTCTTCCAAAATATATTTTTTATTAGGAGATTCCTTTTCGCAGTAAAATTTACTTCTATTCCTTGTAATTTTACTGCTTCATTAACAAAAATTTGCCGCTCCTGATTTTCCGTGTTGTTCTATACTAATATTTAACTTCCCATTATTCTTATTTTGGTTGTATTCCATTTCATATTCTTGTTTACTTTCAAACCTAACTGTTCCTCCAGTAATGAATCCGTACTACTCGTAGACTTGTAAAGATTTCTTGTTCAAAAACAACAATATAATAAACGAATCTTATCATTTTTCCCTGCCTTAACAGACGATGCAAAAACCTGGCAGACCTTGATTTCCACATTAGTGCCATCCTACTTAAGAGAAATTACTGAACGGTCTTTACTTTTTAGATATCCCGTTTCAGTAGAAAAAAAATTAACGTGAAATTTATATAAATACAGTAAATTATCAGTAGAGTGTTACTTTTATTTCGTACTCCTTACTTCACGGAATTTTATTAAATAATATACAAACTAATTAATAATTATATATTAGCTACTAATTAATAAGTTAACGGATAAATTACACTCATCTTCAAAAATCTAACAACGTTTCGCGTTATGTTTATAACTCTTAGAAGAATAATTTCTTTCAAAAATACTATAAAGTAATGGAACAATACAGTAGTAAAAAGAAGACATCACTCCAATCAACACTCGCTGATTTTTTTCACAATTACACGACCGAATAATTAGGAGTTCCAAAGGAAACAACCTTTTTTTAATTGCAAAAGAAAAAAGTTTTTTAAAACACATTTTAATTATCTCTAGCAGAAATAATTGTTAATTAGGTAGGGTAAGATTTCTCATTGACAACATAATAGTAAAGAAATATGAATTACGTCATCGTTTTTTTACGTAAACATACATGTATATTTATATATTTACATACACAAGGGTTGAGGGTGATCATTTCAAACGAAGATATCATGATCGGTTACAGAATTTAAAACTTACTGAAATATTCTTTACGTACTTCATATTAATCATAGTTTATTTTAATTTTACAAGTGAATCTAAAAATCTTAGCTTATAAAAATTAGATTGCTTTGCGTATTCATTAATTCTTTATTTACTAACCAAAACTTAAACGCCACAAAAATTTGATAAACGATTAAATTTTTTGCATCTCAAATATGTGTTACAGTAATATAAGTTAATAACGGGAATAATAGAGAATAATTGTATGTGCGACTGAATAAAATTACGGTATTTTTTAACGCAAGACGTACTGCATTTATACATTATCCTAGATAAAAAAATTATTTACGCCTTATAATCTTGTTCTATCTTCGTTACAAAATGCTTTGTTTATCATTCAAATACAAATTTCAATGACAAACAAAGCAAGAAAATGACAAAAAAGAGACCTAACTTAAAATTTTCAAATTATTTAAAGTAACGTAAACAAAAGTAAAATTTTGTAAAATAGAAATAGGTTATCCGGAATCGTCAATACGCAAAATTTGTCGCGATGTGGCTAGAACATTGCGCTAACGTCTTTTTATTATTTCTGATGGAACTTTAGGTAAAACAAAACATTAATATCGGAAAATTACTGCGCTTTCTATTTCTGCTTCGAAGGCTTAAAACGTTATCCCGAATTCGAGTGGTACTATAAGAAATATGATTTTAATTTTTCCATTTCCCTTGACTTAAGGGGTTAAAACACGGAATAACAAACTAATCTCTTCGTTGTAATGCGAATAATTGCAAGCGAATAATTTATCCCTGCAATAACGTAAGCTATTCATCATTAAATAAAAAATCATGACACTAGTTACTTGTGCTTTCATAATTATAGATATAAAATGAAAAATAATATTAATAAGTACGTACAAAACTCCTAAAATTTTGTATAGTTTAAATCATGAAATTTCATGATTAAAAGGAGGAGATTGTAGATTCCATATTGTAAGCTTTACAAGCTCAAAGGTTCATGCCGTATTACGGTTATTAACTTTTTATTACCTTACACTGGAAAATTTGTTATACGGAAAGATTAAAAAACACAAAAAACAACAGTTTTTGATTTGCCCGTTTTACCTCAGAGGTTGGTTTTTTGAATGATTCTTTCACTTATGTTTATTAGGTAGATTTCATAAGAAAGCTACCTATTGTAATGGGTACCATTATTCGACTTCCGAAAAATTTCGACATATCTTCCCGTTTCATATCCCCCAGACCCCAAAACCAACGTCAGTTCAATAGTTTATATATACATTATATATATATATATATATATATATATATATATATATATATATATATATTCACTTTCTTATGAACACGATAACCGCCATAATTTTGCGCCAATCACTTTCAAATTGATGCGTAAAATATAACGACCTAAAATACCGGTCGTATTCGTTAATGGACAAAATCGGATCATGGAGGGTGGAAATGGGAGGGCTTTTTCGAAAAAAACAAAGTATCGCTATAATTTCCCTAAATAAAGTATCGAATTCGTTTAAAGTTCTTACTATTCTTTGGATGAGGGCCTAAAACGTATCTAACTAAAGTTTTTTCATATCACCAACCGCTGACCCAAGGGGTGGAAAAAATGGGGGTTTAAAAGACAAAAAAAAAATACCTCCCTTAATAGGCACAGTATCGAATCGGTTTAAAGTGGTCGTTAGTTCGCTAAACATTACCTAAAACGTTTGTCTTAAGCAATTTTTGATATGACCAACCCTTACCGCAAGGGATGACCAGAATATTGCTGGAATTGTCAGAAGATGGGACTTGTATGCTAAACACGTGAAATTTTTTCACATGCAACCATTGTCGTATTGAGTAAATTTGAAGTTTTTCGTAACTTTAAAGTGGAAATCTTTTTTATCCCCTACTTAGCACCGGTGAAATCTACCTCCGCTTTCCGGCGAACCGAAAGGGATTTTTTTTAATATAATATTTTGTAATTCATGTTTCTTTATTAATATTTATTGTAATTATGTACATTTGTTTTATATGGTTTTATATATATAAATGAATATATCAATAGAATTCTAGGCAAGACGATGTCACTGGATAGCGTGGGTGGTTTATATTATACTAATATAAACTTATTAGTTCATATTTTTGTACTGGATGCCTAGACGGTTTACTTAGAACGTATGTACCGACAGATCTGTTCCTTTCATGTAGTTTTCCTTCTTTGCGTATTAAATAAAGTACATCGATTTATTTAATTTATCCTTAGTAAATTTGTAACATAATTAACATTACCCGATTATTTTTCGTTACCGGATCTGATTTACGATTAGATAGTGTAAAGAGAGTAATTATACGTTAACAGACGATCGTAATTTTTTCCCTTTCACGAACGAAAGTAAGTTTATTTACGTTTTATAGGCCTACATATTTATGAAATACGAAGGTATCTTTTTAGCGATTAATTTTGTCCAGGAAGAATAAGAATAATAATTTCTCACCGGTATCCTATTTGAAGTTATAAAGCCGTAAAGTTATACACAACTTCTTACCGGTAACCGATGTTGAATGTATTTTGAAATCATGTACACCGTAAAAGATTTTTGAAGTAAGGGACCGTGTACAGAAAATAAATGAAGGGTTAAACATTGTGAAAGTGCGAGATTTCAAGAAAATACCGATTAAAAATTCATACAGCGAAGGTACGGCGACTATACAAGTCGCGAACATAATCAACGTATTTTTGGAATAATAATGAAATTTTCCCTTCTATCTTAGAAGGTTGTATAAACGACGAATACATTCATTTAAGGTTTAAAAGACAACGAGTAGCGGTCTGCAAGCATGACCGTTCAAACATAATTCGTATGATGAGAATAAAGTGAAAAACAGAATAAAACTGAAAATAGTTAATAAGTAATATAAAGTAACAAAATTAAAAACGCAATAAGAGAGGAAGATAAAATATTATAATAATAAATGTACTAATAATAATAATAATCACAGTAATAACGATTATGACTGACATCGTACATGGATCGGACAGAAGTCTGTACAGCGCGTGCAAATTTTCCGTCGATGTGAGTAAAGAGAAGTATGCATGGCTATTTTATATCTTTCGAGTCGAGATCGAGTCACGCTTGCGGTGACAGCAACAATTACTAGTATATTCCTTTCACAATACTTTAGTAATATCTCATGTCGTCGTATCTGACCGAGTGGAGGTCGAAGTACACGGATAGGCTATAGTCCGGTTCATGAACGAGCCTCGGTACTGTCATTACACATTATATTCCGAAGACACGCCCGTACTGTGTAAACCGGCTAGTCGGTCGGTTTGTATAACGTGAGTAGCGGTTGGGAAATTTATAAAACTTAATCGTTCGCCGTATACCCTACCGCCCAGTTCCGAGCAGACCTATTACAGTATCAAACGAACAGGTAAAAGCGAATTAAAATTTACATTAATGTTACATATACCCCACCCCGTCACACTCCATCGAACTCGCCACCTCCTACAACTTTTTAATTATACAACCACTTCGAATTTAAGTAGTAAATTAATTTATGGATTATACGAAATTTAATAATCATGCTAATATCTAATATGAAATTACATATGCTCTGTTATTACGTAAAACCCCGGTAGAATATTTTTCAGGAGATATCACAATAAAATGTAGAGCTTCGCGTAATAATATATATAGTCTTCATAGTTCCTATCATCTATATCGTGTACGATGAACTAAAACATCTTAATTCGTTTAACGCATTAAGATGTTCAATATGTATTAACTATTAAAATACAACTGTAATGACCGTTCGGAAAACTCTGTCCGTTATGAAATACTGTCGCAATTACTTGATACGAATTGTTAGCAGCGTTTCACGATCCTTGTGATATATTTTTTAAATCGAAATAGTTAATTTTTTTTGAAAATAATCTTTCTGTAATTTTAAATGTATCATTTCTTTGCGATGCAGAAATTAAATCAATTTTACAATATAATTACGTGCGAGAACATGCATCGTACACATCGGATACTCTTTTTTGTTTAGTTAAATAATACAGAAGTTGTATAGATATAACCCTTTTTTACTTCAGCTTCTGTTATAGATAATATGAAACTGTCCTGTCCTTTTAACCGATATTCTTGCATTTATTATCACAAGCTATAGCCGTACATTTTATTTTACATCGTATTTCTTCATGGATTGCTTTAATTTTATTGTGTCAATCGTTAAGAAATTGTTAAGCATCCCTTTGTTGCGAATTATTATAGATATCACACAAAAAACTGGTTAATACTAAACTACTGACGTATACTATTCGATCGCTGAAAAAATAAGTGGCATTTAGTTTCGACCCTAAGTTTACGATTCGATAACTTTGACGGAAAATTGATGTATATGATGATATAAATAAATAAAAAAAATGTATATTTAGATTAATTTACGGTGCCGTTCATTTTCCTCATTATGTGTATGATCACATAAAAAAAACGTTTTTAAATCAGTTTAAAAAAAAAAAATACAGTACATAAAATTACCTTTGATTGTAGTTGTCGATTTCCTTATATTCCAAGGAATGACCATCGTAGTCTACCGATATCAACAACAAAACCTTTGCCTTATAGCCGAAAATACCGTTTTCCTAGCAAAAACACTCACTATATACATTGCGATCACTCGATTCGTAAATAAAAAATTAGTACTATTCGAAAATGTGCTCTGAAAACACGTGTAATCACAGTTTGCTTTTTTCGGAAATTTTACTTTGTTGTAAATTTTCATAAAAAAAATATTAACTAAACTGGATATAAGTAGAGGTTTCTTTTAAACCCCCTATATTGGATATAAATAGATTTAGTTTTTTTATACATAAAAAATATAAATCTTTTAATTTTAAATAAATATTTATTTGGCTTAATTTGCCCAATTTTTATATATTTATTCGAAACAAAAATATTTCGATGTAACCCAAATTATTATTTCCATTTAACTGAAAATTACCTTATTATAGACATCTGTTTGTAATTCAGCAGTAACTTTACTGTGTTTACCCTTCATTATAATAATGAAAAAAAATCTTTATCATTATTTTTGTTATTAAATAATAATTATTGTTCATTATCATTATTATATTCTATTATATTTACATGTGTCATTTATTAAACAGTTTTTTCATAAGGTTTTGATACATATCCTAGTATTTTTGACCCTCTGATAACTTGCGTCGTCCGACGCAATATAGAGGAAACGTACGCCTGCTTGCTGTTGGAGAAAAATAAAAATGGCGGTTTCATTTTGCGCGATGAGAAAACAGTAAAACCTTGTGAACGTGTCGATTAATGAATATTTAATATAGAAAATAGCTTTTATATAAAGAAAAGTGCATAACAAAGCGGCGTTACCGGTTATCATGTTAGTGTATGTTTTTTTAGCGAACGAAAAATGTCGACGTTTCATAAGAAGCATAACCGTTTCTGTTAATACTCCATGATTGTCGTTTTCTTGTGTGTTTTTTCTCTCGCGTGTTTGAGTTTTTGGCGGAGATTCACTCGATCCCCAAACTTGATTACTTTTTTGAAGTAAGATTTCATTAAAAATTAATTAAAAAATTTAATTTAATTTTTCATACCGTTAATCAAAATATCAGCACTGCAGGCAATATTATACAACACCGACGTAGAAAAAAATAAAATAAAAAAGATTTATAATAAAACTATGTTACTTATTAAAAAATATAATAAATTACATTATAAATAAATAATATAAGAAAAAAATTATTTATTTTGTTAACATTTTTTTTCGCGTTCATTCTACGTATAACGGAGAATTTTATCGGTACACCGAATGAACTTTCGTCTTTGTATTAATTAAGTTTTATCTTTTATTTAAGCTTTAGTAAATTAAAAGGAGTAAAGGGTTAAAATTTAAATATATTATCAGCGTAGAGAAACACATCAACCAGGGTGAATTTTAGGTTAGCTCTAAAAATTTCTTTATTCGAGTAAAAGAAGAATAATAAAGGAAAAAAGATTACTGAATTATGAAGATCAATCAACATGTAAATTTCGGCAAGGTACTTTAATAAGACTTAACAATTTTACAGTGACAAATAAATGATGACTTAAAAGGAATGGAGGTCGGCGGTTAAAGAAGATCAGAAGACTGGGAGCGGGCGGGTAACGGGGAGTTTAACGTGGGAAGGGTGTGATGAGGGATGTGGAGGCGGCAGTTTTGTGTTTTTGCTCGGATTGCGGATTGCTCATCTTGGTTGCTTCAGGAGGGAGCGCGGATGAAGGTAAATTGTGTTTACTATTGAATATTCATAAGAAGGCGGTTTGGCTGCTTCTATTCCACCATCCGACGTTCTACCACAAGCTTCGGCTATATTTGTTTTAAAAGTTGACAATCCAGAATCCTGACGAGAGCCCGTTCTGTTTAACAAAAGAAGGAATTAGCAAGGGTAGCGTAATCTCGTATTTCTGCCCTTTCCTTCCTCACATTCGGTCTCGCTCACTCATTTGCTACGGTAAAATCTAACCGCCCCTCTCTTACGACCATCCCGACCCATATATACCCGTGGAACCCACCGACCTATCCGTCTACACACCGTCGAATACCGCTTCAGTTCATTACCTCTGAATTTCAATAGATTTACTTCGGTAAACTCTTCGATAATAAACCGACAAAAGAGATTTTCCTTCCCTGTGTCGCTTAAAATTTTCAGCTGAAATATAAATATAATATTTTTCCCGATAAAAAGTTTAAAGCGCACGTATATTAAATTATAAAATTGTGTACATATGATAAAGACCGGAGAGTAGGACAAACCGCTTAGCCGTATAATAACAGTTTTATGCTTGGTATTGTGAATATAAATCGTTAAAATTATATAAAAACACGAGAAATGTTTGGATGAAAACGATGTATGCGCTCGAGGCGTTATTAATAACGATATTTTTGTATTTTTAATATATTGAATTTTGTCTGCTTTACCCCAAATGTAGGCGAAATAATTTTCGGAGGAGGGGAGACGAACCCTAAATTTGCTAAATCTTATCCGTTTAAATATCATAATATTTGGAAGCGCATAATATTGTCAGATACGATGTAGGTAAGGAATTACGTAAATATATTGTCACAAGAGGCAAAGAAACAAGAGAAAAATCTAATTTTCGTGTATAATGTTCACGACTGACAATATTATTTAGATAATAAACCGTAAATAAACTTCAGTTAAGATCAAATTTAAAATCTGTAATCACTACGGATTGAAAATGCACAAAATTCACAGTCTTCGAAAAAATGGACATATAGACCTAGTAAAAGAAAAACGTTGTTGCTTATTTCCGTTCGAGAAATTTCAAATACCGTAAAAACATTTTACTAAGCTTGTTAGTTATTTCAGAATACACAAGACAAATTAAAAACGTAAGAAAAATAATAAAATAATCCTATGTTTTTAAGCGTAAATGCTGATAGATTTTCAACATATTAATGAAAATAAATAAAACGATATATATATGTTGTGTACAACCAAAAAGAAAACCGGTGAAACGCTATCGACTTTTAAATTAAACATCGATAAATCACTTCGTCGTAAAACCCTAAGTAATTATTAATTGGAATATTTTATCGTGACAAAATATTCAGAGCAACCGATATCGGATTGCAGTTTACCTCTTAACACGATTTACAGAACATAAAATACAATAATTTAATTTGCATTCGAATTAAAATGTAGATGTTATAAAACTGTAACGTAATAATTATAAGAAATAATTAATTAAATAGTATTCCTTGTGAAACGATGGATAACATGAGACCGGCATATTACTTGCTAGGCGTTAACGTTCGATTTTAAAACTATTTAAAAAAGCTAGCCTGCTCGATAGGTATGATAACGATGAAGCATTAGATTTATGTGTAATAGATGTATCCGAATCAGAAAACTTCCTTAAAACGACTTTCTTTGGTTTTTCCAGTTTATTATGCTGTTGTATTTTTAACGAAACGAATGAAGAAGAAACAGTCGGTTAAGTTTAGCGCCACTGATGATTACAAGAAGACGTTTTTGAAAAAGAGAAGATCAAAAGGGTGAAAGAAGAAGAGTCAAATTAAATAGGTAGCTTACGCCTGTGTCCTGAAATGCAAACTCATTTTAAAAATATGGCCTACAGTCGCTTTTGGAAGCCAAGAGAATATCTAATGAAATTTTTCCCACAGTAATGAAAGCTTCGGAGAAAATTCGCAGAACGTGCGGTGTTCTTGCGAAAAGCAGTTAAAAGTAACATCCTCCTTTCCCGACACGAGGTAAACGCTATATTTATTTAACCAAGATTAATTTTAAGAAAGAATCTTGCAATATTTAACTGAAACCTTTGTTAAAAATTTAAAATATTTCAATACCTTTATTATAATTTTGAAAGATTTATAAAAAAAAGAAATTAAATTAAAACTTATTTTTGGAAACGGTACTAGCGATTCGAATTTTTGATTTTGAATCGGCTAGGTAAAGTTAGTTCTTAGACAAAGAAAGTTTTTTTTATTTTATATATACGTTTACTAAACGGAATAATTATTTTTGGAACGGGTGGAGTAGACGGGTAAGATAATGGTGATATAATTTAGGGTTGTACAATGTAAAAGAAATTTTTGTACAGATAAGAATAAATAATAGGATGAGGGTCGATCGAAAATTGTTAGTTTCCTTTGTATTGTTAGTTCGACAGGAAGGTGGAAACCTTGAGACCGATCGAGTAGGATGAAAATAAAATTAGAGTAGTGTATGTAAGAGAAAGAAAGGGAACGAGAATACTGTCAGTACTTCTGTTATTTATGACAAATGAAATGTTTCACTCTATAATTATCTGTTTGTCGTAGTAGACTACCTGTTTTGATACATATTCACGGAATCAAGGATATAAAGATGAATCTAATTTTAATATCCGGTATTTTTCTATCCCAAGATTATTTGTTTATTATTTTATTATTAAACTATATAAATTTTACTTTTATTTCGGACAAAAAATATAATTTAAGGAATGAAGCGTGCAAGGAAAATGTTTTTTTTTCTTTTTACTTTACGTATAAAAAACTGAATCGATTTTTATAAACGTTTACTATAAAGTTTTACGTATTAATTTAATTTTTCGACAAACCAATCAGTAAAAATACAAAACAGATGTAATATTTGTGCTTATATTCAAACTGATGTCTGGAACATACCTTCCATGAAGAAACCGCTTACTGAAGTTCTTAAATTTTTTCCAGAACCGTCACTTGTACAAGTTTGATCTTTTGTGTTTTTATCGTGAAATGGTACTCAGGAGAACAAAGGGAAAAATATACGCGTTTGGGAACGTTACATGGTGGGGGGGGAGGGGAATTATCAGACAGCTCGAAAGGAGAAAGGTAAGACCTTGTAAGAATCATTCAGGAATGGTTGAAGGAGAGGACTGTCACGGCTACTGCAGAAGGAGAGGAGATTGTTCGTACCATGTGCAAAATGGTCTCGCAGGGGTCCATATTGTGACCTCTAATTTGATAATACTGTTTTCATTGCTGTTCTGGGTTTGGTCGGGCCTGAGGGTGTCGAGGCGATAAGTTATGCCGATGGTTTGGCATCGGTAATCTCTGCCAAAGTTGTGAATGAGATTGTACACAAGGCGAATTATGCGATAGAGTTAATTAGCGAATGGCTTGGAGACAGAGGGCTCTCCCTTGCTGTGTACAAAATTGAAGTGATTACCATTACGGGACGCACAGCTGTCGCGGATTTCTTCATCGAAGTGGATGGAATTTCTATCCGGCCAGTGGTGAGGGCTAAATACCTTGGCGTCTAGCTGGACAAGAACAGAACATTTACCGTGCGCATGGATCAGGTGGTAAACAAGGTGGACAGGCTAACTGCAGCAATTGTGAGGATAATGACCAACATCGGCGGGCCGGTGACATCAAATTAGAAGAATGATAGCCCGTGCATGTAGGTGGTGAAGGTCTCCGGATCGTCACCACTGATGATGTGTTTGGGACTTTTCGATCCACCCGCTCCCTGGATCTTCGATGAGCATGTTGTTTGGCATCATCTATTTGTATGAGGGTACAGGACAGCGGCCTGTATCTACGTCTCCCAGAGTGCGCTGTAAATCAAGAGCAGAGGATACAGATCTTGTCCAGCAGGAGGATCAAGCATACATGGGGAAGGTAGGAAAGGGACAGCTTTTATGGGTAGGTAGCAGGGGTCCTCAGATCGCTGCCATCGATGAGACTCCTGTGTGTGAGACTCCTGACCCGGTTTTCAGGCGACCCGTGTGGTGAACAACGCGTTCCGGATTAATGCCATCGAGGCGGCTACTGGGGCGTGTTGTTTCATAAGGGGAATGTTTTTTAGTGAGTCCTCATCTCTGACAAAAATCTCACACACCCAGTATTGCGTGTTGCTGAGCGTCTGAGCGCAGATTTTGGCTCCTACTGCGCAAAAAAACAAAAAAAAACTGGGTTTGTCCCCAAAAAGCGAATGAAGAGCCGGCGCGATACAAATTTGATGAGCGATTCAGGTATGCTATTTCTAGTCGCCCTTGTAGGTGATGTGTGGAAGTGAAAATAAAAAAAAAACATGTCATCTTCGTTGTAGTTTTTACACTTAAGTAAAAAGCCGTACTTGCCGTTTTCATTTCAGCCGAAAAGCGCGCCTTTATCATAATGATATGACGGTGAGGAGATGGCCGGGTTTGTCGGAATTATGAAGTAAAAGGAAATAAACAAGAGGAGAGAGAGTGAGAGAGTGAAGATAATGAATTGATGGTTGGGGCTATTATATGAATTTGCAGTATTCTATTCGAGACGGCCGACTGATGGGTAAACTAGCAGACAGAGCGATTCGATGGAGTTCATTGTGGGTTCATTAATATCACGCAATCTAAGCGATTGCAGAATAGATATTTTTTGCGAGATCATACTACCGCAAATCTGCTAAAAGTACAACCGTTTGAGGATTCTCTGACTCACAGGAGGAAAAACGGTGTTTCGAACGCGACCACGTTGAAGCGCGATCGTGCACTACCAAAAATTATACAAAAGTTTAATTGGGTATATAAGTTACTGTAACTAAGTATATAATTGTACCGTTACTCAAGTCGAAGAACTATGGAATAGTTGAGGTTAGATTTTTAAATGAATTTCATTTATAGAACAGCGATAGATTCACTTGTATAGCGATCAAGTAAATAAAGAAATTACATTAAAACTTTACAATCTTTTTAATATTTGCACTCAATTAAATTTCTTACTTAGATTAAATGCACCTATTAAATATTTAGAAATATTGAATTTAAAACAAAAAACTACATTTAAGACCTGTAGATATAAAATAACTATCTTTAATAATCGTTTAGAAAAAAATATTTTTTAGAAGTCGATGGAGATAATGTTTCTTAAAAATCGATGGAAACGTTCTCACGTTCACGAAACTTTTATCGCCTTACAAATTAAGCTTATAGAAAATGGACAATTTATATTTTTATAAAATACTTTCACCTTAAATTTACTTTCATTTATTTGTCGTTTTTGTAATTATTATTATTATTTTAGAAACTAATGTGTGTTTTGTTATAACTTGATAAATTTCAGCAGTTTAGAACGTTACAAGTTTTGTTATGACAGAAGTAGGAGAACCAACTGTAATTAAAGTTCCATAATGACATCCGAATTTTTTTTTCTTAGTTGAGTATGTTTCGCGCACTATTAACCTGAGCAATAATGATAAGAGTTTTATGATAAATCATTAAACATCGTATAGAGCATTATCCCATTTGCTGATTAGCTTTTAAAATTTCTTTATTTCGATAAATTATAGAAAATTGTTTTAGAAAACTTTTCAATATGTTCTTAAATTTCCCTTAAAAATCAAGGAATATTTATTTCGTGCTAAGTTAAACATTTTTGTAGATTATATATCTTAATTTTTGTTTGCGAACAATCTATAATAGTTTTACAACTTTGAACAGTTGTAACCTGTAAACATTTTTAAAATGCCTATTGCTAACTCCTTTTTTGATTTTATATTTCCTGGTATGCATATGAAAAGTAAAAGTCTATTGTTTTTTGTACGCTTATTATTTTTCTTTTTTGGTATTCAGTAAAATCCCTCTTCGCTTCCAGATTAGTTCTATAATAAATTAACGTAATTAATCTTTGAGAACAGTAAAAACATATCATTCATCAGTGATGGGCGTTAGTAGCTCGTACTGAACAATTTAGTCGATGAAGAGTCTTTATATGACAAAACAACATAGCAGCAAAATAAGGAATGTTTACCGTTTTTGAAGAGAAGGACAAGAACAATTTTTTTTCGTAAGAGAATCATTTCACCGCAGAAAACTGTAAATAAGAGTTTTCGAATAACATTTTGCATTGCAGATATCATTTATAATTATGAGACCACCGATTTGGTTAATCTGTATAAAAAAAATGAAGGAATTAAGAATACTTAAAGAGAAGAAAGTGTGTCTCATTTAGTGCGTATAAAAGGAAAAAAATTAGAATATATGAGATATATTATTGAGAGGGAAAAAGAAATCGGTAAAAAATTACAAGGAAAGGTAGGGGCAAATGAAATTTTGAGTTAAAATTTCTTGCTACAGAATTTTCGGGAACGGTTGCACTGTAAATGCATAATATATATATATTTTTGAAGAAAAAAATTACCTGAGATGTAAAAAAAAGATCCAAGTTAATACTATTTATATTACCTGTTCAAATTTAATTAATTTATTTATTATCGCGTAACTTAAAGTAATACTTCTCGATTTTGCAATAAATAAAAACTTATTTATACCTTTTACGACAGCTAATGTAAATTAACCGAGTAAAAGAGGATGATGTCAATCGAGGAAAAATCTCACCGCGTTCAAAATATTTCAAACTTTTAATCTTCTCTCGCAGAAGCGAGGGGTCAGATGTACTATTATGAAGTCTGTATTTACTCTTTCTCAGTATTCCAGTGGAGGCTTCACCTGAATTTCACGCCGGTGTTTCAAAATGGATCAAAGCTCTGCAACATAGCCGTACGAATGGCTGAACCACCGTTTTATGAGCGGCACATCTGCGAAATCAGATCAGATTTTACGGTGTTACGGACGACTAAAGGTCCCGCGGCTTGGAGATAATCTTTATGCGTCCACAGTTTTCAGTTCACAGATTTTTAAACGCGTAGAAGAACAGCGACCGTTAGACTTCCGTTGACGTCAACGTAACCGGAATACTAGGTAGATGAGTAGAAATCTTGTCCGCGACTTGCTCCGCTACACGATCGGTTAATGACTTTACCGAGGAAGTTGATAATCCTTCGTTCGCCGGTTTCCAACAATGGTGGCGATAACAGATCCGCGCAGGAAATAAGCTAACTTCCTTACTAGGGTCGTATGTTATACGCCTTCGTTAAAGCGTAAGGTTTCCTTAACCTTTTTCATCACAATGATCCGCGGTTGATTAGCGCTCCGCGAAGGCGTTGGTATCTGATTGGCGAAGGCGTTGATGTTGGTATCTGATTGCCTCCCTTCACAGTCTTATGCTACCCTTATGTGAAAAAAATTTCAAAAAATTACAGTATATTAAAGAGATTTAACAGATTCTGACATAAAAAAATCGTTACGATTGGGTATTTTTTATGCCTGTAACAACAAAAAAATTGAAACAGTACAGAAATTACAATAATTTAATTGCAGGATTTTTTTGGAGCATTTCTACCGCGTTTTTTATTAGCTCATTTTATTAGTTCAAATTGTGTAATAAAACTGATTCCTTTGTGAATACAAAACAAAATAACCGACTTAGATGCCATATAAAATGATTTTGTAACAGCGTTTTAAAACTGAAGCTGTACATAGCCAGTTTAATGGCTACATGATCTGAAAAGGTTTCTTAAGGATTACGGATCTATAATATTTCTCATGGACACCGAACACAAAGTCTTGGTAAAAACTTTGACTCTTTAACACTTCTCCTTTATTTGGAGGTATAGGTTTTAAAATAATCGTTCTTGAACAGTAGAAGAGAGTAAAATTCCAAATTCGTTTAAATTTAGAAGGAGAGATTATACATTGTAGTAAAAGTTCGGGCGATTGCGATTTGAGAAAGGGTAGACAATTTCCTTAATTTCTGAACAATTTTGCCAGTACCATCTTTACAATTGTATTTAACGATATTATTCCCTATTTTATTATTATTTACTATATAATAGTATTTTTTACAATTAGCGCACACATCCCGAGTAAATTATCGAGAAGTGGAAATAATACTATCTGTTCACCTTGCAACATTTTAATAATTTATCAAGTTTTCTTAGCATAACTCTTAATACCGCGGTCTAAAAAGTGAAGTAAACCACTCGACTGAAATTCCATAGCTCGTATTATAATTATAATATTAATTCCGTAACGTAATCTTCATTTGTCGTACGTATTTTTTTCAGCTAACAGTATATCGGATCGTATAAAACTTTATTTCTAATTTTAGTAACTTCTTTAAAATAAATACTCTCTGTTATAAACAAGGCCTTCATTTTCGCTTAGACCCACCGCATTTCTCTGCACAACTGTTTTGTCAAAATACATACAATAAATATCCCACGCGATCCCCCTCTCCTTTAACCATGTTATATCAATAAGGGTGAGAGGTGGAATGCATCGTGCTTCCATACAGTAATTACAAAATAATATTTTGTTTTATTAATGTTAACCCAACTGTACTCATTGTTACCAGTCAAGCAGTATCACACATACATAAATTTGTGTGTATGTGTATGTATGTGTGGGTGAGTGTGTGTTCGCGCGTGCGTGTGTGTGAATATATATATAATAATAATAAACAAATCATAACTTACCACAAACCTCTAACTTCGCAACATATATAATGGACAATGTGAATACTCTATTGTATGACATTTATACGATGTTTAAATTATTTGCATTGACATTACTTGCTTGTTTTACTGTTCATCTCAAAATATTTTTGTTTATCTTAAGCATAGTAAATAAATAAATAAATAGTTCATTCGCGACGTTTAAATTTGTTATATACCATGTACATACAAGTAGGTGACCACTAACAATCTATTACAATTAATTACTCGTGTATTCCTTTACTGCTGATTTATATACATATATATATTTATATGTTTGTGTGCGCGCGTGTGTGTGTGTGTGTTTAGGTAAATAATTTTTATGCACTCACCCACTAATACAGTATACATACTTTGCAATCTAGGAAATGCAGATAATTATTTTCGACGGTAGCGGTGGCCGATTTGGGGAAAATAAGTAGTACCCTATACTATCTTTTAAACGGAGATATCACCGTTGAATGATGCTGTAGTTTTTTACAAAGGATTGTGTAGTATGTACATTTACTTACGTGTGGTAGGAACAACACACGTATATAGGTGTATCCCCTTTCAAACTACCACGAAAATGATGATCTTGAATCTGTCAGGAATCGAAGAAACGTGTCATTTTTTCCAAATTATAAGGCGCTTGTGTAGGGGAAAAATTTTTATAGAAATTTCTGATTTTTTTTTTTATTCTACAAAAGTTATCATTCATTAAATAACTTAAAGGATCAAAATGACGCTCAGATTAAATTAATATAAATGCAACTACTATTACATTAATATACGAATTTTTACTTTCATTTCTATTAATTCTCTTTCCATTTTTTTAGTGATAAAAAACCATGTTTATAAGCTTATATTTTTAAATATACATTTTGTAATGCAAGTCGATAAATGATCTGATTTTTTGCTGTAAAATAAGTAAGTAATAAATTAATAAAGTTCTAAAATGACGATCAGCCTTAGTATTTTTTTTTTTTTTCATGTAAATATTTAAAATGTTTTAAAGTAATGCTTTGAATTAATTGATTTAATACATATTATGTTGCATATTTTTTGTTATTCAAACTTTCTGACTGTACTACAATTTAAGATATTTATTATTATTATTATTACTACGAGTTGAGAAAATCTTAATCGTCTCCGATTTCATAATTCTAAAATTACGCAAATTTTAATGATTAGTAATAAATTTATATCGTTTTTAATGATTAGTAAATCATCTTGATATTAATAATTATTTATTGTTTCGCCTGTAGTTAATTTTATTCTTTAAAATAATAAAATATGCTCGTTAAACGACTAAAAGAAGGCGTACACATTTCATATTAGGATGCAACGCGGTAAGATACGGGTTAGTTGTCGAAGTCTGACGTTAAAGGAGGGGGATGGAGAGAACGAAGAGGGATTCCGATTTTGTCGAAGAATGAGACGGCGCGGGGGCGGTGTTATTTAAACAAAGAAGATCCCGGGGGCGTTGGACCTCGACCCGACCGACACTCGGCTGGGAAAAGGACCGGATCGGACCAAGAGGCTCGCTGATGATCGGCGTTACCCGGCACCTGTATCGCTTGGTAATGCGTTTCTGATGATCGAGCTCATTTTCCTCACGGTGTCATCACTAATTTTATATCTAGTACATTTATAATGAAATAATCGCTATATATATTGTTTTTTATCTGTCAGAATTTTATCAATAGATTAATGATAATGCACGGTTACATCGGCCCTCATCCGGGACACGGTCGGCCCCGGGAACAACAGTCCATTACAGGCTGCGTTCGCTTTATCTTTGTTTCTCTTGCTCTCGATTACTTGTGAACCGGCTGTCTCGCCCCGTCTAAAGAAAACCCGATATAGTCCGAATGACTGTACTTGGTTTAAGAGGTAACAGTCGCTCTCATCTTTTCAAGCGGATTTAAATACTAATTCTTTATTCTATATTCCTATTTAACAGCGTAAATATTTTTTAAAAAAGCGTTAAACTCTGCCGATTCATGTTTTTTATCGGTGATAATTTCAAATCTAATAATATTACAGTATAGAAATTTCCTATATTGAAAATGATCATTTCACAGCTAATAAGATTCAGTTTAATAATTTATTCATTTTCATAATTTTGTTCATTAATACAGACTAAATAATGAGCTGTACATAACGGTAATTGTAATAAAATATCTGAGAGTACTGCTTAAGTACTATTCATTATATGAGTATAACGTACAGCTAAATGAGGAATTCGACTGTTAAACGATCGTTGTTAAAAGTTATTGATGAAATACTAATATACATTAAAAAAAAAGAAGATATCTAAGTAGAAATAGAATAACTTTTATTTATGAAATAAAACAGAAAGCGAAGTTTGAATAAATATTACAACCTCACTGCGAGCAGTCCGAGTAGTAAGTAGAAGTGGAATGGGCGGTCCAAGTGGACTGGCCATTCTAACTGAAGAGTGTGGCCGGTGTACGATGTGCAGAAGACTAATCAGTTTTTTTTTCAATTGGTCGTAAATCTAGGTCGTATTCTTGCTTTAGATTTCGTTTTGCAATTATTTTATAAATACAGTTATTTATTTTTTGTATTTCTATTAAGTGCCATTTTTGTTTATATGTGTATTTATTTTGATCTTAACCGAGAGGCCAAGATGCAGTTTACACACTCACACATATATATATATATATATATATATATAATTAATTTATGGGCATTAAATTAATTTACGGTAGGACATGATATTTTTATTACAAGTGCACCTATGTTTTTGTATATAAAAATAAACTTTTTTTTATCTTTATTTTATTTGTTTAAATATGTGTAATTTAAGAGAATAGATTTACTTCGTTTGATGTTTTCCAAACGAGCATTTTGTTAAAATGACTGGAGGCGACAATTAAAAGTTAAATCAGTACCACGGTAAAGAAAGGGGTAGCTCGAACACTGAAGAATGGGAGGGCGGTAGGTTACGAGAATTGGAAGTAAAAGGGTAGGCTGGCAAACATAAACGGCGATTATAACAAATGAGATATCAGCTGATAATATAGAGTTAAAAATTAATGAAGAAGAGAAAATGGTAGAAGCATCGGGTGTTTGCTGGAAGCATCGGAGAAAAATTATCACTAAAATAAGCACACAAAAGATTTCATCGCCTCAGGACATTGTTCAGTTATAAAGGTTATATATTTTTTTAATTTTTAAAAATATAGTCGTTTTATGTAGGTACTCCAGTACACGCACATCTTTTTCAAAGTGGCTTCTGTTACGACGAGACCGTCCTGTGGCGCAATTTTATTCCTGCATATCAACGTTTGTATTATTTACTCTCACAGGCAAGGCTTTACAACTAGTAATTAACATTTTAATGTAATGCGCAATTAATATATGTATATATACATTTTTTATACTCTTGTGTTGTCATTTTGACTCCGGGCAGAAGGACTTATTGTGAAGTCTCATACAATAATACTATTGTCATCACCTTCGCTCTACACTTTGTTTTTTATTTGCTTTTTCGTCGTTTTTTAATATAAAAAAAACCTACAATTTAAACTTATAACGTTACACGTATACTATCTAACGTACGGTTGAAGTCATTATTATATACATGTTAACTGTGCGTAAATGATAATGAGCGTACCTAAGATCGTGAAAACAATATATTTTTCTTTTAACACCACTGTTTTCTTGTTTTTATTTCTTTAAATCACAGACCTATCGTAATTAGTTAATTATCGTGAATTTTTTTTTAACTAGTCCGGCTAATGTGTACGTCAAAAAATTTAAGTTAATAAATAAGCGCAAGTAAAGTTTTCATAAAGCCAGACCGCTTTAGAAGTAAAACATTTCCCGAAGCCCATAAACAATTTTTTTTCTAAACTTAACAGAGTATAATAAACCATCGATGAAATTCCATGACTTATCAATCTTTTGGATTTATAAGACCGAAATATGTGATCACTCTGCGATCTTTGCAATAATAGTACATAAAAACATGCAATTCGATTTTATAACCAAAACGTTAATATTCTCCTATCTTGCCAATATGTAAATTTATATATATATATATATATATATATATATATATATATATATTTCCCTTAGAACGAAAAGATATCAGATTGGGAACATTTTTTAATAGTTATTAGAAATCTACGGGCAAATAAATTTTGACCAGTAAAAAATTTACACACACACACGCACGCACAGAGAGAGTGAGAGAGAGAGAGAGAGAGAGAGAGTGAATGAGTGAGAAACATAGAGGGGGAGAGAGAGAGACACACACACACACACAGAAAACATACACATATATGTAATTTATGTGTATAGAACAGTTAGAAGTTAGTACCCTTTATAAGAACAACGATATTTTTTAGGGGTACAAATTTATTAGCCGTAAATCTGTGATAAATAATTAAAACTGTTCCCATTTTGATATCGGTAGGTAAAAGTAAAAGTCATAAAATATTCTAACCAGAATTTTTTTGAACGTGTTGAACGTTGGAAACATTTGTAGAAATTACGCTTTTCGGGGTGGGTGATCTTTTATAATTGTTTTTTTTTCAAAATAGTTTATTTTTTTTTTAATACAGCTATTTGTTTTTTATCATTAGGATATTTTTTTAATTTACTGTACTAATCATAAAACACATAGAGAACATCTTTTGCTGAATTCGGTTGTATGAAACCATACCTAATCGAACGTGAAGCTAACCAAACAACTTTTAAGTAATATTAGTTACTATTGTTTTATTATATTTATATTATTTTGTAGCTAGTTTTGCTTTAAAAATTAACATTTCTACTACGCTCTGTTTTTGAAAGGTAAAATCAGATTACTTATTTATTATAGATTATTTGATATAAACGTGTATACCGAATGCAAGTAACACGTTTCGAATCTTAACACGTTTTTGAAACGAACATTTTTATTACAAAACAAAAAAAGATCGCCGGACCAGAAAACGACAAGGAAAACTTTCTGTAGACTATTATTTCTCTCACAATAAGAATTTGTTAGCAATTTATGTAGCCGGGTGCTTCGGCGTTACAGTGTACATCTTCTTAGCTTTAGGATGATGATAAGATTTCTGGGTCTCTAGGTTGAATTAAGGCTGGTACTGAACGATTTAATGTCCCTAAATTATCATGATAGTTTTGTGTAATAACTTCAGCGATTAACGTATCAGGATATCCGCTAAGTGATCATTACCGTGCTCTCAACGTATTGATTATTTTAAATCGCAAACAGGTGATTATTTATAGTACTGCGCATCAAACGTCTTCTCTCGCTGACTTAAAATATCAAAATAGGAGTCGCTAGAAATCTGTAGCGAATTTCATTCGCAATATGCGTTTAGTAACATGTCTTATCTAAGCGTAAACCTACATTTTTCGGTAAACAGGGTAAAACCTAATACAGAAAGTGAGAAAATATTGTGCTCTTTACCGTGATGCTCATGATAAGGACTGTTTGGAAGACCGGAATAGTTCTAAAATTATCTTCTACTTGACTCAGAAAACGAGCGAGGTATTTATTATTTTTACTTAAGCTCGTACTAAAGCGAAACATTGGATTACTTTGTTTAGAAAAGTACTACTAGTATCTCTCTTTTTTTAAAAAAGAAAGTAATTGTATGAAACCAGTTCCTTTGATCCAGGGCTCGCCGATCGACTGCTAGAGATTACAGAAACATACATTTACTAAAAAAAAAATAATTTCTGTAAAAAAGCTGAAGTATTTTAGTGTTAATAATTAAATTATCTTTGTTTATTTGAAACGAAGAACAAAAGAAAATTACTTACGTTATTTTTTTGCAACCGAAAATAACACCACGAATTAAAAGAAGATAAAAATTGCATAAATCTGCGAGCATAAAGCCGACAACTTGTTTGCAATATTTTAATTTTCCGATCTCGTTAGATTACTATAACATATATCATTTTTGTACCTCGGCTGACCATACTAGATAAACATATATATATATATTACTCTTTTGCTAGAATATATGACATACAAATACCATGTTGGCAGTTGACATGAATTAATAGATAAAAAACATAAATATTTACCAATAAAATAAACAAAAATTTAAAGAAACAAAGCAAAACAATAAATTAAATATCATTACATCCGCTGTCAGTCGTTATAATCTCTATTTAGTCGATCATTATGGAATAAGTAAGCAATAAGAGATGTGTTTTTTTTTTAAGTCCGAGATTATAGTAATAAATTATAAATTTTTTTGAAACTAAAACGTTGAAAATTTGTTTATTGAAAATAGGAGGTTGGAAATTCTTGCATTTTATAAAAGTAAATAAATTACATAAATCAAGTTTTTTTCAATTATATCAAAATGAATTTTAACAATTTTCATTGCTTTTTTGAACGCGATTAGCGAAAAAGATTTTGTTAATAAGGATGTTGAAAAAATGTTTGAGTTACTACGTAGGTGTAGATACGTAATGTAAATAATGTAACCGATTACGTGATTTTACCTATCGAAAAACATATTAATCGTATTTTATTTAATCAAGTCGAATCGAAAGATACTCTCTCTACTTTTTGCTTTTATTTTTAAATATGAGGTTAACGTTAATTCAAGCAAAAAGGGTGTTGATTTTTTATAAAAGCGGAATAAATTTTTTACGAATTGTACCCGCTAAGTTTGCAGATATACGTTCCATATAAGAAGACAATCAATTATTTTTAAACATTAATCGAACCGAAGTGAAATTATTTTTCAAGTAATCTAGGAGTACAATATTTGCGACGCTTTTCAGAGATTTTTGTATTGTAACGCACTCTCAGATTCACTGCTGCTTGGAAGAAATCGATTCGATTTTATTTATTCAATACGAAAAACGATCGTTTTCTGTCGTGTTAATATATGCATATATATAATACCTACTTATAAAGCGCACAGTTTTTCGGGTGAAATAAACACGTGCAGATCATTTTGATTAAACGTGATTAATTTAAATCGATCTGAAAGAAGACTGTAGTAACTTTTTTAAAAGTAATATGTTGAAAAAAAAAATGTTCAGAGAGATTCGGGTGTTGAATTTTTAGGAAATCAAAATCTTTTCGACTTAATAACGATCGCTAAGGTGAGCTCACTCGATGAGAATATTTTACATACTGAAATTGTATTTTTTACATATAAGGAAGTTTGGAAGATAATTTTATTTGTTTATTAATCTATTCCTTGTTTTAGTTAATTTGTAAAAATAAAATTATACTGTATTTCGGTTAATATTACATTGTTACTTAGCGAGAGCTTTCACCGAGCTTACCCGATCGTTTGGGCGCGTGGTATCTAAAAATAAATTAAGTTCTAATTTATTTACACAAATCGAATAAAACAAGTTTTTAACTATTTTAAAAGTAATTACTGCATATGAGATTATTCATGGAGCATGATAAGTGATTTTTACGTTATTTTAAATATCAGAAAATTTTATGAAAACCATATCTATCGAGTGTAATTATTGACAATATCTTTAACGTTTATTATCATCATTCCATTCGATTTCACCAATCTAAATATCACAGTCGTAGGATACCCAAAAACACGAAATGAGTGAAATAAATATATGATTTAAATTTATTTTTATTATTATCGAATAAAATAACTGAAGTATCCGGCGTACCTAGGGTACAGATTTTTTTATCCCTCGGTCAAAATTCTATAAATTTTTCTTATGAAAGTGTTTTCGAGCTTCTTCGTATTATTTCTTGACCTCTTAAATTTTTTGCTACAACCGAACTTAACAAGTAAATCACAAAACAGTTTTAAGAGCGATGGACGGACCCCCGTTTGAAATTTTGTAAAAAATTACTATTACAGTTATAAAAATTTTATCGTATTCGTATTTTAAAATAAATCATTCATTTAAATGAACATTTAAATTTAATCGCGACTTAAAATTTATTTTTTTTGTATTTTACTTCATGAAATTGTTCACCCAAAAACATCCTTGGCAGGTAAATCGTTAATAATAGTTAGTAAAAAATAAATAAAATATAGCTATGAAGAAGGAAGTGGTAACGTAGTTTAAAAATAAAAAGATTAAGACAGCAGTTACGTTACTGTATTCTGTTCCATCAAGTGAATTGATTGAATCTCTTGATCGATTTCTCCTTGAAGTAATGAATGTATTACATACATTCTGCGAGAATAAGTCACAAAAAACACATCGTTTCCATTCTAAAGAAGCTTCCATTTTATTTGTGTATTTATATCGTTATTTCATATAAAAATCATTTTACCGAATAATATGGGCTAAAACCACATATTTTTTGTTCGTTAATTTTGTTCTTTGTAATTCTATTTCAAAAAAATTATTCCCAAGGTTTCTCTTGATCCTTCCAGGCAAATGATAGAGCATTTATTTTTTTCTTACTGAAATAACACACCTACTGTTCGTTAAGCGATGTGTATAACGTATAATTAAAGTATTTTTTTATAATAAACGTACGATGTAAAGTATATTATATTGTATAATTAAAGTAAAAATGTGGTCGAACCCTTTGTTTAAATTATCAAAATGGTCTTTTCTATTAAAATTGTTTCAAATTTTATTGGTTTACATTTTATTTATAGCGCGTATTCTAAGCGCGTGAATAAAAAAAAAATTCATCAAAAGTGATGGAACGTTGCTTAAAGGTTTTACTGTTCTCTGTGAAATACAGAGAAAAGTCACCATAATAATAAGTAAGTGCTACAGCAGAAAGTTAGATTTAATGAATAAATAAATTTCAAACTACTGTTTTTTTTTTTTTTTAAATGAATCGGAGGAAAAAGAATAATGACGTAATGACAGAATCTTTTACAAATCTGGTTTCATATACATATACAACTCATATCAAGTTATTTAACAATACAGGCCTGAGGATAAGCAAAATATAAAATCTGTAAGGTATGACAAAAGGTTACGACATATGAAGTAGGTCATTTAAGATACAATATTTATGAACTACGTAATTCGATATTAAAAGATCAATAAGGAACAGAAAGGAATAGAGAAAACGCATCAAACATGTCAAATAATTGATTAAAGAAAATTTACTTTTACGTATATTTTTAAAGATGCTTATTTTTAAAAAAACAGGCTTTTTTCTATAGTTATCCCGCATCAAATTTAACTTTTTTTGTGTTTTTAATTTTTTGGGGGGATTTTTGAATCCATTACTCGAGTAAATTTTATAGAAATTCTTAAACCGGTTTTACAGGGAAAACTATCAAAACAACCTATCAAGTTCCTTAACCGTTGAATATATCAAATCGAGACCTTTTGAAATCGATTCACTGGCCGAGAAAACAAGTCATTTCTTGTAAAATCTGTGAAGTCTGTAGCAGACTTTATTAAAAGTGTTTTGAATCCATAATGGCCAACGCTTTCCTTTTCCTATTTGTAAAATTAAACGGCCTTCATAAATTTATACATCTCTACTCTTTCACAAGTCGACGAGTCTCACAATTACAGCTAAGATTCACGTTCTAGCCGAGCCGGTGTACCTCAGAAGTCGAGTTGTAAAACCGTTAGTTTATTTACTTCCGCATCAAAAATTTTAACAAAAAATGATGTATGTAAAGAAATCGTTCAACGTTTACGACTGAATTTTATGATTCACGATAAGAAACAATAAAAACAAAAAATAAAAATAAAAAATCGTTAAAAAACCGGAAACACAAAAGGTGAATAGTACAGTCGAAAGAAGATCTTTGTCCTTTCTCCAGAAGGATTATCTTCCTGAAAATGCTTCCATATTTTGAATTTTAATGAAAGAAACTGCCAAAAAAGCCTGTGGTATTTTTTTTCTGTAACGGAGTTTACTGGTAGTTAAGAGATTATTGGTTGTTAGTAAGCATATCTACATATTATATTTTTCTCTGGTGAATTACCTTCCCTTGGCTACCTTAACACGAACTCAAAATTTGTTATAGAAACTGATAAGGAGCCAATAGTATACAAAAAGTATGAAAGTCTTATTTTATATTATATAAATATAAAGAAGAAATAATTAAACCCGGTGCTTTTTTCTTTTTTTTTATACAAACGAAAAAAACACGGTTTGTTTATTACGCCTATTAAATTGTCATTGAATCAATTCAGATAAAAGTCGTTATAACGGATTATATTGTATATATGCGATACATTCTTATTAACATAATCATTTTTATACCGGTTGTTAACAAATAATTTCTCAGATACGTTTAGGAAAAGGCATACTAGCAACTATTTCATTACAAAGGATTTTACAGATATAACGTATCATATTTCAACGGTATAGAAAGCATTAAAAACTCGAAAATTAATCGAAATTAAAGACATCACCGTACGTTGCCAGCAACGGCTGTACGCGGCCGTCCAGAAATTATGCTTATAAAGAAGAAAATTTTCTAGTCGGTAGGACAGCCTGGACCGAGGGACATGCTGATGGCAGCATGAGCGAAGATCCCGGGGTCAGACGCTGACCTACAGCGTGTATTATTTTATTCTACCCGAGTAGTTAGGAAATTTTTATTATTACTATTATTATTATAATACGTTTCGAAGTCGGTATAATGTGATACACTATTATGTCTTTAGCTCAGAATATTCATATTTACGAAACGGAATGGAATAATTTAAAATTTTATTAGTCTTTAATTTATCGGAGCCATTTTGTAACATAAAATAACAGTCACTGTATGCGTTCTGTTTAAAACCCTCTTGTTTCGCTTACTTCTTTTTGACATCCTTTCGGGTTTTGGAATCGCACCGTAGATTCAGTTTCTTATGAGAGGCAATTTTAATATATTCTACAAACATAGGTCCCCGTGGTCGCGCTGAATATTCGTGTTTTCTTTCTATCATGACCAAACCGACGCTACGACCATATCGTAATGAATTCTTCACGTCGGGTCTCGTTCTCCAATCAAATCGCATTACTGACCTACCTCATACTAAAAGGATTATTAGAGTATATTATTCCATTCGTTATAAGGCTTTTTTTCGTTTTATCTCTTTAATTTATTGAAATATATTATATGCATTTTTTTTACTATTCCAGTATTTTCCTTTCTTTAATCTTTTACTTAATTCGATTGCAATAAAAATAAATAAGCTTACGGTTTTTTTTCATTTAAATGAAAAAATAATAAAAAAAATAATAAAAACCGATTACGCGAGAAAATAAAATAAATAATTTATTTATAAGAGAGGCCGTACGTGTTAGATTTTAAACAATATTTTATACCATTAAGTTGTAAAAATGTAACATATGCAGTCTACGGGAATGGACTTAAGACTATTATCGATTACCGCTTCTTTTAATTTTCTACGATTAAAAATATTATAGTAATATATTAATCTACAACATTGTATCATTAAAATTTATATTTAAAAAGCAATTAAAACTTTTGCTGCTGTTTTTTTATTTATTATAATTTCTATTCTTGTCGTTCTTTTACAGAAATATGTTACGGTTTACACCGAAAAAATAAAACTTGTTTACTTAACAGCTTCATTATTAACAGATGCATACAATATGATACCCAGAATATTTTTGAGTTAACAGAGTTTGGTTTAGAATCCCGCTGTCCGAAGCCGATCGGTAGCGACTCAGCCTTTCATCCAGAAAGTTCCGCCTACGAATTCCGAAAATCTTGTGTTTGTAGTAGGTGGAGTTTAATGTAGCCGGAGGGATGAATTAGTATAAGGTAGTATGTCAGTATGTTTCAAATTTCTCTAATGTATTGATTGTTTTCTATCGTACTTTACGAAGTAGGCCTACTGTGTATTACATTCGTTAATTTCTGGCTGTCTGTTGTTAACGGTCTAGTTTTATTAAACCGATTGCACGTTATGATTATATGCGTTGGAATGTATGCTATTTTTAATTTTTTTAAAGGTGTACAGAATGAATTATCTGTTTGTCCGAATTCAAATTTTTGGAAGTCACAGCTAGTAATTTTATAAAAAAGTCTGGAACTGTTCGGATAAATATTTTTAGGTGTAGAAATTTAAGTTATAAGTAATATTTCATGATTAAATTTCCTGAAGAATGATAAAGTGTAATATTTGCATCGCTGTTGATTTGTATCTTATCCGTTTTTCATGCAAGTGATTTTCTGTGGTGTAAACAACACATCACAATAAATAAAAAAATGATATGTTGTTTACCAGTATATTTTTAATTCTTATAATTATATAAGGATTCCGCGTAAGAAAAGTGAAAAACTTTTTAATCTAATCGTTCAGTAATTTGAAATTAATATGGCGTAATGAGTTTACATTTTCTCATAAGAATTGTAGTCTATTAAGTAAATTCGATAGCCAGAAAAGTAGAATGAAGGCTAAACAAAGTTCGTCAATGTTCTTTGAAATTAAGCTTATCATTTCCCTAGATCTGAGATCTTCAAACATTGTTTCGTAGAGCCAAAGAGCAAATATTTTAGTTTCTGTGGTCCTAATATAGGACCAGAGACACTAAAATTTTAGAAACAAACTGAAGGATATTTTTGTAGAAACACTAATTTAAATAACAATCTAAAGACAAATTTTTTGAAATTTATTGAACATAATTATGTAGAGTAATAAAAATAATAAGAAAATAATTATAGATAATAAAAAAATAATAAACTACAATTACTGGAAAAACAGCTCTACCGATGGGAAAAATGGAATTGCTTTTTTTGGAGGGAGGGATAATATTTAACCGAACTGAGGTCCAATGCTAATAGTCCCGATCATCAATCATCAAAACTGATTGAAATGTTCATCTTTTAATGTTAACCTGAATCGAGATTTTATATTTTTTTGTATTTTATCCTTGAAAATGTTTTTTAAACAAGCAGATATTACCGCATACATATGATCTTAAATGATTTATTCATTAAATTCTTTCTTTTCCTGCTCAGCCTCCCGTACCACCGTAAGGCATTACTTCAGAGGATAAATGAGGATAATATGTATGAATGTAAATAAAGTCTTGTACAGTCTCAGGTTGACCGTTCCTGAGACGTGTTGTTAATTGAAACCCGATCATCAAAGAACATCATCGTATTCACGATCTAGTGTTAAAATCCGTATAAAAGTAATTACCTTTACTAGGCTTTGAACCTTAGAAGTCTCTACTTCGAAATCAGCTGATTTGCGATGACGAGTTCACCACTCGACCAGGTGGAGTACTTCGATTTTACATATAAATGGATTTTGAACTACGGAAATGTGTTCTGCACTTGCATCAAGATATGAAAAACGCTGCTGGAACTCAGAAAATATATCCGCCGCAAATTTGTGTGGAAATAGAGACTTCACGTCTTTGAATTTTTGACAACATGGGATTTGGATGAAACAGTTTGATATGAATTGTGATTCGATTAACCCCAGTTGTCGTCGAAATTACTTTACCGCAGTATATATATTTTACGTGTAACTTCTGTTTAGCCTTGTAGTTTTAAGTTGAATCCGTTAAGAGATCCTATGATATCTGCAGCAAAAGCTAATCCCCAAAGCTATTCAGTGTTCAGTAATAGTGCTTGAGGACTGCTTTTCTCGGAGAGAAAAGCCACAATCTCTGATCCGAGTTCAAAGAATCGTAATAAAATTTGACCGCTGCTGAGCTATCAAATTCCTGTACGGTGGGGAAAGCATATTCAGCGTCTATTTCTGACAAAAATCGCAAAAACGAAGATGGTTAAATCCACGAGAACAAATGAATGAAGCTCACGTTTAACAGAATCGATTCAAAAACACATGACAGATTCAAATATTTTCCACGAAGTATTTGCTGGTGAGTAACACAACGAATAACCATAGGCTTTGAACTCCCCATTTTCATAGTCTTCTAAATATTTTCTACTAAGCCTTTCTCTGTCCAGACATATTTTTATCAGCATCAATTGTAAGAAATTTTAGCTGATAACACTTCAGATAGTTTTTTGTTAACGTTTTCTCGACTTCTTTAAAAATATTTTCTCTCAGTCGTTACATGTAGACTAATCACAGAGGGTAATTCTTCACTTGAAACTCAGCACTGACTCCTCAAACAAATATCAGCAGTATCAGTAATATCTGTCGACTCATCAAGAGCCAGGGAGATCCGAACAAAATAATTTGATTTGTTAAGCGATTGGTTATCGGTGTTTCACCCGATCTCCTCGATTCTCCATGTAACTGTTCTCACCGAAAGGTTGATAGATCCAAAGACATCAATTTTCTTTGGATAAGTTTCTTCGGCTGTCACATTCAAACACGATTTAATTAATTCGGCGTCCTTGAAAGGCTTTCCTTCCTCGGCTAATAAATGGGGTGCTCGTAAACTTTCTTTAATTTCAGGTTCGTTTTCATTTATGCTGCTGCCAGCTAACTAAATCTGAAACACCTAATATTTAATTAAAATACTAAGGTATTTATTACTAGCACGTTTGTTATTAATGGTAAAAACGGGTTGCCGGAAAATAGGTATTTTGTTTTTTGAGATTAAAAAGCTTTTTTTTAACCGATTTCCATCCGCTAAGTATTTCAAAAATTTATTTATCTTTTTTAATTACAATTGTCAATCAAGAAATAGTACGGAAATTAGTCATTTTAAGCATCATGAATAATACGTTAAGAGCACAATTTAAATTTAATAGCTTTTCTTAATTTACCCTACATTACTCATACCGGTTGAAGGCAGGATATATAAGTATAGTGTAGCATCGGAATAGAATGCAGTAGGTATTTCTTAGAGACAATTCAACACGGCCGACTGTCCGTTTCCGGGTGTCCCTAACTAAGCTAAGGGCCGAGCTAGAGAGGGTCACATCGATCTTAAATCTCCTCCTCTTTGCATGACCGTTAGACAATGCAAAGACATTTATAGTCGCTAACCTAGCTAGGAAGGGGTTTAAATTGGAATACGTGAAACCTCTCGTTTCAGTATTGACTCGTTTTAACATTAATACAAGTTATTTGGTTAATACTTTTCAAAATATGATTTAGTAATTAAAATTAAAAAAAAAAAATTGTGTTAAATAAAGACCAATTTACATCATGGAAACGATAATAATACTGTATGTGGCTCCTTTTATTATACATTTTGACGTAATATTGACTGTATTATTCAAAGCCGATCGGCGGTTACGATCGGCAAAAAGAAACCATAAGAATAACTACGCAAAACTTTGTCTTAATGCGATTGTGAAGCTTAAAATTTACCTAAAAGTGAAGGCAATAAATTACGAACTATGAAAAATTCATCGGGAAGACTTATTGAAATTATAGTTGAACATTTGAAGTAGTATATAAACTTTGCATTTTATAAAATCAAATTTAGTAATGAAAAGACAGACGGCTGACTAGCAGAAAAATATTAAAAAAAAAGCAAACCAAGGGTAGGAAGATGTTACAACTAAGCGGTCGTAGACACGAATGCTTGCTGAAAACACATCTTATAATGCACTGCGATCGGGGACCTACTTTTTTATTTATTTTTATCGTAGGTCAGCAACGATTCGGTACGTTTAAGATTAATTGGATTAAAGAAATACAGGCAGAAGAAAATATTGTCACTGTTCTCTGTCCCTCTTGCTTGCATACACTCGGTCGTATCCGGGCAGCTGGCTTACATATACGTCGATATCATTGTGGTCGCTTTGCGATTCAGCGGTACGCGATAATCAACGGTCAGCTTCCCTTTCTTACGTAGAAACAATCGAATCCTTGGGTCATGCAAAAACTGCTGAAATATATGTGAAACATTAACAAAATTGAAGCGATGCAGAAAGCAAATTTAGCTTATTATTATTTTATTGTCTCTCTTTTTTCTCTTATATAGGGGTTTCAGTTACGAAGGTAAATCTTTCATAATGCTTTCGACCTCGAAAAATACGTATTTACGAAATACCTCCTCCATTTTTGAAGAAGGTAACCTAAAAAACGGAGACGTTAAGTTGATTCTTCGTATTTGACAGATCAGGAAAAAATACAAAATATCGTTTAAATTTATACAAACTTAATCATTACAAGATACAAATTATTATAGGGTTTTATCGGAATCGGACGTTCGATTAATGCAAATTATTGACGCTACTCTAATTTTCAATTTCCCATTAATGGCCGTCGGTAGATAAACTTATAAACTCGTGAAATTTTTAAAGAAACCAAAATCATTTAAAAGTAAGTAAATATCGCTAAATATTAGTATGATAAGTGATAATATGAAATGCAGGAGACAGTTCTTACGTTTTTTCCGGGTCCACATTATCTCTTCTACGCGACGGAGACGTACTTACTTCCTCCGATCGAGCTTGTATCGCAATCCTACCCCGCAAACAATGCAGCAAAGATACGATTCACCGTCTTCACCGTGCATACAACAGATGGATTACGAATATTATACAGACGGAAAGATGGATTTTTAATAATTTCCGTAGTTTGCAGCAGAGTAATAAAATATAACGCGAATTAAACGTGCAAAAGACACAATTAGGGAACCGACTGAGTTCTACGTTATTGGAGGATGACCCTTAAAAATACCACTCCAAATCTTGAATTCCAGTACTACCAACGCATGAAAAAGATTTTAAATAAGTCTTTTTTCTTATCGGAATGTAATAATTTATTATGCAGATTGTAACGATATAAAATAAATTATAAATATAATAACGACTTATAAGATAAAACATAAATGTGTAAAGACCACATTAATTATTTAAAAACAAACACATAAAATTACGTTACGGTAAATGCATTAAATACAAACAATTACTACAAAATAATTCACAGTTCAGAAGGAGCTAATGAAAATTATTTTGAGCACATATTATGCACAGGTTGAACGGGATGCAGATAAATCGCGGCTTTTTTTGTTTAATTACTATTATTTAAAAATCCATCGACAGTAATATTGTTTCCGAAAAAGAAAATCATTAATGATATTTTTAAGAAATCGGTGAGAAAGTTTTTCAAACGGCTCGGAAATTTATTAAAAACAGTAACATAATAAGGTTAGCCAAAGTACTGTATCGTGTTGTTCGAAAACAGTTCCATTGTCAGGTAAGGTAAAGCTGAATATTGTTGTTTCTTAAGAATAAGTGAATAATTTTTTTTATTTTTTTTAGCAAATATTGCACATTCACACAAATAAACTCGAAAATAAGTTAACGTATTTAATTTAAAAAAAATTGTTTTCATGATTCATACTTATGGACACCAGATAATGATCTGACAGACCATTTTATTATCTTAAAAACCCGTTCTGGCTTTTTGAGGGATCCCCAAACAATATACTTACTTTTCACGAGAATATGTGTAGACACAATAAATATTTAATAATGTTGACAAGCTTAGCGTCTTGAAGGCCCTTCAGAGTAAATCATAAAATTCGTATATTCTAAGCATGTTGACATTGTGTCTGTACAGTACTGAGACCGAGTCGATAACGTCGAGCGGAAATTTGATTTGAATTGGGGAAGCTACTATAAAACCACAAGATTATTACGGACCGATCGACGATCTTCATGGTTTCTTCAAATTCTGCCGATGGACGTATTACTTTTATTGATGGTATTACACTGTCGGAAAAAATAAAGTACCGGGTACAAGAACTGTTACTGTTGAAGAGTCGGAAGAATTCACCATGTACTAATTATAGATGTATTTCACAATTTAATGATCGTTTCAGAAAAGTTCTTCGATTGTTTTACAACGGGATACTGAACGTTTGATAGAACTCTCGCTAGCCAGTAACCTAATGGTAGTATACCGTAGATGAAATATGAAGCCTTACTTAAGAACCGCAACAGATAATAAGCCGATTATTTTAATTAATTTATTTTAACTCGGAACGAAAATAACGGTTTTATTTAAATCCGTGTAACTTCTGAACCCCCTTCTCTTATTGAAATACTTTTTTAAATAACCAAAATTAGCTGTCCTTAGACAGCTATTTCTCAAAACAATTCTCAGCTAATGTTTCAAAAAAACTTTCTTTGCGCTTTAAAAGACGATTAACTATTCAAAAATAATAATAACGATTAATAATATTAACGATTAATTGTTATTACCGATTAATATTATTATCGTTAATAATATAAACAATAATAATAACGATTTAAAAACAAGGTATTTCTCATAATTAACAATTGTTAAATTACACGTTTTGAAATAACATAAGCTACCTGCATTAAAAACCCGGTTTAATCTTTCGTCGTATGCAGTATAGCACAGCTCACGCAAGGTTTGAGTTGACATATAAATGTAGAATCTATCGATTCTGTACTTTCGGCTGATCGTTTCGACTCAGTATCTATAACGAAAAGCATCCTTTTACCACTTAAATTTTAATTTTATCATGCGAATTTTTATGAGAAGGAAGTTTCATCATCACCTTCCACTATTTTTTTAATAAAATTAAAACGCAACAGTCTACCATTAACAGACCAAACGGAAACGACATCAACGATCAATTAAGTGAATGAGAGAACAGTGCGATAAATTCAAAAGGATTTTCCTCGTATAATGTTATAGAAAGATAGTAGTATGACCTTTTGATTCAATTTTATTAAAATACAGTAGTATTTCGTCACAGACATCGTAAAACAAAGTGTTTTTAATTTCGTGAAATACTTACTACGACTGTGTAGCATCTATACTATTAAATTAATGCTAATATGAAAAATTTACGAATAAATGTGCATTAAAGATAACTTCTTTGAAAAAAAAAATGAAAAACTAAACCGCATTACGACGTTACTTTCTATGATATGAAAGTTTTACGCATGAATAAATTAATATGAAATTATGTTTTACTAAACTAAATTTATTTTTATCAAAAGGATTTATCAGAGTAAGTTATTTAATGTGAATACAAAAATATAACAACAAACAGAAAATAAAAACAAAATTGTAAAATGATATAAGCGAAACAAAATTCTTCCTTTATGAAAAATAATATGTAATAACGTAAGGTTTTATTTTAAAATAATTATTTAAATAAAGATCCTTATATTAGCGGCTTATGTCGTGTAACACACGAAGAGGGAAATAATTCGATAAAGTTATTTATTATCAGCCGTTTCCTCGTACGGATATTCTAAAAAGTGTGGGACAATAATGGCATTATCGTATTACACATGAAGTGAGCTCTGCTAAACGCTTATTGAAATAAAATTGAACAAAGGAAATGTCCAAAAAATCGTTTACTAACGAACGAATCAAATCCTTTAACTACATGCGCATTTTGAACACCGGCGTCAAAAGATAAAGGAATCAAAACGAAATGTAAATACAGAAATAATAAGTATATAAATAGTACTGTAGAAAAATTACATAATGAATATCTAAGTTCATTTATAAAAAATTAAAACAACAATATAAAAAAACACAGTATCGCATAAGACAGTCAAGATTTAGAAGTTAGCCTAAGTACAGTCTAAATCACTTATACGTCTACCTTTGACCGGCCGCCACACCTTACTCAGCGATGTTATGTTCACCTTCCTTATATAGGGGAGGATAAGGCAAATCTATTTCCAGAAAGACAGTGAACATTATTATTCAATCGTCACAGAAATGTTGTCCACGTTAAATAAAGTTTATAAAGTGTGTGTTGTTAATCTTGTACGCGTTTACAATAAACACGTTTAATAGAAAAATACGAATCATTTATAACTTTTCCGAAAATGTAGCGTTACTGTAGTTTTAAAATCTGATAAAAAATGAAATTAAAATTATTCTGATATCGTATAACAAACAGAGACTAAAATTTATTTATTTATTTTTTTATTTATTTAGTTGTATAATTTGAAAATAATACCGGACTTATGCAAATGAACCCGGGTTTGCATGTCCAAAATAGATCAATATAATACACAGCTCAAGGGTATCGCGAAAATGCCTATTAAAAGTCGACAGTTGTTTGGTGTGGGGATAAGGAATTAGATGTAGTAATTGTGGGAGGGGGTACCGCGGTAGAGCTCACCGGCGAGGAGGTCTACAGGGAAACGAGTATGGCTGGAGAGGGGTAAGAGAAAAATAGAAAGTGGAAGGGAAAGGAGGGGTAACCTATAGATTGTTAAAAGTCAATCAGGAAGTGGTAGGGAGGGACTGACATGCGATGGCTTTAAACTTTGTAGATATTGTAGGAATTGATAACTTTTAGTTGTAACATTCATTATGATCGTGACTTGAAGCAATATTTCCCCCACCTCTCCTCTACCCATCCCTTCCTCAAAAAAAAAGAAAAGAAAAAACTAATATTTCAAAACTTGTTATGGACAAACAATTCATTTCTATATTAGCAAAACCTACGTATATGAGTGTATATTATACATATATATATATGTCTTAAATTAGTTTTACTTTTTTGTTTACATACAAGCAGACACAAAAATAGCAAAAGAAAGAAAGATTCTTGTAACGCTAATCAAAATGATATTACAACTTTATAGAATTTCCAGGGTTGTCTCAAGAAACTTTTAAAATTATACTTATAACACAAACACTATGCTAATCATGTAACCTGATTGCGATATCTTAACAAAGATTGGGTGGCCTACTGATTTACTCATTTTATTCAAATGTTGAATAATTTATCCTACGATTTGTCCAGATATTAGTTTTTAAAATTTTTGCTAAAGAAAAGAATCCGGATAATTTCTATTGAAATTCCCAAAATATTTTCACACGATAACTGTTTTAAATAAGTTTTTAAAATACTTGAAATCTTTTTAAAATACGCATCATTACATGCGAATAGAAAACAAAAATACTTACTTCCGCAAAAAAGTACACGGATTCCCTGGTTTTAATTAATATATATAAAAGTGTGTGTATATATATATATATATATATACAGGGTTATCATAAAAGAATGGTGCGGTTTTGAACATGGTTTAAATTAAAACAGAATTAATTACAGTTTATGTTTTTTATTTTTCAAATTTGTCGTCTCAAACATTTTTTTACATAATTAATAAATTTCAATATGTGCGCCCTTAGTAACTCGACAAATGTTCAAACGATACTCAACTTCTCTCCAAACATTAGTTAAAATTTCTTCGTTAATGGTGGTCATCGCTTCATTAATCCTGTTTTTTAACTGGTTTAGGTCGCGAATTTTTTGTGTATAAACAACGCTTTTGATGTACCCCCACAAGAAACAGTCGCAAGGTGTCAGGTCTGGACTCCTTGGAGGCGAAAGTATGGTCCTTCCCGGCCTATCCATCGATCTCCAAATTTTTCGTTCAAAGCGTCCGTGACCAATGCATTGAAGTGCGGGGGAGCACCATCTTGTTGGAAATGAAGTCGATGAATGTTTTCGAGTTCATCTAGCTGAGGAAAGCAATAATCGGTTAACATGTCAAGATACACAACTCCATTAATTGTTTTTTCAACAAAGAAGAAAGGCCCTATTACACGATTTTTCATCACACAACACCAAACATTAACTTTAGGCGAATCGCGTTGTTTCTCAATAATTGCGTGTGGGTTTTCAGAGCCCCATATTCGTGAATTGTGTCTATTAACACATCCATTCACATGGAATGTAGCTTCGTCTGTAAAAATTAAATCATCTAAAAATGATTCGTTTTCACTTATTCTGTCCGACATTTCAACAGCGAAATTGTAACGTTTTACACCATCATCGGGTTTCAATTCCTGCAGTATCTGGATTTTATAAGCGTGTAATTTCAGGTTTTTATGTAAAACTTTGTGAACTGTTGATTTTGGAATACCTAATTCGACGCTTCGACGGGAGATGGACTTCTCAGGACTTCTAATTGCCGATTGTCTAATTAGTTCAACCGTTTCGTCTGGTACACTTGGTCTGCCGGTAGATTTCTGTTTCTTAACTGATCCGGTTTCTTCGAATTGTTTGAACCAACGTGAAATGTTATTTTTGTGTAGTGGATCTCTTCCGAATTCACGTCGAAACGCAAGTTGAACTAAAATTACGGATTTTAATTCAGGTATCAATAAAACACACTTTGCTTTGTCTTTATCCGAGAACATTGTAACTCACTAAACTCACCGCAAGAACAATACAAGAACTGACGTTGTGGTTACAACTGCTGATAAACAAACTTTTGGGTTGGAGGCTTTCAGGGATACCAATAAAACACCTAGAAATTTCCCTACAATCTTCCTATGAATTACTGAAACCGCACCATTCTTTTATGATAACCCTGTATATATAACAGTAGGGTTTATATGTATGGGTTTTATATTTATATAAAACTCTTACCTTGAAATCTATCACTAAAATTCTCCTCAGCGAGGATAATCAGAAAAATTGAGTTTCACTAAAGTATTGTTTGCCTACTTAATATCATAAACATTCTCGGTACAATAACAAGTATGATGTAAATTTATACTTATGTAATGTAATAACGTAAATATTACGTTATTTCATATTTTACTAGTGTAAAAATGCAATATACCGAATAAATAAATCAACACACGAATCCAATACCAGAAAAAATTGAACGAAATATAAAAAAAAAGAACAAGATTACTCGTATCAAATCCTACAAGGAGGAAATAAAATACTCCGGATATTTATCGAAAGAAACAAAATAATAAAGATAATTTTAATTTAAAAAATATTGAAAAATATATTTGGAAAAAAATATTGAAAACAAAGCAAAATACATTTACGCAGTAAATGGTCGTTTTGTAGTCTCCAGTCTTTGTTATGTTTGTGACGAGTGGTCTGAAATAGAAGTGACACCGGTTCTAGTCACTTTTCCTGAGAGCGATCGTGTTCACGTCACAGCCGGCCCTCGTTGTGAACAGAATCTTGGCGGCATTTATTGGATTGAAATACAATAAAATGATGTGTAGAGTTACCCGTAAGTGAAATGCAAACCTTTTAGCACGGAACACAGATTAGTTCCAGTCAGTTCAATTTTAACGATATCATTTCCTCTGTTCTGTCTCCGTTCCACGAGTTTGTAGTCAGATTCTAATCGACAGGTCACAGTCCGGCAATTATAGGATGTAAAATACTTACATAGCTTTACAGAAGGTCAGATCGATCGAGGAATAAGAAACGTAAAGTAACAAACGGATGCTGACGAAATAAAGACGTTTCACGTATACCGATGGCTTTCAGGTACATTCTACGTCTCGCTTCATTCAGCAATTAGTTTTTATTTCTTCAGTGAAATTATATTTTTTTTAAATTTGTATTTAATTTTTAATTTAAAAATCTGAAATACCCTCTTGGAGGTTTTAATTCCGACCTTACTCTTAATAACGCTGATGTGCGTAAGCAAGATATCCGATGGATCAAATAGTCAAGCGCATTACGGCATCGATATTAAAACCGAGTATCGTGAAGCAGAATACCAAAAGCGTATCTAAGAAGACGTAATTTTTATAAAGAGTCTTAATATATGTATACGTGCGCGATTCTGTTTGTTTGTTTGTTTGTTTGTTTGCAGAATGTCGTTACCTTAAGTAACGGCATCGAAAGGGAATTTAAAATTAGAGGATCGCACCGACACGGCGAGTTTCAAGACTAGACTTCCTCGTGCGGGAAGCGATGAGGAAAGGGTTTATTGGAACGGGATGAAGTCTGTAATAGACGTCGTTTACATGATGTATTCGAGAAGGGATTGAGTTATTGCGTACCATCTGTCTTGATAGCGTATCTCTGCTGGCATAACAGTACCAGTCCAATCCATTTCTGTCAAATCAACAGCCCCCTCCTACCTCAACCTCCCGATCTTACTGCACTAAAACCCCCACACGCTTCGCTTCTCTGTCACCCCCTATAGCACGGCTCTCTTTCTACCCTTCTATGTACCCTTCCCCTTAAACACGACCGACACTGCTAAGGAATCTACTACCCGCCTCTACCGTTCTCTATACTTCGCCTTTATTGCAGAACCGAGGAAAACACCCCAGCATCCGCAGATAAACCCATATATCAAAATACATAATAAGAATATTTTTCCATTTCTTCTTCCCGTAGAATGTTTAAAACCTTTTCACTCTTTTGCATGCAATAAATATTTTATTACTTATATATACGTGAAAAATGGGAATACAGAAAGTCGTATTCACTAAATGAACGTTATTTAGATTTTTACGGCCACGATATGCGACGCCTCGTTTTATAGTTTTCAACAAAAATAATTCTTTTCAAATAGTAATGCTATTTAATGTTTCTGACGAATTATTGGGTCCAAGTTATTTAGTTTTTATTCCGATAAACTTTTAACTGTGCAATAACACAACGATTATAGGCAGTCGTGAAGAATTAGAATATCGTTATAATAACGAACAAAAAATATTAATAAATATTTTATTATAATGTTGTCTATTATATTGTCTTTTACGCGTATAAATAATGCCTTTCACAACTGAGACGTGACGCGAATACAATTTTTTTCCGTGCCGAGCACAGTAGTAGATAAGAAAAGAGCGGAATGGTTTCTTGTCGCTATATTTACTAAGCCTCATCAGAACGGCTAACCGGCTAATGCTGGTGACATTCACGCCTGTGATCGACAGTTTTACTCGGTTCACCACAGAGAATATCAGTTTGGTGAACATTATTACCGTTTCTGTTTCTGTTTCTGTGTTTCACACGAATAAGAAGGATAGGAAAGAAAGGGACAGATAAGGTAAAGCAAAAATATTATGAAATTTTACATCGTTTAATAATGAATAATAAATATTCACTCTCGGAGGAGAATTTCTGTTTGAAAAAGTAAACGAGAGTAAATAAAGATAATGAAATTCGATTGAAGAAGAACAATGAGTTGTTAAATTAGAAGTATACAGTATACAAAAAGTTATATCTGAGTGGAGATGAAATATAATTTTTCAGGTCCTAGAAGAGTACAATTTTATATTACCTAAAAAAATAAAAATTATAAAATATTAGTAAGAACTTTTGAGACATTTAGCTTTTAATCTCGGAAATTTAAGTAATAATTAAGGTAGAAATAGTTTTTCACAAGATTTAATGAAACAAATTTGTTAAATCGTCTAATGATAACAGGCATTCGTCATAACCCGGGATACTCGAAAAAAAACAAAAAAATAATAATATTTTTAACAGACTTCGAAAATATGAAGTTAAAATATTTGATTTTTTATTTCAACATTTTCAGTGCTTCCATTTAAATAAGGTGGATCGTTTTATAATAATAGATTATAATTTCTTAAATTCAAATAAAAAGAAAAACAAACACAAGTAAAATTATCAAGCGGGCTAAAAAAAACTTAAGGGACTGGTTGTTTAATATCCTTAATAATCCAGAAAAAAAAGAGAAATACTGTTGTTTTTTCGATGCTTTGTTTGATGAATTTTCTAGCTATAAGATAATTATTTTAATTCTATAAATAACTTTGCAATTCACCTATCATCAGTTAGTGTTATTCGTCATGACAAACTTATTTATCTATTTCTGAGAACGTTCTCAGAAATATAAATTCATATTACACTTATTTGGAAGCCTAATATATATGCTATAAACTAAAAATAAAATAAAACTCCATCGCTCCAGTTTAGTAGAGGTACTTAAACGAAATACATTTGGAAACAAATGCGGTCAACGACGGATAATAGCAAGAGGTAAATTCTTGAAATGCAAACTATTTTCTCCCTGGAGAAATATCCTGTCCACATTGTTTTAATTTCCTGCGTAATTACGCTGTCAGAAGTTTTGCTGGCACACTGGGGTATGCGATCGGCCTATGCTCCTTTCATTTTACATACCGTGTTTGTTTGTACACGAAATTAGCTTTATTATTTTTCTTTAACTTTTCCTGTCGACCTTAGAGAGCAGCCTTTTATTTCATTTTTACCTCATTAATATAAGGTCCGTCCTAGATACTTGTCTTTATAATTAATTTCCTAAGCTAACGAAATAATTAACCTAGCCGTTTCAATTTATTTTCTCTTTATTTTCAAGAAAAAATTATAAATAAATAAATGAAGGAATGTATGACTTAAATATTTTACATTTATATAAATTAATATAAGTTTATTCAACCACGTAATTAGTTTATTAGTTATAAATATTGTCTCACACATTTTTTATATAAGTAAACAAATATAAAAATGGTTTTTTCTGATCGATCATTCGACCGAATTCATTTTAAGAAATTTGTTGTTCATCTTCCTATTTAGTGATAATGTTTAAATCACTCGATTAGCTGATCTCATCTCCAAGTTATTTGATCTAACCCATCGGGTTGGTCTAGTGGAGAACGCGCGTCTTCCCAAATCAGCTGATTTGGAAGTCGAGAGTTCCAGCGTTCAAGTCCTAGTAAAGTCAGTTATTTTTACACGGATTTGAATACTAGATCGTGGATGCCGGTGTTCTTTGGTGGTCGGGTTTCAATTAACCCCACATCTCAGCAATGGTCGAACTGAGACTGTTCAAGACTACACTTCATTTACAATCATACATATCATCCTCATTCATCCTCTGAAGTATTATCTGAAAGGTAATTATCGGAGGCTAAACAAGAAAAAAAAGAAAATTATTTGATCTGTTAACAATATTACGCAACAGTTTCTGTAAACCCTTCCGTACTTTGTAAACTTATTCCGGCTACCAGAGTATGCCTGTATGTTCAGCCAACCGAGTTCTTTACCTACCAAACATTTCCAGGGTTGGCCACCGTACCTTAAAAAATTGCCATCTTTTTACTTCCTTTTACGAAGTATTGTAATCGCGAAAAATTTCGGTTTTCTGATTTCAACGGAAATATCCATATCCACCATCCCTGAATCCATTTTGACTAGTTTCGGTGGGACGTCTGTACGTACGTTCGGACCGTACATATGTATCTCGCATAACTCAAAAACGATTAGCCGTAGAATGTTGAAATTTTGGATTTAGGACTGTTGTAACATCTAGTTGTGCACCTTACCTTTTCATTTCAATCGACTGGGCCAAAAATGTGTAGACAGTCAGACCTCTAAATAAAGCGGGGTTTCAATTTTAGAACATTTGAATTTTGGACTTTTCTTAAATGCAGTAATAAGCCGCCGTTGAGAACTTTTTAACGATATATCGTAAGTGGTACTTATTTTCATTGGTTCCAGAGTTATAGCCAATTTTAATTAATGAAATATTTGAATCTTATAAGAGGAAGGCACATCGCTTCGAATCCTAGTTCATATACAAATATATTTTTTTTTAACTTCTCTTTTTTTCAGTTAAAATATATTGATTTATTAATAATTATTAACTTCTGATTGAAAAAATAAAAAACATTAAATAATAATTCAATAATAACAGTACAAAAAATAATCATAAGTTATTAGTGAAATAAAATTTTATGTACTTTTCATTTTAATTTAGAAATTTTTACAATTAGAGATTAATAATTATTAATAAATCAATATATTTAAATTAAAAAAAAGTTAAAAGAATATATGTATATGAAGTCGGATTCGAACCGTGTGTGCATGGTTACGGATCTGACACGTTCTCACATACACTAAATATCTGCTGGTGCGACGTGAAACAAAATTAATATATAAACTAATAAAAAATGCTAAGGAAATTTTTAGGGCCATTTTTCTTGAGTATAATTGTATATTGCGTGTTAGTATTTTGTGATGAAGACACGTAAACAGTGTACTATTCACACACGCAATACGGTTCAAATCGGTGTCCCGAAGCCCGTGCCTTCCCCTTGTTAGCTACAGTAATATGGATCTATAGTAATATCGTATCTCACTTTCAAATAAAATAAGTTTAAATGAAGTGTAGAAAAAAATGTGTATATGTAATTTAATAGGCGTACAAAGAAGTCATGTGGTGTCCACATCAGAATTTTTCATGTTATTTATTCTTCATATTATCTTCTTATAGTCATTTGACTATGAGATAAATTAATTAAATTTAAACTATTTATTTAGTTATATTAAAAAAAAACCTGTTGAGTATTGTTATGTTATACCTTTCTTCTTTGCGTTATTTATTATTTTTGTATAAATTTGTTAGAGTAGCTAGAGGTGAAAATAGTGGCATTACAGCCGAAGCGAAATTACAATTCTGTTGTATTTAATTTTTACTTACGTTTTATTTTAATGTATTTATTTCCTCTTTTTACTATTTTTTTTAATATTATTTTTCTAGTGTAATTATTATTTGAATTACATTTAAATATAATTAAGAAATAATTTTATTTATTTTCTCGATCTATTAAATACTTTTGTTTCAATAATAATTTTCGTTTATTAATATGATCTCAAGAATTTAATTCATGTATATTATAATATGGAAGATAAAAAGGATGAAGTGATAGGTGAAATTAATTCCAGGCTTTTGCCAGGAATCGAACCTTAAATAAAACGCTGCTAGAAGGATGCGTTTGTGAAAATATTTTTTCTTACATATTTATTCATGTTATTTTACTGTCTTTGAAAGAGTGTTTATAAAAAAATAAAAAATTTTTAAGTATAATTTTTTTATTTATTTGTATAATAAAATTTCTTATAAATATTACGAAATTATTAAGTAATTTCTGTATTTTTTGTATTACGAATGTAATTTTTCATATAACTGCATATTATTTTGGCTGCTGTTAAAATTAAAAGTCCTCCAATAAGCTACTCATATTGGTTGGCGGATATACCTCAATTTCTTATACTGAAACTGAATTCTTAATAAAATTATAATAAAATCAAAAGAGAATAAATTTTTATTTTTAAAAAAACTGGCATGGTTTTAATGCCTTTCTTAAAAAAAATTGAATTTTTTCCTGTAGCAGGAAAATAATAGTTTTTATCCCTGATAACAACTCTAAAATAATTTATTAGAGACTTTTTTTTTTGGGTAGTACTCTTTATATATAACAACCCTTCCACATATCCAATCGTCGCGTACTTAAGGTTTAAACGTTTAGTAATCTATTACATTGTTTTGGTATTAAATTCTTTGAATAGTTTAAGACTTTTTCCTATAAACGAATATATACAAAGTGTCCCACGAAGAAACGGAAAAACTTTCCAAACGTATACTGCTTGTGAAAATAATGAAAAACGTTTGCATAAACATAGGTCTGGAAAACGCTTTGCCTTCGAGTTATTACATCTCCCGGACTTAAGTTCTTCTAATAAAATTAAGTCCTGCTGCAGTTTTAGAGACCTAAATTAAGAGTAAAGTTGGTGAATTCTTAAGTAGTTTGAGCTGCTAGATAGGATAAAACAGGTCCCAGAATTATAACTCCGGTAGTTTTTAAGAAAACAAAAAATTTGTTGTCGAAAAACAAGTGGTTTTTTTAAAGTTTGTAGTACAATAGCTTAATTAAATGACTAATAAATACTATAGATTTACAAAAAAAAATTGTAGAGAATTTAATTCTAAGAAAAGTAATGTAAATAAAGCCAATGAAAAATAAATAAAAAGTTTTAAAATTCAGTTTTTTATTGAAGCAAAATAGATGAAAAATTGACAGAAAAATTATGTTATTCTTTCGGTACCTAATAAATACTCTTTTTAAACACAAAAAATAAATAAAACATGTATAAAACAAAAAAATGTTTTAGCTGTGTACATTCAATAATTTGTACAGGTTAAATGAATGATTGCGTAAAAAACTAAATTGAAGTGTATGTTACTTTAGAAATAATTTAAAAAAATTTATTGCTTAGATTGGCAATAATAACAGCTGGTCGACTATCAATATTGTGTACTTCATTTGAATCTGTTGTCATAAATTATCATACAGATAAAGGAAATGCAGTACTATCATATCGTAGTGTAAAAATGCCATGCCGTTTCAGTTTTAAAAAGGAATATGTCGATGTAACTTTTGTTTATGGATTTTGTAACCAAAATTCTGAAGCTGCTCGACGTGAATATCAAGAGAGATTTCCTGGAAGGCGGATTCCAAATGTAAAACTTTTTGTTCGATGTATCAGCATTTACGAATGAATTCGTAAGAGATGAAGGTCATTATAATCCTTTGAATAGATTAAATGTTCTTTTCTAGAAACGAAATATATACAGAATGTCCCACGAACAAACGGAGAAACTTATAGTCATCAGTTTTTATGGTTTCTGAGACCATATTTTTTTCTACGAAAATCTTACGGGAGATGCATACTCTCATTTCTAGAAAAATAATTTGCCGGCTCTTTTTGAGTATGAACCTTTACAAACTGGATGTTTTTTTTAAAGCAACGTGTTCGTTTTCTGTTGTACTCCGGGTTATTTTGTTAATTATGAATATCGTGTGATTCAGCATATTCAGCTTAGCCCAGTCACTAGTACAAGGCGAATGTCACCTCGCACTGGTTTGTCAAAAAACAAATTATAGTGAATGCTACGGAAAGAAAATTTTATCCTTCTGCTTGCAGAAGGTTCAAAATTCTCGGCCAACAGATTATCCCAGCGTTTAAACGTCTGTCATTGGCTTCTAGACAACGGTGATAAGGTAAATTCAATTTTATTTACTGATGAAGTCACTTTTACGAGAAACGGAGTCTTCAACTCAAAAAATAGTCATTTATGGAGCGAAGATAATCCACATGGTACTGTGGAAACTAATTTCCAACATAGATTTCAAATTAATGTTTGGTACGTCATTATTTATGAAAAAAATCTGGGATCATTAGTTTTCAATGAAATCGTTACGGTAGATGTTCATTTTACCGGCTCTTTTGGGGGATTTACGTTGCAAAATAGATGGCAAATGAATTTCCATCACGATGGTGCAACGCCACATTTTTATTAGTAGCTAGAAACCACTTAATGCTAATTTTTTGAACTAGATTGGACGTGGGGGACCAATAATTTGGCCGCTACGACTGCCTGACTTAACGCCGCTAGATTACTTCTTTTGGGGGCCGTATGAAAATGATAGTATACCAACCAAACGTTAATACTAAAGAAGAGTTACTCATTAAAATACGAAGTGCTATTAAATTTATACAAAACGATCCTGAGATGATGCGGAAAGCTACCGGAAATACTTTACGTCAGGCAGAGTACTGTATACAATGTGAAGGAGGAAATTTCGAATAATTACTGTAACAGGTATGTTATTCTGTTACCGTTTATCATTCCATGTATTTTGTTTCTTTGTTTTGCTATATTAAGAGTAATGTTTATAAGGTACAGAATAATACAATTTTAAGTGTATTTTTCGTCTGTTTTGCTTCAATAAAAACCCGATTTTAAAAACTTTTTATTTACTTTTTTTTGGCTTTATTTACATTAATTTTCTGATAATTAAATTCTCTACAAGTTTTGTTACTAAATCTTTATAGGGATTATGTAACAATTTAAAAAAAAAATTATAACCGAAAAATAAATGCGTGTTATTAGCGCATATTTTTTATTATTTACCTTAATTTCATTTTTGAAATACTTGATAACATTTGAAATACTTGATACATAATAAGTAAAACTAAATTAAAACTTTAATATTTAAAGCTTTTAGTTAAAAAAAAAAAATATTGTAAACAAACTTAATATTTTTATACAAAAATAATTAACTTTTAGGACATTCTACGCTCTATTATATTTTTAAAATATATATACGTATATCGTCTGTGAAAGTCATTCGAAAAATTTAAGGAAAATGTTAACCAGAAATAATGTGTGTAAACATAACAATATTTATTATTCTATGTTTAATATTATTCCCGGATGAGGAAATAAGTTTAAGTCCTTAAGGATTTTGTTCCTAAACGTCACAAATTTCCAGAAATGCGTGCTTGATAGTGTCAGTTAAAGAAACCCCGTTTATTTTGGGTGTTTCTGTAGTTTATGAAGGAAAAGAGGTTTCTTTAAGTACATGATTGGTTAAACCAAAATTCATCCGAAATAAAAATTTTACTATATATTCAGCGGGTTTATTTGGTGTTCCTATCTTTGTTTTTTTTTAATATTTATTATTTTCATCTATATATTTACATATTTTTTCCTTTTACCATACCCCTTTATCATACCCTAGATCGTTTTATTGTTATTTAAGATTACTATCTGGTAAATCCGTATTGGGTCCGTATTTCCCTAAAAAAAAAAAAAAAACATTTGTTCATGTCCAGGAATCACTTTTTTTGTTGTGATAAATCCAACCTTTTGATAAAGCAATTTTACTATTACTATTCGATTTTTTTAACAAAAAATTTTGTATTTGTTGTTTTTTCCCAAATTAGTTAAAACCTGAAGGCCCCCCTTCCCACAAAAAATTACATAGAAAAATTAAAATTAATATGCTATTAATTAGGTAGGCTCTCATAAATTTTATTTAACAATGACTTTATAAATTGACTTTCATAATGACTGAATACAACTATTATTGATATCACTAGGTCCTACATCGAGTAATTTATTTTTTGATTTGTCGTCATTTAGACAAGAGTTGAATCCCCATCCATACCTTTTCATTTAGGTCAGTTGGTCTCGAGTTCGATTCTCAGTAAGGATTTTGGTATCCCCCCGATAATTTCTTCCGTCTTATCTTCCTCGATGAAATACTTGTAGAGAATATCCGAGGTGGAATAAAAACAAATAACAGTTTAAATGGGTTCAAATTTTTTCTTGAGGGGATATTCTCCTGTTACCGTCACTGATCGAAGGCCAATTCCCCAAAATCTCTTTTTAACGTGCTAAAATTTGCCGTTTACTTTATCCTCGATAAGTACTCTTACAACGATATCCATTTCTTTTTCTTCTTCTGTTTCTCATCTCACCGAAAATGTTACTACTATCAAATCGAGTGAAGCGCTTCTATTTTCTTGAAACGATTATGTCGTAGGCCACAATAATAATAAAACATAACGATAAGCCGTAGAATTTATTTTAACGATATGATAAACCTGTCTATTTTCTTAATAATCGAAAAATACGGTATTTCTTCCAAAATTATAAAAACATAATCTTCGATTTAACAGTATTTGATGTAGGAAAATTGAAATTGTACGAATAATGATTTCAAGTAATGGAAATTTTGAATTACATTTGTTCAAGTTTCAGATCTTTCATTGTTTATTAAAGAAGATAATGGATTTTCGATTGTATTTAATTACAAAAACTCTTGCTTGTATTCAAGGCGTTATAACGCAACCCATCTTACTTTAATTTACACGTTACAGGCACATGATGCAAACCGCATAACACAATCTACAAAACATAACTACTTAGTATTAATTTTAATGCCTATGTAGAGCTATGGGGTGTTTTCCGATTAATAGCTCTATTAATCGGAAGAGAAATCTCAATTTAATTTTAAAAAAAGTTACGTCTGAAAGTTATTGCAAAATCAATTTCGTTTTTTAACTTTTGCTCCTTTAAATGATTTTCTAATATTTTATTAAAATGTTTCCCCGAGGAGTAAATAAAACTGTTTCCTCAAGATGAAGGATTTAATTCCCGTTTGAAATGTTAAAACAGGTTTTATGAGAGTAATTAAAACTAAATTACCAAAAAAAACCTGCTAGATACAGTTCCAGGATCTGTTTGATTTAACTATTCAGGTCAAAACTAACAAATTTTCTCGTTAATATGGTTTACAAGAATTTTAGCACGATTCATTTTATTCTTAGAGTAGAAATAAGATAGAAATGTTTCGTTAGCTGTAAATCGAAACAAAGTTTCTGAAAGTATGTTTTAGGGACTTTTTTGCTTATATTAGTGTCTCAAGTCAGTTTTCGAAGCACTGTGTTTTAATTTTGAATCTTTCTATATATATGTAAGAAAGAAATAAAATACGTACACAAAAAAATAAAATAGTTTTTTATGCTTTTGTTATTAGAATACTAAGTAAAAAATACAGACATGTATGCTCATGTAGATTCTCATTTAATATATGTTTGTACAGTATTAACAGAAAATATAATTAAACAGAATTAAATACGTACGTATAGTTAAATTTTGTTTCATGAGAAATAATATTTTTAAAACAGTATTATATATAAATAACTGAATATAAACGCAGACAGCCAGAATATTTGTTTACAAAACAATACGTATTGCTTTTCCATATAAATTATAATTATGAAATGTGAAATGTAAACATGACAAAATTACTGTTTGATAATTGCAGAATATGGGCGTGAGCAAATTGTTAATAAAATTTCTTTATTAGAATTCGCGTCACTGAAATTAATTTAGATTTTTTTTTAAGGAAATTCCGGTCAGTTTATATTTTTTTAAATATGTACTCGAATTAAATTTCACGTTACAAGTAATTAATTAGAGAAAGTAGCTTCGGATTTTCGGTAGAGATCGTATACGTTTTTTTGAAAAAATAAGACCTATTAAAAACAGAAAAAGTTAAGAAAACTTGCGTAGATGACCAAAATCAATCTTCTTTAACAATTTAAATAACATATTCCATTTATTTAAAATAAATACTGAAATATTGTACAGATTGATTGTGATTGATTTTAGTCATCCCACTGTTATACCTTATAAGAATAAATTATTAGTTGTGTTTTGTGCCAAACGATCTACCAAGATGATGACAACCATGCTGTGGACAACGCAAATATATTTATTAAAAAAATAATAATTTTATCTTTTATTTTTTAATAAGTTACAATCCATTTTTTCTACGAATAAGACAGATTTTGTTATTATTAGTTTTTATAAAAACAAATCTCATAATTTGCAAATAATATAATGAGGTATAATTAATATATTTATATATAATATTATATTTATATATTGTATAATTAACGATATACACATAATGTAATATGAGAATAGAAAAATAGAGCCAAAAATATCGGGTACATAGGAAACTCAGGTAAGGTATGAAGATCATAAGAACAGGTAAGAATCACATTTATATTATAGAAGGCTTAGGTATTAACCGTTTGCTAGAATCCTTTTAAAAGAGGGTAATTTTAAATTTTCTGGTATTTATTGAAACGTTTGAGGCCCTTTATGAATTACACTTTTGTATTTGTAACTTATCTAGAAAAAAACTACGAAATTAGATTTATTTCAGATGATATGACTATAAAAATCTATATTTTATATATCAATATTATTTCCGGTATCAATTAAATTATGTTATTAGTATATTGAGAGTAAAAAGACACGATTCTCCGAAACTGAATTAAAAATACAGGTCCTGTTAGGGGTAGCACTTTTGATGTCTTAGAGCTTTTTTTTAAATTAAAAATATTGTCCTTTGCCGATAAAGCTTCCCCGGAAAGGTTCATTCCGTCAAAGTGAAATGAAAGAATGCAAAATAGGCATTTTTATTGATTCACGTACATTTTAAGTTACAGAAATAACGTTTATCGACTAAATATTTGCAACTTGAAAAATTTCTGATAATTATAATACCGTCGGTAAAATGATTCAAACGGTTCTCTTTGGATCTTTATTTGACAAATAACATTTAATAATGAAATAAAGTACGCATAAGCAGTAGTGCAGTAGGTGAATGAAATAAAATCACCGACAATTATTCACAATTATATCATGAAAGGAGTTATTAAGCCGCATAGTAAGTATAGCTAATTCAGATGTAAAAATAAAAGGCGTGTATTTTAATATTACCGATGGGACTAGGAGTAAATAAATCGTTTTCACATGTTATAAAACGTAAACATTAATTTTAGTCGAACTAGATATTCATTTGCGTCGTATAACAGTAACCGTATTTGTAACAGTAGTATTAGTAGTATAAAACCAAAATTTACTTTAACATCGGGTACCTACCTTACCGAATGACTTGAGTACACAAAACGCTCGCATGTGTACATATCCATTCGCCGACAAAGTGAACACCTTGTTTCAATACTCGGATCAGAAATTACTTAATTTTTATTTATTTTAGACTTTATTTCTTTTAACACGGATCGAAGTATATTTCAAAAGAACTATCTTTTCAGAATTATCTGCGATAAATCTTTCGATCTCTGTAGATTAACGTTTTCGCCGACAGTTTGTTCAGGAAATATGTACGTGCAAAAATTGAAAACTATTCAATTTTTTTTTAATTAAATAAAAATCAAATACTTTATCCCAAGCTAATTAACACGTGTTTCATGTAAAGTATTGAAAACGTTTTATTTAAAAAAAAACTACTCTTTATTTAGGGAGCTGTGATTGATATTAAGAAAAATTGATTAGTTCTTTGAATAGATCTTAGGTTGAATAGCTTGTTTCTTTATATCAATAACAAAAGTTATTCTTCGTATTTAAAAATATAAAACCTTTCCTCTATCACGATTACATTACAAGAAATGTGGAAGCACAATTTAAAAAGAAATCAATCAGAAACCGCTGGCGGATACAGGTATTTTGATTATCTTGCGTCTTTGTTTTTCAGTAAATTATCATCGGTTTTCCCCGTTTGTTAACATTTTGTTTACCTGGATGATTTATTTTATCATTCAGCTAAACCGGAAATTTTTAATATAAGTTATTATCGTGTTTGTTTAACAGAATTCAGATCCTCAGTTTAATTACTCATTAATTTCTTCTTTCTACGTTGACCTAATGAATTTTGTATTTCATGTAATACTAAGAATAAACTTACACCTTAAGATAATTTTTTTTCATTACTTACTTCTATTTACCGATAGATAAACTGTTTATAAATGGTCTCTTAATCATTGAAACATTAATACTGGTAAAAAGTAAATCAGTTTCACGGTATTTGTTATTCAAAATCTCATCTCATTAATTATTCAACTAAACAACGAAAACACTGATATTTTCTTGGAAAGAACGAATTCTAGATTTAAATAATAGAATAAATTTTAAGTGAGTTGGTTAATAATTACTTATGTTTTTCTTATTTAAAAAAAAAAAGTGAATAAATTGCTGAGTAAATTTTCATCGTCATCCTTTTCAGAGTACACATCTGTCATGTTTAAGAAAGTTATTTTCGTGATACAACCGGATAACTTGATTTTATGTTGTTGATTTATTGTTATAAAAATTAAGAATTCTTATATGCGACTGTGATAGAATATAATAATAAATATTTCATTAACCTCATTCTAAATTTTATCGATAAATCTTAACATTTATGAACGACTCGTATTTAAGAAATAAAAAGAAGTAGAAAATTTTTTAAGTTGATATCTAATTTCAGCAATAAAATCGGATTTAATTCGCGGGTCTTATATTAAGAAATAAAAACAATGTTTACAAGTGTAACAACTTTAGTATGACTTTAAAATTAATAAAATATCAATTATAAAACAAATTAGTACTTACAAGATAAAATATTAAATCCCGAATGAAATATTTTAATCCTGATCAATTGCGTTTTTTTACTAAAGTCTCAAGGCTGATGAACATGTTTATTCATTATTTTACCGATTTTTTAACATTATGCTGTGGTGAAACACTTCGGTAAGAAGAATTAAAGATAAGATAGAAAGTAAATGAACTTTGCCGTCAAAGCCTATCGGTGAATATGCGTTTAAACACGAATAAACATTTTTTAAACACTTAATTCTCCAAGTGAGGTGGTAAACGGTTGCAGGATCACGCCAAGCGATGCAGATGTGACGTCAGCTCTTCAGAATTCTACCGCTTTTTGCGATATCAATCGTATTATAAAGTCTTATTTAGAAATACAGTTCGGTTTGTATTACTGTAATTCCACATTCGATTAATTTTATTTACAAGCTACAATTTTTTTCATAATAACATTTAAATTAACTGCTTCTGTTGATCTGAGTGAATCTTTATAAGAAATTGTGACGTTTTTGTAAAATAATTGCACTTGCATCTTTATTTTTAGATTTATAGAATGGAAATATGAAATAATTCACGACAGATCACACGAAATCTATAAAAGTTCATTAAATCTGTTTTAAATTTTTTATGTATATGTATATATATATATATATATATATATATATATATACAAACAATGAATGTTTGTCCCGTATGTGTTCCTATGCCATTCATCCGATTGCGATGAAACTTAGGTGAGTTGTTGTGAGCACGCCCGTGAAGGTTTTTGAATTAGTTTGGATCCGCTAGGTAGCGCGGGGGTCGAGAATTTAAAAAAAATTGTATTTATGGTCCCATTTGGCTCCTATGTAGAATATCTATTAGTTACACGAAAATAAATATGTTTACAAAACATGGATCGGCTAGGTGGCTCTGGGGTCTAGACATTTCGAAAAATTGTATTTAGGGTCCGATTTTGCTTATATTCAGAATATATATATATATATTAGTTACGTGAAAATAAATATTTTTGCGAAAAAGGGATGAAGGGAAAAAGGGAAAGGGTGAAGGTTGAAAGAGGGAAAAAAGGAAAGGTTAAATTTTGTAATGTTCAGTTTTTTAATGTTTTATCGAACTTTCATTTGTGTTCGTTTAATCTATATATATACTAAGATTTAGCAATAGCGAAGCATTGCCGAGTCAGCTAGTATAAAATAAATATCTCATAAATGCTTTCTCTAATCTATTCGCCCGTAAGATGTTTCTTAATAGGAAATAACTTTTTTTTTTTGTTTTTATAAAAAGATACTGCTTCACGATAAAAAACTAAGAGCATAATATTGAAATATATAACAAACACACGGATTAGTGGTTTTAAGGATACATGGATATACCCGTGGTTTTTTTTTTTATATTAGTTGTTCTTTGGAAGGATTTCAGAAAACTTCAATGATTATAGACTTTTATCTTCCGCAGGTAGACATTTATCTTTCCGTCTATCTAAATGAAATTTTGATTACGGTATTAACATTTTTCAAATCGAAAAAAATTATATTTAAGGTAGTAAAAATGGTAATAACATTTTCTAAGAATTAATAGAATAAGAAATAGATAAATAAATTTAAGTAAACTAGATGATTATAAAATTATTTTCAGAACTATAACTGTTATTTCATTAAAAGTCAAAAGTAGAATTTTTCAATATTTTATAAAGGCGTATAAATAAAGTAACGAAAAACTCTAAAAACAAATACGGCAAAGGAAATTTTGAGCAGTTTTTGGATCCCTATTTCAGTCACAACCCTACAAAATTTTAAGGCTTATCTTGGCCCCTTTTTATACATTTAAACTTTTCTCTGTTAAGAAAGATTTCCAAATTAATATAATAATCTTTTAGTTAACCGAGATGAAAGCGGGTTTACCGTATGTACTCCATTTTTTAAAACTTATATTAGATTATACATCTTTATTATTTTCAATGATTGTTTTAAAAGTGTCTTTAAAAAATAAAAAATACACGAATTAAATGAGTTGTTTCAGTTCGAGTACGGGAGTGTCTAAAGTGCTATTAGCGTCACCCGAATCCTTTTATGTAATAAGTGTTGTGTGAATTCTTAGCGCGGCGATTAACTCCCCGTATTACAAGTTGAATTGTAAAAGTTTCTTCGAGATCGTGTCTGTTCCTCTTTCTTTATCTTTCGTCTTTGTTATTTTCCTCTTTATCGCTCATTCTTTCTCTTTTTGATTTTAATTCAGACCGGTATGGGCGCGTGTCGAAGGGTTCACTTTGTAATTGTCTTGCCTAGATCTCGGTTCGTAGTATGGTACCAGTTGGTGCTTCCTTATATTAAAAACCCATCTCATATTTCGTGATGATTTCGATGAAGAACTTGCTCTATCATTAAACAACATTGATTTTCGAGGTCTCGCCGACTTCTCATCGACATGCTATAGGCCTTACCTTCGACTTGTTCAAATAATCGTAACAAACGTTTACCGGTTGCTTCATCCGATCCCTCGTGTCTCTTTATTTGCATCTCTCTCTCTCTCTCTCTCTCTATCATTTTCTCTCTACGTAGATGTTTCTTCTTAATAAATTATCTTCACTATCCGGTAACAAAACCGTGTTAAAAAAAAGACGTAATCGCTTTATCGTTTTATTACTAATTCTAAGAACTCAATTACATTTTCAATAGGTGTATTATAAAATCGTGGCTGGTAATTTTAAAAAATTTATAGTTATAAATACAATTTATTCAATTCTGTCGGTTTATTCGTATTGCAGGTATACCGGAAAAAATGGAATTACGCGTTTTCTATACGGTTAAAAATAACAATACATTACTAAAGAAATAACAAACATAACGTACTTGAGTACAAAGCCCGTGAGGCGATAAGATTATTTATTTTCAGATATGGATTTTTCTGTGACAAGAAATGTCCGAACATAATCGGTTTGGTATCGCATTCGGTGACGAGTACCGAGGATATCTTGGACTATGAGCCTAGGGGTAGGATCTCACAAAACCAACTTAGGGTTGAGCCTTCTAAGGGGCTATCTAAGGGAATATTTTTTCGCAATTCCCTCAAAAAAATTGTATTCCCGGAATAAAAAATTTTATCCGACTCGCTTAATTATTAATGAGTTCATAAATCTTAAATCTTTTCACAAACTGCAATTTCGTATAACCTATCTTTCGCTTCGCATGCACTGATAAATAAACTAAATTATTAATTTACTACTTGTATGTAGTTTCAAAGTACATTCTCTCCTTAATATATAAGCATAACCGAGGGAAAATTTTGATTACATACTTTTGAATCGGATACCAGTTAAGAGATTTATAACTTTATTTCCTGAAGCGAGAAAAGGACTACGTAAATTGTAAAAAGAAGACATCCACGAAAAAGATATTATGGAAAACCTTCCGTGCAGATCTATTTTATCATTTCAATAGATTTCCCCATTCTTATACGTATGCATTTCTATAGAATATGGTTGTATGTTTGTGAGAAAATAACGGAAAAGACCCGCTTAAGGTTTGTTCACAGTCTTGAGAAACCTAAAAATTTACAATTCTAGAAAACTCAGATTTTCAAAAACATTTTTTGAAGGACGACTATATTCAGACAGAACTCGATAAATTTGGTTACGCAGATTTAAAATCGAAAATCTGAAGTAGATTCCGATTCAACAAGAATGGAATGTATTTTATAGGTAAAATACAAGCAGATTGAAAAAAAATAATTTGAAAATTTTATAAAATGTGATAAAAGATATAATTTTATATATGGCTAGAGTACGTTATTAATGAAATCACTACAGATGGTTCTTCCGTCGGTGGAATAATAGACTAATAATTTTCCTTTAAGAATTTTTAGGATTGCAACTTTTAGGATCTAATGTTTGTAAAGTTGAATAATATAGATATCTCATTTGTCGTTAAGTATCAGCCAGATAAATAATTTACTTTAATTTCTAAAAAAACAAATAAATAAAAATTACATATTTACCTTGAAATTTAAAGTAAAATCAAAAAATCACTTTATTACACATACGCACATATATATAAACATAAAATACACAAGTGGATTAAAAAATAGCCTAAAGTAATTGTCCTTACTAATTTAAGTGTTTATTATAGCCCGAATTAGTAAACCATGAAAGCAGAGTGCAACGGTGGCCTAATCGGCGGTAGTTTCAAATTGGGTAATGGCCACCTTTGTTCTAGTACGAATACCCTTTAGAATGCTATAATAGCTGGAGTTGTGATTTAATTTTGAAATAATTAGACATTCGAAATATAATTTAGTTTGGTGGTAAACCAACTGTAGTTTATATATCTCTCTGGTAGTAATAGTATTGTTTGTAGTGAAGCATGTTCTATGCTACAGAGGTATACTATCTCTCTCTGTTCTAAACTACGCGCCTCAGTACACTTCGTTCCTATTGTATTTGTGTATGTATATATATATTTTATATGCGCGTGTGTGTGTGTGAATAATCCAAAAACCAGACCCTGACTGATTGTTTAACTCTCCATTTAATATAAAATAATTGGATTCAAGATTTGGTTACCGTTTGTTTGTTTGTTTGTTTGTACGTACGTAATACAAAACAAGCAAACAAACAAAATTACAAATAATTAAAACTCATTCGATGACGCAAAGATCGCAATTAAGTAATGTAAAATAAACAATGTACAAAAGAGTACCTCAAAGGAAATAAAGGGGTAAAATATAATGAGATAAAACGAGGTTCTTTACGAGTTTAACCGTACCGTGAAAACAGGGCTACATTATATTATATTACGTACTTATAATTATTATATACATCCATCGTTTATGAATGTGTATTTAATTCGTCTATTCAACCACAATATTAGGTTTAAATTACGTTCAATTTATTATCCGTCGTAAGCAATTAAAAATATTTTAAACAAAGTAAATAAAGAAAGAAAATATTACAACTATTTAAATTTTAGTAAACCTTTTTCTGGGTATTGCACACGATTTTTTCATGTGATATTTTACCCCTTTAAGTAGAACATGAATACCACTGAAAGCAGGCAACGATGATATAAACTGAAAATTCAATGGAATAGGCGTTAACTTTTCAGTAACGAAAGTTGAAAATTTCTGTTATCGATACGACCTTATTTATTTATTGCATTGCTATTTAAACATATTAAAAAAAAAAAAATAGTAAAGAAGTTTTACATTTTTAAAGAAATATTTATACGAATTTTTTTAGGGATAGGAATGCGTAAGCCCATATAACTCACCGCAATATATAAAAATTGTTTTCAACCAGTTAAGAAAAAATTAAAAAAAAAAATTCATGTCATTGCAGTGACCAAAAAAAATAAAAAATTAAAATTCTATTTTATGTTTTCTCAGTTATTTTATTCAAAAATTTATTATAAAATATATATTTATAAAAATCATAGTAGAAGAATAGACACATGGAAAAGCCAAGTGATACTCCAAGGTATCAGATAGATTATATCATGGTTAAGCAAAAATTTAGAAATCAACTCGTGGACTGCAAAGCTTATCCTGGAGGAGACATTGATAGCGACCGTAATTTAGTGATAATGAAATGTAGATTGGGGTTTAAAAACCTGAAGAAAACGTGTCAGATGAATCAGTGGAATTTAGAGAAACTTGAGGAAGAGGTGGTAAAGAAGATTTTGAGGAAGACACCGCGAGAGGTGTAAGTAAATAAGATAAGGTAGAAAATGTAGAAGAAGAATGGGAGAATGTTAAAAAGGAATTTCTTAAATAAGCAGAAGCAAACTTAGGCATAACAAAGAGAACTGATAAAAAACCTTGGATATCAGAAGATATATTGCAGCTGATGGATGAACGTAGAAAACAAAAGAATGTAAGTAATGAAGAAAGTAAAAGGAACTATCGAGAATTAAGAAATAATATAGACGGGAAGAGCAAACTAGCGAAAGAAGAGTGGATTAAAGAAAACTGTTCAGAACTGGAAAGAGAAATGATCATTGATAAAATATAAGGAGCATACAGGAAAGTTAAGGAAAATTTTGTGGTACATAAATTAAAATCTAATAACGTGTTAAATAAAGATGGTACACCGATTTATAATACGAAAGGAAAAGTCGATAAGTGGGTGGAATATACTGAAGAGTTATACGGAGGAAATGAATTAGAAAATGGTGTTATAGAGGAAGAAAAGGAAGTCGAAAAGGATGGAAGGGGAGAACCAATACTGAGATCTGAATTTAAGAGAGCACTAAAAGATGTGAATGGCAGAAAGTCTCCTGGAATAGAAGGAATACCTGCAGAATTACTGCGCAGTGCAGGGGAGGAAGCGATAGATAGATTATACAAACTGATGTGTAATATTTACGAAAAAGGGGACGATCCATCAGACTTCCAAAAGAGTGTTATAGTCACGATACCAAAGGAAGCAGGAGCAGATAAATGTGAAGAATACAGAAAAATTAGCTTAACTATTCATGCATCAAAAATCTTAACTAGATTTCTTTAAAGAAGAATTGAGAGGAGAGTGGAAGAAGTGTTAGGGAACACCAGTTTGGTTTCAGGAAAAGTATAGGGTCAAGGAAACCAATTTTAGCGCTCAGATTAATAGTAGAAGGAAGATTACAAAAAAAACTAACCAACATACTTGGCATTTATAAACCTATTAAAGGCATTCGATAACATAGACTGGAATAAAATGTTCAGCATTTAAAAAAAAAAGTTAGGGTTCAAGTACAGAGATAGAAGAACAATTGCTAACATTTACAGGAACCAAACAGTAACAGTAATAATTGAACATAATAAAGAACCGAAAGGGAGTTCGACAAGGATATTCCCTGTCACCGTTACATTTTAATCTTTACAGAGAACTAGCACTTAATGATGTTAAAGAACAATTTAGATCCGGAGTAATAGTACAAGGTGAATAGATAAAGATGCTACGATTTGCTGATGATATAGTAATTCTAGCTGAGAGTAAAAATGATTTAGAAGAAACAATGAACGGCATGGATGAAGTCATACGCAAGAACTACCGCATAATGAAAAAATTCAATAACGTAGTACGTTATACATTAATTTAATGAAAAATACTGAAATACAAATATTTTCAATTACATACATTTGACATTATTTATTTAAAAAAAATATTTTACAATAATTTTTATAATTTAGTGTCAGATATCGAATATTTTTTTTTTATTGACTTAACTACTAATTTTTACAGTTTTTATTCTATTATTTCTACCTTTTTTCTATCAGCTTAGATAGCATAAAGAAATTAATGCGATTCCAGTAATGAGCAGACACGAACGATAACTTTTAATAACTATTTCATCATAATTGATAACGGATAGTGTGTGCTTGTTCCGCTAAATATTGTCATGTGCATTTCTTACAGCTGATGGTAATTATTTCTTCCTTTAATTTTCTACTGGACAAGTAATCTTATACCGAGGGGACGTAGAGGGATAGGAAAGATACGATATATATATGGAGTTAGAGAGAGTGAGTGAGAGGTGAGAGGGCAAAGTCAGAAGCAATTATAATTAGTGACTGGTGTAAAATATGAGAAGTTATGTTTCTATTTTTATGAAAATGCTAAATTTTAAAGGATAATTGGGTAAAAACCCTACACCGATCGATTCCGTTATTGAATAAAAAGGCTGTGTGTTTTTCAATAGCGACCATACTACCGTAACTTGCTTCTCCACTCGGGGCCGATAGAAATAGTTAAAAGGTCCAACGATGGTGTAGCATCATTCGGCATGATCTTGTATTCTCAATTTTATTAGTACGTTACATCGACTAAACAGAAAATTAACGAAAGAGATTATTTCTCAGTATGTTTTCGTCGATGTTACGACAGAGTTTAATAATACCGAGTCCATTAATGTGTATTACACAATACTGGTTTCTGTGTTTAGGTGCCGCAACCGATCGAGAAAAAAAGTGCACATAAGTTACGTGCTGCATTCCCCGGTCCACTTACATCATATTTTATGAGCCTTTTTCGGTGGAGTAAGTCCCCGACCGGTCGAACCGAAGAATTTAATTATTGCTCGAACGGCTACCTCGATATAACGACCGTAAGCGCTTTTATTTATCCGTAATTAAAGAACTAGAAGAAATTAAAATCAATTTTTTTAATTAACTTCTCTCAGTGAATTCCTTTGCGCATCGTTTAATGGAAACTGTAAATGAAAGTTGACGGAAGAAAAAGGTTAAGATAGGAGCGGTGGAAAGGATAGGAAAAGAGATGTACAAGAAGTAAGTAGAGGTCGGGGGACGGTAAAGATGGACGAAAAGAAGGGGATTCTGGAAGAACGAGGGAACGACAACCATGAATGGTAGCAGGAATCGGATGAGGGTTCAAACAGAAAGCGAGCACCGAGTAACGAACAGTGCGTTGCAGCCGAGGAAGATGGAAAGAGTGAACAAGGAGGAAAGAAGGAGGGGTGTGTTAGGGAAGAGAGCGAGTGAGAGAGAGCGAGAGAGAAATTTATTTGACGGTAATAATGTAATAAAGAGTTAAGAAGGGAAGGAGGGGGGCACGGTTTATCTATGCTCCGATAGTTCAAGAAGCATTTCATGCGTACGATATTTCGTTTACGTTTACGTTACATTGCCGACAGATGGAATTGTTGTGGGCGGTCTAAAACCCCGCGTCCCGCACCACTGACGTTTGACTCTGTTTTACCCCTTACTTACCCCCAGCATCTCAAATTATACAATTTACTTTGTTTTATAATTACTATTCGCATAATAATGCTCATACGCGGAACAGTAGCGCAAAGGGAATGTCTTAGAAATTGTTTTCTGATTAAATATTTAATTGAATTTCACTGTTTAGGGGTAGGAATGGCTCGAAGGGAAGAACCGAGGTAGGCCTGCCCGGATTACTCCGAACACCAACAGCTCGAATGATGGTCCTATACTTTAGCAGCAACAGTAGTAATTCTAGTATTATTAGTGTTACTATTACTAATACTAATACTAATTCTACAGAAGTAAAGTCAATTCTTGCTTTTAATTACACCAACCACGCACTTCAACACGTCTATTTCAACTTTACTGCCGGTTTGTAGGCTTAACGTATTCTTAATAAAACCTATTTCTTTTACGTACAAATAAAATTATTGCAAACATTTTAGAGGAAGAACAAATTTTACTATGTTATTATTTAACCTTTTGAACAAAGATATTATTAATCTCAAATACAAAACGAATCCTCATAAGATTAAAATTCTCATAATAGAAAACTAAATGATGCACAAAATACTTAAAAGGGGCTATCTTAATATTAGCAAAACATTTTAAAATAAGACTATACTATGCGCGAAATACCAAAACGTAATACATTTTTGCTACACGTGTAAAAATGTAATACTACAAGCTAACAACCTATTCGTGGCGATTTTTCGAAAGATCGCGAAAATTACTTTTATAAATTTATTTCTGAAATTTAAAAATTTAACTATTGTTTGAAAACCGATTGGAATGTATCAGAAATGTAGGTTCAAAGCGAACAAAAAATAAAGCAGAATATTTAGTTACAGAAAGACGGGATCTCTACGCGGGAGGACACGTGATAAAAAAATGTAACAGTTTAAAATACTTAAAAATGTTTATAGTCAGATAGACATAGATGATAAAATTATGAAAGGTTAAACGGTTTTTTAAACATATCTCTTTGGTCTAAAGATATCAGAAAGAGCAAAAATTATCAAATAGCTGAGATCATACAACGCGATATAATTACTAAAAGCTCTAAGTATAAATATTAAATGTAAAAAAAGACGTTCATTAGCTCTAGAAGTGGATTTACTGAGCTCTAATTACCGGATTTTTAGTCATGATGATATTAGAAGAGAGACTGTCAGAAAAAGAATGAATTGAGATGTACAATTTCGGATGAAACCGAAGGAAAACCGTTTAAGTAATACGGGTATATGAAGCGGAAGAGTTACGATTTAAAATCCGTTAGATTTCGGGATCGGTTCTTTACAAAAACGCAGGTGGAGAAAACCACCAAAGTCATAAAAAAGAGGAGATTGCGAAGCGATAGACAGACGAGGAAGGAATCAAAGAATTTGATTTAAAAAGTAGAGGTTATGACTTTTAAATTCCATACCGAATCGCATTCTTGGATTACAGTCAAAAGTAAACCCAAGATTTCAACAAACACTAACCAGCCAGCGTCTTATAAATTTAAGTACAGAAAGAAACCGGTCGGATGTTTCTTAGAAATCGATACTGACTGCCGGCCAAACATTTGATGTCCAGTTCTAATTAACAATGCATCCTGACCGCAAGATGCATCCGAAGATTGAACAACCTATAATTTTATTCCTTATACGAAAAATGGATGCAGCTTCCTGATTACGATACCCGACTGGGCAAAACTGCATTCGTTGTTTAAATATATCCAGATTATCGTGTATTCGACCTATAAATTAATAGCAGAAGGTGAATCCAGTTAAAACAAATATTAGATTTAATTTTTTTTTGTATATATTTTCATCGTACACCATAGTTGTTTTAAATTTATTCTGATGATTTATAAATTAGTTATAAATAAACAATAAATTCTATATCAAAAATAAATAAGTTCAGAGTTTGAGATTAAAAACAACTACTTTATCGAAATATTAGTTAAAGTTTGAAATGAAATAAAGGGAAACATATTTGTTTTATATAAAGATGAATTCATTTTAATAAACTTTCACGATAACAAATTGAAATGATTGCATGATGTAACGATGAACCTGACTATAAGAATCAATAAATTTATAGGGTTGTAGTAGGGTAACCGTTGGTTTTATCTGGGATTTTGATTTATAGCTATATTTTATGCTCATTTTTCTTTCTTTAGTAACGTTCAAAGAGTGAAAGAGTAGAATAAAAAACGAGAGAGAGTGAGTGAGAGAGAGTGAGAGAGAAATAGTATGAGGGAGAAAGAGATAGATAGAAAGGTTTCTCCCCTTTTCTATTTCACATAATTTCCATCAAAATTTTTCAAACGATGAAATTCTACCGATACATTAATAATTTTACAATAAGTTTTCATTTAATCTTTTTTTGTATTAATTTCCGTGTAAGATGGTAAAATTCATTAAATTAAATCATAAATAAATAAATTAATTCATAAACTAAATCTCAAATAATTTTGTGCGAAAACTTAACAAAAAATTAAAGGTTCTGATTCATCTACGCTTACCGATAAAATGGAAAAAGATTAATCTGTCTATGGACAGTAATTACAGCTGCTTTATTAAATAAAAATAAATTCTACAAAATTCGCAGATGATATCGAGTTTTTAGAAGATAAAGCGCGTAATGTTAAACAAATGATTACGTTACGAAAATAAAAGTAACCGTGGTAGTAGTTAGTAATGATGATAATCCAGCCGATGTCTACTGAAAAAAAGGAAGAATCGAACGACTAAAACAGTATAGGAACTTAGTACAATCTCTAGTATTATACAAGTGTTACACTTTTGATTTTTCTGGCATTTCTCCCACAACCACCCCATTCGGTCTCTCTAAAGCATAAGACCGAATGTCCGTACCACAAACGGCTACTGTTCCTCAAAACGGTTTTGGGACCAATATCCTAATTAGCTCCGAGACTTACCTAACTGCGTGAGCGGAATAAGCGTGGTGCCCTACACTACTCGCTTGCGTGTCCCACCGCTCACTTTTAATATATTACTAAAATCGGTAGGCACACCCCGTCTACATACTAAAATATATGGCTGGTCAATAAATTAAAATTTATTCTGTCAAGGACAGCAATTTGCTGCCGCGCCTAGATCGCTGAATCCCAGCAAGTATCTGTCCACCATATTATAGCGCTTGGAGGAGCTATGTTTGACCGAAAGCCAGCCATTTCTCGAGGGTAGCTTCCTACGGCAAGCGGTAAGAGTCTTATATCTCTTAAACTATTGATATCCATTGAACAAAGCAACCGCATCAAGGAACTCCCACACGGTCCGACAATGCGGCTCACGCCACATTGGCTCGCCGCTTATGAGTGGCCAATTTTCCCCTTGACCTCTAAGTTCCAGGGTGACCTGAGTTCTGGCCCCCCCAAGAGCTGGGCAGTCGAACATCACGTTTTCGTTCGATTGGACCTCCCCGCAGACGCACAGCTCATCAGTTGCCAGGTGGAACCGAAAGAAATATCGGTTTGATTTGCGTGGTTGGAGAGCACTTGGGCTCCCGTCGCCCTTAAAAACGAACTAGAGGCGTAACTTCCCCCAAATCCTGTATAAATCTATACAAGGACCTACCCTTACTTGTAGCGTGCCATTCTTGCTGCCATGCTTCCATCGCGAGGCTGTATATCCTTCTCCTTAGGCGGGAGATGAGCAACTGAACGAAATTTAGAATCGGTGCATTGCGATGACCGTTCCGCTCCAGTAGAAGCCTAGCTCGAAACCGCATCCCAAATACCTCGGCCTCCCTACCTCTTTCTCAATTTTCACTTGGCCGCCCGAACTTTCATCAAGTGTTACACTTGAAAAAAATTACTTGTAAAATGTTATGCTCGAAAAATACTTCTGTACGGATGAAAAACGTGAAAAACTGAAAAACAAAGCCAGACGCATTTCAAATGCGGGTATGGAAGAGGTTGAAGAAGATTACATGGACAAACGTAGTGAAAATGGAGTAGTAGTAATAAGCAGAACAATTAACGATAAGTAAGCTAACCGGCCGGGACATATAATGAGACGAGAAGCAATCTAGTGAAAGAGAATAATAAAAATTTAGTGCACTAATTAGTGAATTTTTCGAACACAGGCGTTTTAATAAAAAATCACTGGAACGTATAATAGATCGATTTTTTCCAAAAGGAAACGGAAGCTTCTTCATATTACATAAAAAACCGTAACTGAATTTTAATTTACTTTCAAACATAACTAGAATTCAGGTAAAGAAGCAAATATGAAGAAGCTGCATTAAGTAATATGTTTAATGAAGTTAATATTTATTGTTTATATTCTAACAAAAGCCGATTCGCTTTTCACCAGTCACGATGCATTTTTAAAAATACAAGAAGCCATATAATTATTTAATATCCATGCTATTATATAATAGGAAAAAACCTAAAAATAGCATTCGTTTTTATTTTTGTTCATCGTTGTAACTGACGTTTTATCCATAATTATGGATTAATAGTTAACTTATATACGGATTGCTCGAAAATCCTTTAAAAATGTGTTACTGTTATTTAAATCTGAAATTAGATGGCTACAAATTTCTTTTTTAAATTATTTTTATATTAGCCATCGGTATTATTTTACACAACGGATTGTTATCTATACTCCAGAACGGAGCTATATATGAATATGACTCGTTCGTAAATTAAGCGATTTAATTTATTACGAATTAGATACCATCTAATCCGATCACTCATCTAATCTAATAATCGAATGAAATCAATAATAAGACTACTTCCACATAAGTAGAACGATAAGGAAATAATAAAAATGAGATAAAATAATACAAAACAAAATGATACGTAAAAATAAAATAATACATAATAAATAGTCGTTCTATAGAGTTTCCTAAGTACTGTTTATGGTCAATTCATATTTTTTTTTTTTCGCTGGGTTTTATTTTATTTATTTACTTTTTATATATACTATTTTCTCATTGTTTTCTTTTAAGTACTGTTTAACAATCGAGTTGGTTATGGCATTAGCACGTTTTATTTTCTGCATGTTTATTTTCTCTTTTTTACAATTCTTGAAGCTTCATCAAAAGATTCAAGAGCAGTAACTTATTAAGTAGAGATTTCATATTGTTAAAGTAAATACACTAGTATCAAATTTACGATAAATATAGTACACAGCCCTTTCAGTAAGAAGGATAAAATAATTCTATGAAACCTAATTTTCTACTGTTATTTTGGTGTCTCTCACTTGTTTAGGATGTAACTACATATAATATTTGTGATAGGTATGCAAAATACACGATATTCCGTTTCTGAGAGCGATAACATACGTTCGATTAACATATATTGCTAGGATAAAAGAACAACCATCGCATAAATACGCCCATTAGAAAAACAGATTCCTCAATTTTCTGATAAAAGATTCTTTATTGGATAAAATAAAAGCACGCATTATCCTTTTCGTGAAATATTAGCAGTACCTAAACAAAATAACATTTTGAAACGATATGTCTATTTATTTTTTATACTTTTTTTTGTTGTTGTAAATCGCTTCAACTTCAACTACATCTTATTTCTTTTAGAAGATCTTGTACGAGAAAAGACAAATGGCAGAATAGGATAAGAAAAGAAAGGAAGATATAAATCGGAAGAATCTTGAGGGCGGAACAAATTGGGCGAGTGTGAATAGCTCTCGTCTCGTATTTAAGGAAGGCGATAAAATGGGAATGATTGTTGGAGTGCGAGGGCCGGAGGCGGAATCGGGTGGAGGAATGCCGTAGGAGGGCGGCAAACAGCCTAAGTGGAAGCTCGCATTGATCAAATCGGTTTTAGGGGAACTCCCGCTGTTCCTTAAGAAAACCCCTTTGAAACCTTGATTCTTTTCATTGAAATGCAACAATTTTCTCTTTTTTATTATTTAAAGAAAATTGTTATCGTTGTTTTAACAATAAAAGAAACGAAAAACTGAATTTAAAGAAAGCTTTGGAATCGCATAACTATAGCGCTTATATCCGCTTGACTGGTTAAATTTTTAACTACGAAAATCTATCGAAGGATCGCATACTTGTAGGTAAGTAATCATTCCAAACTCTAGAATGCTCTTCAGGAAGACTGTTTGACAAAGTCGTGGAAAAATAGATTACGGTACATATTTGTGAGGTTTTTTTCTCATTAGAGATATAAAAAAAATCTATATCGACTGTTTCATTTGCCAGACTTAAGAACATTGAAATATATACTTCCAACGTGTGCCAATAAATATTTATATTTAATTTACTAAGCATTTGGCACAGTTGGTATAAATACAAAAGTATAAATTACATTTCCACTTACCAACAATTTAAAAAGTGTAAATCTTAGTACTTTCGGAGCTGTTACTCCATTTTCAGGAATTGGCAGGGATGTTAATTTAAATTCAAATCAATAATTGTTTTTAAAATTAAACTGTTATGTTCATAATAGTCGGTCGGTCAAGAATAAAATTAGTTATAGATACAGATAAAATATAGTGCATCTACACAGTACAAAATTATACTATATAGATATAGTCGCAAACATCTTATAAACATAACGTTACTGTCTTAGTGACGTACGAATTAATTTTATTCTTGACGACCGACTATTGTAAACATAACTGTTCAATTTAAAAAAAAAACGATTATTGATTTGAATTTAAATTAACATCCCTGAAAATCTCTGAAGATAGAGTAACAGCTCCAAAAGTACTAGGATTTACACTTTTTAAATTATTGGTAAGTGAAAATTTAATTTATACAATAAATTGTTATTTGCCAGGAGCGGTTGTAGAATAATATTTATAAAAAAAAAAAAAGGTAGATTAAACTCAGTTATAACGGTATTACTAACTCAACCTACTAGTTTTTTTTACGAAATCTGTTAGATTTTCTTTATTCCATGAGCACAGTATTAAAACAATTCGTATGTAGAGAAAATTGCTAAAACAACATGGATTACAACAGACCAGAACTCTACATAAATAAAAATATAATAGTAATACAATTACTAATTAGTAATATAGTAGTTAATCCATAAAATATAAAACCGACAAAATAATCGTTTTAATAGTACTGTTGTTGTCACACAGCAACATAATGTCATAATTGAAGAGCATTCTAAAAACATTAGAAAATTCGTACTCTGTCTGTGAAATTGCTGATTTCAAGGAAAAAATTAGTAGCCTCTTATAACGACTGCCCAAAAAGGAGTGTAATATATTTAGGGTGTATGTATGTATGCATATTTGTTCCACCGTAGCAGCTCAACGACTGAACCGATTTCGGTGTATGAACCCGCGTTGGAATTGTTACGTTACCGGGAATGTCATAGGCTATACAAATTTGTGTGTGTATATTATATTATATTATATATATATATATATATATATATATATATATATATATATATATATATGTAGTAGTGGAGATTTGCCTGTTAAAGCACAAGCTTTAATGAATTGAATTAATGAACTGTGAACTGTGAGCCTCTATCACTGTGTGAGCTGAGTTTGAACTGAATGACTCAAATCAGTCGATTGAATAATTTTACAAAAATAAAAAGAATTAAATTTACGTTAAATGAAATAAAACAATATTAAAAAAAATTAAAAAAAAATCTGCTTAATAAAAATTCTTATTTAATAATAATGGTCTACTCGTGAGGATTGCATGTGAGGCTAAAGTGGTGAGGTGATACGAGCACCACATGCGAGGCTAGCCCAATCATCATCATCACTGGTAAAAAATCGGTTGTCCCTGAGGCGCTGTTTTGGAGGTGCAATGGAGAGGCTCAGTACGTTAAATACATTATATCCATAAGTTTTTGAATCGTGAATTTTTCTCGATGATTACTAAAACTTATTAAATAATAAAAGCCATTATAAAAATGTAAAAACACGACTGCCAAATAAATAAATAAATTTAACTAAAAAAAAGAAAATAAATTGAACTAAAATAAAGAAAACAAGGTATAGAAATAAAGGACTAACCGTTGTTATGTAGTATTTAATTAAATAAAACAATGGGTTACGATCAACTTTCAGACAGTTTTAATTTGTTTAAATATATTTTTCATGTTATAGAAATAGCAGTATTAAGGTTGTCTAATGATTAAGTTCTCACTAGGTCTTACATTGACAAAAAAATGTTGTCCTTCAACGAAGATATTTAAATGCAGTCGGGGAGGCTCTGAATAGCAATTGTCTAACATTAGAGCTCTGAATAGTAATTATTCTATATTAAGGAGCCCCTCCGACTCTATTTAAATATTTTCACTGAAGGAAAAAATTTATCTTATCGATGTAAGACCTGGTGAGAATTTAATCATTAGACAACCTTAAATGCCTGCTGTTTTTACATGAAAAATACATTTTAACAATAACGTTTGAAAGTTGATTGGTTACTCATTATTTTGCTTAATTAAATACTGCATAATTATGTTTAGTCCTATATTTCCATACCTTTTTTTTATGTTATTATCCATCCTTAATTAAAATTAACACAGCCTTAATTTTATAAATACACTTTTTTTTATTGAAATACAACGAACCAAATTCTGTTCCGGTTATCTTCTCTGTATCCAGTTTGATGAGTTATCCGGTTCATAAAATAGGCTCGATTAACCCATTTATATAACGGAAATAACAGTAATTATTTTTTTTTTTAAATTATAAACTACGATTAAAATTTAAACAGAATAGCAAATAATTAAATAACTACCATTAGAAATTAGATGTTTATGAAATTCATACTTCACCGTAAATCAGAAACTGGGATTTCCTAAAAAAACTACAGAAAAATTAATATTTATTTCATTCATCGTCTATATAAATACGTAATAATTTTCCCTGTTTTGTAGGTACGCCAAATTACTGATGAGTAAAAACTGATCGATCGAATTTTATATTTCAAGCATTTTAGGTAAGAGTTAAGTTTCAGACTCTGAGAATTATTTTTGGCATCGGTCATCACTCGATCACTTAGACGCATTTCTCCACTCCTATCTATTCTGTTCTAATATTTTTATTTTACAGTATTTCTTGCATTCCACTTTTTCAGTTATGTTCTTTACATATTAATATGTTCTTTACAATTAATTATTCGTATCTCCTCATTCTTCCTACCGTAGATAAATTAAAATTAACTTGGTGTGTCTCTTATAGTAAAACCCATCGATATAGTTTACCTGTGAGAATTTTTGCCTTAAAATATCTGTTGGAACTTTATCGACAACGTAATTTTCAATATTCGCCTGTATCACCTAAATTTTAAAAATGTATAAATTATTTCTTCATTATTTATTTATAGTGAATTTATCCAGTGTACGTGAATAAACATCAAAATTAATTTAGTTATTTATAACAACGTTGCAAGAAATTGAACAGGCCTAAACTACACTGTTTGAACGCGGACCGTCTTACGTAGTGCAAATTTCACAATTGATTATAATGCGATAATAGTAATTTATCACATTATAAACATTTTTTTAGTGAAAACTAAAAAGGAGTTTTTAATTGAAAAACGATTTTACTCGCTTAATGAATCGTTCCCCCATAAAAAATAATTTAGGTAACCGAAGGTTTAGATTAAGATTAATTCTTATTCATCCCCTAGAAAGTTCTGGTAACCAGGGGGTGATTTTCAAAGCCGGATCTGTATTAAATCGATAAATGAAGGTATAAGGAAACGGTTATGATTAAAACCGGTATGAATATTATTGATAAGTCACGAACTATACCGCAAAAGTGTTTTATTCAAAACAAGTACTGAGTTTAAATTATGAATATTGATTACATCACAATAATACCCAAAGAAATAATACATACGAGTTAAAGGAAAGTATATATTTTATATAATAAATCAGATACTACGATTTGAAACTGCGGTAGAAGGTGGAAGAGAATGACAAGTTGATAGGATTGTTGGGTGGTGGTGGGGGCGGTTAAGCATCTTTGAGTATGAAGAACTCGAATACAATTTCTGTAAGCGAATTCAAATAGTAGGATGCTGGTATCATCGAATAATATAAGACGACTTGACTCGAACGAATGAGCTAACCGAAGAATGAAGTCGTCGCGACGCCTCCAACGATGGAGGAATGAGTGAACGAGTGGCGTGATGCGATCCATTCAGCTGAAGGAGCCGCAAGTGCAATGCATCTGATGAAATATAGCGAACGGTTGACATAGAACGATTTTAATTAATAAGTGAGCCTTTCCCATGTCAAATCCACCATTTATATCTAAACTCCGGTTGACTGGCATTTCTATGTGATTTATAGCAGGCGAAGGGAGTGGTTGACGGGCTGAAGGGGGGAAGAACTGGTATCGGGTTCTATAACGCGCCATAGCATAAGACCGAGTTCAACAGTAACGAACATAAATTGGTTATGTCTTTGATTAATCGAATAAGAGATCCGTATTTCATCCCTGTGTTATTTTAACGGGTTGACGTTTCCCTTAATATGTCATCTGACAAGTGCCGTTTCACCCCCAGTCGAACCAAGAAGCTGCCGTCGACCGCCTATCACTGCTTCACTCTCCTTTAACAACTCTCTCGGTCTATCTCTCTCTTTTCCTTAAACGATACACGTAAACAGGCACACACACAAACTCACACACACACACACCCGCTCTCAAACTACTTTCAAATATAATATTCCGTCATTCTACTCTGTTCCTAGACAAATCAATAATCGATATAAGCTTGATATATTTTCTGATAATTTTATAATAAAATTCCACCGATTCATTTTATAATAAAATGGATCCCGTGAATTCGGTGATATATGGCATTCCTTCGAAACATTAATCGATCATGCAAAAGCTAACCCTAAATCTATATAATTCGCCCGCACTAAAGAAGCGACGGTTGAAAACAGTATTAAGATCTGTACAAGCGGACTACATTGTTTAAATATAAACTTTGAGTTTGATTTAAAAATCAAACTTTAAAGTTTGATTTTACCAGTAGTAAAATTAAGAGATAAAATTAAATAATTAAAAAAAAAACGTTAAAGAAATAAAAGGTCCAATCAGATTGAAGAATTCAGAACGTTATTAATGTCAAATGTTTCAAGTATAATTTATTGCACACGTTAGGAACGGCACACGTTTACAGTGATTTATTAGGCAGTGCGACTATTTATAGAAAAGAAAGCCTATTATAGAATTCAGATGAGAAATCTTGAAAAATCAAGTTTCACGAAATTTAATGTTTATTTAAAGCGGTCAACTTAATTTTCTTAAAAAGTAAACAGAAAAAGGAGTTCCTGGTGATCTGAAACTCTTTTGTTATTCTAAGGAAAACCGCATATCTATTACGTAAGAAAATATGTTACGTAAGAATGCCTATCCCTGTAGCGACATATCACTGAGTATTTTTAGAAATGCTATGATTATATTATTTTATTTATTTAAAGTTATTGGCTCTGAAAATGAATTGACGTCAATAAAATTGAAGCAGCGCTCGTGGGATTGTGAAGGATTTGTTTACGACTTGCAGCCGTCCGGTCTAACGATTGATTCTCACTTCTGCAGACAATATCTGGAAAGTTTATGTCAAGCGATCAAGATAAAGCGACCAGAATCGATCAATAGGAAAGTTCCATCAGGACAAGGCCAGATCCCACCCGACTTTGGTGACCCGTCAAAAATTAAGAGGGCTTAGCCGGGAAATTTTCAGCATAACTAACGTATAGTACGGATCTTGAGTCGTCGGACTACAATTTATTTTGGTCTCTACAGTACCTTCCTGAAGGTGAAAATTTAGCTTCAAATGAGGCTTTTCAAAATCATTATTACAGTTTTTTTGTTTTACAGAAAACACACCAGTTCTTCAGTGAGGGGACGACGATTTCGCCTCAAAAATAGTAGAAAGTGGTCGATCAAAACGTCACTTATTTAGTTTATTAAACTTCATTTGAAATATAAAAAAAAAAACCTTGTTTACTTTAACATTAAAAAAACGAAGAAACATTTTACGCAACTCATATATGTATTATTAGATTTCTGTAGAGAAAATTGAACACTTTATTAATATAAAATCTTTCTCCTATCAGTTATTTTTTTAAGCAACATGCGGTTACGTTGAAAGCGTTAAACTGGAAATATTACGTATTTCTATTAAGCATCGAATCTGAACGGTTACAGGTGACCTATTTCAGGACTAAGGGACTTAAGGAAATGGCATGGTGATTCTCATAAATGATTTTTCATGAATCAGCAAATTTTCATTACACATACCAGGCTTACTTAAGAAGGCGATAAATGAAGTGGTTTCCCATTGTTTTCTGTCACGAATTAATAAAATAGGTACATCGTCTCTACTTTACAGGATAAGTGTGTGTGTGTGTGTGTGTATGTGTGTGTTAATAATAAGATTTTATTTTTGTTGTATAATTTTGTTAACATTTTTTGCAGGTTCTAAGATTATGGAAATATACAGATCAGTAAACTTAAAATTTTATCAAAGTCATTTGTAAATAATATGATAACGTAATAGCCTGAAAATTTTAAAATTATTAAATATAGTTTGCCTATGGCAGATGTAGATGACTACAGTAAAGAGATCAAAATTTCATGATTACGAGATCTATTCTTTTTTTTTTTTTTGCAATAAATGTAGCATTTACACATAAATGTGTACGCTATAAATGTATATGCAGTTTTAATTGCAAATTAGTAAAACTGATGATCTTATTGAGTTTAGTCATAAGATTGTTTTGTAACGAATAACGTTTATGTATCGACCTACCAGTTTTGCCAAATGGTACAACCGTTAAAATTCTTACAACATTGGCTGTAAATCGTTCTTATTGTTTACATGATTTTAATTATATATGTTGTCGGTCATATTTGAATAAATGTATAAACGTTTTGTCATTAATCGGCATAAAAGAAGCATGATATTAGAACGAAAAACTAAATGATCTTAATAATATGAATAATATTAACAGATTATTAAATAATTTTCATATAAATTATATTATACTGAAATTAAAATGTTAAAATACATTTCAAACGTTGTCAAAATAATATTAAAACGATTTTATCTATAATAATTAAATATTAAGTTTCGTTGCGAAATAAACATTAAACGTCACGGAATTGTATGATAGCACTAAACGATTAAATTGGTAGTGCCAATCAAAACTAGGAAATCAATTCTGACACTGAAAAGTTAATAATAGTTTTTTTTATCGATATCATGGACGTAAAAACAACAATTTATCTATTATACACTAACATTTAGCTATCGTATAATTTAACTTAGTGTAATTTTCTGTGTTATTAACTTTTATAAAAATACATGAACTACAATGAGGGATGAAAAAATTGTCTGTAGAACAACAATCCTTTTCTGGTACATTTCTCAACAGGATTTCATCTATGATACATTCAACCTCTTTGTATTTAGAAGTACTTGTGTTAATACGTATTTGTAACTAAACTCAGCGTGATATTTAATCTACAGATTTTAACAGGGCTAGACTAGATTCAATACGGAGAATATATACGTACAATAAGGAAAATTAAAAAACACTATCATGCAAGAAATTCTGTGATCGCTTTAATGCAGGAGTAAATAAAATTGTTTGTATGACTCGCCTGACATTTTTTATACGTATATATTTATCGACTGCTACTGGCGTAGGTGCGACGTATTGACGCAAGAAAATACATATTTATATTATGAATAAATATTGATGAATATTTATATGAAGACGTCAGTGAGCTGTAAAATATAGGATTAGTTTGGAAAAATTCGGTGGACGGTTCACGTAGTTACATTCTCCTAGAAGCTTATGAAAAAATCATCGCGATAGTTTTCGTGTGTAGTAAATTTGTATTTTACCGTTTTACTAGTCGCTATCCTAGCTAGACCGTCGCCGTTCATAATCGAGCGTCTGTAAGCTACTCCTGTCAGGAGAAATCGATATACGGTCACTTGACGATTATTTGTGTTTATATTCAGAAACGTATCTTCTCAAATTAGCGATGTGAATTTCTTGTTTAGGAAGAAACGAAGGCGCCTAGCGGGATTAAATGATATTCACAATTTTATCTGAGCTTATAACCAAAACCATAGCGTCTCTTGATTTGGTCCGGCAGAAAAATAACTATTGGGATACTAAACGGCTATATTACTTACAGCTGCTTTTAACAAATCCCCGCTATTTGTCGTCAGCAATCGCTTTGAGATAACCGCTACCGGACATTCACATCAAGAAAAAGTACCCGAAGCGGAAAGTAAAGCAAGATAAAGGAAATTTGATTAATTGGCATTTCTAGATGATAAAATGTTCCAAATTAATGGAGGGTTTTGTTATTATTCAAATTATTTTAACGTATTTCATGCCTCGGATGGGTTACGTTTTCGTAACTGTAATTGCTATTTATTAACCATCGTTTTTGTCATACCTGCATTTCTCTAACCGGTAAGAATTTCAAAAAAGATAACTTCGACGATCCAAAATAAATTCTACAGCAATGTATAGAATATATATATGTATTATATAAAAAAATTCATTAATATTTTTAAATTAATATTAATTTCTGCCACAGAAATATTAACAGTAGAACGATAAACGTAACCAAGTAGATTTTTGAGCTCGTAAATTGATAAAAAAATCAATTTCTGAAAATAGGTAAACCATGATTCCGAAGATCGAACTGTGCACAAAGTGAATCAATAGTAAATGCAGAAGCCAACTGTTTTTCACTAATTCCGCACAACACGGCACCCGTGTTTTTACAACAGTACAGCTAATTTTTGTGGTTCTGTACACCGTTTAAATGAGTTTGTTACGGAACTTTTTTAAGAACTGATAATTGCTGAATGACAGTGTAATATAATAACCTGGCTATATTAATAATGTTTAGGCAAAAAAATTCTATTAATAGAATAAATCAGCACATTTTGATTGATAATATTAAAAATTTAACGCAGAATTTTTTTTTTGTTTGCGCTCCCGACAGTTATAAGAAAAATTTAAAAAATTCTATGTTGTAAAGTTAGAACAAACACACGGCAAATAAATCTCTGTAAATGTTATTTTAACATTTTATTGATCAAAAGTAACAGAAAAATTGTCTTTCCTTCATGGATCAATGTGAAATCCAGCAGCTTCGTTAAAATAATTAATATAATAATCTACATAAACTATCGAAAATTAGAATCTGTTGATAACTTCTCCAAAATTTGTTTCGTAAATTAATTGATTCAATCTGTAATATTATAATCAGAACAAATTTTTAAACATGTGTGCGTGCGTGTATAAATAAATAAATATTTATATATATATATATATATATATATATATATATACATACTTCACTTGCTAAATATACATGTGTACTACAATTAAACGTAGATCTGTAATTTAATATAATATGAAAAGAATACACTATTTACTCACCTGGTAATAAATATTTCACAAAATATTTCCCCAGGGAAGCATCTGAAATATATACACATATTATTTTAGTTCGGAAAAAGCATAATATTTAACATTTATATATATATATATACGTGCTTAATGTAGAAGCATATTTATCTAGCCAAAATACTCCATAAAATTATTATATCACAATTTATTCTCTTCTAAAGAAACGCTTGATTATAAAGGTCCATTCACACTAGCGAAACGAATGTCAATGAACGTTAACGAAGACAACCTTCAAGATGTCCTGGATGTGCAACATACATATATATAACAGCATTTGTTCATGTTTCTTCGGCTAAAGTGGACCGGTCAGAATAGTATATTCATTACAAGTTTATGAAATTTATGAAACATTTAATCTTAAAATTATAAGTACAATTAAGGTTAAGGTAAAAGTAAAACAAATACGTTAACAGGAATTCAGAATTTACCCTTTACAAAGATTTCGAATAGTAAATTATCATCATTAGTTGCGAGAGAATTCAAGATAAATTTAATTACATAAACTATGTATAACGATAACAACTCCTGAGCTACGCAATCTATAAGCAGTCCAAGAATAACATATTTTCCCGTGGAAGACATTCACGGTTATTTTTCTTTTGTTTTAAGATTTTGCCGATTTTTTCCGCACAACACGGCACCCGTGTTGTGCGGAATTAGTGAAAAAGAGTTCACTAATTTCATCATATTTCCTTAAACAATTTTGTTTTTCAGGTTAGTAGTTATATAATCGACTTGAATTAGTCAACAGTATGGGATTAAAAGCGATGTAAGAAATGCCTTATGTTAGCTGACCGTAGACAACGGCATTAGAAAAATGAAGAACAAAACCTTGGAAATTTAGCTTTACGAAATCTCTTCTAATGTGCGTATTATTTCACTACATTACTAAAATTCGTTATAAGGGAAACAGGAAGATAACCAAAGAAAAGTACTCCTTGTTTAAAACTTGTAACTCGACTAAATTTTACAAGCGTGTAAAAGAGGATAAAAACATTTTAATTTAACTATTTAAGGTCTTTCTTAATCGTCCTTATGAATTTTCGGATTACTAGTTTCCAATTTATCGGCTATTTTCAAAGTTACTGGAATTAAAAGGATGAATTTTTTTATTTGAAAATCTGCTGGGTTCTGTCTTACAAATGAACAATACTGGAGCGGTGAGGTATTAAAAAAAAAACTAGTATTAAAATAACAGTAACATTATTAGTTACTACCTGAGGGAATATTTAGTACAGTTTGTTACAAAAAAATTTAAAAACTAAAACCGAAGCGATTTGATTTAATTTGGAACCGGTCTAGCCTCGACTAAGTTATCCTAAAAGGTTTTTTGACATTTTATTTGTTTTTATTTTTCATCCTAGTTCTAAATTTTTATAAATAGGAAAAAGCAGGACTATAGACTATCGGAACCAGCGCCAAAGAGAAAAAATGACCCAAAATTGATTTCCTTCAATTTTAGAGCACTTTAAAACTCGTAAGTAAATCCGTCCGATATTCGTTGGATTGTTGGCATAATCTAAATTATGCGTCTTCTAGAAAAATATCTAAAATTTGTAAACTTCTTTATATATTAGGTCCGGTTAAACACTTTTTAATGCTTTGTCAGTAAAATTACGTCCAGACTGGGATGTACTCAATGACGTGGCCTGTTAAACTTTTCCAGTTAAGGCGATATCCTGTAAAGCAATTTCCTTAGATTTTTATAGCATTTTTATTCAAAGAACGTGATTAGAATGATCTTCGCAATTTTTCTCCATGAAAATTCTCTTAAATGTTAATAAATCTGGGATCATCAACAAATGTTTCCTTCGTAAAAGGATGATAATTTTGGCTGTAGTTATAAACAGTTTTACACCTAATTCAACTATGTAAGGAATCACGTTGTTTTCGAATTACGGCTAGCAAAATATTTCGCCCTGATTTTTCGTGCGAGGGTAAAAGGAAACCTTTTGGAAAAACTTGGGATCCAATTTAAGGACTAAATTTGGTGGTTTTATATGGTTTTGAGTTGAAAAACTGAATAAAACAGACATCCAGAGCTGTTTCACTTGAAGCTACCGAGAAAACTGTCGTAAAGTCTAAAAAGCTGCTTATTTAGGTTTGTTGTAAATAAACTTTGTTAATTTGATGGTAAGAAAGAGAACTATCAGATAGAATTTGTAGAAAATTAAATTTTGAGAAAAGAAATGCATATCAAATAAAATAGCAAACTTACATTTAATTTTCAGAAATTCGACTTTAATTCAATAGAAAACAAGCAAAAATGTGGCAGGTAAATGTTAAATCTTTAAACAGAAAAAATGTATTCTTCATAATTCTAAAACGCTGTCGAAAGAAATTATAAAATATATAAATTAGTCAAATATATGCGAGAAATACCGAAGAAATATCCTCCAGAACATAAAATGAAGTACAAGTTGAAAATTAGAATAAGTAAATTATAAAGAACTGATAAATCACGAATAAAGGTTTTGATCGTCGTCCCACAATCGTTTCTTACTTAGATATCACGAATTAGCTTCTTTTTTTTCATGAATGAAATCAAACAACAGTTTTACTTCTCCAGCCGTTATACGAGTAGTATGGAATACCATCGTAAGAGAGATACCATCGTTGAGATATTGTAATGGTAAAAATTTGTTTTTTTTTTAGATTCATGTCGTTTTGAAGATCTATACGTCTAAAAATCTATAGAAAACAGTAGAGTGTAGCTTTGATTGTACAGATAAGGATTTATATTGCTTGATATTTCTAAAATGAGTAAAAGAAAGTTCATGCGGTGTGTATGAGCGGAACATTCAAGTTATTACATTTTTATGACGATCAGGTAATAGGAAGGAGTATTTCTCCATCAATATGTAGGAAGTTAAATACAGCCGGAAAATTGTTCCAACCACTTGGACGGAGGTCTTTTTTTATGCAAAAAATCAAAATTAAAATAAAATTTCTGCCTCAACATTACGTATTTAATATGAACAACCTTATCTTACAATGTTTATTTCATCACTAAAATACTTTAAAAAATTAAAAAAAAAATTTTTGTTTCTTTGTTATTAACTCAAAGATGTAACAAACTTAAAGAGAAACAAATTCAGGTTTTTTATTCGATATAGTATTTATTTATTTTTTTAATGAAAAAATATATTAAAATTTTGTGTATCATTTTTTAATGTATCATTATGATGTATTTATACTTTAAAATGTTTTAATTGATAATAAACTTCTTCATTAATCAGATTTTAAGTGTAGATCTGTAGAATAACGTAAAATGTCGCTAAAATTGTTTACTGGATTATTATTGTTGCTATAAGCAGCCATAATCCGATTTTTTTTAAATTTATTAATTATATATATTCGGTTTATAATGGTATAAACTTGTGTACCAATTAAAATGAAGTCGTTGAATAAATATTATAATAAATATAAAATATATATATATATATATATATATATAGCATAATTAAATAGTTTAATGACGTAGGGGTTATGTCATTTGTGCCTAGTTTTTATTCAATGCCTTAGCATAGTAGATCTACACAGATAAACAAAAATAATAATTCTAATTGCTCAATACAATCATTCCCCTCTATAAAGTATTCGTTATTACAATGACGATGCATTGGAAACGGGAAAACCTAAAGCAGTTACATTAAGGGATCCAGAAATTAAAAACAAACTCAAATCCATAATGAAATTAAAAAAGATATTATAACACCCAAGCCAGTCAGGCAGTAAGCTGATGAGATGTTATGTCACTTTATATGTATATATACACACACACATATATATATATATATATATACAGACCCAACAAAGAGCATAAATGTGAACGCAAATACCTATATATGTACACACACACACACTCACTCAGAGAGAGAGAGAGTGAGAGAGAGAGAGAGAGATATCATGTTTTGAATGCACACTATGCGGTAACAAGACACTATATTTTGAGACGAATCGGTTCACAGTCAACGCCTTCCTAATTGCTCGCCAAACCCACCCCCCTTTTGCACTGACAACCCCCTTTCCAATTCAACCCTGAACATAGCAACCCAACACCCACTACACACCATCATGCAACGATGTTAACATTGAAAACTGCTGGATTAATAATGAAAAATGAATAAAAACAAACTGGAACCTATCTCAACACTAATTACACCTCACACTTCCCCCCAATTAGTAATACTAATACACTACTATTCCTGTATATTCATATTTATTTGCGAGTATGTATATATTGTATGTGCGTGTGTGTGTATGTGTGTAGATTGATGATACTAGAAGAAAAAAGGGGTAAGCAGTGCAGTATACGTTGAAAAATTCTTCAGAAACGAAACCGTTATACAAACAAATAAACCATACAACAGCCATTCAAACAAACAAACGACGACCAACACCTTGTAGTCTCCCTTAATCATTATATATATATATATATAAATTTATATATATATATATATATAAATTTAATTGAAATTACAATATAATTTTACACATCTTTATTATAATTATTATCCTTTCTTGTATTTAAAGTGAATGATAAAACATATGTATTCATATTTAGTTTATTCGTAATGATGTAATTATTTGCTCAATTTAACCCTTTCCAGTAAGTTATTCAATCCTTTTCGAATCAGTATGATATAATGGCAGAATAATAAGTAAATAATTATATTTTACGAGAGTACATTATACTTGTTAATTATTTCAATTACTAAAATATTTAATGTTAATTTTATCTTACCAAATATAACATTTTTAACAAACAATCAAATAATATTGATAAAATGTTACAACACATGAGTTAGTCTTTCCTTCATCGTCTAAGAAGTTTAAAATTAATTTTAGCATTTAATATATTTTCTTTATTAAAATCTATAAACATATCAATTTGTAAATAACAATTTACACCTCATTTTAACCTCATTTAAATTTTAAAAATTTGTTTTCATTTTGTTACAGTATGCAAAACGAGATAGCATTGTTATCTATAAAAAAATTACTAAACTCTCTCAACTTTTGTATTTTCTGACGCGTTTTTTTGCTATAATGAATTATATAATAAATATACATATCGCAGCGAAAATTCTTTAAACTCTTACCAGAAATATAAAGGGTAATTTTTAAATATTAAAGAAAACTTTCATGTTGAAACTTTTCAAAGTAAAGAAATAATGGTAGTTTGACGCGATTTTAATAGTGGTTTATGATAATTTCTGTAAAACATTAAAATTATGTGTACCATAATGCAGAATCATAAAGAATAAATAATCGATTTAAGATAATTTTTATTACTATAATATCGGTTTAATAAGTCATTACAGAATTTGATTTTTGTGTTTTTTTTTTGTTTTGATAAGAAAATGTATCGTAAAAGAAGGAAATGAAATAATAGAGTAATTTATAGGCGATAGAAATCTTCCACTCCGAGTAGGCGGATTACGGCCGATTTTATTCGAATCGTACCTCGGTGCATTATTTGAAAAATGTCAACGGAAGTTTAGAAAGATGATTGGAAAAGTTGAGAAATAGCGTATTTACGATCTATTTTGCCATTAACCGGATTTTATTAATTGACGATGAGAAGGTCCTAAACTACACGGTGCGGAAGCTTCAAGAGCAGTACGACGAAGCAGGTTTATATGTGAATCTCAACAAACGTGAATACTTGGGTATATCGACACTAGGACAGTAGATTAATTATAAGAAATACCTTACCTAGTGTAAGGACGGCAAAGGATTTGGCAGTACGATTTCATACCGAAGTGAACAATCATGAAAAAATAACGAGTACAATAACTAAAGGTAGAATGATCGTCAGAGACTTGATTCCGTTCGGGCGGGATAAGGAAAGTAGACAAAAGAAGGATGTACAGAACTAAGATTCAGAATTTAATTATTTCCGGATCAAAATCAGGGGATAAGTCTTCTAAAACAGCACGAGAAAAACCGGCCGGAAAGTCGGGTACGGTGTCGTTCGGAATAGTATACGCGTGAACAAGAGAGTGGAAGAAACGAGACAACTTAACTCAGGAAAAATATTATCCATGAGCCCTTAGTTGAACCCAATAAAATACTTTTACCCCTTATACATATCAAGATAGGTATAATGAAAAATTTTGTAAAAACAATGAAGAAGGATAGTCCCGGATTTTTGTAGTCAGGCAGAATTTGTTAGTCCTCAAATAAGAGAGTTGGTGAGAGATGGTGTATTTAACTCGATGTTAAATAATGTAGAAAGTGGAGCTTGGGCTTCATTAAAAGACGGTTGCAAAGATTTTCTCGGCAAACAAAAATCCGACAATTACCACGATATTGTTAATCAACTTCTTACGTCATACAGAGCTATGGGAAGTAATATGTCTTTGAAAATACATTACCTCCACTCAAATCTGAATTTTTTCCCGGGCAACCTCGGAGACGTGACTGACAAACACGGTGAACGTTTCCACCAAGACATTCCGGTGATGGAAAGCCGCTATAAAGGGAAATGGGATACTAACATGCTAGCCGATTACTGTTGGGCATTAATTCGGGATGTGTATGAGATTATTCATAAAAGAAAAGCATCAGCGAAATAATTCTAACACATTTATGCTAAGCAAAATTATACATTTTACAGATTTTAACTATATTTTTCCTTAATTTTTTTTGAAGCGTAATTTATTTTAAACTAAGGGTGATAGAAAAATTGTATTTAGAAAAATAGAAAAATAGAAAAATTGTAATGTGGGCAAAAATGCAATTAAAGAAATGATTTCACACTCGGAGATATATTAAATATTTTTTTTTTTTGTCTTATCAGTCTAATTAAATAAAATATAGAACAATGTTATTACGCACAAAACAATATTTTTTTTATTTTGAGGGTTCCTCTCCAGGTTAGCCGTGAACTCGTAAGAACACCGGTTATTCGGTCAGAGTTTATATATGTTGCAGCTTGGAGGACTAATTTTTTATGATCTTTAAACATAACAGAAGTTAATAAAAAATATTTATCATCGATTTTGTTACGTATCAGTATTCAAACATCGATATTTCCAGTAAAACAGGGTGATCTTACAAGTTTATAGTAAATAATTAACGCGTTTAGAGTACCTTCATCAGTTACTAATATAACTTTTCCTTTTTTATACAGGAAGAAAATGAAAAAGAAAGAGACAAAAAATATGTATAATAACAAATAATAGAAATCTTTTTACGAGCGACGACAAGAAAACGAGTGGCAGTGAATAAATGTAGGGAAGGTAGATTGCTTTCAGTAAATAACTTTTCCCTTTAATAAGCGATACCACAACGATGTAGAGAGAGAGAGAGAGAGAAAAACATAAAGTACAACGGGTGAACGATTGAAGCAGCCCGAGAGTTTGAGATCATTCAGGCTGCGGGTATCTAATAGCAAAAGTAGTAGCATCAATGGTGGGATAGGATATCTAGTTAGGGAATTCGAGATGCCAATCCACCGACGTAAAGCGAGAGAAGATACTTGAAAGTGACTTTTCCAGCTCGCTATCGGGAAAAGGATAGAAGGGGTGCTGAATTATAGGGGGAAAAGAGAGAATGAAAGAGAAAGAGAAAGAGTGAGACGGAACGCACGAGGTAGACTGTTCGGTCGGGTGGCTCCGCAAACCACTTAAGACCTTTAACGATGTTGATATATTCCTCTCGACCCGTCGAAGTGAAATGATGCTATCTGCAAGTTTGAATGCATCGAAGAATAATGCTCTAATACAGTGGAACGAGAAAGGAAGAACATGTGCCTTGTGATATTGAAAACGATGAAGCCGAACGAAAGATACTTTTTCAATACGCATTCTTCAAACATTATTTTTCAACATCATATGCACACGCGCGCGCATTCGCTTATAACGATTATACACGCGACCGATCGTCTTCGTGTGAATGAATAAAACGGGGAAAGAATAGATGTGATATATATATAGAATAACGAATAAATTAAAAGATCATAAAATAATTTAAAATTGTTTATATGCGATTTGAAGTGATAATAAATGTGAATATTTTGTTCCCGATTGTTTGAGAGACCGAGTAAGTTAATTATGATTATTTTCGTATTTATACTAATAGGAATATCTTAACTTTCTTTAAAAATGTATACATCACAAACACCGTAAGAAATCATACACGGGAAAGTAAATGTGTTAAGCTTTAATAACACGTTGGAATAATTAATAATTTGGTAATCCCATAAGCAGTAATTAATTAATTAATTTATTTGCCTATTTATAGGGCTTAAGTCAAAAAGATTTTCTGGTGATAAAAAGAGAAAGAAATAAACTGAAAGAGAAAAAATAATTATTCAATATTATAAAATTGTGGTGCTTTTTAATTTGTTTTCTTTTTATTTAAATAAAAGACAAAAAAATTTTCCAACCTACATTATGCACTAGTAGCACATTCTATCTGTACCTAAATTCCGGACAAGAGTGTAATTTTACAAATACAAAATGTTTCATTCGGTTATCGTATTTTCTCTAGCAAATCTTTCGATTTTTTTACAATTATTAAAAAAATAATAACACGGTTTAAATTAATTAATAAAACGAACGAAACACTTTTACCGTTATTGACAAAAGCTCAAGCTCAAAAAATGTTTGTCAACTTGCTACTTTTAAGAAAGACCTTTGAAAAAAGTCTTTTTATAAAGAGCGTCCGGAAAGTTGCTGTGCTCTGGACTTATGGAAGGGTGATGATGAAACTTCCTTAATTATTACTTTGTATTTTTATTTCGTTATTTTGTAGAAACAGATATAACAATAACAAGAGTAGTTTATAAAAATGTTGAAAATGACCTCCTCCAACATCAATACAACACTGCACACGTTTTAATTCGTTTTCAAAACTTTAATCGGCTTATGTAATGGAATGTCTCTTACGTATGTCGTTATTACGGTTTTTACTTCGTCGATCGTGCGTGGTCTTTTGCGATACACTGCTTGTTTCGCTGCTCCCATAGAAAGTAATCTGGGGGAGTCAGATGAAGCGATTGTGCAGGGCACAAACACCTCGAAATGATCTTTTTACCAAGGAATTTCTTAAAAAGGTAGTTCACCTGTTAGTTGTGTGCTCTGTGGCGCCGTCTTATTGTAACCGATCGTGATCGATTTTCACTTCTGTTAACTTACTAATGAAGTTCGTTAAAACAGCATAATAACAATCAATATTTACTGTATTTTTAAAAAAAGATTGGACTCACAATGGACGTTCTACTCAAACTAATGCAGACTCCAATTTTCGTTTCGAGTAAAGATTGTTCGTGTAATTCATAAGGGGTTAGTTGACGACCAGAATCCTGTATTTTGTGAATTAATATGCTCATCCAGATGAAACCACATAAAAAACGTAATTTCGAGGATACCTACGGAATGTTTTTCAGTAAAAGTTTAAACCGTTGACAATAATTTAGTCTTTTGGCACGATCTGTAGGTTTCAGTTCTTGAACACGCATTACTTTGTAAGAAAAGTTTCAGTTATTTTCCTGCAGATTTTCGTGTGGTAGGAAGTCTGATATCTTGCTGCTGTGCTAACTTATGCGTCGACTTTGATGAACTTCGGCCATAGTATTCGAAATACCAAGCGGCTTCTGTTTGTTTAATTTAGGTGGTCTTTTACTTCGATCAGCGTCTTCAACAGAATCCTGTTGCCCAAAATTTTTCGATAAAAGTTCGAACTGCATTGCGGTGAGAATTATTTGGAATCTTTTTAGGGAACTTGTGCTTCACTAAGTATACTTGTCAACTTGTCACCTTCACGAAAGACATGTTCGACGAGAAAAATGCGTTCCTCTACTGAATCAACCATTACGTTTCTCACAACTCTTGATTCCGATAAACGAAACGAAACAAGTTCAATCACAACCCCACAACTGGCGTCTTAGTTTGTTACTGATCCACGCCCAACGAATCCACAGGGCAACCAACCTACCGCCGACAGAAAAGAATGCGGCACATAATTCTAAAGCATATTGCATAGCAAATTTCCGAACATAATGTATCAAGGGTGAGGATTTATTGTCCGGTGGCGAGTTTTTATTTCTTCTTTCAGAGGTTCTTGAGTCTTGTAGACCATAGTCCGATATAGACTGGAAAAGGTAACACACTTATTCTTCTAGTGAGTGTCCCGGTGGGAAATATTTGAGGTAAAAAGAGATTTTTCATGTTGACCATGCTTTAGGCGATGCAGACTCATGTAATGGTCCTGAACGTAATGATATATGCCATAGGATAAAATTACTTCACAAGAATAAAGGCTACAATAAACTTATTAGAAGAAAACTCCCGTGTTGGAAATTTTATAGCAAAAATAAAATGATGGATTAGGACTATATTTCATTTTTACGGTAACCAAATTGTATTTTACAACAATCGGAAATATGTATTAAATCTCGTAATATAATTTCATCTTGTGTTTGTGTATGTAATATCTCCAACTCAGCCCAGTTCCCTTCTGGTACGTCAGTAAAAACATCACGCGAACGAAGTTAGATATTGAAAAAAAACCTGTTTTTTTTTTTTAATTTAAAAAACCATCGAAATTAATTAATTTTTAAAACCATCGATATCAGGGATCACAGGCCAATAACTTGCATATCCACAATGTATAAAATCTTTACATCACCTATTGCCGTAAGTATCTGACACCACGTAGAAAAAAACAATTTACTGTCAGAAGAACAGAAAGGGTGCCGAAAACGAGGCTTTGGATGTAAAGAACAACTTATAATAGACTTTGTTATACTCCAACAAACTGAAAAGAAACAGAGGTTCCTGCACGTATGCTACGTAGATTACCAAAAAGCACTCGATTCGGTTCTTCACTCCTGTCTGTTTGAATGTGTTAATCTGGACAGAATTAATTATAGTGTCATCCAGTTTCTCTCACATGGAATGAGTACATGACGCATAAAAATCATACTTAGCGATGGAGAAATACGGATCGTGACAGGAGAAATCCAAATAAACACGGGCATATTCCATGGCGACTCACTTAGTGCTTTGTGTTTCTGTTTGTGTCTGAACCCAATATCTAACGCACTAAATATTACAAATTATGGTTTCCAATTAAAAAGCAGAGCCCAGGTCCTGCACAACCATCAATCATCTTTTTTGCATGGATGATCTGAAACGGTAAGCTGCCAATTTACATTAACTGCAAAAGCTAATAACACTGACAGAAAGCATAAGCAATGACATAGGCATGAAATTTGTCATCCAAAAGTTTAAAATAATTTTCATAGAAAGAAGAAAGCTGAAAGAAACACATAGCAACACATGATAGCTCTCAAGTAATAGAAAGTATAGCACTTAGCAAGACATACAAATATTTAGGCATGAAACAGAACTCACAATTAAATCACACAGGTATAAAGAAACAAATTCGAAAAACCTCTTCAAAGCGATACACACTTTTGCTATTTCCGTCCTAACATACACTTTTGATATGATAAGATGGACAAAATCAGACCTAGAAAATCTGCGACGCAAACTTTGGGTCCTCCTCACTAAAAATAACAAGCACCATCCAAAATCATGCACATAACGAATGAAGATCGCGCGACAATATGGAAGACGTGTAATAGTTGACATTCAGAATCTTCACAGTAAGCAAGTGCATATACTTAGACAATACCTCATAGGAAAAACGCATCCTTTCCATTCAGCCGTTCCATATATATGCTACACTCCTCTCAACCTATCTTCACCAAATGCTTTAGACGAGGCTTACACAACAGACCAGAAGAAACAAGAATGGGCGAGCAAAGAACTCCATGGCAGGTACTACTACAAACTTCAACAGCCACACATCGATAGAAAACTCAGCTGCGATTGGTTACAAAGAGGCTCTTTGTTCCCTGAAACTGAGGTATTCATGTTGTCTATCCAAGACCAGGTTATCAGCACACTCAATTACAGGAAATGTATCATAAAGGACAAAACAAAGCCTCTGACCTTTGAAGGAGATGTAATATATTTTCTGAGACCATATTCTGATATCATGTTTCTGAGACCGGATGCAAGTTTCTTGATGCCACTTCTTCTTTCTTTTTCCTGTTTAGCCTCCGGTAATTACCGTTCAGATAATACTTCAGAGGATGAATGAGGATGATATGTATGAGTGTAAATGAGGTGTAGTTTTGTACAGTCTCAGTTCGACTAGTCCTGAGATGTGTGGTTAATTGAAACCCAACCACCAAAGAACACCGGTATCCACGATCTAGTATTCAAATCCGTGTAAAAATAACTGACTTTACTAGGACTTGAACGCTGGAACTCTCGACTTCCAAATCAGCTGATATGACGCTGGGTTTCTTGACGCCACTGACTACATAGAAAGACACAACAATGTAGCCAAAATAATTCACGGAGAACTGGTAACATGCACCAACTAGATATAATAAATGCGCCGTATTACAAGTATAATCCAGCCACAGTAATACAGATTTGAAGTACACAGAACCTTAAATACGTCGAAGGGTGTAGTTGTGTGCAGGGACTTGTTGAACTGCACAGAAGAGGTGATCGTCGATGAACTCAGTGAACAGGGAGTTATAGCTTGTCGTCGATTGAACACTCGGCGCAGTGGAGAAATAAAATCCTCCGCGTCATACGTATTGATATTCAACAGGCAAAAATGCCCAAAAAAGATAAAGGCTGGCTTTTACAGACTAGACGTCCGTCCGTTTGTCCCAACACCATTGCCATACTTTGTATGTCAGCGATATGGACATACAGCTGCATTTGTACTAAGAAACAGATCTGTGTTTGTGGGGAACCGCTCCATCCTGATGACCCATGCAAGGATCCACTTGTCTGCGTCAATTGTCAGGGGAATCATTTCAGCAAGATCTAGAAATTGTCAAATATATATAGAAGAGGTAGCAATCCAAAAAATTAAGACCACTCAAAAGGTGAGCTGCGTAGAAGCGAAAAAATTGTAAAAAATAGATCGCCTGTGTCATCTCCTGCAGCTTCTTTCAATGCAAAGGATGAGATTGGAGAACTAGTTCCAGCGTTAGCAAGTATGGTTAAACGTATCGTCGTTAAAAAAAAACTTAGAAATCGTCCAATCAGTGAGAGTAACTTAATACGAGAGAAGAAAACACCAGCTGTTAAGGAAAAGAATTCGTCTCCTTTGAGAAATCAACCTTTGAAGATGAAGGACAGTGAATGCAGGGAAGAAAAGAAGGCTGAACAAAAAGTCGATAGTACAAAATTCCCCGTGCAGGGAAATGACAAGATAGAGGTAAATATGTTAGAAAAAAAAGACTTAGAAATAACACACGGATGGCTCTAAAACGGCGAACCGGGTTGGTAGTGCCTTCAATTGTTCGGGCGTTAGTTATTCGTGGTCCTTGGCGGCTGTAGCATCTGTTTATACTGCGGAGTTTTATGCTCTTTGGCAAGCTCTGAGGTATTTTGAGCACTATCATGTAACATCCTTTTTAAGATCTGCAGCGATTCAATGGGTGATATTCAGGCACTGCAGGATGCGAGCTCAACGGACCCCTTGCTAAAAGTGATACTTCCACTGTTCCGAGTGCTAAGCAAGAAGGAGCAACAGGGCACGCTGATGTGGATCCCGGGACATTCCGGCCTTGTTTGAAACGAGGCTGCGGATGAGGCAGCTCAAGCGACTGCTGACGCGCCTGAGTCCAAGGTAATTCCCGTCTGACCTGACAGTGCTAAGTGTCACGTGTCTGCTTGTGTCAGACGTGAATGACACAGAGTTTGGAAAGGGTTAACAATGAAACTAAACGCCGTCAAGGACTTTCATTGCAAGTGGACTAATCCCTTCATGATCAAGAGGAGAAAATAAGTTGTCAAAACAAGGCTGCGAATGGGACATACGAACCTAACGTCGAGTAATATGTTAACTTGTTTAAAACCGGTTTGTGAGGAGTGTCAAGAACCATTGACAGTCAAACACTTACTGGAAAATTGCATCGTACATGGACATCTCCGTCGTCAATTTAAAATAGATGGAGGAATAAAGAAAATTTTGAAAAACGAAGAATGTGCTGTTAGAGCCTTGTTGTCTTTTCTTTATGCAGCTGGTCTCTTCTGCTGTATTTAAATTTAATTTTAGAAGGCATCTCTTTGGATTGTAAGTTTCTATATCCAGGGAGGAAATTCAGATATTTAATTTAGATATCTTAATTTATTTATTTATTTTGTTTTGTACTGAATGGGACCTTTTACTCCCATCCAGTTGTGGAGCTTTATCAAGAACTAAGTATTTTTCTTAAAACATGTATCGGTAAGTTTTAAATATTAGTAATATACACTAAATTGTTTTGTATATGTATAATATTTGTTATTTTATACTTTCTTCTTGTGCTATCCTTTCAAATGATAATCATTTGAAAAATAATTTCAAATAGGGGCTCTTTACACCCTTATCAGTAGTGTGTTATCTTTTATTTATAGTTCTATTTTAAGAATTGACAAGGGCTAATGACCTTAGTAGACGATACACGATAACCACAACAAACAAAAAATAAATAAATAAAAAATAATAACTTCCTGGATAGTAATTCAAATAAAAAGACAAGATCTGTTTAACGACAGTTAAACTATGAAAACCAGAATACAATCAAATTTACTAAAAACGTTATAATGACCGCTAGAAACTAATATTATATTAACAACAAGATAACACCAGAAAAGCCTAAAGTTCATGGAATTAAATTTTTGAAAGTATTAATTTTACTGTTTATATAAAAATTGTGCTACACTTTATGAATGAATATAATACTGGAACTTTCCCTACTGTATACCAATAACTCACCGAACAACTTGTATTCATTCACTGTCCACACTGGTATACTCGTGACGTACTCTTAGCTCGTAATTACCAAACGCCTACTGTTATCATGAATGCGCCGAACACGTCCTCGCAGAACTACTCACTGTTATCGCTTGTTGTCACGATTGCGCCGAACACGGCCTCCTCAAACTATTCCCTGACCGCTAGTTCCCGACCGTATTTATATTTCTTGGCCTTCAGAACCAGTATCCGACACGTCCTTTTAATTACTAAAGCGAAATAAGTTTCACTGTTCGCGCCCATATGTTTTTCTATATGTTCTTATTTTGGTTCGGTAACCCTTCTCGTCGAAAAACAACTTTTGGAGTTGCCATCGTCTGTAATACAAAAAATAGATTGTAAAACGGAACCGTTAATATGAGAAAAGAAACCCTTTTAGTTTCTTCTGGATTTTCTTTTCATTATTATTTTATCTTTGTTTCTTCTTAATTGGAAGAAATGGTCCTTCAGGGTCCTGGTCCATTATATGGCCCTGTTACATTATGAACACATTTTCATGTTTTACTAAGCACATTCGAAAGTATGGGACTGTATAACACCGTAAGCCCGAAGGTTGAAGAAGGAAGTTCAGACCACCGTTGGCTCACAAACAAATTTCAGGATTTTTACATGTTCTGTTGACAGTTTCTTTTGTGGGAATAAAATTATAATTAAAGAAGAATAACATACACTTGTAAAACAAAAGGAATATATATATATATATATATATATATATATATATATATATATATATATACGCGCGCATGTGTGTAGAAATATATTATTATAGATATATGAAATTGAAATGTGATTTTAACATGTACATTTAGAAAAAGATTACCTGATTATGAAATCAAATACAAAAATATTTTTTAAATAATTACAAAATTAAATTAATTTATAGCCTGCAATTGATATAAGAAATAATTAATTAAATATCATTCTTATTTAATTAAAATAAACACAACTAATATTTAACTTATTAATTTTAGAAAATAAAGCTGTTAATTATCATTTATTATATTTATTGTTTGCATTCTTTAAATAATTATATTTTTCATTTAAAATATAATGTTTTAAATTATTGATTTTAATTTTATTAATTATAATGACTAAAATGTACGTAGAAGGAAGGAATATTATTAATTTCCAAAAATAGAAATAAAAAATTTATAAATTTAGATATGTAAATCGAATATAAGTAAGATTTTAAAAAATACAAACAAATTAATGTTTAACTGAACATATATAAAAAAACTAATGTTAATTAAAATTATATCGATTTAATTTTCAAAATAAAATTTAAATATCAAATATATTAATCTAAATTCAATCAAAATTCATCTTAGCACTCAGACAAATGTATGTGTAAAACGAAAGTCTACAAAATAATAAAATGTTTTCCACAGCCGATTCCATGGCTTTGATTTACATACGTTCAAATTTATTAACGAGGAATCTTTTTTTAAATTCTATAAATGAAATTAAAAGAAAAAATTAATTAAATGGAATACGGTGACCAAATTGCAGCAACTGAATTACATAAAGCGAATTGAATACGCCAGGGAGGGCCTATATTTACGAATTTGATCATCGAGTAATGTTTTCCGTTCTCACTAGATAGATATGATCCTTTGTTCGTTGTCAACCCCTTTTTAACATGTTTAAGATAACAGAACTACGAGTGTGTTTTTTAAGAAAACCAAATTATTTAAAATCTTTATTACCAATGAAATCTTTAATATAATATCACTTACTATATTTGGTATAGTCAGTAGCAAAAATTAAGTAAATTTTACAAAATTATAATTGTATATAATTTATAAATATGTAATTTTAGTAATAAATATCGCTGAATATTATCGCAGTCCGTGATTCAATTACATAAAAAAGTTAGAAAATCCAAATAAAAAATAGGTGCGCACAGTTTGAAAGTTCGACACAGAGTGACTAACTACCGATAACTGAATCATGTTTTAGACAGGCTTTCTACTACGGTAAAATAACTAGTTGAGGAAGAATACGCAAATTTCTTCCTCCATTTGGTCTCTATTTTCAGTGAGTAGGCTAGATGGAACGTCCATCTAGCTGATTGAGAATACATAAACTCTTGTTTATGGTAGTAACAAGTTACTAGCACATAAAAATTCTAAAAGATAAAACCATCAGTATAAGTAGTAAATACATCTATAAGTAACTAATCGGCGCTCAAAGAAAAATTTAATATCTATTTTCCACAGCCGATTCCATGGCTTTGATTTACATACGTTCAAATTTATTAACGAGGAATCTTTTTTTAAATTCTATAAATGAAATTAAAAGAAAAAATTAATTAATTGAAACAAGTACGTAATATCTTTTGAAGAAATAAGTTTTCATATTCTTTCCCAATCCTATTTTTACCGCCTTGGTAGTAATTAAAAAAAAATGAATCTACAAAAGTATTTTAATATAAAAATACTTCCTGTTTTAGTAAGTAGGTAGTTCAAGGATTTTTAAATATAAATTTATTGAGAAGAGAAAAGATAACAGATGATCGAAGATAAAAGATAAGAGACTTTTCTGTTAATTTTAATTAACGTCTAGTACAATTATAAAAATATTAAGAATGCATATAGCTACAACATAACCTTTAATAAAAAAATAAAATGTGCAGAATCCAATAGCTCTACTCGACGTACTAAAAGTTCGTGTTTTCTGTTTTTTGACTGTACATTTGGCATTGCAGTTGTGTATTCTACCCGTACACTCACACACATAAATTTTGTTACATATTTAAATAAGGTGTAGCTATGTGCACTCGCGCACGTGTGTAAAAAAATACGTTTTTACGCACGGCGAATGATTTCATACCATCGCTAATTTCTACTTCTATTATTAGAGTATTAATTAAAAATATTTAAAAGTTATTAAATGAGATCGGCGACTGAGACGTTGTATATCGAAAAAAGGGGTGTATAATGTTTGTTTGTTTCTGTGTTTTTTTTCACGTTAAATAAAGAGGGAAGGGACCACAAATGAGGGATGCAAAGATTTCGAAAGGGATTTTTCCGTAGTATTAGAAAAGGAATAGAAATGAAAGCCGATTTGGTTTCTATGTAAAAAAAAAAATGAAATGAGTAAGAGAAAAAGGAGAAAATAAATATGGAGGATGTAGAGTAGAGTAACAGAAGATGAAGAAAGAGGAAATGATGCTTTGGGATGATGGGGTGGGGGATGAATGACGGCGGAGCTGTAGAGGGGGCGGTGTAGCACAAGGAACAAGAATCGTCGTTGATTATTCATTTCTGGTAATGGGCAGAGCGGGCCCTCTTCGTTTTTTACTCTCATGTCTTCTACTGTTTTCCCATTAGGAGGATTAATCAATACGGCTTTGCAGAATCGGACGCGCTGAAAGATATACGCGTACATAAGTGAGGGAGTTCACCTTTCTGTTTATTTATCCACCACCTCTAGACCCGCACAACACATTAGTTCCCTTCTCGTCCACCATTATCGCTAACAACTAATGTTGGAAACCCATTAGACTGAAATGACGACTTATCTGTCTATCATGAGTTTCAATGAAAAATGAAACTTCTGACGGGTAAAAGTAAACTTCTGACGTGGTGTTTGTTATTACAAACACCACGCGAGTAGCAATCTTTCAACGGAACCGGTGTACCGATCTTTCCTAAACGGATATAATACAAAACATACTCGACACACAGACTCACCCCCATCGAATATTCACATGTATAAACATGAAAAAGGTATAACCGAAATAGAGACCCTTTTTCTAAGAGATTATCAGAATATTTTATTAAAAAAAAAGAGACACTAGATTTTCAGTTTTTAAACTGAAAATCTCGTTTTTTAATAAAATTTTCACTATTTTATAAACCGAACATAAAAAAAATATTAATATTACTCAAGTTTTAATATAAGCCCTTCCTACAAGTAAAGCGATTTAATATGAGAATTCAAATTATTTTTGATGATAGTATCATTGTAGAAGAGAAATTCACCTTTACGAATATATGCGAGGTTCAGTGTTACCCCAAAGTCAGGATAACAATTATTAATATGATTAAGCATTTTTCTGTGCTATTTTCCACTGTTGATAATTATATTTACAAGAAAATATTTTTAATCTCTTCGGACAAAATGTAACGAAAACTGCTTAAGAGGGCGTGCAGGAGATCGTTATAAAATTTTAATTATAGTAAAAGAAATCACACCGTGTACGTAGATAGAATAAATTTGCATCAGGAGATGTTGAATTTTCATTATTAAAGTAAGTTTTAAAAGTAATAAAGGACGAAAATAAAATATTATAGAAGAAAAAAAGAATATCGAGGAAAAGTAAAAGGTAAAGATAAGCGAGGAGAGGTATAAGGGATTCAGAGGATGGGTTTATTAAAAAAGAGGAAAAGAGAGTAAAAAATATTATTTGTACCTTATAAAATACAATGTAAATAGATTCCATGGAGATTAAAATTACACTTAAAGACGCTATCAGTTTAGAGATATCGGTTACCCTAATTGATTTTGTTGAGTGGGTGTAAATTGCAAAATATAAAAAAAAATGTAAATAATAAAAAAAGGCGCGGATAACGAAAAAAACAAGGCTATGAAGACCGGGACAAAACAACGAGGGAGATTGAAATTACATCCCGATATAATAAGTGCCTCCATCTCACCCGTGAAACTAATCAAGAAGAAGAGCCGAGGGTAAAGAACGCCTGACAAGTCTTCGTTTCATTTGAATCTATATGGGCTCAGTAGTGGCGTAGTGATGATAATGGAAGGGATAGGAGAGGGGTTGAATATTTCATGTCTTGTCACTAGAACTCCAAGAGGGTAAGACGTAATCAAACAATACTTCTAGTTCCCCTACGCGTTATAAATAAGATAATAATATTAACGATAGTAAAAACAAAACCGGATGATGGTAAAACTAATAATACACAAACTATAAGTCAGATAACTAATTGTAAATACTTTCGAAAATAATACTAACCCTTAACCGCCGAGGGAGAATCTGTTAGCCTGAGAATACTATCGTAAGAAAAAAGAAATAAACAGGAGGAAGAGCGAGACGGCTAGCCATTCTCTATGCTATTTCATTATCCCCACCCGTTAACTAAGCACGCCCACACAGATATACACACTTCCATTACTGTTTTTTCAACGGTGATCGCGATGATGTCGGACTTGTTTTCGTAGGTACAATATGTTTACTTTGCTACTGTATAAAGAAAAAGTAACAAAGCATTTGAAAGATTAAATGTTATCGAGGCCTCGTCATCCGATTCTGTACTGCCATTTTCTGCAATAGCTTTTTTCTAATTTTTTAAAGAAGTGTTAAAAGAAAAAGTAAAATATTAGCAAATCAGTTTGTTGCAAATTACTGAATAGAAAAAAGTAACTTGTTTCAATTTATAATATTTCATTACTATTTCATACTTTATATATATATAGAATAAAATTAATTATTAATTACACCAGCTCACATATAACATATTATATATATATATATATATATATATATATATATATATATATATGGACAGAAAGAAAGTAAAATAATTTGGGAACTGATTCTAAAACTTAAAGCAAAGATAAAAACTTCATACTAATGTATGTTCGAAAACGCTTTGTTTTCGAAAAAAAAAGACTTACGGGTAACGAAACATTCCTCCTGGATTTCAGTTCCCCCGGTAAAATGACGTCTTACAGAAATTTCTAAGGTGTTATAGATAAGGGGTAAACTTGATGGTATCTTTTATTTTATTGACTTGAAAAATCGAATAAAATAGGTTTCAGAATTATTTTTCTCGTAGTTTTCACGATATCCAATGTAAAACTGAAAAAATCAGTGTCGAACGTATATATATGTGTGGTTAATTCGTGCCATACATATGTTATAATTCCTCATGTTATAATTTCTCAAAATTCCACAAAGTCAAGTATTAAGAACATTATATCCTCACAGACTGTGTCCTTATTATGCTTAGAAACTTCAACACGTACAGCTCGGTGACCTTGCAAGCGACTGTAGTTTTGAGAATGGGTTAGCGATAATTACCACTTAATCCCGTTCATAAGATTTTCGGACGAAGCTACTTTAACTCGTAACGGCTATAAACAACACACAGAATTCACATCGGTGGTCTGAAGAAAACCAACATGCGTAGTTGAATCAAATTTCCAGCAACGATTTTCGGTAAACGTTTGGTATGGCGTGATCGATAATTAATAGGCCATTTCATAGTAGAAAAACGTGTCACGGGGAGAAATAATCTGAAATTTTTAAACTATGAATTTCATACAGTGCTTGAAAATTTCTCATTGGCGAAACGAATTGAAATGTACTATTAACTTGATGGAGCACTAACATATTTTACTAATGAAGTAAGACAATTCTTAGATTGAAAATTTACTGGTAAATGGATTGGAATTAGAGAGCCGGTAAATTGGCCACGTAGATCACCGGACCTTATTCTCATAGATACTGTTTATAGGGATGGATTAAATACGAGGTATACAAGCGATAGTAGACGCACGTGATGAATTGATCGCTCGTATTCTCAAAGCTACTACCTTTATTATGTAACGTGAAGATTTCGTTAGGTTTTCGGCCTCTTGGCTCTTGAATAGATCACTTCTCGGCCTCTAGCCCCATACTGTAAATTTTGCATTTGCACTACCGATGGTGATTTTCTGGCAAAAGCAGTGTTCTACATTCCCATCGTCGGGGCTGATAACGATCGGTGGCAATAAGTCAACCTGCGCAGTTGCAGAGTTTTGGCTAGTCAGCTGCATAGTGTGTTGCAGGAGAGCCACCATGGGCAAAATAAGAACGTTTTTTTAAATACTGGTGTAAAAACTTCGTAGTTCGTATGGTCAAATTAATTTTTTGATCCTCTGGAAAGCTCGAGAAGCGATTTGCTGCGACCTCGCCGGTGGTCACACAATAAGAGGTTTTAGCTTTTAACGTTCGAGCGGGACTGTAAAAGAACAGTTGCTCGGATTAAATAACTGTCACTCATTTGCGTTGTGGTACGTGATAGGTTCTTTCAGGCTGTAAACGTAATTCCTGGCGTTACAGCTGGTGTAAATTTCCTTACACGCTATGCAGCAGCAATCCGGAGAACATTGCCAGGATAATTTAGTTGACTTATCCAAGGATTTGGTGACGATGACCCCTTTACATCGAGAAGGTCGGTAGATACATCTCCACCGAGGCCGCAGGTTCCTGTTAAGGACGCTTTGGTCTCCAGGGGAGGAGTACCCCTATCCCATTTTAACAAGTCGGGATTGCAAAGAAATCCTGCTGTAGCCTATGCTATAAATTGTGTAGGGAAGACGGTAATCGGAACTGCAAAAAGAGAGAACGACGGTGAGGGATGAAGGAAATCGGAAAGTCATCCCCTTACGAAGACGAGGGTAGCGGAGGGCAGCAATGTGGTGGTCGGCCCTGAGCAAGAGTTTCCCGGAGTGAGGGTGAGATCAAGATCTCGGTCTGATAGTTTGAGGCGGATAGAGATGATGCGGTCAGCGTGGACCAAGATCTCTTAAAAGAAAGAGTCCTGGATTTCAATCGAGATTCGACAGTTGCTCGACTCGTATTTACCTGAATGTAGTATGATGGTTGCCGATCTAGTATTAAATTGCAAAAGCCTACAGAGCGTCAAAGAAGCCCTTGATTCGGTTGCCTCTCGACTATCGGGCAAGTAGACCAGGTTGTGGAGGGAGTCAGGGGCTTCAAACCGGTGACGGGTGAAGTTCTTGGCAAAATCCGGACTTCATTGAAAGCGTGGAGGAGACGGTGAAAAAGCTTGTCTCCTTCGCCGCGGTAACGGCTGCAAGTGGGCATAAGCGTCACTTATGTTAATTTCCCGCCGGCATTCCAGAGGCAGACCATCAAAATTAAGCGGGTCACCGTCAAGTTGACCTAGTGAAACCTGGTCTTGGGGCTTCGCATCGATGATGAAACTAAGCCTTACAAAGGTATATCTATCACCTTAAGAATAGCGTCCTCTATGTCCTTTCCAGGGAGAAACCCATATTGGCCGTCCATTAGCAAATGATTAGAAATAAATCTACTATTTATGCGAATGTATAAAACCTTCTCGAAGTCCTTAGCAATTACAAGCAAGAGCGTCAAATGCCGTTAAGAAGAGCTTATAGTAGGATACTTGTCGACACCTTTGAAAACAAACTTTAACACACCACGTTTCCAAGAATCTGGAAAATATCCAGCGAAAAGCATTGTATTAAAAACCCTAGTAATGGGACCAAGAATTATGGGCAATGTGCGAACAAGGAACTCCACAGAGATGCAATCATATCTGCGGCTTTATTCCTAGCTAGACTGCAGTTTACCTGACGGACCTCCGCTCAATAATGTCAGAAGACCGAATCTCAGAGCCAAAACCTGCGCCTTTTCTTTGGACACGACGATGATACGAGTTTTCATCAACCACAGTATCATCAGATGTAGATCGTTCATCAGAATATTGAAAACTCGATCCTAATCTATTACAACATCGTCCTGAGTCGATAAAGCCGACAGAAGAACATTTCTTTTCTTCTTATGCCAAAGAACTCTATAAACAACACTCCATAAATCCTCATTTTCCTGCTCTTATAAAAAAAAACCCAGGAATCTAGTTTAGAAGATCTAATTTTATGAAAATACTCGGTGCTTATTTGACGATAGTTCGCAAGCAGAGCTGCACGCCGATCAGGATCAACCTCACGTTATGCGGTTCTCCTGAGTCGGACCACAATCCTCTTCAGCGCAGTCAAGTCCCAAGATCACAAATCAGCCACTCTCTCCCAAACCGTACTTCAGGAAATTGATTGATCAGTGGCTTCAACAAAAACCGAAAAAAAACTCTCTGCCAGGTCCTATAACGTGAGCTCGTCTACACTTCGAGCAAACACCCGAAGCCTGGGCACAAGAAAGTTAGAAAACTTGGGCCAATCCGCCCTTCTGTGGAGGAAGCGCCCCTGCTGAACAGGAAAGAACCCACTATAGACATCACGCAGACCACTTACCAAATGAAAAACTATTAGCCGATGTTTGCTCGCGCAATCATCAACTACTGACCAGTTCTGAATCATACCAGGCATATCCTTACCAATGGAGATATAGATGTTGGTACCATAGAAAGACCTCCGTCCATTAACCGTGCGTAGATACCCAACTCGCCTGCAACATTGAAAACCTCTTATGCTGCGCAATGAAACCTTCGTCCAATTCGCTGCCTTCATCCGTAATCCCACTGCGCCAAAGAGGCGGTTTGGCATTCGCATCAACACCTATCAGAATCGGACAACTTCGTACTAACGTAAGTATTCTATTTCATCTTTCCAAATTCTGTTCAGTGGGATCCCTATACTGAAAGTACAGGGATTCCCCAGAAAGTAACAACTACTATGTCCAAACCATTTACGGCAAGCTTGACAACGACATGATGCGTGTCAGACGCTTGCCGTATGAAAACACTGTCTAAAGATTTCCTGAACAGAATAGCGGACTTACTGTTATGTCCAAAGAAAAACTTTTTCCATCTTTGCAAACCTGGCAAATCACCCTTGAACGTGTACGGGTGCTGTAGAAGAACATCAAATCCGCTGTTCAACGATTTCATCTAACTCAATTTGAACAACATAGGCACCCTGGCAATTGAGTTGATCGAGTTTAACCATCCAGAGAATTGAAATACATTTCAAATGCTCAACCACAATCCTTACTGTTGACTGAGTGCCTATGGATCTTGAGCAACCTTTTACAGTTGACACAAGTCGGAGTCTCTTTCTTCTGCGGACAGTCGTCTCGCTTGTGGCCCTCCTCGCCACAGTTCGTGCAGATCGACGCATATTTGCAGAACTAAGCTCTGTAGCCGAAACTGCAGCATTTAAAACATCGCTGCACGTCAGGGTATTTATTTACATGACAGGACGTGAAATCCAAGAAAAACGAAGTCGGTGGTGGAGACCAGCATCGACTTCGAATACCTCGTGGTACCGTTGGGCATCAGGCTTTTCTGTTTTGGAAACCAGCTTATGCTCTTTGTCGAACGCAGCGTCGTCTAAGTAGGTATTCTGTTCTCTAATGAGAGATACAACATCTGCATTAGGGAGGGTCCGATCAAAACCATATACTATGACACGGGGCCTACGTTTACGCTTCGGATCGACCTTAACCTCAAGCTCCTTTCCTGCAGCAGAGTCCGTAATGACTTGGTCCGTCTCCTTATTTTCAAAAACAAGTACCGGCCCTTTGCTGGTCTACTTAATATCCCTTACCATTAGGTTCTACAGGATGTCACGAAGAGCAAACTAGAAGTCCCGTTTAAGATCACTGCTGCTCTTGGTGGAGTCCTCCACCATGTTTATAAATAAAAGCTCGGGCTTCTTAGCTGGCTGGCTTCTTTCCTTTCTTTTCACAACTCAGCATAACGCCTAGGCTGTGCTGGGGCTGGGACCGAATTTTGAATAACTTGATTTCCTTGGGCTGGAAAGCCAATTTTCCAAATCCTTCCGCCAAAGCGGACAAAATCTCTTTGAATTTCAGAAGACATGGCAACAATTTTCCTTTCGCTTCTGAGCTGACACTGCGAGGATTCTCTATAAAGACAAGTAAATTGACCAATTTATCCTGCATGGAATTGACCGTCGGGGCAGAACTACCAAGTCTGCCCTTCTCACGTTTGAACCTTTTAACCATAGGGTTGGGGTTTACTGCCTGGGTGGGCGTCCCTGTGTTCATTGCAGAGCCCTCATCTTCAGAAATCGAAGAGGTTGAAGAAAACGCCCGGCCTCCTCTTCCGCCTGGACTTACTACCTGAAAGCCGGTCATGATCGAAGATTCCTACAGTTCTGACTAACTAAAATTCTCGCTGTCTGCCTCCTAGGCCGGACTGAACACTGTGGAATGTAATCAGTTTGAGAGAGAGAAGATGTCCTCCGTTTAAGCTATTACTGGCAAGGAACGGAGGGGATGGTGTAGCGACCTGACACGCTACGAGGAGGGATCTTCTCCCCTCGGGGGAGGGGGGGGAATCGAGATGTCTGCCTCCTAGCTATTCCAGTCTCCTGACCAGAGTGCGTCCAGAGTACCTGTGTGTACTCTGTGTGGCTAGTCTCAGTAATCTTTTGGCTATTGGTCGTGTGTGTACCTTCCAGCAGTATCAAGGCTTCGCAGATACAGGTTGTTGACACAGTTAGCACTTATTTTGTTGGACTTGTCATTACTTACTTCCACGGAGGTAAAGGGAGTAGCATTTATACAACGCGTACCCCCCTCATCACGGATGAAAGGTGGAAACGACTCCTGGTCGTAAGACCCTATAACAAGCAAGGGTTTTTCCCTAGTCATGCTTGCGCTTTTTTCAGAGCGGGGGCTATAATCTGTGGTTTTGTGCCTTACGTTCACGTATTGCACCCAAGCGATCCAGTAGCGGCTAAGAGGTACAGAGAGTGACAGGGAATACAGAAGGTCCCCGGCTGCCCGTGCTCGCTGCGGGCAGTATTCACATTTGTGGGCTTGCCCAGAGTTCTAGGCTAGGAGGAAGACAGCGAGAGTTTGTTAGTTCAGGTTAGCGTGTCATGTGGTACGGAAACTTCGGCCATGTCCGAGTTTCAAGAAGAATTAGTCAGGTTCTAATTAACAACACGTCCTGGCTCGACGGTCTACGAATATAAGAAACTATAGTTATACGAACATGGATGACACAGAATCAAGAGTACTACACTGGATATAGGAAGATTTTCGGAAAGTCATAAGAATTATTCGTTCCTTTACATCATACGGAAATGTCTTCATAATATTAACTCCACGTTAACTTGAATAGTTCGAATTATGATGTTGTACGGATTTCCACATCTTGAGCGCTACATACCTTGTGTCGTATTATTACATACCTTTTATCGTTTAATTTATTTAAATAAAACTGACTGCTTGCAATCGATTATTGTTTATTAAATAAATAGGATTTGAGGGGGTAGACAGAAGATTACGGAGTACGAGTAATTTTAATCTGAGTGTAACTGTATTATTATTGAAAGGAAATTTGACGTATTGTTACTCAACATTCGTATTCAAATTGTCGGGCCGATTCTGAGATACGTTGCAAAGGCTTGATTTATTAAAGAATAGGAAAAAATAAACAAATAAAATTTCTTAGAAGCATGCTAGGAAAAAGCGAATAATCGATACGGATGCCGATGTTGTATCGGGTAGGGCAAGGAAAGCTTTACTAAGGTGGTTTGAGCTTGTTGGAATGAGAGAAGGAAAAACTGCAAAATACCCGGATTTAAAAGGAACAAAGCAAGAGGAAAACCGAGGAAAAGTTGAAAAAATTAAATTAAGCTATTATTAATAGGGGTGTTTGTACATCAGTCAGTCGGCTTTAGGCGGTTCCATTTAGTAACATCAGGCGACATAGTCTGCCACCTAGTTACTTTACAACTGTCCCTACCATTTAAGTAGTAGGTACCCATTACATGAAAACTACTCCTACTTGTCCCTTTAAGTACTTCTTTGTTATAATACATACTGTAGGTTACAATTCAGGTCGCAGCAGAAATCTATATAAACAGAAAATAATTAATTAACGCGGAACGAGCTCAGATGTAACGCGCACGCCTTTTAAAGTTATTTAAATCACCCGCTACCAACGTTTTGACAAAACCTGCTTTAATATGAACACTGCCCCGACAGAAAATCAGGGGGAGTTATTCACCCCAGCACTTTCTCCGCCATCTTTGAACGGATGATCTTAACCAACATAGGGGAATCGCTTCTCGGCCTCTGGCCCCGTGCTGTAAAACTTGTGCTTTTTGCAACCGGTGCATAACTTGATTCTGCAAGTACAGCGTTCTACGTTCTCGTCGTCGGGGTTGACAACGATCAGCAGCGGTTAGTCAACCTGCGTCTCTGTGAGGAGTTTTAACCGAGCGGCGGCGTAGTGTGTTGCAGTAGTGCTGCTGTCGGCCAAACAAAGACGTTTCCTTTAAAACAACGTGTCCCCATTTTCGTAGTTGGTGAGGCCAGAAATCTTTTCTGATCCTCTGGCAGGTTCGAGAAGCGGTTTTCCGCTCCAACCTAGCCGGTGGTAGGAGCGCTTTATTCTTCGACTCCTCGACTGGGCTGCCGAACAGACGGTCCGTCGGGGTATAAGAGGTTTAGACGCTCACCTTAGTTTTGTGGTAGGTGATAGGTTGAACAAGCTGTGGTTTGTAGTACCTGGCAACACAGCTGGTGTATTTGTCAGGAATTCAATCGATGGAGCAACCCGGAGGAGGTTGTCTGGAGGACTTGGTCGGTTTGGCCAAGGACCTGGTAGCCGGTGACCCCTTCATGCCGAGGAGGTCAATCGGTAGGTCACCGCCGCGGCCCCGGTCCTCCGATAAGGAGGTCTCGGAAGCCCCTCGGGTAGTGGAGCGCCCGAGCGTAGCGGTTTGCACGAAAACCCTACGGGACACCTCTGTTTCGAGCTGTGCGGAGAAAGCTAAGGCTGGAACCGTACAGCGAGAGCACGGCTTTGAGGGGCGCCAAGTCTGAGGGACGCCGACTTGCGAAGCAAGGAAAGGCAGAAGGCAGCAGGGCGGATTCTGTCCCTGAGCGGGAAGTCACTGGGGGAAAGCCTGTGTCAAAGCAGGTGACCTCCGGGGCGGAAGGCTTAGGGAGGATTGAGGAAATGAGGGCCGAATGGGCCAAGACTTCCTCTAAGAAGGAGTCGAGTTGCTCTCGAATTGAGACAGCTCGATGATGCATACTTAGGCGAATGTGGACTATTGGTTACGGGACTGGCAATTAAGTGCGAGGGCCTCCAGGGTGCTAACCTTGCTCTAGACTCAGTCGTCACTCGACTGTCGGGCAAGGTAGATCAGGTTGTGGAGGGAGTCCGGAGCTTTAAACCGGTTAACGGCCAAGCTCTGGGTGAACTCGAGAAGTCCATTAACAGGGTGGAGGAGAAGGTAAAGAAACCTGTCTCCTTCGCCGCAGTAACGGCTCCGCCTGCGCCTAGGCGGGTAGGTCCGCCGCCGCCAGCTCAGGCGCCGGCAAGCAAAATTAATCGGGCCACTGTTAAGGTGGTCCCGGTAAAGCCTGATCAGGGGGCTTCGTCAGCAATGATGGAGCTAACCCTCAAAAAGATCCTGGACCCGCGGAAAGAAAAGTTCCAAATTTCCCGGGTCACCAAAACAAGGGATCATGGAGTGATCCTGGAGGTGGTAAATGGGCAGCTGGCTAAACAACTGCTGGAGGCCACTGTTCTGGCAAAGAACGGGCTGAAGGCTCAGCTACTGGCCGAGCGTAGACCGCAGATATTGGTCTACGATATGCCGAGGGCAACAAGGGTAGAGGAGCACGAAATCCTCAAGGCGATCCACGGCCAAAATCCATCGTTGGATATGGAAATCCATCGAGGACTTCCTTAGGGAAGCCAAGGTTGTCCGGCAGTTGGGGAGAAAGGACTCCCGGAGTAGTCACTGGGTACTCGAGACCTCGCCTAAGATCCTGCAGGTCTTAGTGGCCGGTGGATGGCTGTTTTTTTGGTGGACCGCCTGTAGGGTAGTCGACCATATTCAGGTAGCCCGTTGCTTCAAGTGTCAGGGCTATGGACACACCTCTCTCCGATGCAGATATGAAAAAGGAGATGTGTGGCCACTGTGCCGCTTCGGGGCACAGGGCAGCCAGCTGCCCTCACAAATCGTCGCCGGCTAAGTGTGCCGCCTGTGCCCAGGTGAAAGGCAGTGATGCTGGACACCGGGTCGAGAGTAGGCAGTGTAGGGCGTACGAGATGGCACGGGCTAGAGCTGTTAACAACACAGCCTATGGCGACGCCTGAACGGCAAGAAACCCTAGGGGACGGCCTCCACCCACTCGAACGCCTGCACCTGGGGCAGATTAATCTGCACCATTCACGGGCGGCCACGAGCGAGGCCATGAGGCTCCTTGAGGAGTACGACCTCGAGGTCCTTTTGGTCCAGGAGCCATACGCGGTCGCGGATAGGGTGGTCGGCTTCCACGGGGTGAAAGTTATTCACTCTCGTGGGGGACGGCCGCTCTCTGCGATCGTGGTGGGCTCAGACGCTCTGGGTGTGTTCTGGATGCCCCAGTGGTTTGATGAGCGAACCGTGGTGCGAATCACGAGGGGTACGCTCGATGTCGTACTCGTATCGGGATACTTCCAGCTTGGATGGAGTATCGATGACTTGCTGGCGAAGTTGGGCGGGATTCTGGACAGTCTCCCGGGCACCAGAGTGTTGGTTGCTCTGGATGCTAACGCCAAGTCTACCGCCTGGGGTTCTCCACTCACAGACCCCAGAGGCGCTGGTCTCGAACAGTTCACAGAAGCCAGGAACCTCTACCTCATTAACGATGCGGAGCAGCCACCAACTTTCTCCAGCGAACTGGGAGAAAGTTACATCGACGTCACTTTGGTGACGGGTGACTTGCTTCGGAGGATAGGTAGTTGGACTGTCTGGCCCGAGGCTAGTGTGAGCGATCATAGGCTTATAACCTATGATATTGCTTACGGAGGCGGTCTAAGGGCACCAAATCCAGGTCGCTACAACCTAAGGGGCCTGGATCAGCGCAGGCTGAGGCGGGTATGCGATGCTGCATTGCAGGGATTGCAGTGGAGCATGGAGTCCAGGGAGGAGGTGGAATTGATGGCGGAGCTAATCGGCCGGGCCATCAAGACTGGCTGCGACGAGGTCCTACGGCGGCCTAGGCCAATGGACGGACCCGTCACATGCAGCCAGTCCGCTGATCTGAGCGTGCCTGGAGCCGTCATGACCTCATTTTCCGGGGGGGTCGTCTGTGGAAGGCAGACGGAGGCCCGGCAAGAAATGGTGGTCCTCTGACCTGAGCGTGCTGCGCGCAAGAGTGAGGTCCGCGCGGATAAGGTACCAGCGCTGCCCCCTAACGGGGATTATCGTTAACCACGTGCGCGCTGAGCGTCTTCGGATCTACCGGCGTGCCCGTAACACATATGTTCACGCCATCAAGGAAGCTAAACTCAAGTTTTGGAAAGACTCCATGTGCGAATTGCAACGCGATCCCTGGCAGCTCGCAAAGACTTGTTACAAGCCAAAGCCATTGCACATGTTGTCCAGTGTTCGATGCGGGTTAGGTGGTCGTGACCACACATTAACGTCTGTGGCGACCTCCCGGCTGGATACTCTGTTTCCAGATGCTCCGGAGGGTGAAGCGGAAATCGGCGTTAGGGCGGGTGAAACACCATTCCCTGGCGTTCGGACCGTGGAACCCGAAGATATAGACCGAGTGGTTTCTCGAATGGCATTAAAGAAGGCACGGGGGATTGACCAACTTGACCCGGATATTTTCCATCATTTATTGCCTGTCATAAGGGAGCCTCTCGGCAGGCTGTTCACGGGATGCCTAAGCTGGGGCTGCTTTCCGGGTTGCTGGAAGGTGGCTTTGGTAAGGGTACTCCTGAAACCTGGAAAGGATCCTGGTGAGGTCGGCAGTTATCGACCCATCAGCCTCTTGCCGGTCTTCGGCAAGTTGCTTGAAAGGCTGGTTGTGGAACGGCTCGAAGAAAGCATCGATATGAGCCGTATTCTAAATCGAGGCCAGTATGGCTTCATGAAAGGGGTTGGCACCGAGGATTGCATCTTAAATGCTCTTACCGAGGTGGAAAGCGCCGACTGCAAATATGTTTTGGCTATTTTTATTGATATAGAGGCAGCATTTCCTTCCTTGTGTTGGAGTTCTGTCCTCTATGCTTTGGAACGCCGCAATGTTCCGGAAGCCACACAGGCCGTGGTAAGAGACTATTTGTCTAACCGAACGGCTCTGTTTAAAGATGCGCACCTAGTTGTGGAAAAGTCCGTCACCAGGGGAAGCCCGCAGGGTTCCTTTCTCGGCCCCCTGCTGTGGAACCTGGTGTTTGACGGATTTCTGGGATTGACTTTCCCAGAAGGAGTCACGGCCCAGGCTTTCGCCGATGACTGTCTCCTTTTAGTTCGTGGAGATTCACGACCACAGCTAGAAAGCAGAGCGCAGGCGGCCTTGTCAACCGCCGAAGGCTGGATGGACATGCAAAATTTAAAAATTTCTGTGCCCAAAACGAAGTTTATGCTTCTAAAGGGCGCAGACAAATTATCATGCAGTCGAAACCCCCACATTAAATATAAAGGCTGTGTAATCAGCCGAGTAAGGGTTCATAAGTACCTAGGTGTTTTGTTTGATGATAAGTTGCTTTTTAGTAACCATATTAAGCAAGTTGCGGCGGACGCTGTCTCTGTGATGCACAAACTTAGAAGGATTGCTCGGAAAGACTACGGGCTGTCGGGCCGCCAAATGTACTTGGTGTACCGAGGCGTCTTAGAAGGTATGATCGCATACGCGGCGCCGGTTTGGGCGCATAGGTTGGATAGGAATAGAGCACTACTTCAAAATTTAAGGAGTGCCCAGCGCAGAGCCATGATAGTATGCACTGGTGTATTTAAAACAACCTCCTACGAGGCTATTACTGTATTGGGAAAGGCTCTCCCAATCGATTTAGTGGTGAAAATTCGGGCAGTCATGTGGAAGTTGCGAAGAGGTCGGGAGGCCGAGGCATTTGGGATGCGGTTTCGAGCCGGGCCAGAACCGGAGCGGAACGGTGATCACAATGCACTGGAGCAAACTTTCGTCCAATTGCCCATCTCCTGTCTGCGGAAAAGGCTACAAAGCCTCGCGATGGATGCATGGCAGCTTGAATGTCACACCACGACTAAGGGTAGATCCTTGTATAATTTTATACAGGATTTGGGGGGATGGTATGCCTCGAGTTCCTTTTTAATGGCGTCGGGTGCCCAGGTGCTCACCAACCATGTGAATCTAAACCAATATCTGTTTCGGTTTCGCCTGGTGGCTGATGAGTTGTGTGTCTGCGGGGAGGTCCAGTCGAATGTACATATGATGTACGACTGCCCGGCCCTTGGGGGGGCCAGAGACCGAGCCACCCTGGAACTTAGAGGTCAGGGGGAAACCTGGCCGCTCACAAACGGCGAGGCAGTGTGGCGAGAGCCGCACTGTCGGACCGTGTGGGAGTTCCTCGATGAGGTTACTATGTTCAACCGTCATCGGTAAATGTAAGGGATTAAATGTAAAATGCAATTGGACTCCTACAGCTCTGCTGCTGGAAACCAACCTTGATAATAGGGCTGGCCATCAGCCAAATCAGCTCCAAGCGCTGTTAAATGGTGGACAGGTACTAGCTGGCATACAGCGACCGAGGCGTGGCAGCCAAAATTGCTGTCTTTTATTATGGACTCGTATAGTTTTAAATTGTTACAAGGGGTGCGCATCCCCGATCTAGTTTTATGTTTGACAAGTGAGCGATTGGGACACTTAAGTGGGTGCTGTATGGCACCCTGCTTGATTCGCTCACGCACGTTAGGTAGCTCACTAGGAGCTTTTAGGATTTGGATCGCTAAACCGTCTGAGGCACAGTAGCCGTTCTTGGCACGGAACATTTGGTCTATGCTCTAGGGCGACCGAATGGGGTGGTGGTGGGAGAAATGCCAGTTAACCAAATAACCAAGATAGTGTGCCACGCTCATTGGTGCTGCAGCAAATCCCAAAAGGTTATCGGTATAATCACACCGAATCCCTCAAGTGTGCTTCCCTAGGCCGCAGGAATCGATCCCACACGAATGTCGTGTGTTTTGGGGTGTTTCTTCTTCTCAGGAGTAGCATTCCGCAGAGGGTCTCGACGACCGCGTGCACACGTTTGCTTTAAAGCAACAGTGATCGGTAAGGAACTGGGTCGACTCGTACCTCAGATCCCGTGTTTCCGGTACGTTCATCTCTGGAGGTCCTGGATCAGTCTGTAAGTCGACCGATTCCAACTTTCCCGCTAACTGCGGAAAAGCGATACCTGCGCATCCGGCTTGTTCGTCCACCGGTATATTCTTTTCCTTCCTCTTCATTATGAGGACGTCAAGCGGTGCGAGTCCGACCACTACCCTGGCTCCATCGCCACCCACTGGCGATTAGTAAATCAAACATATATCGGTTGTTTGCGGATAGAGCATTCTAAAAGTGAACGTTCAGTACATTCATCTCTACTTTTAATGCGGAAGTAATTTTTGATTCAGAAGTTTTTTACGTTTTATGCAGACCGAAATATCTTCAATAGTTTACGCTAGGTATAATAAAAATATATAATAATGTTTATGAACTTTAATCTGTAAGAAGTGAGCACCTTTATGCGAGTGAGAAGTGAGTTTTGGATACCTGGTATTACTTGTTGAGTAAGCTGAAAAATAATATGCTCTAATACTAATATAGATAAGCTAATACTAATATAAAGAAAAATACACGATATACTTAATTCTACGCTGGAATGCACAAAATATAAGGAAAAAGAAAACAAAGATATGACGGGTAGGGTCCGCATAAAGCGATCCGTAAAATTAAAACGATGAAATATTCAATGCGGGCTTCCCTGTCTGGTCTACAGATCCAAAACTTTAAACAAAAAAAGTGAACCTTCATCCCGAAAAATTGCGGTAAGGTGTATTTTATTATGTCGGTTAAGAATTCATTTGGAATCGGATGTATTAGGCAAAAATTAAGTAATATAACGGAATAAAATAAAATTAATTACAAAATATTTAAACTCACTTTTAGAAGTACTTAAACCACAGTCTACATTCAATAATATAAGACCGTAAATTAACTTGTAAAGTCATCAAAAATGAAGCTAAATTCAAGTAAATCCCATTACGCCTACAACGACTGCAGATATATCATAATCATTACTATCATCAACATTTTAACAATCGATTTCACAAAGTACGTTTAATACTATCGCCCTAAATGAACTTAAAATAATAAAAAGATTTCATTAGGTTCAAAATGCACAATGATATAAAATAACTATCCCCGGACAAACAAGTGTTCAGATAAAACGCTTTGGCCAAAATAAATTTTGGCCGTTTGCAGGTTAGCGAGATAAAACAATAAGTTATCGCATAATATCTTCATTCGATCTTTTTGAAGTAGAATTATGACCGTTTACGACCTTCTGCAGTAATCTTAACTTATAAAAATAGCATATCGTGGCAAAATTATTTTAATGAAAATTTCGAAAGAAAATGGTAATAAAACAATTTCATTTAGCTAAAAAAACTACATTATCCAAATCAATAATTTTTTCTGATTTTCTTTACGAAATCGGTTCGATTACAACAAATTTTCAATTATGAATTTCTTAAAATTTAGTAAGACAATGATACAATTTTAATACGTTTATTGTTTTATGAAATCAAATTATACCTATAATTTTAGCATTGAAATGAAACTCAGACTAAAAAAAAAAAAATAACGTTTTCCGTTTTAAAATTTCCACATAATTAGCTGCCATTTTATAAATATCAGTCCAACGGAATTCATACTGACGCGTTAACAAGTTCTTAAGAAACCGATCTCTCAAAAGTAAAAAACTAATGTAAATGAAAATTATATATATATATATATATATATATATATATATGTATATATATATATAACTTGTCTAAAATAAATTCTTCATTGAATTGAAGACACATACATACATTGATACGTAACACCGACTATTCTTTATTGTTAGAAACATCATAAGAATTTCCTCAGACTTAAGAATAAAATACGAAACCTGGAAATGAAATTATTGATTTCGTCTGAATATAATGCAGTTACTGCGTAATTAGGGAGATAAAATAATGATTTATTATTATTCATAATCCTTTCAATTATTATTCGACTGTTAAATTTTAAAAACATGTTTATAAAATATAAATGTGCCACCACTAATCCGATTTAGGAACGATAAGACTGTTGGCCAGTAAAAACATGCCGATATCATTTAATGAAACTGCATCCAGATTCTTTATAATCGCTGATCTACGGGAACCTTCTTTCTTTTTCCTGTTTAGCCTCCGGTAATTATCTTTCAAATAATACTTCAGAGGATGAATGAGGATATATGTACGAGTGTAAATGAAGTGTAGTCTTTTACCGTCTTAGTTCGACCGTTCCTGAGATGTGTGGCTAATTGAAACCCGACCACCAAACAACACCGGTATCCACGATCTAGTATTCAAATCCGTGTAAAAATAACTGACTTTACTAGGACTTGAACACTGGAACTCTCGACTTCCAGATCAGCTGATTTGGGAAGACGCGTTCACCACTGGACTAACCCGGTGGTTTGATCTACGGGAAACGAATTATTATTAATCACGGCTTAGGTTTAGGTCATCGGGATTCTGCACTTCCTTCACTTCCTTTCGTTGAGGATATTTTCTAAGACGTTCCGTTGCGTAGACCAGTAGATTATAAAAAAGCAGTTTACCCTTCCTTCCTTTCCAGGATCCAAAACAGACCTTTCAGATTTTTATTCGGCCGAGTGCTATTTTGTGGTATTACTCATTTTCCATATCTGAAACTCCTAACCGACATTATTTACTTTCAGATAGGTAATTAAATAAAACTTGGACTGACTTTTATTTCACGAGAAATAAAAGATAGGATCGCTTCACAAACCGTGATTCCTTGTCGTGAATCTTTAATAAGAAAAATAATTATATGACAATTCAAATATTTATGTGAGAAGGCAAAACACAATACGTATTCGATAAGCCGTACAAGTTAGTTTTTCTATCGAGAACTGCTCGTACAATCAGAAAACAAAGTTTATGGTCTTGTAGGTGGACAATGTACATTAAAATAGCTGATAAAACGAACAAGTTTCAACGACTCAGGAACAACGCCGATGACTAGGTATTTATACACTGTTTCAAGATAGTTTATATTAAAATTGAAAACCATCAGTTCTTATACAAATAATATGTTTGCATGTTAGTATGTCGTAATATGTTTCCATTGAAATTTAAAATATCAATAAACATTTTATTAGTTAAACTGATGTTAAAATCTACAGCGATTAAAAAGATCATTCAATATTTTGGTAGCGTGGAACCTTAATTTTTATACAACAAACAATTTGTAAAGCATTTCTTTTTAAATTATATTTCATTAATTAAATTTTTCTTTTGAGAAAATGACACCTCCTTCGTTTAAATATTATTCCAAAGAACAGACTGTAGCGAAAATTATTAGCGAATCAACACTCAAGTTCTGAAGCAGGAAAAATTCATTAAGAAAAAATAATTGCGTGTTATATTCTATCTCCTCCGCAAGGTTATTTAAAGAAAAAAATTGTTCCTATTGCGTGCGGTAGTGCACTGATACAGTCTGTGATGCGAAACAAAGATGTGTACCGACATATAAGACGGAAATGAGTACAGAATACTTCTCTACCACGAAATTTGTTCTGTTCAATACATTGGAAAAAGGAAAAACTGTTTAAATATCCCTATTTTGTACATTTTAACGAGTATTATAAAATTAATACGATTTTAGGCGCTAGACTTTATTTTTGTTCGACTATTACGACGGAAGCAAAATTTCAAAATAAAATTTTTGCTTACGCGTTTTTAAATTTAATTATGAATTTAATATCGATAAACTCTGCATTCATTAATAATCATTCGGAAATAAAATTTAAAATAAATTTAACCCTAATTGAGTTTTTCTAACCAAAAAAATATTTATATATTTTTGGGACAGATGACACGAACAGCTTCGAAAAAATATCTTATTTTTGAGTTATTTAACAGTATTATTTATAACTTTATAGAATAATTTTTCCAAGAAAAAAACAAGTACGAACAAAATTTTCTTGGTATAGCAACAACGAAAAATTGATACAATGAGAATACTGAAAAGCGGTTTAATACCACCGATATACCCTGTAGCGATAGCTAAGTCAGAACTAACATCAGGATGAGGATAAAATATTTATATTGTATTTAGAAAAAATAACTTTGTTTACAGCTTTAATTTTTCATTTTTAGAATACCAACAAAGTTTTTTCCCAGATTTTAAAGAAAATTACTGACCATCAAATGACATAGGAAATACTGTCACTGCACGAGATGCGCGTCAACATAGAGGCACGGGAATTAACGGTCTAGATCGTCCGACAATTGCGGTATGTTCGCTGTATAATTGAAATTATCCTGCTATATTATCATAAATATTCTACTGCACACAGAGCGTGATAAAATAATACATTGTACTATTGGCTTTATATCATCGCCGATGAGTTTTAATCTTAATAGATTTCTTCATAATTAACAATAAAAAGTCGTGGGTGGTCTTATTTTATCCCCCGATCACGTTTTTGTTAGCCTACACAATTTCATTTCAATACTGACAATTCTGTTCAAACGACCAAAGTAGCAATTTTTTGGTAAATTTTATATTCCATGTGTACATGTACTTTTCGATATGTAATAGTGTTGATAATACTGTAAAATTACAACGAGGTTGATCGATGTAACTTCGGTGTTTCTTTTCCGTTTCTATTTTCTTAAACGCTATAAAAATCAAACGAACACAAACGAAGAAAAAAGCAAATTATGTCAGTTTTATTCTTTTTATTTTTGTAAATTATAGCTACATTGAAATAAATATTAAAACAATTTAGAATATTACTATCGATTCGCTGTTCCTAAGATATTCATTTAATCATTTCATCTGTCGAAACGGGATCGATAGTTAATGAATAACGTATCTACATGTATCTGTTTATGGCGTTATAACCATGTTGACCAAAAGATAATTTAAGTAAATAATATCGATACAATGAGATGAGGAGCCGACCGATCGGAAGTTAAGATGAGATAGGTGTATACGAATAAGTATATTTCACTTACCAATTTCTTTTCTCATCCATTATGTTTTTGAAATTTAACTTAAAATTTATGCAATCTAATAGGAACACAGCACTAGTTCACGTTACATAAAATAATTTACGTAAAATATGTTGCCTAAAAAATAATAAATTTTTTTTTATGTTGTTTTCTTTTCAATATAACTTTAAGGACATTTGAGAAATTTGCTTTTGGAACTTGATTTTTAACGGTGGCAAAATTCGAAGTAGGTAGATCAACAAATCTTGGTAGTACGTCTACAAACACACACTTTTATTACCGTTTTTTACATACAGATTCTTCGATTAGAATTTCTCATGATTTTTATAGTTTTGCGCGTTACGTACAAATAAAAACGATAGTTTTTATAAGGGTTTGCTGTCATAAAGCAGTAAATGTAAATTACGATTATGCTAGTTGGTTCTGGCTTAAGAATTCAACGGAGTGCGATTTATCCAACTTACTTTTACAGTGGCTATATTTTTTGCTATTTAATAAACTTATATCTTCGTTTTCACACAAGAATTAATACAAAAATTACGATAATATTATCTGGGATAAAACTATTTACATTAAACCAGTAAATATAATAAATTTAAGGTCTGAAAGGGGCGTAGAAGAGTTGTATTATTAAGAAACGAAGAAAATAATTCTACTTCTTTTTCTACACCGTCCGTGAATTATTCAGCACCTTAAATTTAATGTCACATCTCATATCGCGGATCAAAATTAAGAGGCGGCATTGTTTATTGACTCGTACCTTCTTTATTATTAATTTTACTCTTTTCTATCTCGCTCTTTTACTTTTTCTCTTCTGCTTGTTCGATCCGTATATTTCTTTCTCTCTCCGTTTACTAAAACCTTCTTTCTCTTTTTGTTTCTTCTCCCTAAATACTTACAATATTGTGCACTTTATTTGCCTTCAACGTCGGTAGACTATTTAATTAAAATTTCTTAATCTTGATCTGGAACGCCATCACTAATTAAAAATAAGTCACACCACGCATATTGATTCAACCCTGGGATGAGCAAAATCGTCCTTTCCTAAGTCTCTACTTTGCTTGTAGGGATTCACCTCCTCCTACTAAATACCGCTGTTGCTTTTCACAACAGATCTTTTTAAAAACCTAATATATATATATATATATACGTTCTAGGCATCTTACCAGCTGTTCTTATTATAATTCATTCATTTCTTCCACACGAAATATAAACACAATTTTTTTTTTTAAATCTGGTCACGACTGAGCTATCATTAATTCAGTGGACTGAGCGAAGTGTTTGAATGCACGTTCCCGTACTCGTCACTAGGTAACAATCGTACTCATACTCATACTAATATCAATTATTAAAAATATTTTTACGTCTCCTCTAACTCCATTAACGCCTTGAAAAAAAAATTAACACAACTGGTTTTGGTGAAAGACCATATATAAATATATAATATATATCAGTGGCTGACAACTAACTTAATCGAACTCTAAATCTTTTTTTGATAATTTTTGACATAACTGGATGGGGTTTGCGGCATTCTTCCTAGTAGCGAAGGGCTACTTCAATGAACGTATATTTCATTATTTTTTATTTTTTAGCGGCGGATTGTAGGAGCAAAAAATTCTAATGGGACCGATGATCATTTGATATATCATTTTAAGGGTTTCGTTGTGACGAGAAAAACAATACAATTAAAATTATATTCTGATCGCCCGATTCAAAATAGTGGCCGACAGTGTGTTTGTTTCAGGTAGCTAGAACTGCGGTTATATGTTCACCTTTAATTTTTTTGTTATTTGAGGTATCCCGATTCTCTCTTTGGAAATCTTCTCCGATAAGAGAGGCTAACTCAGTAAGTCCATGTTTAAAGTATACGGCTTTCAGGGGCGACATAAAAATTTTAAGTAGGACATAAGATCATATGATTTTGAAAGGTCATTCGACGGAGGAACTTGCTATAAGGAATGTCAGTGGAAGACTAGGCTGGCAGTTGTCTGACAGTGGAGAGGAATTGATTGAGGTTGAGTTATCGGAGATCTTGCTAATCGGGGCGTACGTCAGTCCTAATTGTGACTGTTGAATGATATCGTCTCTAGGTCACGAAAGAAGGTAATACCGGTGGGTGACCTCAACAGTAAAGCTATTGTGGCGGAAAGCCCGCACACGAACCGATGCGGTGAGGTTCTTACTGAATTAATGATGACGAAAGGCTTGTTCTGTCTCAACGACCAAACGCTTATACACGAAGCTAAAGGGCACACTTCGGTGTTGGACTTGACGATACTGAACGGCAGATGGGATCATACGAGATGCAGATGGAGGGTCCTCCATGAAGAAACCGCGAGCGACTATATGGCAACGCTCCTTTAGATTGCCGCTCATTCGTTTCTGAACACCGTAGAGGCCACCACGTTTGAGTGAGAAGCAGGTGACGGTCGTAGATTCCAGAATGGTCAGGAAGACAATTCTTCTGTCAAGAAGTGTCAAGAAGACAAGTCTTCTTAGTCACTGGAGACAGTTATCGCCGGACGTCCTTCAGGACTTGATAATACAGGGAATGGCAAGATTACCAAAAATAACTGAAAGAGCACACCCGGTATACTGGTGGTCTGACTCGATCGCATAAAAGAGCAGAATCTCCAAACATTGAGGCGTCAAAAGCAACGGCTAAGGATAGCCGGGGGCGAGGTATATGAGGAGGATGCCCGCAGGTATGTCGCCGCCCGGCGTGATCTGAATTATGAGATAAGGCAGGCAGAAATTAACAAATGGCGGGAGTTATATGGAGAGCTGTACTCCAACCCATGGGAACGGGCATACCAAATAATGATGAAAAGAGTGGGTCGACGTTTGGCCGACCTCACTGTGGAGAATGTGCAACATCAGATAGTTGGACTCTTCCTCCAAGACAATAGCGGACTGTCGCAAATAATAGAATGTGAACGGAAACTTTTTCTTAAGAAGAGGTCGTTACAGCAATACAAAAGCTCAAGGAAAAAAAGAGTCCCGGACCCGATGGAATACCGTCTGCATTCCTAAAAGGGTTAGTAAAGAAGGTCCCTTGGGAGATTTGTGATATAGCTAATTACGGACTTCAAAATAGTTGTTTCCCAAAATTATGGAAAGATTCCAGACTGGTGTTTTTGCCAAATCACACTGCAGATGACGCCATTAATGATTATAAGGCTCTGTATCTCATTAATAATATGGGTAAAGCAGTTGAACGAATGTTAGCGACTCATATCATAGAAGAGCTCAGATCTAGTGTAGGTATACATAACAATCAATACGGATTCTGGAAAGGCCGCTCCGCGTTGCAAAAGGTAATGCATTGGTAACGCATCGGTAAGACAAGGTACGTGGAGAACCAGACGAATGCCCATGCTAACATTGTCAGATGTACGTAACGCGTTCGGCACGATAACATGGGATGCTATTATTATTGCGCTGATGAGCAAAGGGATTAGAACATATCTAAGAAGGCGATATTGAAATACTTTGTAGGGAACCTCAACAAACCGATAAAATGTCTGATTCGGAGAGTAGTTTTAGAGAGATACTCTCAAGCGATAAGATTTGTTTCCAATGGGAGTAATCACACTTTACTCCCGTTTGGGATTTGGCAACTCCTCATCTGGAATAGCAGAGGCAGCGGCTTCTCGCTATTACTGATGCTCGATACCGACAGAGCGATCCACGAAAGTTAGCCCATCTCCAATTAAAATTATTTCTTTGGTAATAAAATAAATTGTTAATGGTGACTTGTTCGATCAAATATCACGGTTATTTTTAAACATTTTAAACCAAACGACCATTTTTATCGAAAGCCTTGTACAAATTTTACCTCAGGGCCAAATCTGTACATAATCTAGCCAACTATCTTTCTATTTGCTGTGTCTTCATAACAATTTTCAATCGTTTAAACAATCATCGACCTGTCTGATACAGTATAAAAAAATTTAATATTCAAAGAAAATTACTTCTAAAATATGTAATAAAATTAAGATATAATGCACTCCATTTCATAAACATAATAAGTTATCCGTACAAATCAGCCTAATAACACTTCAAAATTACATTTGTTTAATGGGAAAACATTATATGCATATACTTATATTTACTGATGGACAAGTAATTTTTTTTTATTGCAATAAAGGGGAAAAAATCATTTCTCTTAATAAAAGATAATTAGAAAAAAAATAACAAATTAAAATAATATTTAACCACACCAATGATAATGGAATAAATGGAAGGGAAGAAATAATAAAAGAAATTCAAAATCAAAACTTTATTGTTTAAGAACGTTATCAATAGAATTATTCGTAGTTATTATTATTCGGGAAAATAAATTATGTTGGATTTCTCCTTTCCACCAAGGAACTTAAATAAGAGAACATTCTTTTAAGAAGAATGGAAACAAAAGATGAGTCAATTAAACGTTCGCAATCAGGGAAGACGCGTAGCTTCGTTGACAATGAAAACAAGATAAGGGGTCGAGAAAAAGTGGAAAATACTTTGGTGGTAGTGATGGGGGAAAATGAACAAGGAAAAGGTAAAAAATTCAACTTGAATCTTCAGAAACGTAATTAACATTTTTCTCCTTGTCTGACTGGCTAGCTGGTATAGGAAATAATTAACACTTGAAATAAATAAAAAAGAGTTGTCTACTAAGAAAAGTGTTCCTGTAATAAAGGATGAACTCGGCTTCAGTTCCATCCGACCTAACCATGATCGTGTTTTTATATTTTTTATTATTATTTTTTTTTAATATGCATTTAAATTTGAAAATTAACTATCGAAATGAATACCGATTTCTTAAAATACAGAACAAACATTTTAATAAAGAATTAGAATTTTTGTTTCCAGAATAGCTTTAAAAAACATCATTATTACTTTATTAACCGTCATTTACTAAGATTCACGGAATTCATTCGTTCTGCAAACATTTTATTTTTAGAATTCGGGTTAAATAAGCCGACTTTAGTTTTAAAAACGCCTTCTATCATTGTAATATATTTCTTTATAAATAAATTAAGACTATCGTAGATTCAATGAATGAATGCTGATAGAATTACCCGCTCTCCATCAGCTACTTTTCTCTTCCACCAGCTCGTCTTCAGACTTTCATACACTCTATCAGAATTCATTTCCTTATTATACAACAATAACTGTTGTTATTGTTGTAACAATTTTTATACTATTATTATAACAGTAACTATTGTATTTAGAAGAGCGACTACGATTCATTCGAGTATGTGTGCGTCGAATAATAATCCGGGATTTTCTAGGATACTTCTAGGGAAACGAGCTAATTCTGAAAGATAAATTGTGCTATTTACTCGAATGCGACTACTGACAACGACCCAGAGATGGAACCGAGAAACCGAGCGCAAAAATTTAACCTGTACGGCTATGTCTTGATCTGTAGACTTTCCGTACCGAAGATCAGGCATTTAGCCTCTGCGGTACGTAGACACAGATACTCTACATAGTCATCTATAAATAAAGCGCGAAATAAGCTCCAAAAAATAATATAACCGTTTTCAAGCATCTCGTACCAGTCTCAGTCAGAAAAGTTTGAAATGAAACGGTTTCTCCCTCCTTCCTCATCGAACTGAATATACAATTGCATATGAACGTGCCTATCTCACCGAAATGCAGGTGATATGTAACAATAATCTGACAACTTTAATTGTTCACCAAAATGAACTGGCTTCGTAGTAAATATAATTAATTTCAGAGAAATCAAAGCGAATAGCTTTGATTAAGTTTTTATTTAGTAAACTTTGATTTAGTTTTCGAATAGCTTTGAGTAGTTAGCTTTTCAAAGCGAAAAGTTGTACCTCTAGGTGCTTTACAAGCGGCACTGCTATAAGAAAGACTGATATAGTGCAAAGCGATAAATTAATGTACCGATTGCTGTTGTGAACGAATAAACTGCTTTGACTCAGCCGAAGAATCTGAAATTTTATCTTATTTTATTTTAAAAATTATTTAAATCTTGTTAACTTAAACCTGTAGCCGGTGTATGAAACAAAAAGCATCGATTTTTCTTTGAATATTTAATATTTATTTCTATTTATATTTCTATAATAAGTTTTACAGAAAAAGGACAGATAAATTTTTACATAAAAGAAATAAAAATAAAACTCACTCGGCGATTTCATAAAACAACTAAAACATCACTTTCTGATAAGCTCGTAAACTGGACGATAATACGCACAGTTTACGTAACAAAATTACGTTATTTTCATAAATATACATTTATTTTACTTTAACTACCTGTATCATATTTAAGAAAAAGAATTAGTAGAATATTCTAATTCACTATCTTTTTTACTCACGAGAAAATTGTACAGGAGAGTGAAAAATTAAGGATCAAGTACGATTTGTACGAACGCCCTAAACTGTAGCAATATCGATTTCATATGGATTCGCTTAACACTAAAAAAAATAAGAAAAATTATATATCTAAAATATCGAATTATTTATCCGTATTTCAGTCAAAATACGGATATGAAAATCTAATACAACCGACAATATTCAGTGTCCAAAATGGTTGCAAACCGAGTGTGACTACGTTACCAGAAAAAATATAGTTGATAATAAGAGATAATAAGAGATTTTGGAAAACGCGGATTGTAGAATCGTTCCAGCATGAAATTTCAGTGTTACATGATGTGTAATTATTCCCCTTTCTACGGAATATATTTATCTTGAATGGTGGTGGAGACGGCCGTTTTACCCAAATCTGGACAATTTAATGGTCAATATCTAAAACACGGATGAAGCTATGGATGTGGGGTTTTCACTAAAGTTTTTTCCGTTAAAATTTGCATTGCAATCGTGCGTAATATGATCATCGTGCCATTTAAATAATAAATTTATATTCAATATGGCGGATCCAATATGGCCGACAATAATTCCAAAAACAACTCAAGTAGTTTCTTTGATACAGTAATCAACTACATTTATACCGGTAATGTATTCACACACGGTTTTTTACAATTAAACCCCGTTTCCACACTTTTCGGACACTCTGTATATTCAGAGACTGGGCTTCCCCATGTCATATGACGTAAAGAAGAAAACCTCACAAACAAGCAGTCCAAAAGATGGAATGAGCTGGTAAAATTTTTCTAATGAATGTTAACGGAACATTACAACAGATATAATAATCTAATTCAGGAATTACAACAAAGTTCGTTCGGTTCAAACATGAAGTAAGAGCAAGAGTGCAAGTAGCGATGGGGATGAGCTGAATGACAGTTCACTGTTATTTTTTAAAGCACAATGTTTACTATAAAGCGTTATAAACGATCTTATAGTATTTTTTTGTAACTGAACCTTTAGTATGGTTAATTTTAAATATCAAGCTTACATACTTCGTCAACTTTTTATATTCGTAACTGTCTCTTTTTCAGTGTTGTTATTTATTTCTTGATCGAGGAAAGCTTATAATTTAGACCGATTCATTTTATCAATTTCCACCATAATTCAGGTGTTTTTAGTAGCATTTATACATATCAGGTATCATTTTGTTTATAATAAAATACTAAGAGTTTTTATAATAAATCAAAATTAATAACACATATATAATTACGAAAATAATAATGATTTAAAAAGTAGTATGAAGTCGTTTTGAAAATTGCAATCGAAAAATATTATTTTTGGCAAATGTCGGTTTTAACCCGTGTATTGAATTTTATTAAAACACAGTAGTCAGTTCTGGAAATATGAATTTATCATTTAAAAAAAAAATTGGTTTGTGTGGAACTACGTTTCGCACGAGATTTGAGCGTGACAACGTCTTGCAAAGACCGACAATGTCGCGGGCGCTTGGCGCCCGCGATATTCGTCAACCTTTGATTGTAATTTCGTAAAAATAAACTTGTTATCCTTATGAAGTAAACACATGTTTTTTTAAGAAATTGCGTTGGTCTAGATGAAAATACCATCTATGATGGTATCCATGATTTGAATGTTTTAAAAAATTACTTGTTTAAACAAACAAATTGAATCGAAGTGATTGTTTAATTAGCTAATGAAACACGTTAATATTCCATTCTTCATTTCATTTAATAATATAATTAATATTAATAATTTTTTGCAAGTTTAAATTGAATGATTTGTTCAAAAATAATTATGAACAATTTGTTATAGAAATAAACTTTATTCAAATCAATGTTGATAAAGTGTCAATTTAAAACGATGAAATTGAAATCATAAATCAAATCCATGTAATTGCTGTTTTTGAAAAGCCCGCCAAAACCTGCTTGACATGATAGTATATTCCATTGCACGACGGTTCGGCTCGGCTCGGCTCAGGCGGAACGGGACAATTTTTTGTGCGTGCTGCGGGAGCCTCTCGATTTAATAGACGTTGTCAAGTCAAAAAATGTCCGGAAACCTAAAACTAAGCATTTCCAGAGATACGGTTACAAAAATTATTTTTCTCGATTTTATGCCAGCGATCAACCCCTAAAGTCCCCTTGCTATATATACAGGTGATTCTGAGAAACGGGAAATTTTGAAAGTTGTGTTGGTAGCCGTGGGCGATTGGTACCACTTAATAAGTGGCGCCAGCCTCTCTAACCTAACCTGCCATTTAGTTGTCATGGATCCTTGGAGTGGGGCGCAACGTGCATTTGCTATAAAAGCGTTTTACAAAAACAATGACAGTGTGGAGGGAGCGCGTAGAGAATTTAGCCGTCATTTTAATCTCGGACGGCACGACCTTGTTCCATCAGCACATGCAATTAAAACATGGATATCTAATTTTGAGGAAACCGGTTCGGCAATGAAAAAGAAACCTCCAGGCCGTGAGCGAACCGTCTGTACATCACAGAATGTTCAAGCTTTACAAGATGCTGTCACACGAAGTCCACATCGGTCAATCCGTCGTCTCTCAGCATCTTTACAATCGCATAGTTCAAGCGTTCGAAGAATGTTAGTGAAGGACTTGCAATTCCATCCATACAAGTTGCAGATCGTCCAGGAACTGAAACCGAAAGATGCAGTTGTGCGAGCACAATTCTGTAATGTAATGCTTCAGAAGATAAACGATAACGAAGAGTTTGTTCACGAACTGGGGATGTCAGACTAAACGCATTTCCACCTCAGTGGATTTGTTAACAAGCAAAATTTCAGATACTGGGCACAAGAAAATCCTACGCAGCTACACCAGCGTCTGTTACACAGCCATAAAGTGACCGTGTGGTGTGCTATATCATCTTACGGTGTTATAGGCCCTTATTTTTTTGAGGATGACAACGGTCTTGCAATTACAGTGACGTTCGCTCGTTACGTAGCCGTGCTTGAAACCTTTGTTGTGGAACAACAAAAGAGATTTCCACCGATTCTTAACACAGCCTGGTTTCAACAAGACGGAGCAACGTCACCTACTGCACGAATATCGATGGCAGCTATACGCCGATTGTTTGGACAACGTGTCATTTTACGAAATGGTGACATTAGATGGCCTCCCAGATCGCCTGATCTCTCAGCTTGCGATTACTTTTTGTGGGGTCACCTTAAAAGCAAAGTGTTCCACAGTAGACCTGCTACAACGGTAGAAATGAAGGAAAAGATCCGAGAAGCAATTGCGGAAATTCCAGTTGAGATGTTACGTCAAACCGTGAACGATTTAACGAAGAGACTTCGTGAGTGTTTACGTAGAAGAGGAGGTCACCTGCAAGATGTCATCTTTAAAAAATAAACTAAAATGTATGTATCCTAAAATGGCAACATTTGTACAATTACATGAAATAAAATTCATTTTCTAAAAAAAATTTTATTAACGTTATTTAATTTTTAAACTTTCCCGTTTCTTTGAATCACTCTGTATATACATTGGCATCTCCGTCGCGGCTTCGCCCGTGCTATATGGTTACTTGTGTTTTCCGTCGTAGTCAATTTTTTTTAATTTTATGTTTTTTAGACAAGTAACCGGAGGCAGGAGCGGCTAGTCGTGTCGCACATACAGTAATAGTGGCAGTGGCTGTGTTCGATATGCTACCGCCTCTTACATAGTTGCATTCTTAAAAAATTTAAATTAAAAAAAACGAAAATGGTTTTTAGATATTTATGTGGAGAGTATTTCCAAACCTACATCTAGTAAATATCTCGTTTAGTATAGTATAGTCGGAAATTGAGAAAATTTGCAATTATTGTTTAAAATATTTACCTATCTTCACCCCTTTCAAGGTCGAATTTCAAAAAATGTAGAACTTGGATTCTACATATTCACATGAGATTTACGCACCAAAAATCAAGTTGATTTCTTTACTTTTTACCGTTAAATTAAAAAAATATATTCATAACATGATAAAATCGATGTACTTTTGAAAACATGAGCAGAAAAAGTTGCAAATATAATATTGATTTTTTTATGTTGTATATTCAAAAATTTATTTTAACAAAAAAAAAATGATTATACAAGGTCATTTTTATGGTACTTACCTTAAGTCAGTAATTACTGTATCGATAATTTTCATTTGGAAATATATCCTACTCGTATAAAAATATTATACTTACTATTTTTTATTAAAGATTGCGTACTACATACAAGCGTTATGACTTATGAAAAAATATTCTAGTATTTTATTAAACAATTGTTTTCTGTAATCAAATATTATTGATTTTAAAGCTTACTTTTTCCTTAAAATTTTCATTCTTTTCAAACACTACACAAGTATGTATACGAGCAGTGCCATATTCTTGGAGTCACAAAAACTGGATATTTTTGGAAAATGTTAACTTTAAAAAATATAATGAAGTTTCCAGGTAAACCTCTCTCGGGTCCGGTACGTAGACAAAAATAATAATAATTAAAAAAAAAAATAATCCTTTTAATAACAGTAATAAAGAATAATAATTTAACTTGTAAAATATTTTAAAGGAAAGACACAAAATTATTGTTCAATGACAACATAAATGCGATTTTAATTTTTATATCACCTGATCAAAATTTTAAAGCCGAAAAAGCTGATATTTACTATGGGTTATTGGTCGGTAAGCAAAGATTTTCTATTATTACTAACATTTTTAAATCGATTATGGCCGTTTGATTACTATACACAGTTCATACAACCGAACAATGTATCTGCGCCTAATCCATATAACCGATACAGTATTTCTAAAGACTAGTCAGTATCATCTGCGTTTTAAACTTAGATTTTCCAAGAGTTTTTAGAAAATTACCGAAGAAAAAATTATGTTTTTACTTGTTTTTGAACCAAATACTTTTTAATTTCATGTTTGTGTAAGGAATACAGTATTCTTAAAAAAAATTTCATGTTTATCGAAATTATGTCGACCGTGTCGAGAAATTAAATGTAGAAATTTAGTTGAATAAATAATATAACAAGGTAATTATTTTTGAATAATTTTGTAGAAACTGCTCACGGCCATCAAAAACGATATTCTGCGTAACAAAAACCACTAAAATTTTATCTGAGTTGTGGAAGCTGATTTGAGAAACTCGGCTACCAAATTTTGCAAACGGCATTCGTGCCTTGTCAGTTTTCCATTCTGATTAAGTTCGATATAAACGACGTCAAAGTTTTATTTTCAAAAATTAAAATAATTATATTTCTGATTTAGTAATTTTTTTATAATAGACAAATAAGGGAAAGAGAAAACAAAATTAATTAAACATCTATCAAAGACGAATAAGATTTCGTTTCATAAAATAAATATAAAGAAATAAACAAAGGCGATTACATTGAAGGAATAATTAATAATTAGATGTTTCTTACGACTTCTTTTGGAAAAAAAAAATTTAATTAATTTTTATTATTACGAGTATTATTATTATTCCGATGACGTTGACTTTTGAAGAAAACGTCTTGGTCGCAACGGGAATAAGCCTCAGATAGGTTGCGCTCTCTTTCTCAAACCGATAGCGGGGGAACGAAGTTCCTGCTCCACTTTATTAGCAATCATCAACAAACAATACGGGGGCATTGTCTCCACTCTTTTAATTGTCATGTCAAAACCGTTTTTATCAAGGAAATAATAAAAGGGGTATTTTTTTAATTAATGACATCTTGAAAATGAAATTGGAACTCGAGTGTACTTTTCTTCGAGGTGGGGCTGGAAAAAAAGAATCGCTCTTTTTTTACAGTAGGTCGGTAATTTAGGAATCAAAATGAACATCTCATTTAATACAGCTGTTTGATTTTTCCGCATTTCATTAATACGTTTTTTATTGCACTCATTTTCCTAACACAAATATAACTTCTAGAGTCATATTAATAATACAGTAACAGTAGGAAGTAAATGTATGAATATTATACGATAAAATTTATTAAACAAATTTTGTATAATTTCATCGGTCGGTTTACCACCACAGAAATTAATAAAGCTGCCGATGATGATAGTGAAATTTATAGGTACTCGCACATGCTTAAAATACGACTATAACACTCTTCTTTCAGTGATGAAATTCAAAATTAATTTACCGTTACGACTCTTACGAGGACGGTCATCACCTTGTTGAACGCTTGCGCCTGGGACAGTTAAACCTGCATCATTCCCTGGCAGCCACCAATGAAGCCATGAGGATCCTTGAGGAGTACGACCACACTTTAACATCTGTGGCGACTTACTAGGCGTTCCTGGATACTCTGTTTCCAGAAGCTCCGGAAGGTGAAACAGAAGTCGGTGGATCATTACAGGCTGCGGAGCGAGTGTGTGGCTGCCTTACAGGGAATGTAGCATGGAGCACAGGGAGGAGGTGGAACTGATGGCTGAACAATTCGGCCAAGCCATCAAGACTGACTGGTTCCACTGTGGAACCCGTAGATATAGACCGAGTGGTTTCTCGAATGGTACTGAGAAGGGCACCGGGGATTGAACAACTTGACCCGGATATTTTCTATCATCTGCTGGCTGTCATAAGAGAGCCTGGTTGTGGAACGGCTCTGGGAAAGTATCGATATGAACTAATTTCTAAATCGAGGCCAGTGTAGCTTCATGAAAAGGGGTTGGCACCGAGGATTGCATCTTAAATTCTCTTGCCGAGGTGGAAAGCGCCAACTGTTAATATATTTTGGCAATTTTTATTGACATAGAGGCAGCATTTCCTTCCTTGTGTTGGAGTTCTGTTTTCTATAAGTTGGAACGCCGCAATGTTTCCGTAGCCCTGCAGGCCGTAGTTCGTGACTATTTGTCTGTTCGCACGGGTCTGTTTAAGGATGCGCTCCTAGTTGTGGAAACGTCCGTCACCAGGGGAATCCCGCAGGAGTCCGTTCTCGGTCCCTTGCTGTGTAACCTGGTATTCAACGGATTTTCGAGACTGACATTACCGGAAGGGGTCACGGCCCAGGCTTTTGCCGATGACTGTCTCCTCACGACCAAAGCTAGAAAACCGAGAGCAGGCAGCTTTTTCAATCGCAGAGGACTGGATGAACTTAACAAATTTAAGGATTTCTGTGCCCAAGACGAAGTTTATGCTTCTCAAGGGTGCATACAAATTATCAGACAGTCGTAACCCCCGTATTAAATATAAAGGCTGCACAATCAACCGAGTTCGAGTTTATAAGCACCTAGGTGTTTAGTAACCGAATTAGGCAAGTAGTGGTGGATGCCGTCTCTGTGATGCACAGGCTTAGGAGGATTGCTCGAAAGGATTACGGACTGTCGAGCCGTCATTTGTATAAGGTGTACCGACGTATCTTCGAAGGTAAGACCTCTTACGCGGCGTCTGTTTGGGCGCATAGGTTGGAAAGAAATCGAGCACTTATTCAAAATTTAAGGAGTGCCCAGCGCAGAGCCTTTATTGTATGCACTGGTGTTTTAAAACAAACTTCTATGAGGCTACCATTCTATTGGAAAAGGCTCTCTCAATAAATTTAGGGGTGAAAGTTTGAACGGCCATGTCGAAATTGTAAAGATGTAGGAAGGCCGAGGTATTTGGTATGCGGTTTCGAGCCGGGCCTGTACCGAAGGGGAACGGTGATCTCAGAGCACCGGTTCTACATTTTGAACAGTTGCCCATTTCCCGCCTGCAGAAGAGGCTTTACAGCCTCGTGATGGAAGCATGGCAGCAAGAATGGCACGCCACGACTAGGGAAATTGGCCACTCACAAGCCGCGAGTCATTATAGCAAGAGCCGCATTGTCGGACCGAGTGGAAGTTCCTTGATGCGATTGCTTTTTTCAACCGATATCAGTAGTTTACCTAAGGGAAAAGACTCCTACCGCGCTGCTGTAGGAAGCTAACCGAAAGATATGGCTGGCTACCAGCCAGATTAAGGCTCCAAGCGCTTTAATGGTGTACTGGTACTTGCTGGCATTCAGCGGTCTAGGCGTGGCGCGAATTGCTCTCTTTGACGAGATAAATTAATTATTGATAGTCATATATGTTTTAGTAGTTGACGGGGTGCGCCTACCCATTTTAGTGATATATGACAAGTGGGCGGTGGGACACGCAAGCGAGTAGTGCATGGTACCACGCTTTTAGGTTCGCTCTAGGAGCTACTAATGACACTGGTTGCTAAACTGTTTCGTGGCTCAGTAGCCGTTCGTGGCACAGACATTCGGTCTTATGCTTTTGGGCGACCGAATGGGGTGGTGGCAGGAGAAATGCCAAGCAAACCAAACCAATACCATTACGACTGTATTAATAAATCATATATTTTAGATTTATGTCAGCAAAAATCTATGAAAATCTGCTCCTGAATGTAATACTTATTTTGACAGAGTTTTTCTTTTTAAATTAAATGTTATCCCTTATATTTATGAGAAAGGTTATAAATTACGCCTGTCTTAATGATACCTTATCTAGAAAAGATAATAATTATGATATTAAAACTTTAGATAAATTAATAGAATTCCTACATTTAGGTATGGAGTTATTTCCTCTACAACTATTCTAAGGTTTGCAAACTGTTTCTTCCCTCACAACGCTTCGATCAGAAATAACTACAGAAAAGTTTTAAGTCAACAGTTGAACAACAAAAATTACACAAATATATAAAACTCCGAATTTTAGGGTTAGAGTTGCTTTTTTGAACTTTTGTTTCAAAAATTTATTAACGATGTTATTTACAATCGTATACTTATTTCGATGGTTCTGTTGAAACGTATATAAAATCCAAAAACAAAAACATGTAATCTACTAGTAAAATATTTCAAATAATGCCAGTATTTAATTACATTATTATTATTTTTTTTAAATATTGAATAAAACAGATGGATCCTCAAAATAAACAAGGCACAACACTGAATACCACGACAGTAGATTAAACCGTATCTGAAATATAAAGCGGGATAAACCCCAAAATACAAACAATATTCAATACTTAACAGTGTTTTGACAAGTCTTTTCTAACGTTTTTGGGATTTGGAAATTAGAGACAAAAACAATTTCATCATTTATGTCCTGAAAAGTAAAAACCTGGAAGCATATCTGAGAAACTTTCTCTGCTGTATGTAATCTCGTCACGAATTGAAGGAGAATATCATTCCGGATTTGATTAAACCAGGTTTAAGAAACCTGCTCGTAAACAAGGGAATGTATTTTCACCTCAAAATATAAACACCGTAAGATCTCCAGCGTTTGTGTTGCGGCTTTGTGCTACAAGGGCATACACAGTCTACTCATATTTATTCGATTTCACCTTGTCGAACACCAACGTTCAAAGAATTCTTCATAAGGATTCACTTACGCGTTCATTAGGTTGAAGTATGCAAATCCTAAATGATGCCGTCCGAGTTAGTCGTGACACCGACTTCCTCTTCGGTTCCGAATAATTCTTATGATCGGATTGTGGTCCGATCGGATGATCGGATTGTGGTCAGTGCACTATTAGACCACTTTCTTTGCGATAAACCACAGCTTCTGTCACTTACTCTTCCTTTTAAAATTTTTGGAAAAAAAACATCTTTGTGTCTACTTCTTTCAGTTCATTTCTGCAAGCTTTTTTCAGTTGTCTTTAGCTTACCGACCGCTGTGTTCAGCTGAACATCATTATGCTTAGTCACATATCCTTTAATAAGTGTCAAATTTGTATCTTCCATTCTGATTCGGAATGAGTTTTACAACCGCGATTCATCTGTCATATGCATAATAAATACAGTATATCAATCTCTTCGATAAATTCCAAATAACTGTTATTTTTAAATAAAGAGATCGCTTTCATCACAATTTTCATCCTTTCCTTCTGAAATATTTTAATTTCATCCACGCAAACTCATTCAATTTTTCCAGCTTATTTAATTCACGAATAGCAATGTTACAAAGAAGTGTTTTTCTTTATTTTATTTTAATTTTGTACTGAATTTATAATTGTAAACAGTAAAGAATATTGTACCGGTCTCATTTGTTACACTTAAAAAGTGGTATACCATCAACAAATTTCAGGATCCTAATCGTCATGCCTTTTATTTTTAGTCAAATATCTTTCATTTTGTATATTACTTTTGAAATAATGTATTTATTGAAAACGAGCACTTGTCTGACGTATATTATCGTTTCTTTTCGGCAAAGATCAAGAAGAAACAAAAATTATACAATATGTTGTTTGTAGTAAATTTGAAAGTCATCTTAATTATATTAGAAATTTGGTTATACGAGTACATCGCACGGTCGGTCCGTACAATCTCGGATAAATTGAAATTTGTCACGTATTCATCATTATAGATAAAAAGAAAAAGAAAAAAATTAATTTAAGAGATCAAATTTTGTTGAATAAATTTCTTCATTAACGGTACATCAGGTTGTTTTTTAATCTGATGCAAAAGATAAATAGAATTTTATGAGGTTTTCAGATTGATGGAGGAGGGACGAACACAATAAACCGTGAAAGTAAGCGATAAGTAAGAAATAGTGTGAGAATTCGGAGGAGATGAAAGAGTGCTATTAACAGACGTTAGTCGTAAGAGTGATTAGTGCCGACTACGACGTTGCCGGGTCTTAAATTTCCTGAATAAACTGTACAATAACGAAAAGATTAACCTAGTACAAAATTAATCAGAAGATTTAATCCTCGCGTTAAACCTGAGCAAAACGGAAATTCTGTTGCCTACGTAGCTGCTGCGTGCCGATCCCATAAATATGCGACCGAAATTAGAAAATATTCCCTGGAGATAACGGCCCCCTGTTCGTTCTTGATTTGATTGTGAAATATTCAACATCGGACTCTACAAGTAGCTCGATTACATATTAATGAGGTTTTAATTCTCCGTCATATTGATCCGAGGATGCTACCGGGAGGCACAGATTACGGGATACAGAAGGCTTCAAGACTTCTAAGACCCCTCCCTCTTCTTACTGCGTCGCGTTCATCAGCCGTTCGCTTCAAACATCGAGTCAATACAACAACATCGGATAAGTTGAAGATCACAACCCCTCGTCTAACAAGAATCAACCGTAAACTGCTTCTGAATCTAGACTCGATTGTTAAACCGAGGGTATCGCCGATCCACTTCCAATTTAATTTCAAATTATCTTAAACAGTTACAAACTACAATACAATATAACCCCCTTATCCTTACGCCGAACCGTTCTTCCACCTCTCCGAGAACCTTTTAATAATAAAATAACATTACTTATTCATGAAATACTATCTACCTCTGATCCAAGAGTTATCCTTTTCGCATTAAAACAATTCTCTTTTCTCAAGATAAGCTAATTACCTTAGTTAATTTCTATGAATGAAAGTAAGTAATGATATAAATCTTAAAACTGTTATAAACTTTATAAAAAAAAATAGGAATTTCTTATAAAACGCAGTTATGATAGTCGTAATAGATTACTATATTTTCTCTGCATTATTTCTACACTATGCGCTAAAGGTTTTAAATAACATCAAATTCGAAAAATCGTAATTTTTAAACGTAAAATTCCAGAAACCTATGGGCATTAAGTATAAATAGAAGTAAAGAAAGGTACAATTTTCGTTATTTTTAAGTGACCTACATTCTAGATAAAAAAAATGGAGTGAAAAATCTAACGTACAAGAAATTTCGTACAAGTAATTTCTACATCTTATAGCTAAAATATACATTTCAAAAGCAAAGAAATTCGCCTAAGCAAAAGACTAGTAAAAGGTCCCTTTCCATTTCCTGAATTTACGTTTGATAATAACAAATTCCTTTTCCGTTTGGAACTTTTGACTTCCTCGCTTCATCAATCCACTGTAATTTTATTTCATTTGTAGAAGATATTTCAAACTCTCCATTATCTTAACGTCTGATCAAAACATCTTTCTTTCTGTCACAATTTCGTTCATCGATTATTTTTAATTAACTTAATTAATTCTTAGATAATTTTAAAAATAATTTAACTTTTTGTTAACGAATAATGTTAAAAACTTTCACTTAATTTTTAACTCTTACCCTGAGAAATGTTATATCTTTATTAAAATCAGATTCACCGTTGTAACTTATCACTGAAATGAGTCTCAGCAGAAAAAATTTAAAAGTTTTTAAGAATGTCTGGAATTAAGGATTTCTATAAATTTGTCTATAGCAGGTTATATTATAAAACGGCATAATCTAAACCTTTATTGTAAGGGAAATCGCAGTAACAGATCGCTCACACTATGAGCAATATAGAAAATATGGATATTATTTTAAAACTAGGTCGAGATTTTACCCGATTTTAAACAGGACGGAAGATGGATAAATAGTACAGATAAATATTATTTGAATAGAAATCGTAAAGTTTAAACATAAAACGAATACACATTTTTTTTGAAACTAATAAACGAAATCGTACCAAAATTTGTAAATTAAGTTACCCAAAATGAAGTTACTATCTATGAAATAATATCCGCTAAAATAATCCTCGCATCTGTACACTCGTTTACGTGAAATATAGATACTAGTAATGTTTGTAAAATTAGTTATAGTTTACGGGTTTTAAACTATAATGTAGGCCTTGATTTTGACCGATTAGTGCTGGAGTCGGATAATGCCCGAGATGTATCCTACTGAAAGGATCGACACCGTCAGCATATAGAAAAGAGAAGCAGAATATTCGCTACCTTAATGGTGGAGAAAGTTTTCTGAAATGACAGTATAATTAAAAAAAAAAGAAAGATTTGAAATAAAACACAAGATCTTCTTACTTCTCCGGTTAAGGAATAAACCGCACCGCTTAGGAAAAAGGACGGTTTCTTTATGGCATAAAAACTTGTCCGGAGGAGAAAAACTAAAAGGAGATTAATATACGGAAAAATTATATTTCTACTAAATTCAAAAACTACTTAAGCGGAAATTTCTTACCTGATCAAATTAATTTATGTATGTTGTCATTCATATTCCAGGATTATTTCTGTTTCCACTAAAATCATAGTTAATGTATCACAGGTTTACTTCATTCAAAATTAATAATAACAGATTAAATAAATTCCAGTTCGACGAAACCGATTATCCGAATAATACATCTTGACTATTATATAATCTTTTCGGTCGTATTTAAGATAAACATCGCCATCTTTTTTCGTCTTCTATCCAGTAAGCGTAAATCTACTTTAACAGAAAGTTATGCAAGAGGGAATCGACGAGATTGAAAAAATAAAATAGATAAAATTTAAAATTAATTTATCTGCCGACCGTCGTCAAATGTTCCTAGCTAATATCTATAGTTCTGAAGCTTCAACTTGTACCGCCGCGAAAATCCACGAAGGACTGAGCAAATGTTTTATTTACATGCAATGAAACGTTAACACTTTATCGCATCTCCTACGTCCATACTTCAAAACCGAACCGCGATACGATTTAAATAGCATCGGCAAAGTTACCCTTCTATAGCCCTTAATTTCTCGAAACATATACGTTACGGAATACCTGTTTTGCCTCTCGTGTCTGGATCGTATATTTTTCTAATCGCAATAATTAGAGTAGAATCGATTTCTGATATCATTTTTGTTAAATCTAATCGTTTCGTAACGTAAAGATTTACGCATGTCACTCGCGATTACTTAACGGATTCAGAAGACTCGACACAACACTCGGCTGCTCACGGAAACGACATAGCAATTTTCAAAGAATAACAAGCACTCTATGACGACTTACTAGGAAAATGAGAAGCGAAGGGTGTTTCGTTGTTTTTTTTTTCACTCTGCTAATTGTGCTATTGAAGGTCTGCATCCCGAAGTCATCGAAATAGAGTGCCTTTATTCCATCCTATATCCACCTTCACTATCGCCACAGGCTCTATAGCGAGCACCGAAACGCATACTCTTAAAGAAAGTGACTCTTTTCAGTGTCGTTTATAGATCAGATGCTTTTCGTGCGTTGCGGACACATTCTTGTGTCCGAAACAACACATTCTTGTGTCACAATAGGTATTATAAAGCAACAACGTATTTTGTTTTTAGGAAAACCGCATAATAGGTTTTAAACTTTCTAGTAGGTGAAAACGTAACGATTATTACGTAAAATTTGTTGCCTTTTTTGGTGTAAGTTTATATAATAAATTCTATTCAAAAAAATAATAAATTAAATAAATTTTCTTAACAAATGAAGTTTCAGTTTGATCAGGAATTCAATGTGATTAAACAAAAACTTCTTTGGCATCATTATTGTTATTATTATTATTATTATTAATAAAAAAACGCTATTATTTTATGTATAAAATGATGTTTACATTTAATTAAAATATTGTAAATAAAAAGGTTTATAGCTAGTAGAACTACGTGGGTTTTTTTAAATGTTATCAGAGAGAGAAAGAGTTATACAAATGAATTATCATATTATAGGGTATAGTTCACAGAAAGTTTTTCTTTTTTTTAATATAGTCTAGTGCTTGTTGTTGCTTGACAAATAAACAAGTTAAAGAAATTTAAAAGTTTATTCGGGTAAGGTAGGATAAATAAGTTTTTAAATAAGAAAATTAAGAATAGAAGTCGTCTTAGTTTGAGTCTGTTAATGAAAATAATAAGGGTAAAAGAAACGCGCAGCGGTGTACGACCTGACATTTAATAAGTCGAGTGATTTATGCGGGAAGGGTTAGAAAGTGCGGGGGCCGGGTAAGAAATATCGAGTGAAGGGGGAAAATTTTCCAATAGGCAAACGATACGTTTCGTTTGTGTGTTAACAGTTAAAAGAGAACATGATAACCTGCTGCAAACTATTGCATTCATCCTGGTACGCGCTTGCACTGATCTACCGCATGCAATCCTTCCCGTGCACATAGCCAGCGTCATAGCGCGTCATAGGTGCAGTGGCACTACGATCTCCGGCCACACATATCACTAAACACACACGCATAAACGCATGCATAAAGTGCTAAAACAAATATACATACGTATACGTACACGCATTTGCACGCAAACATGTATGTATTACTACTTATATTAATTTTCCATGCGTCCACCAATAAATCACATTTTAACTAGTTATGTACTGCAGTTTATAAGGAAACAAATATCAGAAAAGGCGAAACGCTAATAATTATTTCTGATATTTAAGTTTTATTAGAAATCTGAATCTCTAAGAAACTTTTTAAAGACAAATTTAATTTAATTTTGTGAATTTACAGTTAATAAGGCTATACAAAGACCAAACTTATCGCTATTTGTGACAGACACTACCGCTATCAAAAATCCTGGTTAAGGATCAATTTTACCACAATTAAAAATATAAAAATAATAATAATTATAAAAAAAAAAAACAGTAAAAATATTCATTTACGGTTGAATTAAACAGATCTTATTCTTAACAATTCTTTTAAAAATCAAAATGTCAGTATTAAATTTCCTCAAAATATTAGATAAGGTTTTTGATAAGTTAAATGTATTCATTTCCACGTGGTTCATATGTTTTACACTTTCTAATAGTTTATACGGAACCTTCAAAAATACAACAATAAAATTACTTTCTTTATGGTTAATATTCTACAACTTTAAGTTTCCCAAATTTTACATTAATGTCTTTTGATATTAGGAAAAAAGAAAATCCAAGAAAACTTCTTAAAAAAAAACAAAAAACCATTTACGCAATATTAATAAGGTTTCATTTATTATGATACTACAGATCTTCAGGCACGCCACGTACTTATATATAAATAGCGGTATAAAAATATATACTACATAAACAAAAAAAATTTAACTTCTACATTTCGCAACATCAGTATTGTTTTTACACAAGATTTTCACTAAAATTTTTATATTTAGGGTTTTCAATTAAAAATAAAAATTATAAAATAAAATATTTTATTTTATAATGAGGATGAATTTAAGTTGCTAAATTAACTAGCGAATGATCATTAATAAAGAGATTTCAGTCGAATGTTCTGCTTGACAAGTAAAATTACTGGAACGAATTACATCTGTCTAAGTAAAATAGGATAACGTATGACTCCTTTTTTGTCTCTCATCCTATATGTTACAGCATCGTGATTATTTGTACAATTCTTTATTTCAAAATCTATGGCTATAAAATAGGCTAGAAGTAAAAATTTTGCTACAGCTATACATCTTGATTTTTTTAACAATAATGTTACGTATTTTTTCAGTATTTATATAAATACTAGGTCAGTTTTGGTATTTAATATATATTTAAACACGGAGATAAGTTTAATATTATTATAGACAGCATTGGCGAATCTTGCGGGTATGTAACGTATTCGTGTACTGTTAGAAGAAAGGTTATGATCGGTTCGGGTTCCGGCTTCCGTTACTCTCAACAGGAACTTCTTCGACGATAAGGTTAGAAAATGAGAAAATTAGTTCTATCGGTTTCTTCAGAAGAATCGGCATTACGAAACGTTATATTTGTATCTACAGGTCAAGTATGATTAGAAGCGGTATACTTATATGTTGGAAGTCTTTTCGACTAAGGCTAACGATTGTATAATCAAGATTATAATCCGCCGGATATAAAGATAACAGGTGTGGTATATAATTCAAGGTTACACAAAGAATGTCTCGATGTTTATAACTATGATGATAAATTATCCCATCAGATTATTTGACCTATTTCAGTAATAAACGAAATAGTTTTACGTTTTCTAGAAATAAAGTAATACAATAGCGACTATGACTTTTATAGAAACTCACATTTACATCGATTATTTTTTATTAAAACATACAGCTTCTAACTGAATGTAATTTGAGAAAAAAAAAATTACAAAAAATATCTTTTTAAAAATGGTTAAAAATTTAATCATACGAAACCTCTTTCAAGAAGAAATAAAAAAAAAATCAAGTAATTACGTGAACATATGTATTATAATTCTCAGATCTAAATATTGACAAAATAGTTTCAACTTAAATTGTGACTGTACAATAGAAAAACGAGTGAAAAAATATTTCATTTACAAATTGTAAGTATTATTTGTATTTGTTAAACGAAAAATTAATAATATTTAAAAAATCTAAAACGAAACAAATAACCGAGAACAGATCAAATCTCAAAGAATTATTTACTTTATAAAGTTAACAAATATTTAAGCTTTAAAATGGATTAAAAAAAAATTAGCGGTTTAGAAAATATTACTTTTATCACTTAAAGAAGAAAAAACGTACAAATTTAGTGCTACATCGTGAAATTCAGTTTTTATAAAGAATCTTGTAGTTTCATCAAGAATTTAGGTACATGTGAATTGAACACGACAGATTTCAATGACAACAAAAAATATATAAAATTATTTCCATCCGATCAAGCGACAACTTGTAACGGCAATTCACTCCCGTTTGGCAGTTTCTGAAATTTATTACTTCTGTCTCATTTTCTTTTATTTTTCTCTCGCGCGTCTAATTCTTATTATATAACTGCAATAATACAGTGTAATGTGCGAATACGTATATTCCGTGAGGATATCGTGTATCTGATGCATAACTTCCCCGACTCCTAAATATTCATTAAAAATTAAGCTTTAGACGTACTATATAATATGCGGACGTTTACGTTAAGAACGAAACAGCAGTATTAAATACAGTAATAGTATTTAGCAGTTTACCGGACTCGGTAGTTTCAGTCAAGCTTTCAAAGGTTAAAGCTTTCAGAACGTACACTTCAGATCTAGTTTCACGAAATAGAGCGCTTACCTTACGATGCGTATCGGCATTCTAAGCATCCCTAACGTTATAAAGAAAGTCATCGGACCTTTAGAGACAATAGTAATTTTCAGTTTTATAATAATTTCTTGTATTTTTACAGATAATTACGATAATGATAAAATAATGGATGCAGAAGAGCTATTTTTTTACTATTATGCGTTTGAATTTATAAACGTACACTCTGATTACAACGTACAAGAGATAAATTGTCACATGTAAATATATAAATATATATTCATACGAAAAGAAAAAGAATCGGGGTATAGATAGGGGCGCCTGGAGCGAATGAAGATAAAGAGAACGAAGGAAGAATGAAGAGAATAGAAAATAAGGATAAGAGAAGAAGAAGAAAGGTTGTAGAAAAGATAAATAATTGGGTGGTGAATAATTTGTGAGAAGGGCGCTCGTACCCGCACCGCCACTGTACCCGTTGCCGCATCAACTACGACGCCGGCGGGTTTGGTACGGGATGGATGCGTTTGTATCAATAACAACCTCACGAGATCTTAATATTAGTAAGTTTTCAATACGACCGAGCTACCCGCCCACCACCCGTTTTCTATCCGCCAACCTCTCACAACACATCCACTTGTACTCCGTTATAAATATTTATTAACCTCCTCTTCAGTACTACACTATAGCTACACAGCACACTGTGTTCTATGTTTAAGAGAGAGTGTAAGTTTGTGTGTGGGTGTTTGTGTGTGTGCGTGCGTGTGCGTGTATGTGCGCGCTCGAGAGTGTGTATGCCTTCTTAGTCCTTCTTGTCCTCTACCTTTCTTCATCATCCTTTTTCCTCCTCCTCGTTGTCAGAGATCTCTTCTCGTCTTCTAACCTTATTGATTACTGTATCCTTAAGGCTAATCTTCTATTCCCCTACCTTTATATTTCATTCACCCCTTATATTCATCCTATCGATGTTACTTTTGTCAAATTTTAATAAGCCACGTTTGTACTGAACTTGTACTTATTCGCTTTCTTATATAAATTATAAACTCATATTGTATACGACACAACAAAAACACGCATTAATATTAACTTGTATAATCGGGTGATTTTTCGAAAAATAAAGTAAGAAAAATGCAAAGAGATCTAAATAATTTACAATATAGTCCGAACGCCTGCAGAAAAAACGATGCAGTTTTAATCGATTGATTACCTTTTTCAAAATCCGACGATTTACGTAAAGCGTATTATATTCCCGATTCACCGCTCAATAAAATATGTTGTTAATTAGAACATATAATAATAAAACGGTGAACGATGGAGGAAAAGTGATAATCGATATTGGTAAAATTGAACTAGAATGGCGTTATTTCTAATTTTTCACCTTCTACAGAGAAATTCAAGAGGGTAATCGGTTCAGTATATCAAACAGATTTAATCTAATGTTTGTCAGCAAAAAAAGTGTACTCACTGTGTGTAATTATATAATATCTAAAAAAAAAAGACATACTCACTAATCTAATGTGTAGTGTAGTGTAAGATATTAAATTTGTCATTTGTCGTTGTAGGCGGAGCTGGCAATATATGCCGCGCATGCGCGGATGGTTGGTAGTGGAACGAGCCAGTCATATTAGCCAGTGCAGCAGAAGACAGTCGAGTAGCAACTATAGTGGAGGTTTGCTTATCGTTTGCTGAACGCAAGGCTGTACTGAAGTGGTAGTGGAAGTACGAGAACATTCACGAGGTACAACTGCAGTGATAGACAGTGTTTGGAACACCGCCACCAACAGCTACAAGTCCGGCGTCCAGTGCTGCGATGTTACAAAATTTCACCCGATCATCGCAAAAATCAGTGTAACAGGGAGCGCACGAAAGTGGGGTGAGCCGGTAAAGTGTAAGACGCCTTCTGAAGAGTGGAAAGTAAATTCCAAGAGTGCTACACGATATGAATGAGGACGACCCAGATCGTCCTATTGAGGGCAGTGAATCAACCGGGGGTTGCTGCGCGGTGTGGTCTATCAGTGCGTGGTCTGATTGGTCTCTTCTTCTTCAAGGGTACCGTAACTGGTGAAGGGTATCTCGATATGCTTCAGACAAGGATTTTGTCTGTCATCCAAAACCTGTATGGTGTGAACGATTTTACGTGCAATAAGACGAAGCCCCGCCACACTACCATCGAGATGTCAGGTTGTACCTCGATAAAACTCTACCCGGACGGTGGGTGGGTCGAAGAGGTGCTGTTGAGTACCTGCTTTCGTCTCCTGATTTGACACCTCTGGGGGACCGTCAAAAATGACGTATATCGACAAAAATCAGCAACAATCGTCGAGCTACGTGAAAAAATCGTAGTCACGTGCTGCCATTACACCAGGTACACTAACAACCGTAGTTCGGTGTGCAGTTTGGCACCATGGACGTTGTATAGAAGCTGCTGGTGGCCATTTCGAATACATATCATAACCCTTTATCAGTGCTAAAAATTGTCACGTCAATCAAGTTTGTCACTTTTTTTGACGAAAAAGAAAATAAATATATAAAACCTACTAAAAAACGCACTAAAAGTAAAAAAAGCTCTTTCAATATCTTTTTAAATTTCAACATTTCGAAGTTGACGATACATTAGTAAATACTAGGTTTAAAAATAACTAAAAACTATTATTATTATTATTTAGATTTTAGTGGGGTTTTTTGAATTCGATAACTTTTGTTATTGGCTTGCCTGGCATTTCTCCCGCCACCAGTAACAGTGTAAAAACAATTTTTTTCTTTATAATTTTGAAATCGTAGCATTTTTATCTACACGTATAATTCTAGGAAAGTCAAGAACATGTCAGCTTTAATATTGAACCGTGTAATAAACGAGTGTATAACAAAGTATAAACAAGTTTAATACGACGCATAAAAAATTAATTTTTTTTTTCATTCAAAAGAACTAGTAGACAGAGTTAATTTTTCGGTTATTTAATTAATTATTATCAGATGAAATTATATGAACAGTATATAGGATACCGTAGCTAAGATGTGTTATGTAATATGGTTACGTATTGATGTTATTCAGCCAGAAGGGGCCTCAGATATCAACACTCCTAGCTTAATTTCAAATTCCCTTTTATCAGGTCTACATTCAGAATACGACGATGAATTGAACGTTTTAATAACTTATAGTCTTTTTTGTATTTTGATGAGTCAGTGCGCTCTTTACCACGATGTCACCCGACCGTCAACCGAGAGCGACTCTAAGGTAATACTGTTAGGAAAAAGGGTACGGTAGGTTAGCCGTAGATCGCTAATAATTCCCTTCATCGTTGATGTATTTATGTGTCGCGATGAAGGGAACCTCGGTTATAGGATACCGGCAGGACTCGGTAGGCTACTTTATTTAAAAGCAGGTGCGGCCGAAATGTTATTTAATAAACTATAATCTTTACCTGTGTGACTAAAATACAAACTGGTGTAATAGAAAATTCTTTTTCATACAACTCTGTTTTTTTTTTTGTTTTTTTTTTATACGGAATGGATGCTATTCAACAGGGTAGTAAATATACCACAAGAGGTTAAGTCGTTACCGGAATCGACGCAAAACGAAATAAATTTAAGTATTTGAACATTTTTGACCGCGTTAAATACACCGGAAGATAGAATTTTATCGTGGAAAATTCTCTTTAACATAAATTATTATGCGATTTGTGTTATAAGCACCAAGAAATAATATACATGTTTTCCTATTTCTACATTAAAAAAAAAAAAAAAAAAACAACAAAAAACTAATAATATTTGATTATTTTGTTTTTAATTATCTCTCCTAAAAACATATCCTGAACCACAATTTCTCCGATTGTTGAGTATAATCACGACCAAAACCTTTTAATATGAATGCGCCTATCAGAAATACTTTAACAGAAATAGGATACAGACTTTAATTGATGCAAACAATTCACTTCACAAATTTCTTATTCAAAAAAAGTCGTATTCAAAAAGAGCAAACATCCCGTGTCGGACGTAGCCTACTACAAAACGTGATCATCTATACAGACTCCCGATCCTGTGGTATGTAAAGACTACATACAAGCAGTCTTCATTTTTTTCTTACATGGAACACCTCCGTTCTGTTAAAAGGATTTTCTTTAAAATAATCGTTATTAATTTCATAGAAACTGATTCTGATTCAAAAGTAAATGCTCATCGACTGTCATTAATAATAATTAAAATAGGAATAAGAAATCGCTTTTTAGATATTAATTTATAAAGATTTTGAAAAATCGCTCAGCATATCGTCTGACTTCCTGAAAACGAATTCGGTTACAAAAGTCAGCTTTTACAACGCGAATAAAGGATTTTTTGATTCCATTAAGGTATGTTAAAATAATATAATTTGACTGCCTACGACGGATTTCGACATCGCTTATAAGAGCCAAAATAATTCGTAACAAATAAACATATATATATTAACTGACGGCTGTTAAAAACCAATACATTTTTTAAGAAAAAAATTCCCAGAAAAAACACAAATTTTTACGTCTCGAAACTTACCGTACGCCTATATATCTTAGCAACATGTTACTGGTTACCGATCGACTCATTTTTGCTTATTCTCCCGTACTTGAATAATTACAGGTAAGAAAATCATTTTTATTTACGCTTTTCCACTTTTTCTACGTAGGTTATTATTGTTATACACAATAAATCAACATTTATGAGAGGCAGTTTGCCTTTACTTAACAGAGGCAACGTATATAACTTCAATTTTCCTTAGAAAAGAGTACAACAAATTCTTACATTATATCATCTTTCTTTTCTGTGACACGTGCAAATTATCTCAACATCTGAGTTACAAGAGGCATTAGTCAGAGTTACTTTCTCTGTGAGTAATGGATTTTATTATTACACAGCCCGTCCCTATGGTGAAAGGAATGAAATCTTCGCTTATACCGCTTAAATCGGCTATATTTTGGCGGGAATTAAGTGCAAATAGGAAATAGTTGCTGTATTCGGCCAGTTGAAGACAACAGGAAACCGATCTATTACTGATTTTTTTCTAGTAAGCCTCGCTCAGGACGCTTGTTATTATTGGAAGTAGCTGTGACAATCGGGGATAACCGGTGTCAACTATCAGAGCGCCTTCGTACATATAAGAAGCGTTTAACAAACTTTTATTAATTTAAGGAAAAAAAGATTTGATAAACTGTTACTTCTCTTGCGTTAATAAATTACATATTTTTAGTCAAAGTTTAGAAAGCGTAAACGTATGTACGCCTGGGGCGTCTGAAGTATTAGCGATACTAATAATACGGTACAGGAGATTGTGTATAACGACAGGACGCCGTAGGTAGCAAGAAGCTACTCACAATAGTTCCCGACCTGGGCATCGACGTGTATTCCAAAAACCCAGTAAATATTTTATTTCAAAATTTTGACGACTAATATAGTTATTAACTTCAGAATTATTTAATGTTAATTATAAGGATATATATCGTTTTAGTGATCTATTAGTTAAAGCGAAACAAGTTTTCTTATCCGTTGGTGTCGGTATTATACGATTTCGACCGTAAATTTACCTTTACTGTAGCAATTACTTTTTATGAGGTTGTCTGCTACTGTTAGACTTACTTATTTTCTCTCTCTAAATTTTAGATCAAAGATTTTTTAGTTATTATTGGTTCAATTAATATTTAGTTATTATTGGCTAAATTTCAACATCAAACTGGGAAAAAAAATTAAATAAGTTCAAAAATCGTAATAAATGACAAATCGGTAATTATAAAAATAAACTTTAGGTACGGTATGAACGATTTTAAACTATATTTTCATTAGAATACATGCGTCTCTAAATAAATAAAAACTTGGTATAGGTCTTGAATGAACTTATCTGAAACGGTGGGGGCAAGTATATAGGGTACATAAAACTGTTAAATTGTTAGGGTGGGTTTTGTAATGATTTATATATAAACCGAAGTGTATACAGAAAAGCCGCCAGTATGGCGTGGGAATTGTTGTACACTTTAACATATTGATAACATGACTGCGAGTCATTAAAATAGACTAACTTGATCGACCGACCTTTTTCCTCCTAACATTTTAATTATTATTTTGTTTTTTAATCCCGTATATTAAATTCATGCTTAGTAAATGCGTGTGTTTGGGGGAGAATACACACTAGCTTGTTTTTAGCCTAAATATAATTTATACAAGGTAATTCGAATCGTATTACTTTCCACCCTTAAACTTAATTCCAATAAAAAAAAAATAAGTTTTGCTCGTTAAAATCTCTTTCATTTATCTTATTTAAATATTAGTTTCAGTTTAATAACGAAAGGATATAATTAAAGAAATTTTTGCGAACGTTTTCTTAACGATTAACACGTCGGGTGTTACGAGGCCGGTTATACGGCCTCGTATAACAAGGCCTTGATACCACTACACCAAATATCTCCAGATCTGAAATGATCACCGATATCCACCGACATGTGTCTTTTAATATTTCTTTTATATACGTGATTTAGCAATTCTATATTTACTATACAGGCCGCTGAAATAAAAATTCCTAATTAGTTTGCTTCAGGAGCAGTATAAAAAAATTGAAGCTGTTCATATACTGTATTATTTAGATTGTCTGCTTGTTTAAACGAAAAATTACAAACATATATAGACATATATTTTATTTTGTCAGACAGTTTAATAATTAAACAAAACAATGTCCTATCAAAATTGTATCCACTAAATCGATTTTTGAAAAGTGAAAATTTCCACAATCGATCGTTAGCACGCTTGTAATATCAGACCAACCGATACACAGTGATAAAGCCAAAATTAATTCTACCGTCTCGATTTATTATTCATCTATTGTTGAATACTAATCTCGGTTGAATTCATTCCAGATGTATTTTACAGACCCAGAACGGATTTCAAATCAAATTTAACGGTTATAATAGAAACTAATCATCGCGTGTTTAATTATTCAACTTAAAAAATTAATTAATAAAACAAATAAAAAAAAATCCCTTTCGGTACGCCGGAAGGCGGAGGTAGATTTCACCGGTTGTAAGTAGGGGATAAAAAAGATTTCCACCTTAAAGTTAATAAAAACTTAAAATTTACTCAATACGACGATGGTTGCATGTGAAAAAAAGTTTCACATGTTTAGCATACGACAAGCCCCATCTTCCTACAATTCTAGCAAAATTTTGGTCATCCCTTGCCGTAAGGTTCATATCAAAAATTGTTTCAGGCAAACGTTTTTGGTAATGTTTAGATGACTAACGACCAGTTTCAACCGATTCGCTACTGTGCCTATTTAGGGAGGTATGATTCGTTTTTGTCTTTAAACCCCCATTCTTTCAACCCCCTGGGCCAATGGTTGGGGTTATAAAAAAATTACTTACGTTAATTTTAGGCCCTTATCAAAAGAATAGTTGAAACTTTAAACGAACTCGATATTTTAATAAATGAAAGTTATTAGCAATATTTTTTTTTTCGAAAAGGCCTCCCCCCATTTCCATCTCCATGGTCCGATTTCGGCCGTTAACGAACTCAACTGAGATTTTGGGGCGAGTTATTTTTAAGGAAAAATTTGAAAGTGATTGGCGCAAAATTACGGCAGTTATCGTGTTCACAAAATCACAAGAAAGTGAAATATATATATATATAGAAAGAGAGAGAGATAGATAGATGTATATATATTATAATTTTCTAAGGAAGGGTCACCAGAAATTTAAAAAATTACATTCTACGAATCGGAGCGTGGAATATTAGAAGTCTAAAAAAGGTTGGTAGGTTAAAAATATTGAGGGAAATGGGTAGATGTATTAGGAATTAGCGAGGTTCGGTGGGAAGAGAAAAAAAAATTTTGGTCAGGTGATTTTAGAATAATTAACTAGCTTCAAATAAAGGGCAGGCATGATTACGTTTCATAATGAACTAGATCATTGGGAAGAGAGTAGAGTATTTCAAAATGCATAGATAGAATCATTCTAATAAGGATAAAATCAAAACCTAAACCGACAACGTTTGGTAACGTCTATATGCCTACAAGCGCCCATGATGATGATGAGGTAGAGTGTGTATACGAAGAGATTGATGAAGCAATTAAACACGTAAAAGGAGATGAAAATTTAATAATAGTTGGAGATTGGAATGCAAGCATTGGAAAAGGCAAGGAAGGAAATATAATGGCAGAAAATCTCGTGGAATAGAAGGAGTACCTGCAGAATTTCTTCGCAGTGCAGGTGAGGAAGCGATAGATAGATTATACAAACTGGTGTGTAATATTTACGAAATAGGAGACGTTCCATCAGACTTCGAATAGAGTCTTATAGTCACGATACCAAAGAAAGCAGGGGGAGATAAATTTGAAGAATACTGAAAAATTAGCTTAACTATTCATGCATCAAAATGTTAACTAAATTTCTGTACAGAAGAATTGAGAGGATAGTGGAAGAAGTGTTAGGAGAAGACAATTTGGTTTCAGGAAAAGTATAGGGACAAGGAAACCAATTTTTTTATAGGGATTAATAGTAGAAGGAAGATTAAAAAAATACTATCCAACATACTAGGCATTTATAAACCTATAAAAGGCATTCGATAACATAGACTGGAATAAAATGTTCAGCATTTAAAAAAAAAAATTAGGGTTCAAGTACAGAGATAGAAGAACAATTGCTAACATTTACAGGAACCAAACAACAACAGTAATAATTGAACATAATAAAGAACCGAAAGGGAGTTCGACAAGGATATTCCCTATCACCGTTACTTTTTAATCTTTACATAGAACTAGCACTTAATGATGTTAAAGAGCAATTTAGATCCAGAGTAATAGTACTAGGTGAAAATATAAAGATGCTACGATTTGCTGATGATATAGTAATTCTAGCTGAGAGTAAAAAAAGATTTAGAAGAAACAATGAACGGCATCGATGAAGTCCTACGCAAGAACTACCTCATGAAAACAAACAAGAACACAAAAACGAAAGTAATGAAATGTAGCAGAAATAATGAAAATGGACCACTGAATGTAAAAATAGGAAAAGATTATGAAATTAGAAGAATTTTAGTATTTGGGATGTAGAATTACTAAAGATGGACGAAGCAGGAGCGATATAAAATGCCGAATAGCACATGCGAAACGAGCGTTCAATCAGAATTATAATTTGTTTACATCAAAAATTAATTTAAACATCAGGAAAAGATTTTTGAAAGTATGTTTGGAGTGTCGTTTTATATGGAAGTGAAACTTGGACGATCGGAGTACCTGAGACGAAAAGTTAGAAGCTTTTGAAATGAGGTGCTATAGGAGAATGTTAAAATTTTTTTGTGTAATTTCGATATTTTCCTAAAGAATAACTAAATAATATGTAAATAACGATGGAAACCTTTCCTAGCCTAATACTTAAATATAATCTGAGTATTCATGAAAAACCTTTTAGCGGTTCCTATATAAAACTAAGACATCAAAGTTATGTTTTGACGACCACAAAATCTCCGATGTTTTAACGTAGTAGAGTAGTAATATATACTAATAATAAATAGAGAAGAGCTGGAACAGATCACTGGAAATATTACGCATTGTTCCTGTGATAAACGTATAAAACATACAGAAATAAATAAATAAATACGTACAGACCGAATTAATTTACAAAATTCCTTCTTTAAAAGGAATAAAATATTTATAAACATTAAATTTATTTCGAGGTAGGCGTGAGTCGGTTCAGAAATTAATTATTTCGAATATAAATATCAGAAAAACTTAATTTATGATATTTTTTTCATTACCCATTAGATACCTGTCCCAGAGTTCATTATTTATTATTTTGCTTTTATTAAATATCATCTGGTAGAAAGTTTTTGCCCAGAACTCTATTCGGAATTATATATTCTATTTCCGGAATTCTATATTCTTTTACACCACCCGGAGGAACATAGGAACATATTTTACGGGGAATATCACACATGTCAATAGATGATGGATGTCTTATAAGTCAAATATTGTTAAACACTATCGATAGCTCTGTTATTAACAGTTTTAGCTAAATCTAGACGCATGTTTTAACTGTTGATACAATTAAATACATTTTAAAGTAAATGTAAAAAGGCCTAAATATTTATCAAAATTAATGAGCCTAACACGGTTGCAGATATCAAAATAAGGTTATCATGGACTTATAAAATAGATGACGACCTAAAAAATTTAATTTAAAATTAAATTACCTATCCTTTTTTTAAAATCGGTAATACGCTTATTTTGTATCGATGTTAACAACTTACAATGTAACGAGTTGATTGTAACCGACGAGAGAAATTCGATAGTAATCGTAGGCGGTATGATAATATGTTATTGTTTGTTATACGCATAATGAATAGAACGTAGAAGATTCGGTACAATTCATTCGGTTTGAAAAGGACATGAAGCAGTTAAATTCTAATACTCGGATGCGATGCTAACACGATATTCACTCGCTCGCCTCCGAGACAAATGGCGGCAGCAAATTGTCAAATGATTATACGCTCAGGTAGTCTACAATAAACCGGTATAGCGTACAATTAAACATCGAAGCGAACAGCGGTGTTATGTTGTTCGGAGAATAAGGTAAGGTTCGGAAAGGGAAGAAGATGTGCCGTTTAGGAGGGGTGCGAGAAGGTGGAGTCGAAATAGGTGAGAAGAAGACGATGAAGAAGGGTTGTCGGATAAGATGCAAGCAAGTATGCGCAATCTTGGCGGTGGATTCGTCTCGGTACGGCTGTACTGTGCCGTGCAGTGACGGAGTGTGTTTTGGTGGAACAGAGAGGGTAGTTCTGAAGGAGTAAGAGTTTTCAAGATAAGGCGTGGTGGGGGATATCTATCTTGATTTAATCCCTCATAACTTAACCGCATTGTCGTTCAACAAAACAAATTCCCTGAGTTCGGTTTGAATATGTCTTGCAAATACCCGTAATTAATTATTCGTCTCCATCAAGTTTCAAAACGGGCTGATAATTATATACGGATAAAAGGTAACGCGGGACCGAACCGTTGAACGATGTCGTACAATTGTTATTCTGAATCGATTGCCGTAGCGTCTTTCTTCTTGTAAAACACCGTCCACTACTACACGATTTCAATGAGAATACAACTACAACTTAAATCTCTCATAAATAATAACCGACCGTACATAAACGATGAACGATGTAATACAATCTTGTCTCTTTTAATAATCCGACTGTAAGTGCATATTTCCTATAGTAAAACCATTATGCTATCAAAAGAAATAAAAATCATCTGTTAATAAAAACAAAATATCGTATTTAAAACATAAAACTGATAATGATGCCAGTTTTCCAGATAGTTTATTAAAAATCCGAAAAATGTTTGAACGAAACTCGTTTTTAAATCGATAATGAAAAACTGTTCATCGACCCAAAATCGAATGCAAAGCTATTTTCGGATGTTAAAAATGATCTTTGGGTTAACGAAATCGTACTGCTGAATTTTTCAAAAGCTTCGAACAACATCGATGAAATCGGTCTATAATAATAATAACCAAACTAGAAGGAAGGTACGTACCTTACAGAAGGTACACGCGTAGAAGTTCTCCGTAGAACACTGCAGGAATACTCTGAAAATATGATTTTTCATACAAGAGTGTTTCATCGGTATTGATCCTAAGATTAACAGCAACTACTAATATTATTGCCGGAAAATTAAAAGTTCATCCGAAATTGAGACAAATTTATTAAAATTACCCCCCCTATAAGAGTTATTTAGTTATCGTGTTCCACACGCACAGCGATTTTATCTTGCAATAGATAATTATTTAAAACTTTCTGAAGAGTTGGTTAAGTTTAAAATATGTCGATTATTTTTAATTTTATTTCAAGATTATCTGGTTAAGCGATATTCTAATTCAGTCGGCTTCGCTCAGAGCTTGGTATCATTAATTGGCTATGTTGTTAGTCAGCGGATAGCGGAGGTGAAATCTTTTTTTGTAATATAAAATATTAATTTACTGATAATATGCTACTCGTTATTTGTAAAAAGGTATATTACTGAAAAGCAAAATGTAGATAGATATCTGCCACAACACAAGGCCTAGTATCTCGATTTTGTTCTTCCTAGACTTTGTATAAATTAAATTTCAAATTAACATTCGGGTGACAATTTATCACGGGTCTAATATAACCTCAGGTTGATATAGCGCGTCATTTTTTATAAACCATAATTACTTTACGTTTAAAATACAATAATTACAAAATTTTCTGAATAAATGAATTTCGATTAATAAAGAAAATAAATGAAAGTTTAATCGTTAACTTCTATTTAACGGATCGTTTTGTTTAAATTATTTTTTTCACATTTACCATAGATTCGTTAGTCGTCTCCCATAAGCTTCATACAGTTTTGCTAAAGCTTTTGTTAAAGGCACTTGACGTGTACAACTGAACTGTGAACTGAACTCTATGAACGATGGTTATATCTGTTCCAGTTCAGAGTGGTCCTTTAGCATGCCAAGTCTAATTTTGCTGAAACTTGGCAGACAATGATCCCTCATTCCAAACTTGCAATAAATATCGCAATAGGCATCTCTCTTAAACCCTCGCTTTGTCTTGCTTACTCTTTGACTGTTCTCTATGTTTACCATTCTTACAGGATGCCTCCGAGCTATCATACCGTAAGTAGAACTGCATACGGTAGTTCAACTTTAAAAAAAAAATCACGAACAAGTGAAGTTATATAAAGTTATAAAAGATAAGGTATTAACGGGATTTAACAAACAATATTTCTTATCATAATGATAACCTATTTAAAAAAATATAATTATCCGTTCTACCGGTTATTTTAAAATTAATTTCAGATAAAACAAGGAATAAAATTCAAGAAGTTATTTATTAAAAAGAATTTTAAAAACGTTTCTCAAGTGAGAAAATTTATGTATTGGACTATACACATCTAAATGTAAAAAAAAAAGTAGTAATAATATTAATAACAATAACAATAATAATGATCAGCATGGACTACCGTTGCTATTTTAAAAATAATATTTTCATTTTTCATTGTATCGTTAATTTCTGAATACAATAAAGATATTACGTTGTAACTTATATAAAACTTATTTAACTTCAAATGAAAAACCTATAAAAAATCATAAGGAGCTCCTGGTTTTAAAATTCAGCCCAAGCGATAAAAAAAACACATAAATGTATTACACATTATAAGTATTATAAGTGCATTAGTATACTAAGTAATATATATATATTTATATATTTTTTATTATTTTAAAAAAATGTTATCATTTATTTTTTTTAAAGTTATACAAAAAAAAGTTACTACTAGACGAGGTAATATTCTTTTACTTCGTGTTTCATGAGTTTTATTTATTTATTCATATTTTTTTTGTTTAGTCAATATGTCTTTTATGCAACGAGTTCCGAAGTCGCTGTGCAGTATGCTTTAAAATTAAGTGGTAACTCAGAACAGCAGCAACAAATCAGACTTGCTACCGCAAATAAAGCTGTAAGAAAATAACTGAAACTTTTCCCCTTCAAAGTAATGTGTGTTCAAGAACTGAAACCAAGAGATCATACCAAAAGACTAAATTATTGCAACGGTTTAAATGTTTTATTGAACAAAATTCCGTATGTATCCTCGACATTACGTTTTTTACAAATGAAGTTTGGTTTCATCTGGGAGGTTATATTAATTCAGAAACTGCACGATTGTGGTCGTCAACTAACCCCCATGAATTACAAGAATAATCTTTACTCAAAGCGAAAATTGGAGTCTCGGTTAGTTTGAATAGAACGCCTATTGTGAGCCAAATTATTTTTCTAAAAATACAGTAAATAAGGATTTCTATTGTGCTACTTTAACAAACTTCATTAGTCTGTTAACAGAAGTGAAAATCGATAACGATCGGTTACAAGACGGCGCCACAGCTAACAGATCAATGATTTTTTTTTTTAAATGTCTTTGGTGAAAAAATCATTTCAAGGGGTTTGTGTCCTGCACAATCGTTCCATCTGACTCCCCCAGATTACTTTCTATGGGGGACAGTGAAACAAGCAGTGTATTGCAAAATACCACGCACGATTGACGAACTAAACACCGTAACAACGGCATACGTACGAGACATTCCAGTACAATAGCCGATTAAAGTATTTGAAAACGAATTAAAAAGTGTGCAATGTTGTATTGATATTTAAGGACGTCATTTTAAACACCTTTTATAAACTATACCAGTTATTGTAATATCCGTTTTTGTAAACTAATGAAATAAAAATACAAAGTAATAATTAAGAAGGTTTCGTCATTACACTTTCATAATTCTAGTGCGCAGCAACTTTCGGAACGTACTGTATTTTTTATCTTTGATGATGTTAATAATAGAATTGGGAATGTAGTTTATATATACATATGCACACACACACACACACACTCACAGTTTTTTGAAGATGTTTTCTGATCTTTTTCTGTTTGCTATTTTATTCCTAAACTGTTTATTATTATTACACTTTAAGCCTGCATCTTAATAAATATTCCAATAAACACAGTGTTCGTCTTATCAATGAAAAAGAAATTGAGAAGCGAACATTTCTTTCTAATTAATTATTTATTAAACATAATTTTCACAGCGGTGAGAAAGGAAATTTGTTATCACATATACTACACTGTTTTCTGAAACATCTGACATTTGCTAAAGTACTTATTACTCTCATTCTGTACTTCAATTTCTTTGTTTGAAATACCTACAATAAAATTCTATTTGAACTAACACATACAAATAATGAGTTTCCTGTCTTCGTTGTATGTGATATCATTTCGTTTTAATCTTCCTGATTATGATATAAAAATTTGAACTAAAACAAATTATCATCTGAAAATGTAAAGCAAAGAAATACAATAATTTTTAATTACAAGTTTATTAATTTTATAAAAAAAAATGTAAGGCAATATTACACTAGGTTATAAAATATCTCATAAATGCTGTTAAGGTACAATATTGGACCGAACCGATAATGTTTAGTAAAAACAAGAACAATAGATTCTCTTATAATAAGGTGGATGTATATAAAAAGGTTGGTGAACCGTTGGTTTAGATGTGGTAGTTTAGGTTTATGTACAGATGGGGGCTGGTTAATCGAAATAAACACAAGGAGGAGAAACTGTAGCGAGGGGAAAGGAAGAAAAGCGCTTGTGGGTGGGAAATAGCGATTGACGTCGAATGAAGGGGGAAAGGGGTGTGGGCTACGGATTCCTGGCATAGTAGAAAGCTGACCCTTGTCCGTTACTTGTTTGTCCCCCCAGCATTCAAATAACCGTCTTTGTATCCGAAAACGCTTTATTGGATCTTGTCTCAACCTTTAGACATGGAAAAGCAACCAACAGGAATAAATATATTTAAACTGTTTGTATATCCTATCTCTAAAAAAAACAATCAAATAAAATAAATTTCAATATGTTTTTTGAATAAAATACTGGTTACGTTACATTTTTTCTCTCTTTTTTTTTACGTATTAAACTTCCAAGCAGCCGACTTTAGACCGCATAAACGGTTGCGGAATCCATATTTCATCTTCTTATGAAAACGGTAAAAAATTATCTATAAGCAATTTTTGAAAGTACATAATATGAAAAAATATTTGTATTGTCAAATTAAAAAAATCCACTACGATGGTTCTTTGATTTATTAATTACTGAAAATATCAGAGTAACATTTTTCAAAAATGTTAAATAATTAGATTAACAAAAAAAGGGTAAATTAGCCTATACCTGTAACAACAAAAAGCGCGGCCTGGAATATCTAACAGGGATTCTTTCTCCTCACAAAAAGAATCCGATACCTGCTAAATAATAAAAAAATAGATAAGTTATCGCCAAAATATGCAAAGAAATACTGTATTACACTTATGAATATGAGTGTACATTAATTATCATCAAAAGTTATTTAAAGATGTTACTGTTTCAAAATTTTCAATAATTTCTAATAAATCCGGATTAAGTATAGCGTTTCCAAACGCTGCTAAAAATTATATATTGGGACTAACCTCATGCCTCAAAACTTAGTTAATGAAGTTTTTGAAGGAACGGGTAACAAATATGATGAGGTACGGGAATTATAATTCATTATTTTCACGCCTGTACTTTATTATTTGCTAACGATCAAAATCTTTCGACTGAAGGTGACAAATCCTACACATCTAGGAAATTATTGGAAGTCTACGAAAGATTGGGGTCATCAGAAAAAATTTGTGTGAAGAAATCGGTTTCAGATTTCATGAAAAATTAATTATGTTCGAAAAAGCTGCTATCTTGGTTTTTTTTTATTTAATTGATGATGCCTAGGACAAGAAATTTTAATCGTAAATTAATAAGAGAAGGATCTTAACTTGGATAATGTATTCCGTTCTTTTGTCGTGAGATTTATCTAGGGAAAGGAAAAGGTAAAAATCGTGGTGAAGAGTGGGATACACAATGTTTCAGCAGAGGAGAGAAATTAATCTAAAACTTGGAAGGAGGATTAGTTCATTTGAAATAGGAACCTGAAATTGTTGTGGTGTTGACGATGTGTAAGCGTAACGGGAACAAAGCGATAAAGTAACGAACGGGAATTCATGGTCCTATGATGGGAGGTGTTCAATAGCAACGATTGCAACAGTACGGTCGTGTGCGTGCTATGAGTTGCAGCAGATTACTTAAAAAAGTGTACAAATGGAATTCAGAGAAAAGAAGGAATCTTGGGAAGCTATCTACAAGCTGGATAGATAAAATAGAAAAATCAAAAACCAAGCGAGGTGTAGATGAAATTTTTGGTAGAACAGAAATTAATAAAAGTACATCAAACGACTTATAGCTAGATGCGCTGGAAGTTGTTTAACCTATAAGAAATAAAGTAAGGTGACCTAATTTCCCTAAACTGCAGTTTTTTTTAATTAAACTAAATCTGTGTCTTGCCTAATAAAGATTTCCGGTCGCGGACTAGTTATACTACCTACATGATCGATATCGAAGAAGTGATCACATATCTCTGAATCAATTTTCAGTGTAACATGTTTAATCTGGTGTAATACAACACTATGAATTATCATAATGTAACGAGTTAAAAACTGAAACTACTACAAATACACAATTAAAGTTAAATTTTACGTAACATCCTATTTTAAAGTGGTATACAGGTCAACAGTTACTTCTCCAAACGGAAGGCTTATAGGCTGATGTCTAATAAAGCTCCAATATGTAACCTGGAGACATGTCGTATATCATACTCTCTATTAAAATACCATATTATCTAGTCTACTTGTACCAGGGAAAAGACAGAAACAGCCTTTTGTACAATTTTCTGAGAAATAAACAACGCTGAGAAAATATAAACATTGATATCAGATCGGCAAAACACCCTTTTCTGTTGAAAAACGAACTACCGCATCTGGAAAGTAAGCACTGATTCCGTCATAGATTGAGGAAATGACAAAAACTGGCGGCGAATTATTCATTTGTTTATGAAAAACTAACGGATGAAAAAATGATAGTCCAACAATTACGCTTTTTATTTCATAAAAAAGTATATAAAATTAATTAAAATGTATTTTTATTATAAAATATTTATAACTTAAAAATTATTTTAACGCACAGCTAACTCCTTTTTATTTGCAACTGATAAATTTGCAAGGGATGCGTCACATGATGATAGAAATATCATATCTGGAATATCTAGTGAAGTTTTATCATCCCAGACCATCAGTTAAACCCACCCGGTTGGTCTAGTGGTTAACGCGTCTTCCCAAATCAGCTGATTTGGAAGTCGAGAGTTACAGCGTTTAAGTCTTAGTAAAGCCAGATATTTTTACATGGATTTGAATACTAGATCGTGGATACCGGTGTTCTTTGGTGGTTGGGTTTCAATTAACCAGACATTTCAGGAACGGTCGAACTGAGAATGTACAAGACTACACTTCATTTACACTCAACATATCATCCTCATTCATCCTCTGAAGAATTATCTAAACGGTACTTACCGGAGGCTAAACAGGAAAGAAAGAAAGACCATCAGTTAGCTGCGTGTACATACAACTGTGTTACACACTTATTTTTTCCACACCAGAACGTGCTTATTATATTAACATACAACAAACTTTAGTTTGTTAACAGACCCGAAGAAATGTCTCTTAGGTTCCAAAAAAAAACCGGTTTATTTTTAATGATTTGAAGTTCTAATTTGAACTTTAAAATTGAAAATTTAAATCTGTGAATAACTGTATACAATACAGATGCTTAAAGAGAGCCGTTTAAATTAATTACTGTTTTTTACATTATCAAAATTTATAAATCAAGTACGAGACTAATTCAAGAAAGAGAAATATTTAATTTATCTAATCTATTTGTTTCGTTTTTAGCACATATTAAATGAATACAGTTCTCCAAATTTTAAAAATTCTTTAGATAAAATATAATAAAAAATCCTGTAAAACAATTTTAAAATGCTAAAATTTATTTTTCACTTAAAGAATATAGAATTCTCCCAAAATATAATTTTTTGTAATAATAATATATTAAAATCCTATCTGAAACCATTAATATGTGAAATAAAGCTCGATTAAAAAGCTTATATGGACGAAGTTTATAAATGGTGATGAACGAGTAGGTTTCATCGAAAAAAATAAGGTTTATAAAATATTTTAGAAGTACCGCTATCATAATCAAGTGCGCTACATAACGTGTTCAGTATATGTTATAAAATGTGTTCCGCTAATTTTAACTGCACGCTTATATTTTATACGCAGAAGCGAAGTAATAAATTAACAAAATTAGTTTAAATACCATCCTTGTTCCACAATTATTAATCTACGTTAAATTTTGATACGATTACGTAATATCCCGATAAGAAAGCGGCTTTTCATTACTGGAGACATGAAACATTCAAAACTGTAAAAGAGTGGATCGGATGAAGAAGTGGAAGGTATTATTTAGCGGGATGGAAATGGAATTTAGAGGCTTAGGAGGAAGGGAGTGAAACCACGTGATCCGCAGGAAAATGCGGATATAATAATGAAGCCGAGAACGAAAATGAGTTGTGCAATAATATATCATGTAAGGGTGTTAGTTGTAATGGATATCCCATAGCAGAGAATAAGCAGTAAACTGTACAGTAAAGTACCGAGCAGCATACTGTACGGCGGTACGTACCCGGCCGGCATTGACCTCTCCGATGATGAAATGCTTTGTGGCCTTCTGACCACAGCGAAGAGGAGCGAGGAGGCTTGAGCCGTAAAGGCCCTACACCGGCAGCCAGCTCGTGCTTCCACAACTGCCTATGTCTTATTTACAAAACCCCAGATTTATAGTCGCACGAACACATACAAACAAAGCCACTGTGCCGTCCTTATACCGCCTCGAAATGTTCATTAGAAATACACCTTCTGCAGTTATAATACACTTATATCATTTGTCTTCAAACAGAACCGCGGTAAAGGGTTAAATATTCATTATACTCGTACTACACGTAGTTAAAGATCAGAATTATTTTGGCAAAACAAAGAATAAAAACACGTATCAATTTATACCTTAATCATAGTACCTTAAATACTGTTCGTCTGTTTTCGTCTCCTGCTATGGTATTTTAGGAAAAAACTACTACGGTCTTTGATAGAGCAGCATTATTTTTTTATCCATTACTTCTTATGCTTGCTCTAATTCTCCTTCTAATTTTTCTTAGGGAATTAAATTATTGTTTTTGGCTAACCTTAGCTAACCCTCCTACCGTTGTACTTAAAAATCTAAATCGGGTATAATGGAATATAAATCGTATATTATGCATTTTTAATTATGTACATAAACACATACATTTATTTATTAAAAAATCTAATATGGACATCACATGACTTCCTTGTACGCCTATTAAATTACATATACATATTTTTCGCGGCACTTCATTTAAACTTATTTCATTTGAAAGTGGAATACGATCCTCCAATTCTTTAATAAAGTGGACAGATATACGATTGCATTGTGGTGGACACCACATTGCATCATATTTTGTGGTGTCCGTATCAGTATGTTATATTAGTTTATATATTAATTTTGTTTCACGTCGCTCAAGTAGTTATGTGGTGTAAGTGAGAACGTGTCGGGTTCGTAACCATGCACACATCGGTTCGAATCCGACTTCATACACAGACATTTTAAAAATTTTTTTTTAATTTAAATATATTGATTTATTAATAATTATTAAACCTATGTAAACATTTTTGAATTAAAATGAAAAGTACGTAAAATTTTATTTCACTAATAACTTATGATTTTTTTCATATATATTTTTTTTTTTTTATTGAATTATTATTTATTGTAAAAAACTTTTACAATCAGAGGTTAATAATTATTAATAAATCAATATATTTAAATTGAAAAAAGAAAAGTTAAAAAACAATATATGTATATGAAGTCGGATTCGAACCGACGTGTGTTCCCCTTTTAAGATCCAAATATTTCATTAATTAAAATGTTATTTAGCTATAGCTCTGGAACCGATGAAAATAAGTACCATTTACGAATATCGTTGAAAAGCTCTCGCTTATTACTGCAGTTAAGAAGTCCAAAATTAATTTTCTTTTTTTTGGATTTTGGGCTTTTTTGGACACTTCCGGTTAAGTTGATTTTGCAAACAAAATGAGAGGTGCATAACTAGATGGTACAACAGTTCTAATTCCAAAACTTCAACATCCTACAGCTAATCGTTTTTGAGTTATGCGAGTTACATACGTATGTACAGACGTCACGCCGAAACTAGTAAAAATGGATTCAAGAATGATCAAAATGGATATTTCCGTTGAAATCTGAAAACCGAAATTTTTGTGATGACAATACTTCCTTTACTTCGTACAAGGAAGTAATAAATAAACATAGTATGTAGAATAAATATATTTCAATTTCTTTATCGAACTTTACAATATCTATTGTAAATCCGATTTAAATACCAATAATTATGGTTTTATACGTTTGTAAAAAACAATGGCATTTATTATTTAAGAGAGGATTGATTTATATCCCTCGAAACTGTAAAAATTCTAAGAATAATTTTTTTAATACACAAAAACTGCTCATTTTTTTAAAAATTAGTATTATTACTATAAACGACAAAAAAAACGAAATAACATAGAAAAATTCCATTAAATAATTTAATTCTAAATGATGAAGACATTTTTAACTGTTTTAAATATATGGCAAACAGCTCTAATTCTAAAATCAGGATAGAATTGATCTAGTCGTTCAGTTAGCTGAGAATAAAATTATATTGATTGATTGATATAGCTTCTCTTTTAATTTGAAATCGTTCTGTTTTAATCATCAATAAACTGATTAAAATAAAATTTATATATATATATAATAGAGCATAATTATACATACATTAAAGAGCTTACTTGCACATCCTCATTTACAATATAATTTTTAAAATAATAAAAAATAAAGGTAAGATAATAATTGAAAGTTTTTAATTATAAAAAACCGGGATTGAATGATCACGAATAAAGAATCTTCTCTATTTGTAATACAAGATTCCCGGTGAAATTAAATCTAAACAATTAAAATTTTATTTGAAAATAAACAGTATAATGTCATAAAGCAAAAACAAACGAATCGGTAGAGATTTGAGAAAATATTTTTTACTATAAAAATCAAAATGTTCAATGGTAAATTGTTCTTTGATAAAAATGTAAAAATTGTAAATTGTTCTTTAATAAAGATAATTAAAAAATACAAAACCCCTGAAACTTCTGAAAAACATCTCTTTCTGATGTTGAACGATTTTCATTAGGGGATACTATGAAATTAGTAAAGATAAATAAATATTAAAATGAAATTTAAAAATGAACAATTAATCTCTAAACTTACGAAACAATACTAAAACAGTATTTTTAAATCTGTTTATAGAAGAAAAGGAATACAAATAAAAGTAACTGTTGACAAAAGCCAATAAGATTATCTTAGGCAGACCGATCTGAGAGCGGAACATTAGATTAAAAACGGTCTACACCAATTAAACTTCCACTCGGATTGACTATCACGCTCGAATCCATGCCCCTTATGAAGGGTGGCATGAAACAAATTTATTTTTATCGGGTCCGAAATAAAATACACCTTCAAATATAATAGAAATTTTTCCTAGGATTTAAATAAACTAAATATAAGATAAAGTTTAGATAAAATAAACTATCATAAAATTAAGTTAAAAATTAAAAAACGGTTAGATATCAGACTTTAGCTCGTTTTTTAAGAATTAATTTATTGTTATTAATGTAAATTTCCCGATTATTTAATTCCTTTTTTTATTAGGGAAATGTTTAATACTTTTATTTCCAACAAACTAATTTTACGATCGGTTTCCAGGCAACACAGAAAATCAGACGATCACAGAAAATGGTATTTTCTGTACATCTGTACTTGTCAGCGGCCTTATGTACTTAAAAGTAGACAAAATCTCCTTTACTGAAGTTTTGATTATTTTTTTAGTTTTTAACAGTTTCATATTTACGATCTCATTTCATTAAATTTTTAGACTAGTAATTTCTTTCTTTATTACCGATTGATTGTTTTATTCTATGATGGCAGGGAAATTTTCTTTGTATAACTGAGCATAAATCGGTATTTAGTTTTAATTAAGTTAATAGACAAAATGTTCAATTAAAAGAGTAAGCGAATCTACAAAAGAGTTTCTATTTTATTATCTCACATCGTTAAAACAAAATTTGTCGTTGTACTTAGTAAAAAATTACACGCTTCTTACTAAGCTTGGCTAGATGAAATATTATACTGTTAATTTGGATTTTTTTTCATATTTATTTCGCAAGTGTTGGATCCCTCGCACTTAATTTATATCGATATCTATTATTTGTTTTTAAACACTAAAATAAAACTTAAAGTATATAAGACAGTTTCAATAAGTAACTGATACATTAAAGAGTTGCTACTTATCATCAAAATTATATTTATTAGTAAAAGTTAATTTGTAAGAATAATCTAAAGGATTCAAAATTAGTGCATTTAACTTGCACGTTTCCCCGGAAATTATTATTATTATTATTATTTATTTATTTTTTTTATATAAGTTGAATTACCTCCTCTATGAATCATTAGACCTTGCCGTTAGTGAGGGAGCTTGAGTGCTCAGTAATACAGAGTAGCTGGGCCGAAGGTGCACCCATATTGGAGAGGTATCTGTTGAGAGCCAGACTAAGGAATGATTCCTGAAAGAGGGCAGCAGCTCTTTCAGTAGTTGTTAAGGGCGTAGGTCAGGACGACTTAAACGGCCATATCAACATCACTCAGTCCTCTGAGTACTGCGCAGCTGAAAGGAATGGAAAACTACAGCTGCTCTTTTTCCAAGAAAATGTAGCTCTCTGCATTTTCATATAGCAATGATGGAGGTGCCTTCCTTGGTAAAATATTCCGGAGGTAAACTAGTCCCCCGTTCGGATCTCCGGGTGTGAACTACTAAGGAAGGGGTCACCGGAAAATTAAAAAATAACGTTCTACGAGTCGGAGCGTGGAATGTTAGAAGTTTAAAAAAGGTTGGTAGGTTTGAAAATTTAAAAAGGGAAATGGATAGGATAAATGTAGATGTAGTAGGAATTAGTGAGGTTCGGTGGGAAAAGGAAGGCGACTTTTGGTCAGGTGATTTTAGAAAAATTAACTCAGCTTCAAATAATGGGCAGGCAGGAGTAGGATTCGTAATTAACATGAAGATAGGGAAGAGAGTAGAGTATTTCAAAATGCATAGCGATAGAATCATTGTAATAAGGATAAAATCAAAACCTATACCGACAACGATTGCTAACGTCTATATGCCTACAAGCGCCCATGATGATGATGAGGTAGAGTGTGTATACGAAGAGATTGATGAAGCAATTAAACACGTAAAAGGAGATGAAAATTTAATAATAGTTGGAGATTGGAATGCAAGCATTGGAAAAGGCAAGGAAGGAAATATAGTGGGTGAATACGGGCTGGGCAAAAGGAATGAAAGAGGGGACCGACTTATGGAGTTTTGCACGAAGTATAATTTAGTAATTGCCAACACCCAATTTAAAAATCATAATAGAAGAATATATACTTGTAAAAAGCCAAGCGATACTGCAAGGTATCAGATAGATTATATCATGGTTAAGCAAAGATTTAGAAATCAACTCGTTGATTGCAAAACTTACCCTGGAGCAGACATTGACAGCGATAATAATTTGGTGATAATGAAATGTAGATTAGATTTTAAAAACCTGAAGAAAAGAAGTCAGATAAATCGATGGAATTTAGAGAAGCTTGAGGAAGAGGAGGTAAAGAAGATTTTTGAGGAGGACATCGCAAGAGGTCTGAGTAAAAAAGGTAAGTTAGAAAATGTAGAAGAAGAATGGGAGAATGTTAAAAAGGAAATTCTTAAATTAGCAGAAGCGATCTTAGGCGGAACAAAGAGAACTGGTAGAAAACCTTGGGTTTCAGACGATATATTGCAGCTGATGGATGAACGTAGAGAATGAAGAAAGTAAAAGGAACTATCGGCAATTAAGAAATGCTATAAACAGGAAGTGCAAACTGGCGAAAGAAGAGTGGATTAAAGAAAAGTGTTCAGAAGTGGAAAGAGAAATGAACATTGGTAAAATAGACGGAGCATACAGGAAAGTTAAGGAAACTTTTGGGGTACATAAATTAAAATCTAATAATGTGTTAAACAAAGATGGTACACCAATATATAATACGAAAGGTAAAGTCGATAGATGGGTGGAATATATTGAAGAGTTATACGGAGGAAATGAATTAGAAAATGGTGTTATAGAGGAAGAAGAGGAAGTTGAGGAGTATGAAATGGGAGAAACAATACTGAGATCTGAATTTAAGAGAGCATTAAAAGATTTAAATGGCAAAAAGGCTCCTGGAATAGACGGAATACCTGCAGAATTACTGCGCAGTGCAGGTGAGGAAGCAATTGATAGATTATACAAACTGGTGTGTAATACTGGTGGGGAATTTCCGTCAGACTTCAAAAAAAGTGTTTTAGTCATGATACCAAAGAAAGCAGGGACAGATAAATGTGAAGAATACAGAACAATTAGTTTAACTAGTCATGCATCAAAAATCTTAACTAGAGTTCTATACAGAAGAATTGAGAGGAGAGTGGAAGAAGTGTTAGGAGAAGATCAATTTGGTTTCAGGAAAAGTATAGGGACAAGGGAAGCAATTTTAGGCCTCAGATTAATAGTAGAAGGAAGATTAAACAAAAACAAACCAACATACTTGGCGTTTATAGACCTAGAAAAGGCATTCGATAACGTAGACTGGAATAAAATGTTCACCATTTTAAAAAAGTTAGGGTTCAAATACAGAGATAGAAGAACAATTGCTAACATGTACAGGAACCATACAGCAACAGTAATAATTGAAGAACATAAGAAAGAAGCCGTAATAAGAAAGGGAGTCCGACAAGGATGTTCCCTATCTCCGTTACTTTTTAATCTTTACATGGAACTAGCAGTTAATGATGTTAAAGAACAATTTAGATTCGGAAAAACAGTACAAGGTGAAAAGATAAAGATGATACGATTTTCTGATGATATAGCAATTCTAGCCGAGAGTAAAAAGGATTTAGTAGAAACAATGAATGGCATGAATGAAGTCCTACGCAAGAACTACCGCATGAAAATAAGCAAAAACAAAAAGGAAGGAATGAAATGTAGTAGAAATAACAAAGATGGACTACTGAATGTGAAAATAGGAGGAGAAAAGATTATGTAGGTAGAAGAATTTTGTTAATTGGGAATTAGAATTACTAAAGATTGACGAAGCAGGAGCGATATAAAATGCCGAATAGCACAAGCTAAACGAACCTTCAGTAAGAAATATAATTTGTTTATATCAAAAATTAATTTAAACGTCAGGAAAAGATTTTTGAAATTATATGTTTGGAGCGTCGCTTTATGCGGAAGTGAAACTTGGACGATCGGAGTATCTGAGAAGAAAAGATTGGAAGCTTTGGAAATGTGGTGCTATAGGAGAATGTTAAAAATCAGATGGGTGGATAAAGTGACAAATGAAGAGGTATTGCGCCAAATAGGTGAAGAAAGAAGCATTTGGAAAAAATATAGTTAAAAGAAGAGACAGACTTATTGGCCACATACTAACGCATCCTGGAATAGTCGCTTTAATATTGGAAGGACAGGTAGAAGGAAAAAATTGTGTAGGCAGGCCACGTTTGGAATATGTAAAACAAATTGTTAGGGATGTAGGATGTAGAGGGTATACTGAAATGAAACGACTAGCACTAGATAGGGAATCTTAGAGAGCTGCATCAAACCAGTCAAATGACTGAGGACAAAAAAAAAAAATATAACGTTAAACTCTTAGTGAATGGTGTGTGCTAATTAGCCAAAAGTAATAAACTCATGCGTGAGCCACTAGGTCTAGTTTTATTCTATTGACGAAAGGTCTTGAATATCTGTAGCAACGTAGCAATTTCCTTTAACTTTATTTAACATTATGTATGCGTGTATGTGCATCTATTTTAACAGTTTTACTTATATATATATAAAATACTAATAGCAGAAATGCTTATTAATACAATACGATTTTTCCAGTAACTTTTTCTTTTTTCAAGTAACTTTTTTTAAAATTATATATATATATATATAGAGAGAGAGAGAGAGAGAGTGAGTGAGAATGAAAGAAAGAGATCAAAGAATAATATATTATACTTTGATAACAGATCGAATAGAATAGAAATTTTTCTTGAATTTTTGCTCGTGTGAATACGATTAATTTTGGATTTAGGTAATAAACAGATTATTAAGAAAATGAACTCGGTTATTCTTGTGTATTAATTTTAATTAAATTCAAAAGATTTCAAGAATATTAAACGTTCACAAAAACAAGCCAATATTATTTTAATGTTTACTAAATCGTTTTTTTTTTTAAGCGAAATGAGATTTATACAAAGCTTTATTGATCTCTGAATTCCATTGTTGAATGTCTGTTTATTTTCTGTGATACGTTTTCAAAAGTTCTTCAGATATCAGTAAAGATTTTCATCATTTTATTTTGAACTTTCCTTCGTTTTCTAGGAAATACCATTGGATGGGTGTTATATTCGATTTGTTTCTTGTTTAACCTTGTGGAAAAAAACCGAATGAGTTTATTCTTTTTTCTTTTAATTATAAGCTCATTTAATGCAACGTAAGAAAGCGAATAAATTATTAAAAATGAACAAAGTGTACTAGAAATTTTAAAATTTTTCAATAAAGTAGTAAAATTATAATGAATGAGCGATAACGACGAGGTCAGAAAAAAATTAGCCGTAAAGAAAATATTTAGTTCACAAAAAAAATTTTTAATAATTAGTAGTATCAAAAAATATTTTAGAATCGGAAAGAAATTTTTATATCTTTAATGCTGCGGCTGAATTTTCAAAATTACGAGAGGAAAAATTGTAATGACGAATCGGAAAAGCAAAGTAGTTTTAGAAAAATAATTAAGGTATTCAAGTTAATTAACTCGGTGGAAAAAAGTAAAGGAACTGTAAACAAAGGAAAAATTCGAAAAAAACAGTCGAGGAGAAAGGATGTGGTAAAAAAAAAAATAGGAAAATTTTACCTTTAAACAAAAAGGAATATACAGAGTACCACAATATCTGTCAAAGGACCTGTGAAAAAATGAAAACAGTCGGAAATTCATCAAACATTTTTTGAAAAAAAAATCCTTAAATATTTAAATAAACTGAACTAAAAATATTTAAATACTGCAAAACGTTTGTTTTTCAAATTCTTTATATTATTGTTATTTATCTACGTATACTTACTTAAATCTAAAAATAAAAATTTAATCGGTTTAGTTTCTGAAAATTTCCTTGTTTTCCTTAATATTTTTCTCGTTGTTGCTTTGCAAATAGTAAGAAATACTAATTAAAATTCTTTAAAAAAAAAAAGATTTAATATTGTTTTATTTTATTGCGGTGGTTCTGAATACATTAAAAAGTAACTGTCACGCTCGGTCTCTGTTCACTGACGTACATTCACAAAGGCAAGGGTTCAAAAATAGACCTACATTAAATTAAAGATAATAGCCGAATCAGAATGTTTTGTGTCCTTTTCGATAATTTTGCAAACAGTACTTCCTGAATTAACGGAGAAAACAGTTTATTAAGATAAGACAATTAATATATATTATTACTTCTTAACTTACAAGAAAACAAGAACTAATAAAATTATTGTTAAACTGCTATACGTATATTATTGTTGATATAAAATAAGGACTGTAGAGAATTTCATTAATTTAAGCCGTATATCATCCGAAATAGTTCTTGTAAGAATGTGGCTTGTGAACAATATCGGTGATGAGTAGGTGGTTGTTGTCGGGCGGTAAGAGGAGTGTATATACATATATAGAAGGACTACCACCGACTGTATCAGGGTGCCGGAGTTCCAGGGTGGCAGTAGTAATGTTTAGCAACGAGTGCGTGCGGGCGACTCGAATGTATGAGTGAATGAACGACCGGAGTGTATTACGTATGCAATATTGAGCTCTCTCAAGGAATGTATAAACTGTTATGTACGTACTATCGGCTATGAGACATCAGGTTTTATGGGGCAGTTTACCCCCTCTACCGTATAACAATCTAAAACTTTATTACGTTCAATACGCGCGTTCGGTCCATTAAATTGCTTTCAAAAGACCTAACAAAAGCTTTAAATTCCGGGACGTTTGCCGCATCAAATATCTTATTTAATGGAATCAGAAAGCAAAAGGTCCGATTCATTTTGTTTATAGAACACCGTGACCGGCCTATTCGATTCCACAATACGAATAAATTGAAACTTAATAAGTTCTCTGAAGTCGTTTTAATGTCAAATATAATATGTTAAATATCTAGACGAACACAATAGAAGTATAAAACGATTATAAAACGAACTTAACGAATTTATTTCTCGACCGTAAAAAGAATCGCTGTCAACATTCGACGCGATACGTAATCGGTAATAAAAAGAACTTGCATATCAAAACGAATGCAAAAATCCTTCTCTTTATAGAAAGCTTAATATATTTACCGTATATTTACTATTAAAACATTATTTCTGATAAATTTTGAAATAACCTTCGTTCGTTGGAAATTGATAACGGTTGAATCAGATTCAGACGCAGAATTCTAACATAGCTCACCATATACGACGATCTGTATAAAATAAATATATTCCTAAAAAGGGAGGTTTGCTGTCATCGACTATAATGCAATTTAAATGACTTTCTCATAACGTAGTGAGGACGGACCGAACAAATTACACAATTCTATTTTTTTAATTCAACTCACCTCTTTTATTAAAACGTATCTAATTATTTATTTAAACATATTTACCTTGTCTATTTATTAATCGCTCGTTAATAAACGAACAGAATCAGTCCAAAGGATCAAGATGGAGTCGGTACTGATAAGTTTCTTAACGGTAATACAATAAATCGGCTATGTTTCTCGTTGTTTACATTTAACTATGCTTTACTATCGGTATTACAGTAGGAAAAATTCATTAGTCTTCATCTAAGACCGATCTATTATAGAAATCAGTTTAGTATTGCAAATGACATATTTAAAATGCTCTCATTATCCTACTAAAATAAATGAATCGGTTAAAAAAAATATATCCAAAAAAGACGATAAATTATAACTTTTTAAAACAGAGCAAGAACAATTAGTTTAACTAGTCATGCATCAAAAATCTTAACTACAATTTTATACAGAAGAATTGAGAGGAGAGTGGAAGAAGTGTTAGGAGAAGACCAATTTGGTTTCAGGAAAAGTATAGGGACAAGGGAAGCAATTTTAGGCCTCAGATTAATAGTAGAAGGAAGATTAAAGAAAAACAAACCAACATACTTGGCGTTTATAGACCTAGAAAAGGCTTTCGATAACGTAGATTGGAATAAAATGTTCAGCATTTTAAAAAAAATTAGGGTTCAAATACAGAGATAGAAGAACAATTGCTAACATGTACAGGAACCAAACAGCAACAATAACAATTGAAGAACATAAGAAAGAAGCCCTAATAAGAAAGGGAGTCCGACAAGGATGTTCCCTATCTCCGTTACTTTTTAATCTTTACATGGAACTAGTAGTTAATGATGTTAAAGAACAATTTAGATTCGGAGTAACAGTACAAGGTGAAAAGATAAAGATGCTACGATTTGCTGATGATATAGTAATTCTAGCCGAGAGTAAAAAGGATTTAGAAGAAACAATGAACGGCATAGATGAAGTCCTACGCAAGAACTATCGCATGAAAATAAACAAGAACAAAACAAAAGTAATGAAATGTAGTAGAAATAACAAAGATGGACCGCTGAATGTGAAAATAGGAGGAGAAAAGATTATGGAGGTAGAAGAATTTTGTTATTTGGGAAGTAAAATTACTAAAGATGGACGAAGCAGGAGCGATATAAAATGCCGAATAGCACAAGCTAAACGAACCTTCAGTAAGAAATATAATTTGTTTACATCAAAAATTAATTTAAATCTCAGGAAAAGATTTTTGAAAGTGTATGTTTGGAGTGTCGCTTTATATGGAAGTGAAACTTGGACGATCGGAGTATCTGAGAAGAAAAGATTAGAAGCTTTTGAAATGTGGTGCTATAGGAGAATGTTAAAAATCAGATGGGTGGATAAAGTGACAAATGAAGAGGTATTGCGGCAAATAGATGAAGAAAGAAGCGTTTGGAAAAATATAGTTAAAAGAAGAGACAAACTTATAGGCCACATACTAAGGCATCCTGGAATATTCGCTTTAATATTGGAAGGACAGGTAGAAGGGAAAAATTGTGTAGGCAGGCCACGTTTGGAGTATGTAAAACAAATTGTTGGGGATGTAGGATGTAGAGGGTATACTGAAATGAAACAACTAGCACTAGATAGGGAATCTTGGAGAGCTGCATCAAACCAGTCAAATGACTGAAGACAAAAAAAAAAAAACAGACCAAACGTAACATTATTAAAAAAGGACATAAATAATGTACAAATTTTGATTTATTTATCCTGTATGAGAAAAATCTTCCACAAAAATAGAAAGAAAAGATGTAATTTATTCTTCTGTTACTAACGAATGGAGACACTTCGGCATCAAAACCGGCTAAAGATGAACGCTTATCTGACTATTTTTATGATACGCACTAACACAGTTTTGACAAATTATATAAGTTTTGACCAACTTTTTAAGCAACTGTTGCGAAGGAATTATCTCAAATTATTAAAGAACAATTATTTTTCTACATTTATTAAAAGCGCCTAATTGAAAGTAAACATCTCTCAAAAAAGATTTGGTAAAAAGTTTGCTAAAACATTTATTTTAAAGCTGAATACTAATGAGTCCTATCATATTAGTATCTGAAGGCAATTTCCAATGTAAAATTTCTGAAAAAAAGGCTTTTAAGCTTTTTCGTTAATACGCTTCAAATTATCGGCTGCGATTTTTATAAATGTCAGTGGAAGGGACTAATATTTCTAAAAAAATATTCATGTTTTTATAATATGACAAATAACGATTCTATAGAATATATCTATCGTTGCGATGTTGAAGTTTCTATCATATAAATACATACACAAAAAAAAACTCAGTTTAACAAATTATCTTCATCAAAATAAATAATAAAAGACGTTTAATATCATTGTATTAAAATCTTAAGAGTTTATTAAAATCAAATTTTTATCGTACGAAATAAATATTTTATCGAATATTATTTCATTTAAACGCATCAGTCAATTGAAATAAGCTATGCGCAAGGTTATTTTATATTTTCTCACAATACTAAGTTATTTGCAAATCATTTCTTCAACTTTCATCTGGTAGCCGTATGTAAAAGAACAAACTTCTCGGATAATATCTGCGTACGTTTTATTAGACAATTATTACAAACTTTACTTTTATTTTTTATTTAAAAAAAATAATAAAATTAAAAAATGTATTTTTTTTAGCAGTTTAAACACTTTTAACAGTTTTTTAATGTTAAATCCACCTTGACAGCATATACAATATTAAAAGAGCGGCACAATCCAGGAGTGGTCGAAGTAACCAATGGAATTAGAAAAAATGGTTTTCCTAGGTTATTGGAATTTATATTATTGAATTTTTTATAGTATAATAAGATCCACAAATAAATTTAAAAAAAATAGCTTTCACAATAATTATTAAAAATTCCTGTAATCAAGAAAATTCGGGTTAGGTAATTTTCAAGAATGCTCAGAAGAGCTTTGACAACGTCTTGTCTTTCCGTTTAACAACTGTAGTAAGAGGTTACGTACAAAAAATCTAAATTTTAAATAACGATTTTTTTTTTTAATCGGTAATCGGTAACAAACTAAAATCGATTATAAAAAATAAAAATCGGTTAAACCGTTTACAGTTTTTTTTTTCAATTTCCTTTGTCACTAACAGCTTCGCTTATACTGCTTTATTGTAACCATCTAAATCCCTCTATAAATTTGACAAGGGCTTTAAATATGCCTCTTGGTTACTTTTTTGTATCGTTTATTGATATTAATTATTGTGTACATATATTTTTTACTTATTTAATTTATTAATTTTTTAAATTAAATTTTTACCTTTTTCATATTTTTCTAAGTATAAAAACTGTGTATTCCTGATCTATCATTTTTTATCGACCATTAAAATATTTAATCGGTTGCTTTTAACTACTAATGGATATAGTTATAAACAATTATATTTTAAAGGAAAGCTATGTAAAGATTAATACATTAAACCCAAATTAAAAAAAATCTATTAGTTTAATAATTAAAATTAAAATAAAAGTGGTAATAATAAAACAGGTTTTTATTTCTAACCGCTACTATAAAATAAACACTTATAAATTTTTAACCGAATATTTTACTTTTGTTTGTATATGTGTTTGTTTATACTGCATACATCTTTGTTTTAAAACAAAGAATTTCTAAATCCACCTAAAAAATTGTTTTGATAGTCGACTACATTGAAATGAGACCGAGAAATTTCATTTCATTTCATTTCTTTGGTCGGTTTAATTTTGTAGTTAATATTAAATATAGAAACGTGATAACGTTGAAAAGATGAAGAATAAAAAAGAATGGTATGCGACATCTCATTTTTAACATAACTTAAAAAATTGTATACGCGGTGGTAATTTTAGTAGCGGTCGAAATATTTATGTTTTATTATATCCATTTTGGTATATAATAAAAGTAACGCTGCACAAGTCGTGGTATAGTAATAATAATATTAACAGTGATAATAATAATAATTATAATAATAATAATAATAATAATAATAATATTAATAGTGATAAAAATAATAATAATAATAATAATAATAACAATAATAATATTTTATTTTACTTATAACGGTGATTCAGTTTATGAGAAAAAATGCGGTATAAAATAAAAATGATGACAAGAGAACGGCGGCAGTAAGAAAGTTAGACAACCACAAGTTTGAGCGAGGCTGGCGACAAGGATAATTAGAGGAGCGTCTCCCGGAGGTACGTGTAAGGTAATAAGGGGATTAGAGAATCGCTCCGCTTCTCAGGAGCATTCATATAAACGTCAAAAGTTTGCTACCCTGCGTGAATATTTGCAGATATACAATATTTTGTCGGATATGATAGCTAAGCGTATTGCACCTCATGTCAAGTTAAATTTAATGTCTACGGATAATATCAAAGTTTTCTAACATCGCAAATAACGATAAGGCAGAACACTGACGACTGCGATACAAGAAACAAAATATCAAAGAGACTCCGGAGATCATATTCAACCGACAGTTTGATGTTGACAACTTTGGAACGGAAGTTAATATGAAACTGAGTATTATTTGAAGAAAACCCCTGGTAGTCTAGTCAGTCGAACAATCTTGATGCGATACAAGCAACATCCCTCTTCTCCACTCCACCCCGTCTTTTCAACTCGCTCGACGATTTGAGACTGAAATTAGATGTATATTCGCTGCTTTCTTTCTTATTAAATTTATCCTTTTAAACGGAAAACCCCCTAACTCGAAAACAATCTAACGCATCTCATTCGTTTATTACTAAAATTAAATGGAGACCGGATAGGATTCTTTCGAGCAAAACGTTAAAGTGATTCCGGTAATGCGTTAAACCAGCGTTTAATTCCGTAAGATTTGAAACCCAATATTACCGAAAAATATTTATATTACTCGTAATATTATTATTTACATAATCATTTTTCGTAAAACAAATTGTACTTTAAAAGAAATTAGGAGATAAATCATAGCAATGTAGAAAGAACATAATAGAGCCATACAACTATAACTATTCCGTATAATATTTGCGATTCATTAAAATCATTTTAAATTTCTACACTAATGCGTAAAATAAATTCAGATCATTTTTAATTTATTTTTACTATTATGGAAAAAAATTGTTTTTTTAATAACTTTCAGAAAAATCAAATTTAAAACTACTACAGATAATAAGCAACTGAAATTAACAATATAATACAGATGATGATTTTTTATCTTATGTTTTATTACACTTCTTTCGATTACAAAATTAATGATTTTTAATGGAATAGAAAAGCATTTCGAAGTTCAAGAGATTTCTTGCATCTATTTTACAACGAACCAGCGGTTCGTTATTGAATTCAATATGTATGTGTGCGAACATTTTTGTCTGGAATTTTTAATTTTGATTTCGGATCCAGATTAAGAATCGTCAGAGGATTTAAAAAATCCACAAATGATAGCGATCGGCCGTCGGGTTCATCTCAAAATGGCCGTCAAAAGTAACATTTTGTAAGAATCATTACGCAAGAATGATGTAAGCTATCATGTTAATTCAAAAGCACTAATCCTGGTGTACTAAAATATATAAATTTCAATTTTATAAGTCAAGAGAAAGACCCCAAAATGGCGGAAAAATTAACTTTTTAATAATTGAAAAATATATATGCTATAAATCCTCTAAAACTCGAGATAAATAAATTATATTAACTTAGTGTGAGTAGAAGTTAGAGATATCAAATTTATTAGAAAGGAATTAATAATTGAGGAACTGTAATAATAGTAAGAATGTTCATTGGAGAAAGTCTTCTAGACTTTACATTGATGATTGATTTATTATTGTAATTGTTAGAATAATTACATTTGATCGAAACATTTAAAAATTAAAGTAAAATGATGTATGTGTATTCGTACAAGAGAATATAAATTAAAAGACGAGTGACTAAAAGCCTTAAAAAATCAGGTAGAAAGAAGAAATCAATAGTTGTGGTATCTGTGCCCTCAGATACTTAGACATTATAAAAAAAACCTCCCAACAGATTGGGGGACACATCAAATACACACAGGTATTAAAATTTAAATATGTTTTATGATAACGAAATAAAGGTATATTGTAAAAATCGATAATGGCAAATATATATATATATATGATAGTTATTTTCACCTTAATTAATATTTTTCTAGACTAATATTAAATAATTAAAAATCAAAAGTATTTGATCCACTAAATATTTTTTATTATTATAAAAAAATATAATGAAAACAACTTATAGAAACAAGAGTTATAATAAGGTCTTAATTCTTAATAATATGAAAACTTAATTATAATACAAATGAAAAATGGTTTTACTAAGAGTTTTTGAAATAAATGGGCTGTTTTACTAATAAAGTTACTTTTCCTATTATAAGAAATCGAAGAGAAATTTATATGATGCAAAACTATTTAAAAGCTAATAAGCTGATAAAACGAAAGAATAATGTAACAAATAAAAAAACCACCTTCGTAATATTTTGTTTGAGGGTTAGCAGAATGAAAGCAATACCCGTAAAAAAAAAAACAAGAAAATGAAAATATTAAAACAATGAACAGTGAAATCTCTAAATGAAAAGATTACACATAATTGCAAGTTAATGTCAAATGCGTTCTTGTTAAAGAAAAAGAAACAATCAACTGTAGTACGATATAGTAGTAAAACTTAAAAGCATAAACCAAGAAAGTTATAACAAACCCCTGAAATACTCCTTTCGACTCAAGAAATAACTAGAACGAAGGAAACATATATAATGATATTGTATTCATTTTTCTTACTGAATTAGGACGATTTTTAGAAATAAAGATATCAAATCATTTTTAAACGGTTTCGAAGCTGTAATGAAACGAGAAAAACATTATGAGATTATAAAAAATTTTAAGGTTTATAATTTATATAACATCTAAACCAGCATTTAGAATAGAAGCTACAAGAAGATAATGTGAATTCTAATAGAAGTTATAAATAAAAACCAACAACATTTCATTTATTTTACGAGAGGTAACTTAATAAAAGAAAAGTCTCTTTTTTTACAATTAACAAAAGTATTTTTTCTTACTTTTGCGAGAGAATTATTTTTATAAAAGAATACAGATTAACAATTTACAAAATAATACTCCTAAAAAGTGTTAGCAATAGAAATTCGTACATTTTAATAAATAATTGATTAAAAATGAAAATAAAAAAAATAATGACGTAATTCGAAGGAAATAAATTAAAACGGAATTTTTTAAACAAGAATTTTTCGTAGATTTCTTTTTAATCAGATTCGTTAGAAAACACCTCGTTTTAAAGCTTAACACCGTCTTATTTTCAACATTCGTCTGGATCACGAAATATCAGTATTGAATATAAAAACATATCCCGACAGTTTCCCCCTTTAGTGTAAATACGAGTATATCAAAGCAGACTCTCAAAAACAGTAAAAAGAAATGAGAGGTTTTTTTTTCATAAGTCGGTGCCAGATTAAAAACAGCCGTCAATAATTTAATAATTCTTACTTAATAATTAATACTTGTTTGTGTCGGCTTCAATACTATTGAAATTTAAAGAAAACATGTTTTATATTACGAGTTTTTATTTGCGTTTTTGAAGTAGGTTTAAATTTTTAAACGGTTTATTTTTATAGCGTTATTTCCATTTATATTACGGGTTGCTAGCAAGAAAACGCCGCCCGCACGGATACAAATATTTAAAAGAAATTCATAAAGCGACAAACACGCGCCTCAATAAATACAACAAAAAAATATCATAAAAATAAGAATAAAATGTAACCACGTTAACTAAACCGGTACCGAACGTGAGCTAAGCTCGTCTAGAATTTGAAAATATATATATAAGTATTTACCTCAATTTTTCCAATATATTGTCTTGAATATTCGCATAGAAATAGTTTCGATGGAAATCAGATTCATATTAAATAACGATACCATAAAAACGTTAAATAATTCAATAGACAAACAAATATAAAATATCCTAAAATGATATTTAGTAAAGAATTGCGAGTTAATAAAAAATAATGTAGAATCATCGAAATAGATGTATTTTCTTGTGATTTAGGCTTAACCTTAATAAAAATTACACGCAGGTCGGAGTGAGAGAGCTCTTTTTTAAATTTGACGACTATATCTTTGAAAATAAATTAATATCTGCGGTGATTTTTATTTGTGATATTTTTTTAAAAATTTATTCAGTTATAATTATGTTATTTAAATAGTATTAATTATACTATTAAAATTTCAAACAGTTCTATCTCAAATACTATAGGTGTCAATATGTTGTCATCTTACCATCCAGCGTCCTCTTAACTTTTTAAGTGTCCGCTTGGGGAAGATTTCTACACTGAAAATCATTGTTCTTCATCACTTTTCCTGGTGTAATTATAATTATTTATCTATTATTATTTCCTATTATTTAGGCAAATTAAATTATTAAAAAAAGTCATAAGAATAAGTTTAAAAGTTACTTTACAATTCTGAAATCCTTTTAAAACCACAGAAAACAGATCCCGAATTTTAGATTCTTTTTAATTTAGAACTCACGCTAAAATTTTTGATCGAATGAACACAAAGCATTCTTTGATACCAAATAAATAAAAAATTAAACAATAGTCATTTAAAGTTAATTCCAAAGCGTTCATTGCACGTTTTTATAATTAATTTTAGAGTTTTGCATTTTATTAGATCTTAAATTAAAAACCAAAGAATGCATTATGGTGGCTTCGATAGAGAATAATTATTTCTTTCTTGTAATATATTTTTTGTGATACGCACCTGTATCACAAACAAAATATTTAATCAACAGAAAGATTACCGGATAATTTGAACAAGAATTTAGAAAAAAATAGTATGAAACATCAACAAAAACGTAAGCAATATTATACCGTATATAATTTGTACAGTACGAGTATAATTTTTATATAAAAGAAAAAATATAAAGCAAATATAAAGCATATTAACTACGAAAGCATCAATAATACACTAGCGGCAACCTGAACAAAAGTAATAAAAGAAAATATTTATAATGTAATAATTTCAGTAGTCAAATTTTGTGTTTACATAATATTCCTCTCAGAAAAGCCACACAAGTGTGTGTGTGTGTGTGTGTGTGTGTGTGTGTGTTTGTGTTTTGTAAAGAAAGGGAGTGAGGGAGATACAGTGAATAAAGGAGAGTGAGAAAGACGGGAAGAGAAAGAAAATATAATAAGGAAATATAATTATAAGAAATCATAAAGTAGACAAAAAGAGTAAATTCTGGTCGATTCAGCTACTGTATAATACCAGTACTGGAAATAAGTTATTATTAGAAAGATGAGTGCTTGTGACGGCAACCGAGTCTTATAATCTTGCGATCACTTGCGCCTCCCCTCGCGACCCGCTCCATCCCTTCAGAACATCACTCCAGACAAAATGATCAACAACCTCCTGATGATGGCGCCTCGATGAAAGAACACCCGCAACCAGATCTCTCTTTCTGTCTTTATCTTTGTCTATATATAAATATATATATCCGTCTCTATCTACCGATAATATTTTACTGATGAACATGAAGGAAATGAAATCGTGCAGGAATCTAAACGGCTGTCTCACAAAAAATATATGATAATTCCAGTTTTATAGAATAATTTTATAATTTAGTTTAATCTAAAAGGATATTTTAAAAATTATAATAAATTTTTGGTCAAAAAGCAACGGTATAAGGTTATCCTAATAACTTACACCAAAGTTAGATAAGTTAAAATCGAATTTTTACAATAAAAAAAAAAAACAAAACAGATTTGTTAGCGATACGAATGTAATTCAAAGTTAGATCGTGTAGTTTGACCTTAAGGTTTTCAACTTCAGCAAAACATTTACGAATGCTCAGATTTGATCTGAAGAGGCTAATAAAAGCAATTAGAATAATAAAAGAGACCGACGTTTGGAATTTATGATACGGAACAAATTCATCGGTAAGCTTACAAATGTAATAATTACGAGGGGGGGAATAGCACGTTACACAGATTTCACCCGCATCGGATAAGAAAAAATAAACATCACTTACAACAATATTGTAAACTCTTTAACAAAAAATGTTATAAATCTAAAACACATTTGAGCTCAAGCTCGATCAGATGATGACTTGCTACTTAAACCAGAAATTCGGTACGACTACTTTTGTGGCTATCGCGTGGAAGTATTTTTATTTCAATCTGAAATATTGGGATTTAATAAAAATTTTTAAAACATTTTGACATGAGAAAAAACATTTTAAAATATGCGCTAATTATATACCTTAAAAAAACAACACCGGTGTGCCAAATTTACCAAATGTTACGGTTACTTTTAGGTCGACAAAGCCAGAAATACAATAAAAAATCTCATCTCCTTCTCTATTTTCACAACTGTCAGTTCGAAAAATTTGAAAGAAATTCAAACGGTTTCCTCATTATATCGATATCAATAACGTAACAGAAATTGTTAATTTAATTTGTCAAACGGTACAAAAATATTTGCTTATCAACAAAAATGGTTTTCTCCCGCTAAAAAAGGCATTTTTACTTTAAATACTTTGCACATCATTATTAGGAGGAAACAGAAACCAAACGTGGCGAAGAAACATGAAATTATAAAAATATAGAGGATAGTTAAACGAAAGGCAAAACTCGATTTGAAATTACTCCGTTGTCAGTCGCATTTCGTTTTCATTCGGTTATTATAAACGACCATTTTTGCATAAAAATGTGGTAAAAACAAATATTTTAATTAGTTTAACCAAATAAAACCTTGAAACTATCCTTTGTTTTACAGCAGCTACATATTTGTCCCAAACGTAGAAGTAATTTGTATAAAATACTTACAATGGGACTGTACGAGGTAGCTTAGCTATCGCTGCGTTTCGTATTTTGAATTTAACCGTTTAATTTTTGATGGGTAAACGAATTTTGCCGAGCCATAGGAAATGTAATATAATAAACGTTTGTAAAATAAATGAGTTAGGAGATGCAGACAAGTTCCGACTAGAAACCAGATATCCACAAAAATAAAATGGATCAAGATGATCGCGATTTGATGATTTAGAAATTTACACGACAATCGCTAAAATTTCCAATTGTTACCTGCAAGAGATTCGTTAAATTATACTTAAAGAAGCAGCAAGGATAGCGAGCGATTCTGAGTAGTAAATTTATAAAGTGATTCTATTAGTACATTTAAGCAATATATTTAGATTAAAATATTATATAATATTTTTACCCAACAATTATTTTCGTCTTAAATGAAAAATATTATCAAATCGGTAGGTTTTTAATGGTGGTACCTTATATTAAAAAAAATTAATAATTAATAGTTTTTAAAAAAAGTAGTGGTGCCCTTATATCGGAAAAGACAAATATTAATTTCGACGATTAGATCCTATCATACTGTGTTTGGCGATGTGCGTTTTGTAACAATGAGCCCTGATTAATTTGAATTCTCATTCACGTAAATAAGTTAAGTAAAGACAAATTTAAGGAAATAGTAAGTAAGAGGCAAGATTTAGCCATCTAGCAACGACGATCTAGAGTACAGAATAGGGGAATGATAAAATCATGACAGGATAGTCAGGATTCTGTTCTTGATAGATTTATCATCGCCCCATTCCATCCGTTACTAAGAAATCATACTTAACGTGCATGACCGTGAAACAGTCATCAACACAAATGTTGGTAATCATGGAAAATTCAGTCACGGTTAGGGAAGATGATAATCACTGACGACACTTCATATAGGTTATTTTGGGATAGTGAGAATGATGTCTGTCATACTAGTTTCTTTGTCTTCAGGAGGTGTATTAATGTGGGAGATTTTGTTTCACCGCGTGTGACGACGCTCAATAGAAAGGAAACGTTCTAAATTTGGCATCAGTTCGTAAGTAAGTCGTTGAAATTGCAAGCATTACGTAGGTAAACTTGGTTTAATTTAGACAATAATTTCTTTAAAAATATTTAGCGTACTTATAAATATTTCTTACTGTATACAGTACAAAAACGAATAGTTTATACTTGTATTAATAAATTGTTTTTACGCACCCACTATCGGTGTATGGCGGGTGGATAGTGGGTGGTGGATGGGTTGGAATCCTGAACAAATTGTCACGAGCTTGATTACATATACCTAACAACACGGTATTTTAAACCATGTTTAAATAAAAATATAAAAATGTGTTTAATATTAAAAACGTTAAAGTAATAAAAATATTTTTTATTTTCGTTTTCAATAAACTGATTTATATTTAGTTCAATTCTTGACGTATCCCGGCGCGAATGGTATAGTTTTTTTCTAATTTGGGGCGTATTAGTTAATTTTTTGTGTGCATTAATGAATTCGTATTGTTTTTGCATGAAAGGCTCCGGGAAAGAAGCTAAAAGAAAATAAAAATTAGATAAAATTGAAACCCACACGTTTTCAGTGTGGGTTTTAAAAAGTGTTTAGGTTTATTTTAAATTCTTGGTTTGACTTTTTTTGTTATTTGGGTTTAAGGGTTGTTCTTTGTATTTTACTTTATTGCTTAGTTTAAAAAAAACACGTAAATTAAATCACGGTATACGTAACTTAATTCTGTAAGGAATATTGTGGTAGATTTCATCTTCACTTTTTCGGTGTGTTAATGACATTTTTAAAATTAGATGTATTAATGTAATACAATTTTTTGAAGAAAGAAGCTTTAAAGTTGGAAGATTAGAAGATGACAAAAATTTACTAAGCATTCAAAAATGTGAAGAAAGAAAGCCGCTGCAGCTGTACCTTGTGGGATTTCAAGATCACAAGTTCAAAAACTCCGAAAAGAAAAGCAGATCTTCTTAAATCTAAATCGCAGCCCTGCCCATTCGGCACTCCAATAAAGTATCAGTGTTCGAAACCGGTTAGTGAATTACACAATTAACGAGTTTCACGCAAAACATAACGAACTGCCTACATTAAATAAACTGCTTAAAAAACTTCAAAAGAATATTCAATTTAAAGGATCTAGAACTACACAAGCAGCATCCTAAAAGAGTAACGGTTTAAGTGGTGTAAAACTGATAATAATAGGAAACTTTTGATCGAGAAAGAAGACATCCGGTGGAAGAGGATAGAATATTTAAGAAAAATTACCGATTGCAGAAAGAAATTTCTTCGATTGTTTATCTGGAGGAATCATATATTTTAACGTCCCATTCGATGACTAAATCGTGGTCGGATGGCAATGGAGAAACGAGTAAAAGTGCCGATTAATAAAGGTGATCGGTTAATCATTATCCACGCTGGAGGAGAAATAGGTTTCATTCCGAACGCGATGTTAACTTGGAAACCGAGGTCAAAAAACAGAGATTGTGTCACGACGGCGTCAACAACAAAAACACCTGAAGCGGGCATCGGAAAAATTAATTCCTAGTCTTCCCCTCCGCTACAAGTCAATGATTGTTATTGATAATGCGGCATACCACAATTCACTTCTAGAGAAACCTTCGAATTCAAATGATAAGAAAAGTGGCTGATTAATTGGTTAAACATCAACATTCCGTTTAATAAAGCAATGTTATAACCACAACTGTATGTCATAATTAAATCACATAGAAATTAAAGAATTAAGTATCATTTTGATGAAGTGTACAAAAAAACGCGTCATCGACCTTACCATTCCGATTTAAATCCGATCTGATCTAAAAAAATATGTTGCTAGTAATAACACAACATTTTTAATGTCAGATAATACAAAACAACTCAGGAAAAGTGAACGAAGTGAATTAGGATGATTTGAAACTGTATTGCGAAAACGTAGAAAAAAGCTAAAACTGAATACAAGAAGAAGGAACCGCTAATAAACGAAATGCCGTATAAATTTATCATACATCTAGACAGCAGTAGTGAAAGTTTCGATGAAGACAGAGAAGATGGTGAACTTGTACAGGAAGGAACATATAATGAAAATTTCAAGTATGTGTTTTTAATAATAATAGTACAATTAACAATGAAAACATCGTACAAAAAAAATCTAAATATCGTACAATAAACAATTGTAAAATAATAGCTGTACATCTAATTTAATGTAATTACGGTTGCAATATATATTCAAACGCTAGTTAAGATTTGTTTAATTAAAAATTCGCCTAAATTAAAACTCTTTGTTTTGAAATCTTTACTTTATTGAATTATTATTACATAATAATGAATTATAACTATACTTATTCTGTTGCTTGCAGAATAAAGAAAAAAAAAACTTACGTTTGTGTTATTGATTTCTTCATGTTTCTGCTGAGTCACGTCTCTTGTATCAATGCCGATTCACAACGCGGCCGTATCTATATAGGACACAGTAATCATTATTCATATTAGTCACCGTATAATTTATTTATTTAAATTTAAAATATGTGTATAATTTTTGTAAAATATAATAGCGCGTGGTTACTGAATATTAACGTCATGTCGTTTGTTTTATATCCATCAGGATTTACAGGAGATGCTTGCGAATCGCTCCCCTCAACACTAGTAAGAGCAGTTTATTTACCTCAACTCTGTAAGCTAACTAAATAAAACACGAATATGGTAATAAATTAATCGTGCATAAATAAAAGTACAACGATTATTTTTGTTGTCCTATTAGATGGGTTGTCTCTATGTTTTCAGGTTCGGTAGTAATGCAATCTCCACTTTCTCCAACACAAGCTTTTATTTTCATTGTGCGCATTATACTAGCGCTGTAAATAAAAAAGTTATTCGTCAGACATAATTTTTTTGATAATCTAGGCTAGTATCACTTACACGATCATTCTTCTAATTAACCTCATTTTCCCAGTGCGATGTGTCGGGTACAAGAATAAACTCGGGAAAAAAACCAATTTATAACAAATCTTATAGAACCATATCATTTAATAAGTAATCTTAAGTTTGTATTTGTTTATATTATATAATAAATAAATAAATATATAAGGGAATAAACAAATTTAAAATAAGGAACAAATAAATAAAGAATGTGAGATGTTTGATATGTGGTATAACAAAAATTAGATGAATGTTGAAACCTAATGAATGATGTCAGAATGAACGCATAAGTATGTGTATCGGCGGTAACATCAAAGGGACTTTTTGTTGACTCTGCAGTAATTGCGTTTAGGTCTTTATTTTGCGGCCGGAATGCCATCACACCAGTCATTAAACACTTATTTCTTAAGATCTAATCGACATCAACAGAACGGTGACGTCATTTTAATTGGACTCCAAAATCTCCTTCACCGACTGATTAAATGGTCCTTTTCATCGGATTTACGAGCGTGTATGAATAAATGAACGCACACACACAAACGACGTACGTCATAAGTTTATACTAAATGAATCATCGGAATAACTTCGTTCGCCGATTTGATTTGATCTACTTGTTTTATGTCAAGCCGCCATGTGGTTTTTATCCCATTAATTGACCGGAGATATTAAACCAAACGGGAAACAGCTGTTTCAGCAATCATGAAGTGATTAAACTGCATACATAATTATAAAAGAAAACGAATGATGAAATAAAAAGCGAACAAATGTACAATGAATGGTCGCTTTAATTATGCGATATACACTTACGAATACAACCAGTCGGGATACCGTACTGTTTCCATCTTATAAATCGAAAATTATGTTTTAAAATTCCCATACAGTGGCTCCAGACTATCCAGATAAAATTACCCTTTTCCCTCAGTAATATCGGAAGAAAATTGAATTTTAAGCGATTTTTTTTTATACTGCTGCTAACTCCGTAAATCTGTAACTGCAATCTACAAACCTATCTCGATTCTGAATCGCTACCACTACACTTCCGACAAAATAATGACCACTACTATAAGGTTGAAATCGATGGCCATTCTTTGGTCTACCTTAATTCGGTGAGTTGAAATCTGTCTGTTACTTGCGAAGTTTTATTTCTATACAAGATTATTTAAGAATCGTTGTATTAATGTAGAATTATAATTTTTTTCTAAATTTACAATAGGGAGCAGATCTAATTACAATTTGGTAATAGACCTTTATTATTATTATATGCTGTGAAACAGTAAGTTTTTGTAGGTGAAAAATATTAAGCCTCATTAACCGTCGAGAGGTTACATAATATTTACTCGACTAGACGTAAAATGTTTACTTAGTAACAACCCGATTCCGATGAGTATGTCTTTTTCTTCTTTATAGGTAAGATGTTTCATTTAGAAGTGTTAACAGGTCAGTCACCGTCTGATTAATATTAGTGTTATTGATATTTTAGTGGCCATATTTTTTCGACACTGTTCGTCGCTACATAAATAAATAAATATATATATATATATATATTTATACACATTAATATTACTTTATAAATATTCAACTTTTATTACAAATAAAGGGTTATATCAACGGACCTAGTATGCAGTAAATTAGTTATATGTATTTTTATTCGCAAACCGGGATAATTCTTGATAGTCTGACTTTCTATATCAACATATTTATAATTTATAAAACGGAAAATTATAATTTAATTACTATAAAATTAATTATAAAAAGTAGTTTTCAAATTTACAAAACGGAATTACTAGAATATGTTATTCAGTTAAAGGACATAAATTAGAACAAATGTACGGTTTAATTTGCTGTAATAGAAATAAGTAACTAATATTTGTTCTTTTGCTCTAAACTTAATTTTTATTTTAGTATTTTAATTGCTAGACTAATATTTTATTACTCGATACAAATCTGTTGTAATGATAAAATAAAACTACTACATTATTCGGTTTCACCGTATTTTACTAGGTAAGGAAAATAATTAAATTTATTTTTACGTGAATCGAAGAAAAACATTAGATCGTTAAAAAATTTATTAAAAATCTATATTGAAGCTACCAGATAACATTTATTACATTTAATTTTATCGATCAGGATATATTATTCTATAATACTCTTATAACGTCTGAAAATTTTTCTACAAAAATTTATTTGTAGAGTAGTTAAAAGAAATTCTATTTGATAGGATGGAATAGTAAAAATTTTAAGAAAATCAAGTTTATGGGAAGAGAGTATTTTATGGATTTTTTCAAAAATTATTTTATAATATTTCTGACGACGGTATTTCCAGATAACCATATTTTAATAAGCTAAAAACAACACTAGTAAAATTTTCATAAAATACCGACTTCTTTGTGAGACCTAACACAATCTTCTGACCGATTAAAAAAAAAAACAAAAAAAAAACATAATCTATCTCTATAATAAAAAGGATATAGTATCGAACTTAAAAATTATTAGTCGAACGATTTCCGAAATGTAAAGATGAATATAGCCACAAATATACATCTCATAGTTATAGAAGTTTCTAATAAAATTTAAATATTTTAAAAAAAATTATATTATGCAGAAAAATAAATATTTTTGTACACGTATTTAATTAATAAAAAAAAAGTAACTTTTATAGTACCCCCTCGAACTTAAACTAAATCCGTTCGGTAAAAAAAACAAAAAAAAACAGAATGGCTAATAGATACCGTTAAACGCAGACCACAACTAAAACGAATAAAGAATTATAATTTATTAAATAAAGAAATGCACATCTCTTTCTTGTTTGCATGAAACAACCCGGTTTGTATGAATTAATTTTATTCAATCTATACCGTATTAATTTATTGACATATATACTTCTTTTATATTGTTCATAATGAATTTTATTTTGCGGTGTGATTATGTTATTATTGTACCGTAGTGGAATGTTATTAGTAAAGGAATTGAACGAGCAGGCCTATTTGTGGTCTGGTAACAGGGAAAGGTAAAAGTTGTTAAGCAAAGTTTAGTTTAGTATAGCGTCGAGCGCTTTGGTTCAACGTTATGTACATTTGGTCGTAAATCCTCATGGAGTGGATCCTGTTGTGCGTCGGAAAATAATCACTAATAATTATTGGGCAGAGGGGTCAGGGAATTCGGGATCAGAAAGGGGGTGGTTGTTCAGGAAGGTTTGAAGCAGAGCATTGGAAGGGGGCAGCGGGTAGTTGTGTAGGGTGGATAATTAAAGGCGCTCCACGTAGGGATTAAAGTGGATGTGAATCGAAGAGCGGTGGTAGTGTTTCACCCGACTAAAATAAGGTTACCCCCAGCTAATAGACCTTATCAGCTGCCTATACGGATTACCTTGGTCTTACAACTTCAGGCTGTCCTTCAAGAATGTTTCTTAAACGTATAATCTAAGTTAGATTTATATTTTAATTAATCTAACAAAAAACTGTGAACAAAATACATATTAATTTTCTATATCGCTATATATTTTAATGTATTCACACACTCAAACATATACGTCCCATTAATGTAGACGTACAGTAAGAGATCGATTGATGTTTGTCTCTCGTTTTTGAGAACAAATGGCAACGTATTCAAAAAAGAAAAAAAAAGTAAAATATAGCCTATTTAAAATAATGTCAAAATGAGTCTCAAACTAAAAACAAAAAGAAAATAATTTTAAGAAATGAAACGGTAGATATATTAGAACAATACCTATTTACTAAAATAATAAAAATTTTTGAAGAGGAGAACGGAGGTGGCAATGCATTTACCCATGGAGTGTTGGGCTCCTACTGGTTGTCTTACCCAACTACCATCAGCAGACTACCAACTAAAACCACCTTCTTTTCTACTAGGACTCGATCCGGAACCGTTAACGATATTACTTCAGGCCGAGTTCTCCTATCCTAGTCTGAGAAGGCCGCTTCTTAATTTTCATTGGCTTAGGACTATCCAGATTATCCTTCTTAGTCCATAGAATGCTCCCGATGAACTGGGCCACACTGTCCCAGCTGCTGCTCACACCACGGAGCATCATCACAACCACGTTGTGGGGGCTCAATGTTCGGAGTCCCTTATTCTGCCACCCACCAAGCATATTTAAAAAAGGTGTGCTCGGCGTCGTCCCGTACACCGGGGCAATAGAGGCAGTCGGGGGACGGCACTTTCCCTATGGCATGGAGATAAGCGCTGAAGTACCCGTGACCCGTTTAAAACTGGGTCACGTAGTACTCCACCTCTCCATGTCGCTACTCTCTCCACTGTCTGATCGGAGGGATAAGCCTTGCGGTCCATCGTCATCTGGTCTCGTCGTCCCAGGTCTCTTATTAAGCGAGGAACGTCCAAATCAGTTTCTCCTCGGTTACGATCTCCCGGTCTTCGCCTACCAGTCGACAGCTGTAGGCCGTCTGGCGCTCCGCTGCCAAAAGAGCATTGGATGTAACGCCGGCAACCACCAGTACAGCAGGCTTGAAAACCGTCCGACCTCGTCTAATGACCTTTAAATTCGATGGCCCACATAACTAAAAAAAAAAATATTGACGATAAAAAATAATAATATAGAAGTAGTTTTTCGTTTTCGGGTAGGAAAGTAAACGATGTTCCTTATAACTTTATCGTTCGCAATATATAAGCGTGTGAGAAAGTGTTATCTTGAAAACTAAAACATTTAAAGTGAGATTTAGATTTCAATTGCGAAAATATCTAATAAACTGATTCATATAAGTGAAATCGAGCCAGCTGCAGTTTAAACGCGTGCCGTTGACATTTATTATCCGCTAATTACCATTCATAAAAACAAAATAAAACTATTTATAAAATAATATTAAATATTAACTATCTGCATACTATCTGTATTCGTAAATACTACAGTATTTATGAAGTTATTTAAAAAAAAATCTTAAAATTAAGATTTAATAAAAACTGGAAAAGTTAAATTTCTACAGCGACCTCTAAACAAAGGGCCGTGAAACGAAGTTTAATATTCCGAAATCCTTATGAATACTTGTAATAACCTCCGGATGAACCGAAAAATTGATCTGAAATTTTAGCATAAATAGGAAAGCCATACGACATCCCTGTTACAACGTCCTTCTAGGAAGACTCGTTATGCTAATCGCATAACTCTCATTCCCGTTTGTGATAATAATAGAATATCTGTCAAACTGTGAAACTTTTGGGAGTGTTGTTACATGAAAAATTCTTAAGAGACAATTAAACTGATTTCATCGACAGCAAAATCAAACCGAATTGTTTTGCGTTGAAGCAACTAAATAAAAAATTAAGCTTAAAACAGTTATTAAATATTTGAGACACGACATATCATCGTTTGATAAGTAAACATGAATGCGCGAAGTTTTTGTCTTATCGGTTTGTCGTTTCTAAAGTATATAAATTTTTTAAATAATGATATGGATAATATAGGCCGATTAAATGAAATGAACCGTTTTAGTATGTACTGGCCTTTATTATTTATTCATGAATGTAGTACTGTCGCTGAAAAACGTCATTTATCTTTCAAACAATATATATGTTAGGCGTTATATAATATAATACTTCACCTACTTAGAAGCAACTTGCTACGCTTATGCTGCAGCGTTTAAAATAATAACCCCACCATCAAAATCGTCTTCGAAACGATTTACTTAAAATTGTATATGGAGATTTATCTACATGAAAACCATATTACCCAGTCTGGTTATGATTTTAAATAATACCGATCAGATAAACTTGAATTTTCTACTCCCTTGTTCAACGTGAACTTATAAAAGGTATTTACAATACTTTAAATTAAAGACTTCAAAATTGTTATTTATTGTAGACATTTTTTTGCGGGTCACTATTATTTCATATAAATAATAGTAATAATAATAAAATTATTATTATTGCTATTCACACCATCTTTAGAGTTAGTGATATGGCGGCCAGGGTCAAAGTGATTTCAGGTGTAACGGAGGCCTTTCCGTTATCTACATGCCCTCCGCGATGACAAGCATGTAGCTGACGTGCCCATGTATGTTGGGGCGTGGGAGCCCTGGAAACGTCGGTGTGTAGGGGCCTCGAATCAGTGCAAACATTACGCATCCGCTCTCTGCCAGGACATATGCCGGTTCCACCGGAGTACTGGATCGGAACTCCAGGGTTGGTAGTCGTGAAGTGAAGGTGTACCCCAGCGGCTAGCCTTGCTACAGAAGGAATCATGCAAATTAAATTATCTCGAAAAGGAAAAAGAGTACTGATGCTAGAAGGGTGGAGAAGGAGATGAAGAACATGCAGAGAGCTGTATTCAAGAATAAGTTTGGTAAGCCAAAATATCTGGTTGTTAGTAGAGAGGATGGAAATTTTTCGAAGATAAAGTCCATCCTTATCGCTCTAGAGATAAACAATTGTGCTGGAGGCCCAGTAATGGAAATCCGTAAACATAAAACAGACTTCATGTAGAGACGGTTAATGATATTCAGTCGCAGAAGAACCTTGGCCTTAAGAAGATAGGTGAGTTTGCTGTACGAGTTGATCCTCACAGCACCCCAAATATCTCAATTGGTGTTATGGTTTGTCGAGATCTACTCAATTGCACGGAGGAGGAGTTGTACTCAATTGTAGAGGAGTTGACAACTCATGAAATTATTGAATGCCGAAGACTGAACATAAGAAGGAACGTCACAGTTCTTTCTTCTGCCTCTCATGACCTACTTTCTACAAGCCAACCCAGCCGGAGAAAGTGGGTGAGGGATACACAAATTAGATGTGCGGGCTTTTGTACCACAACCCATGAGGTGTTTCAGGTGTCTCTGTTTTGGCCACACCACTGCTCGGTGCGAAAGGACACATATATGCATCTGTGGTGAGAAAATCAATGAAGAAGCATGTAAGGGTCGTCCTTTTTGGGTAAACTGTAAAGGATAACACTCATGCGGATCGAGGAATCGTACTACCTTCAAAGACGAGATGGCTGTACAGGAAGTCAAAGCCATGCAGAAGATCAGCTACTTCGAAGCAAAGAAGATTGTAAGCGCACGCAAGCCTACAGTAACAAAAACTTATGCTCAGGCTGTGGCTGCATTTCCTGCTACAACTGCTGTTGATACAGACCAGCTCCTCGGAAAAACTTGCGCCCGCATTGGCTACCATGAATGAGATAATTAGAGATAATAGAATGAAATCTCTCACTTACAAGGAATGTAAGAAGCCTTTGATAAAATTAGCCTCCAGACACTCAGTCGACTATGAATAAAAGAGATTCTGACCGTAAGAAAAAACCTACTAAACCAGAGGTTTCAGTGAGTTTGAGTGACGTTTTGGATGATGGTGCAAAGAGAGTGACTGCTTCGCCGTCCTTTATGGAGGCTCCCAAATCTCTTGCAACCAAAATGGACTTTAAACCACAGAGGCCACCAAAAACCAGAAAGGGGGGCCTGTTTCCTTCTGCCTGGAGCGTGAGTGGTGCGATTCCTGTTGCCGGAGTCTCCGAGGTACCCGTCTCTCAATCGCCGCCTGGTTCAGGCTCCGATCCATGTCCGTCGTTGTCCGCGACTTCGATGGTCTCCGATTCGAAGGCCGGGAGCTATACGGGTGATGACAATCTTAACGAACACGAAGCTGTTCGTTGAATTAAAAAGAAGAAAAAATGGATGGCTAAAAGGCAAAGCAAGACAATAAATTAATTAAAAATTAGCGAGTCGATTCTTCAGTCGAGCATTGATAGATGTTTATCAAACATCCATGAGCTCAAACGTTTTGTACATGATGTAGACCTAATTTGTATATACTTGCCAGAAACACATTTCTGCCGAAATGAAAATTTACATTTAAGAAGATACGACATATTTCGGCGAGATCAACCACCATATACAAGAGTTAGAGGTGGAGTAGCTATATTAACATCGACCAGAGCTACCACCGAAGCTGTTGATCTAAACACAAATTTCCAAGCGGTCGCAAACAGAATGAAGCGTCCGCTTCAGGTCACTATCTGCAGCATATAATTCCTCTTTGAACTTTCATGTTTTAATCAATAAATACACGACTGAAATAATCAACCAGGAGTATAAAATCAGTAATATAATTAATTAAATTGTATGTGAAACCTTTTAGCAGTTGGATAAAACTAATAAAAACACATTCCAAGGATATACCTTGGAATTCAGAAATTCCAAGGGATATCCGGATGAATTGTTTTAATTCGTGTGTCCAGATTTTTTGCGCTCTGGTTGTACTGTATCCTTAGCATTTGCTGAATAGAGCGAAAGAAAAATAATTAGCGATACAGTTCTGTAATCTTTCAAATCAGTTTTGATCTTCTATAATGGTTTGTAAAATTATTGATATTCTACTATCGGATTTATCCACAACTTGTTGGTGCTTTACAAGCCTACTTTATCAAAGTAAATAAAACATTACCACCTATTTAAAATAGATTAATTTAGAGATATCCTACACATTTTCATTCTTTTACCATTTTTTTCCACGTACATAAAATTATAAATAACTTTATGAAGTTACATAAAAGAAATATGAATCCTTAAGTATGAAATTAAGTTCTACTATATCATTAACAATGAAAATGCGTAAGGGACATCTTACACACGAGTAAGATGCTGAAATATTTTCGGTACCGATATCTGATAATGTTATTGCGTAATTCAATTTGGGTTCCGCAAAAAAAAATTAAAATAAAAAATCTCTTCAGTGATAGTTTGTAATTCACACGTACATTCGTTTCGTTTCTTTTACATACATTATGATTCGTCCGGATTTGAATGTTTGACATTCCGCGGAATAATTTTGGTCGTTCGTAAATTATTTCACAATAATCATTTGAGCTTGTAATATTTGTCAGTATAAAAGAGTTTTATATAGGTTTTAATAATACCGTATGGAAAATTTTGATGCGTGCGTTCTATAAAAGATTTTACAACACAAACGGGATACACAAAGAGTGTAAAACGTATACCTTTTGTAGGCGAAATAAAACATTAAAAATAATCTTGATATCGTGAACCGAGTTCGTTGTCAGTAATTAAAATGGAAATAGGAGGACTTCGTCAACCACGACTACATAAACAACAGTGCGACGTCAATGACAAACTGCTAGCGTGCTGTTTCATAAATGATGGAGTTTAAAAAAAGAGCAAGCTTTGAAAACTAAAAGAAATCGATTCACGAAAAGCCATACATGTGATCCGAGGGGGAAGAAATTAATTGAGGTGTTTTGGTCTGCTCAAACGGCGCCGCTGCACCGTGCTCTCTCGGCTTAGGCTCCGGTTAATTCCGAGTGGCTGGATATGCAAGAGCGTCGTATACTATTTGAAACCGGTAGCTCTCTCTCCCGCCGTACAGACATCTCTTGCTCTCTTTTACTCATACCTTTTATATATACACGGTCCTCCTCCGCTTGTATACTCCACAAAGTGCGTCGGAAAAATCGGTTTGGTTATTATCACCTTTTGTACCGGATTACAAATCAAAAGAATATTTTTTTAACATGACGGTCTGTGAACAACCCTTAAAAAAATATCACCGTTTAGCACTTACGTCCTCGTTTCACTTTAAATTCAAACCTCCCAAACCTCCCTATTCTCCACTCCCCGTTCTTCTTCTTCTTTTTTCATCTGACTACAGACGAATGTACGTGTATTTTATTTTAACCTCTGTTTTTCTTTCGGAACATATTCATAACTAAATATTCTATTAATAAAACTATACTAAACGTTCCGAATTCCTACTTGTTCTGTTTTGCATCATAAGAACGATTTATAAAAAACTGAACGAATGAAATTTATCGTACAATTTATTTATCGTATAAGTTTGAATTTATCGTACGAATAATTACAGAATTGGAACCGATATAAGAGACGGCCAAGCGATTGATTCATGAGTAGCGTCGTGAAATACATATCACAATAAAACAGAAGAAACGAGGCAAAATTATTGCGAAAGTGTGAATTACGTACTCGTTGTTACGTAGATCGCTTCAAATCGTATTTCAAAAAAATAACATTTCACTTCATTTTCATTGAATTTGCTTTCAATGATATGCTTATAATCATTTCAAAATCATATTAATTTATACCAAAGAAAGGTTTTCGATGAATTGCAAACATGTATGAATTAATACGGTCGTTATTCTTATATAGGAAAAGTAAGAATCCTAAGTCTATTTACTACATAGTGAAACTCAGTTTTTTAATATTAGTACTAAATTTGATTAAATCGCATTAAGTCGTTATTAAAATGAGATTTATGTTTACAAAAGGAGGTAATTAGACGGGAAACTAGTCGTTCCTAGGCTTAACTCTTTTGAACCGTTTTTCACATACGTACTCCAATAATATAACTGACTATCGGAATATGTTTGAAAAAATTCTATAAAATAAACTTCATTTTATCAAAAATACAGTACATTATTAAACAGATTCTTGGAAATTTCATAGTTTAATTCTTTTTTTTTAAGTTAAAGACGACTGCTTATTAAACTTCCCTTATCACTGAAAATTTAGATTTTAAGAATTATATTAACGTAATTTCTTAAACAATTTGCGCATGAAATCCCATACGAATTGTTTTTTAGTCGTTCGGTGAAACAATCAAATTACTAACGGTTAAAATTAATTAATTCAGTTTTGCTACCCGGTCACCGGGCCCATTGTTCTGCGGTAAGGTGTCTGCGTATGACCTAAACAGTCAAGAAGACTGCTGAATTTAATATTTATCATCAGCTATTAAAAGATACAATAATGTAAGTAACCCCCTATCTTCGTTTTGGAGTGTCATTTCCTGGCTTATTTTGAATTCAGCAGAATAAATTAAAGCGACAAAATTAATGCCGTTTTTACACGACTGCCCAAAAAGGAGTATAATGTATTTAGGGTGTTTGTATGTATGTTTATTTGTTTCACCGTAGCAGTTCAACGGCCGGACCAATTTAGATGTACGTTCCCGCGGTGGAATCTTACATTACCGAGAGTGTCACAGGCAATATAAATATATCTATATGTGTGTGTGTGTGGTGTGGGGGGGGGGGGTGCGCAGTTGTGGAGATCTGCCGGTTGAAGCAGAATGTCAAACAAATATTTAAGAAAATTAAAACTGTCTGAAAGTTGATTGGTCATCTATTATTTTAATTAAATATTGTATAACAATGTTTAGTCCTTTATTTCCATACCTTTTTTTCTTTGTTTTAGTTCGATTTATGGTCGTTTTTTAGTTCAATTAATTTTTTTTTGGCAGCCATGATTTTTTATTTTTATAATTGTTTTCATTTTGTGTGTAATAAATTCATGCTTGATCACGTTTCTATACATTATAAACATCCAGTAAGGTTTCTAACAGATTTCTTGCAATCAAAAAAACTGTATTTTATCTTTATTTTTAAAGCGATAAATATTTTATAAGTAATTTTATTACAGTTCAGTAATTAAATAATTTTAGCAGCACGTAATAACAGAATAAATACACACTTATTAATTTACAAGTACGACCAGCAAATCAACTTTATACAAGTTATTTTCAATGGAGAAACGACTTCTAATTCTTTAATCTCTGAACGCTTTAACATAAATGTACCATTACCAAGTAACCGTAAAATTAAAACATCATGAAACAGTGACTACAGTACTTCAACGCATTTTGTAAATTATAAAATTATTGATAAATTTTGTTTTGCGAATAACATGTATTTTTGTTCGCACATACACTATATATTTTAATGTGTGCGCTTCCACATACATTTCATACACACACACACACACACACACACACACACACACACACACACACACACACACACACACACACACACACACATATACATATACACACACACACACACATAAATTACCAGTTGAATAAAAATTGGACATATAAATTTGCAACGCAAAATATCGCAACAAACTTTCGAATATTTTTTAAAAGAAACCGAATGATGAAAATTTTGTGTCTGTTATTCAACTGTCGGCTGACAGAAATTTTAATAAAATTTCTTAACTTACAAATACGAAACTTGAGATACAAAACTCGTTATTTCGAATGTCTAGAAAGTTGTGTTTCGGAAAACTTTCATTCGATAGGGATTTTACCAAACAAAAATTCAGCAGTATAATTCATCACGCTGCGTAGTTTAGGAGATGAAAGTTATTCAAGAAAATCCAAAGCTACTTCTGAAGCAGTCGCTTATTTAATGAAAGAAGAAAGCCAAAATTTTTTTTTTTGTAAATATATTGAAGGTAATCAAAACAGAACTGATGATTAATAATGTTGTGCGTCATTTCTGAATGAAATAGCCAGATGAAATAGCCTGACGGGGTTTTGACGGGATCGGTGCCTAATGTCTTGAGGGGGTCTTTACTTTATAATATTGTAGGGGTATTTGCCTTGAGCCAAAGTCCCACCCTGAGAATTTGAAGACTTGTGGAACCGTTGCGTTCAAGTTGTGATCTTTACGGGACCTGTGGAGCTTGTCTGCTTTCTGTCCCGTGGCTTCATATGAAGCTCACAAACTAATTTATCTATAGGGAAAAGATACTAATAATAATGTATCAACGTATTCGGCCTGTAAATTACGGATATACTGCGGCTTACGAGATTACTCGCAGTTTCTGATCGGTCAGACCAAAATGCATTGCAATAAATTGTTTTTACTTCCGCTGAATATTACTTGTTAGAATGAAGTAACCGGCAAAGTTAAAGATGTTATCGTAAAAGTAATCGTTTATCTGTTTTATCAGTCGTTATACACAAAATAATACCGCTAAGGAGAAAATGATTTTTCCACCACCCGTCTAACAAATGTAGTCGTAGTATACGTTACCGATTCTGCACAGAGTTTCAATAACAGCTATCGATAGCTACTGTGATGCTAAAATTGATCCTTGATGACCGGTTAACTTATACATATTCAGACAAATTTGAGATCGTACAGCTATAATCTATCCGTTTGAGATAATGCTCCTACTGCTTCACAACATACCGAAACCCAGTTATTACTAGTCGAACAGAGAACTGTGCCTTTTCCTAGACCGTGCCCTTCTGTGCTATACTCCCGGGTTTACTAACCCGTAAATTATTTTAATTATATGACAAGAGGTTAATCAAAATAAATCAAAAAGATATTGAAATTAAACTTAAAGTATTTTTTATAAATGTAAAGATACAGTTACTTAAAAAAAAAAGTCGGTATTACTTTCGAATAATCCGGTTATTTAATTTTACGGTAACTCAGTAATATTAAATAACCTACAAAATATTAATAAATTAAGATATATGTCACAGGTTAAATATTTAAAATCAATATAGGTATACAAATAGGTCGATCCGAAATATTTTTTACCTTTAAATAAAGGCTTATAAGCTACAAATCTATGCGCGAATAACACCTCATCTACGGTATGAATGTTTCATAAACTGTTAATCTTTTTAGGAAAGTGTAAAAACAAAAAATTCAACTATCTATAATCTTATTATGTACAATGAAAAAACAAAAACAAAGCGAAGTATCTTATGTTTTTATTTTAATGCAGTTTGGAGTGTAGTAAATAGATTATTTTTTTGTAAAATAAATAAATCTATTCGTTAATAATTTTCGAGGCCGTGATTATGAACGAATAAGGAAAAATATGAAGTATGCAATATATATAAAATTTAGCCGATTAGTTTTTTTTTTGTGTGACTAAGGATAATCTCGTAATAAATAAATTTATGAAAATTTCCTCGTTATAATTCTTCCACCGATTTAATTTTAAAGATGCAAACATAGGTTCATTAACAGCAGTTAATTTTTATTCATCGATATTGTTGATATGTTTCCCCTTAGTTATCGGTTTAATTTCTTTACGGAGAAGAGTAGAAAATGATTTTTACCGGTACACAGTATTCTTAACCGAGAAGACCGTATTACTCTCGGTTGAAAAACTGATGGGACAGTAGAGCCAAGACGGCAACAGAACCGAGTTAAAGGGCAAGTAGCCATCATTTCTCATTACATTGTGGAAGCACTCTCTCTCACTCTTCTTCTCTCTCTTACACTTTCTTTCTTCCTCCGCTCATTCTTTCCAGATTTATAATAAAAAAGACTTTGGTTCTTTTCTACGGAATGCTTCGCTCTCAGTATTGGACATAACTTTCAATATTCCCCAGACATCAATGGTGTTTTGAGGTTAGGGGATTATTCCTTCCCATCCCTTTAAACTACCACCGCCATACACCGCTATACAGTTTTCTTGTTCACTTTCTGGAATAGTCGCTTCCCATGAAAATAGACTAATTTCGATATAATTCCATACTAGCTTCCGAAATTATATTTTTATCGCGTAACAGAATTAATAATCGGTTTTTATTTAATAACAGTATTCTTTCTGTAAGGAAAAATCATATATAAAAATACATATGTTAATAACGAACAGGTCTGAGGTTAATTCTTTAAAAAAAATAAAACCGCATTTTAAAATACGTATTAAGAAAACTTGTCAATTTCGATAGTTAGTTCACAGTTACAAGAGTTTTGTTTCGTTTTATTTTTTGTTTTTTAAAATCATATATATATATATATATCTACGTATCATGTATATATATACATGCTACGTAGATTTGAGAAAAACCATGTCGAATTAATTTATCTTTCTTTAATCGATACCGTAAGTATTTTTCCCTAGATATATAAATAGATAATATAAAGATATTAAAAGATATATAAATAGATATATATATAAAGATAAACCGAAATAAAATAATGATATACCGGAAATCTTGTGCAGCTCTGACAAATCGGGCCCTGTAAGCAGCTAAATCGCTTACTCATGTAATGAGAATACTTGTAGTTTGCATCTTTCTACATCTCTGAACCGCTAAATCAGAATTAACCATTAATTAGAACCCGACAACAGAATAGTGGCTAGAACACGATGTCAAGAAGCCGATAGAATTGAAATATAATTCGTTTTACAAAGACTCAGTGAACATTCCGTTTAGGAGGAAATTGGGTAATCGTTTGTCCCATCCGACAAACGTGGTAACGATCAATCAAGAAGAAAAAGATTATAGGATTTGAAACGTGGTGAACAATCGACAAATTATTTATTCAGAAATCTTGTAACTGAAAAATGCTTAAAATTAAAGTGGAAAGAAACGAGTTTGGAACCTGAACCTTGTAAAAAGAAAGGTACAATCGGAGGAAAATATTTCAAGTAACCTACAGTTGGTTGACTTTTCAAGGAAACACAGGTGGCTGAAATTCAAAGGCGGCAGAATATTAGCGTTTAGCAGTATACCTTTTACTTAAGTATCCATGAGGTTTTAAGAAAAATATAAAATGTTAACATTAATCTGTGAATCAAAACCTACTACAGTATCTAACAAAAAATAATTTGAATTTAGCCTTTCTGTGGTGAAAGGCTAAATTCGGGTTATTGACTGAGAATCCTTGCTATTTAGTCCATTGAAAAAGGGAGTAAAATAAACTTTTCCTGTACACAGTAATTCCTGAACGGTTCATAAAATTCTACTGAAATTTTACACTTAATATTACTATTTCAGTGGTATAATAGACATGTTGGAGAATGAACCGGATACCTATGAAATTAAATTTGTTTCAGTTAATAGTTAATTTATTCTCATAAGAAGTTATGAAATTACTGATTGATGTTCGTAATGCTTAAAAATATTATACTTTTAAGAATTACACAGTAATGCTAAATTCTCGCTCTTTTTCTCTCTGAAATAATTTTAATAATAATAAATCTTATTGTGATTTTTACGAATCATTTTTCTTTGAACAAAAAAAAATCTGAAAAAATATGTTGTCTCTTATTCAACACAAAAAATAATTACGAAAAATACTGTGTTCATTATTTAATAAATTATTCTATTATTTATTTGAATTCATTTTGGTTAATTCAGTACACACAAAATTCGTTTATATTTCCAACATTTCTGCTATGTTCTCGTATTACTGATATAATAATGGAGTAGTACTATTAACAGATAATAACATTCAATTTTCTCCGCCAGAAGAACTAGCATATAATGCGTGATTAAAATAGATTATTCCTACAAACTATTAAAATTTTTATAACAAACCGAATACACTAGGCCTTACACCAACTTAATCAACTACGCATTTTTAAAAATATATCAATCAATCTAATGATCAACCTAATAATCAACCTTCCTCGGAACACTGAGAAATTAAAAGTGTTTTATCACAAATGAAAAAAAAAAATTGTTGAATTTAAGTTTGGTTTGGGTTGACATTAAAACATTAATAATTTCGTTCAATTTTCGGTCTTGGAAAACAAATCTTATATATTTATTTATTTTTACAAACATTAGACTAAACCGTAAAAGAAAGAAAAAAAAAAAAATTTTTTTTTTTCAATATACTTTTGTAGGCTTTATTGCCATAAAAGTGATTAATACAGAAATTAAGGAAAAACATTTTTAAAAGACGCTTTAATTTAGGTTACATCAATTTCATAAAATTAGTTTTAAAAGGGGAACGAAACATGGCTACCAATTGTATATCCTATAATAACAAATAATATTAGGTTTGAAAAACTATTCTGATTATACAATTAAAAAAGTCAACCCCCCTCCAAAAAAAAAACCGCAAGGATCACATATCATATTATAATAAAAATAATAAGAGTAAAAGTAATTCTCCTAAATTTACGAAACGGACAAAGCTACAGGTAAAAAAAAATAAATAAAATATGGAATTCCTAGCTGTGCAGTCATTTAAAATTACGTGTATATTACACCCTTTATATTTTTAAGCAAATAAAAAGATCCGTTTAATATAACATAAATTTTTAAAGGGCTGTATTTTTAAATTAAAAATTAAATGTTTTATTAATTTGTTTATGAGCGGTGGAAGTAGTAAATAATTATTTGTAAACGTATGAAAATTTCATTATTTTATCGTTACTATTATTAGTAAAATTATTAATGTGTTATTGTTTTGTTTTGGGCAATGAGAACAGCATCGTGAGAATAGGGAGTTCACGGGTACGTATGTGTATTTACATTATTTTGTTGATCCCGGGTGTATGGCCGGTAGCCTCCTAAACGGGTGTTCAGTCGCATCAATCTGTTTGTTCCAATTATGACAGCTATCAAACAAATTAGATGAAAAGATTGGATGAAATTTAATTATTATTTACTTTAAAACAAATATTACACCTACACATATACTCTCGTGCCCTCGCTTACATATACGTTTGAGAGTGTATTTACTTGAAAAAAAGTATTTTAATGACCGTTTTCTATTTTCGTTTACTAATACTGACGGATCCCAGCCCTCACCTCTGAATGAAATGAAACCGACTGCAAGTGCATCGCCATATATCATGTGTTTTCTGTATTGTTAAACACTGTTTATTTTTCCCTATGTTTTCCCTATTTATATAACATCAGGTTAAAAATTAATTAATTACATGTCAACAGACATTCATAGTACATATGCCAGTCGGTTGTTTTTTTTTTTGTTACTTTTAGTTTTTACCTTAATAATTAAAAAAAAACAATACATTTTTTGAAATAAAAGTTTCAGATATTTTTTCTTTTTCAATTGGTAAAGTAGTTTTAATTTTTGGTTTGGTAAAATTTTTAAATTCTATTCAATTTTTTTTAGCATATACATTTAATTTTAGATATATATATTTTTAGCAGCTTTTTGTTCTGCAAAAAAAAAAAAACAGAAACAATTTTTGACCGACATTTTTTTATTCGGTATATGAAATAAAGATATCGAATGACCTCTCGTAAATTGTTAAAAGTGATATTTAAAATTAAATGAGAAATATATTATTAAAATAGGAATGAAATAAAGTATAATCTAGATGATATCGGGAAAGGGTAAGTGAGCTACTATACCGATAAACAAAAGGACTGGGTGAGAATTTACCAGAAAGTGTCGATCGAAACCTTTAGAAGTCATTGATCAGAAAGGCGTCATCATAGAAAATTAATAAATAAGCGTAAAAGGGAACTTGTAAGAGTTCATTTTAATACATAAAAATCATTAATAAATGAAATAATGACGAAACTATGTACAGATAATAAATTAATTAAATTTGTGGGGAATAAAATAATTTTTTTAGGCATCGGTTGAAAAAAAAAATGTGATTAAATGTTTGAACACGAGTTTGAGATAATCAGGAAACGCAGTTACATTTAATTATTAATATTTTAAAAGTAAATATTTACTTGCTCATTAATTTTATTGTTTATATTATACATATTTAGGTAATCAGGTGACTGAATTCGATCGTCAAAGAAAGCGTGGTGGGTAAAAATAAAAAAAGACAACGTTAGAATATAAAAAGCAGATAATTGGGGATGTAGTAAATAAGTTGATGTTAAATACTAACACAGAACAGAATCGAATGGAAGAATGAGGAATCAAACAGAAAGGAATGAAGAATAGCACCTCAAATAGTTAAACGATCCGAATGTGAACGCACTGTGTTTGAATCAAGATGTCTGCCTATTTATATTACAATTTCCAATAATTCTATTAAAATATAATATTGTGAAAATAAATTATAATTATATTTGCAAAATTATGTAACATTTAACATAATAATTTAGCGATTGAATTTCAGGCTGAAGAGCGTTCAATAATTCTTCAATGAAATGATTACGTATGGAATAAGGCTAAATTGTGCAAGCGATGTAGAAATAAATATAATAAACATACTTTCTAAACTTTTTAAACGGTCGTTTAATGTTCACCTGTTTTGGTTTTAAGCGGAGAGACAGCATTTTCTTTAAAAAATTGAATTTACTTGTAAATACCCAAAAGAAAAAAATAGCTGGCAACGATATTACTGAATTTTTTCGCCCCTTGCATAGAGCCAAAATTCGACTTTTCTTCCAGGGATAGAGTGAAAAAATAAAACTTTTACGACTTTATTAATTTTCACGTCCAAAAAGATTACAATAAAACAAATTTACAGATATTATTTTTGAAGTTAAAAAAATGTATGAATTTTCAATTCTTCTTTAACTAGACATCACCGTACAAAGGTTAAGAATATATCACATCATAATATACTGTTCTGTCTGAAAATTATAAATATATATGTGTAATACTACATTTAATCTCTATGATAGAGCGGAAAATCGACTAATTTTATATAAAGCCTGATTTAAAGAAATAATATAAAAAAGAAATCCGGTCAATAGAGGTCGGTACAGGGAAATTTTGAGCAATTTATAGAACTCTAATTTTATAATTGTACTGCGGTAGTTTTACATTTATTTTCACCGTTAAATTTTATTCGATATTTTTAACATTGTAATTTTTTAAAAACATGAAAATTAGTGTGTAAACCTTTAGTCAAAATCAATTTCTTTTCAAACGAAAACCCTCACTCACCCTTCAGTTCATTTTCTTTCTGTGATCAAGCTCGATTTTTTTCAAAGAGAATGGATTTCCAAAACATACAAATTACGACACCAAATTTCATATCTAGGTTAAACCGACCCTGTGATACAGGCGCTAATACGCATAATGAAGAACTGTAGCTGTGATATTCGTATTTTGGACTCTGAGATTTAAAAACGTCAGGAAAACACAAATTTGTGAGGGTTCAGTTGTTGCCGATAGTAATAACCCTTCCTTAATATAACAGCCTGAAAAGTTAAACGGTTTACGCTCATTAAAAGAATTCTTGTGAATATTTGCGTAATAATAATACAAAAAGAAAATCGTGATCAGAAGCAAAACTTTTGCCGTAAATATTTTTAGGACATATAGATGAAATAAATTTCATTTACATCTAAGCGATCGCACAGAAAACGACGAGAGAGATTAACCTCTTGAAAAACAAATGTTTTCTCGATTCTACTTCATACCTTTTAGGTATTATGTATTTACGTGTTTACAACCCTTAATCATTCCTAAGCGCAATTTTCGATGAACTTTTAATTATTACGTGAAGAAAGTTGCTCCGGTGTTCGGTAATAAGAATCTTTTGGATAACTTGAGAGGAAGATTTTATAAACCAAAAAACATTGTCTGGTTGTAGCCTCATATTCTGATATTCAAAGATCTTCACACGAAAAAAATTAAATAACGTAAAAAAATAATCCCGCATTGCAGACAACCGTAGCGCTCGCTCGATGGTAGTTTCTTGTCATCGTTTCTCTACATTTGTTTATTTATCTTTTCAAAACAGGTTATTCGCCTATTACTTTTGTTGTCAAGTAATTTTAATACCGGTGGCGTTTATTGAGAACGTAACTATATTTTAACTGTACTTTAAAGTATATCTAAAAAAAATTTGCAAAAAACTTACACAAAAATAATAAAACCTATTTCAAAAATCGTATTAAAAATTAAGGAAAAAAATTATATTTTAAAGTTATTCTTAATTAAGATTTAATTAGCAGATAGTCATTCGGTTGTAATCTGACGCCGAATTACAAATTTCTAAATTCTTTGAAGAATTTGAAAATTATTATTTTTACTATTTTATTAGTTTTTACAAATAAATTTTATTTTTAAAGTTTATTTTATTTTTAAGTAGCTAATAATCAGATGAAACGGCGAGTCAGAGTCACCGTTAAAAATTAAAAAATAATACCTAAGGTATTATTTCAAATGTTTAAGCTAAGTTAATTATTAGGTATTTATCCCCAAGATTATTTTTATTTTGTTTTTTTTTACGATAAATTTATTTTAATTACATCAATTCGTAAAATTTCTTTAAGGGTTTATTTATTACAGAGCATAAAAGTGTACGAATGTGTTATTAAATCGATAAAAGGATAAATGTTGCACGGATATATATATATATATATATATATATATATATACATTTGCTGGAGTTTTAATAATACCCTTCAGATTTCTGCTGTAGCTAAAAGAAGGACAAAATTATATCACACGACTGTATCTACAGGAACGGAGTTCCTGTTCGGGACCCTACACCTATAAAAGAGGTATTTCCCCGTCTTTCTTCCCTTTCGGTTACTCACTCGTTCTTTCTCCCTTTTACACGAACACATACAAGCACACCTACTCCCCGTTGCCCGGCGAGTATCGACGAAATGACCCAATTACAGCCAATATAGTGCCCCACAGATATCGCTACTATAACCTCACCACCGCCGACTCCCTTCTTCTAACTCCCCTATCCTTACGGTCTTACTGGATCTAAGCAACCCGATATGAGATAGAACAGTCGCCGGTTCCCATTAGATTCCGTACATCGTTCTTTTATAGCCCGACCGAACAAACAGAACACCTACTTCCATCTACAACTTATACGGCACAGCTACTTCACACGAGCAGACACTATCCAAAAATTCACAACCTTATTATTTCTGCTCTCAAATAGGATATAAAGTTCAAACGAATAAAAACGAAATAAAAGGATATCCTACATATAAAATGTATACAGTAATTAAAAAGAGCGTGATTAATTAACGGTTTATTAATAATTTTGTTCGCAAATCGAACAGTTAAAACACAATATATATATATATATATATATGTGTGTGTGTGTGTGTGTGTGTGTGTGTGTGTGTGTGTGTGTGTGTGTGTGTGTGTGAAAATAAATAAGATAGAGCCGAATACAATGCCGATGAGAATATTCCCTTATACGGTAACCCGGCTGACGGTTTCCGAGAAGAATAAGAAAAGTAAAACGATGAAATGAAACGGGTATGAAAGATTCGGAAACATTCGGACGATGGTGTCAAATGAACCGAGGTCATTAACAGTTTAGACTCTTTACTGTAGATTTTCTACACGTATTTTATCAATGGGAAATCTCCTGTAGAAGTCTAAAGGTGTTTACCGTTCATTTTATATCTAAGATTATTCATTACAACTATCTTTTATCCGATGGAATCCTTCTTTAAACTCCACAATTTTTTCTTCTAAGCCCTTTCGGACAGACTTTGGTTAGGTGTTCTCTGGATCTGCCACATCCGGTAAAGTATCGTAGAACGCAGTGAAGTTTGCAACAGTAATCGAACTTATATTATGCCGGTTTCACTAAAAGTCAGTAAACGAAATTTGTTTAATAACTTCGTCCAAAATATAATCTTCATTCTTACATTAATTAGTTGGTTGGATATCGTTCCGTTCTAAAGTATATCTTTAAAAATTCCACATTAACCACCCGAAAAAACTTATAAGCATTTTATTATTCGATAGAAGTCTCATTTCTATTAATCACCTCTGCGATTAGAAAACATAAAATCATTGTTATACAAAACGATTTGCAAAATTTGCTAATGCCAAACCGACAACGGCCTTGTAGATAAACACAATATTATTCAGATTAATTTAATTAACACGATATGCAAATATATCCTTCTTCACAATGAGTTTTATTAGAGTTTTATTAAAATAAAACTTAACGGAACTAACGTAATTATGTTACGTAATTTTCACGGAATACATCCAGCAATTTCATAGATAAATTCTAGTTCATCAACGACTAGTTACTTTAATACTCTTGAGAAGATGTTAAGACAGCCGAATAATATTTCATCATCTACTTCAAATACATCGTATAATAATAGTATGATTTATGTAATTTCAGTTTGAAAAAAGTCCGACCTAATACTATTACTATAACCTCATCCGGTAAGAAAGCAAACGAAAGGAAATTTTAGATCTACACAGAAAAAAAATTAGATAAAAGTTATAGCTCGGTCGGACGATTCTTTCCCGATAAGAATTATTACCGGATAACAATTGATGAATTAGTCGGGTAACACTCCAAGTTACACAGTAATATTAATGCGCTTCCGCCACGTAATCTACTGACTGAAAAAATATACTCGTATTTTAAGCGATTCAAAACAAAAACTGGAATAAATAATTCAATACTTTACGAACAGAATATATTTTAAAATGACTTTACTAGCCGAAAATAATTTATACAAAACTATACAATAAGTTAAAGACAGATAAACCTGTTTATAATACATTAGTAATAGGAAAATTTAATATCTGAGATAAAACTATACGATGCACGCAACTCGTAAAATACATAACTGTAAAATAATGTAAACGCTGCTGTACAATAGCGGATAAGAAGCAAATAAACAAGGGAACGTATAACTAACAAAAAAGTATATTATTAACATAATCATATTTTATAATAGTTTAGATTCAATTGTAACACACTAATACAGTTTTTCTTTGCACGAAAATCATGAACCGCAATATTATACATTGATTTAAAAAAAAGGACTTTACCAATAATTATGAAAGTAAATTCGATAGAAATTATTATTTTTGTAAAACATGTAAGTTAAAAAAGAAAGGAATAATTAAGGAAACTAGAAAAAATCGATTGCAACCGGCCACCGCCACCAGGTGTCGCAGTACTGGTACCAGTACCAGAAGTAAGGTTGTATTTATAAAAATCCAGATGAGTTTGACACACTTTGCCGGATTTTTATTCGATTCATGTACGAGGTTTATCATAAAACTGATGAGTTTTATCGAATAATCGCGAACGAACAATAGGAAAGTAGGATTTAAATAATTGTTCACTTTTCTGAATAACGCGCATAAAATATACTTATACGATGTACTTAATTTCTAAGCAATGTTCCTTTTAGGTAGATTTCAAAAGAAAGCTACCTATTGTAATGGGTACCATGATTCGACTTCTAGAAAATTTCGACATATCTTCTTGTTTCACATCCATCAGACCCCAAAACCACCGTCAGTTCAAAATTTTATATATATATATTTGACTTTCTTGTGGACACGATAACTGCCGTAATTTTGCGCCAATCACTTTCCAATCGATACATAACATATACCGACGAAAATTCTCGGTCAAGTTCGTTAATGCGCCAAATTGGACCATGTTAGGGGAAGGGGGGGGGCTTTATCGAAAAAAACAAAATATCGCTATAACTTTTTAATTAAGTAAAATATCAAATTCATTTAAAGTTTCTACTATTCTTTAAATAAGGGCCTAGAAATTATTTAAGTAAAGGTTTCTGATATCACCAACTATTAGCCCAGGGGGTGGAAAAAATGGGGCTTCAAAGACAAAAAAAAATCATACCTCCCTTAATAAACACAGTATCGAATCGGTTTAAAGTGGTCGTTAGTCCTCTAAACATTACCTAAAATTTTTGTCTGTAATAATTTTAGATATGACCAACCCTTACGGCAAGGGATGACCAAAATATTGTTGGAATTATAAGAAGAAGAAGCTTTCCATATGCTAAACATGTGAAACTTGCTTACATATGAAACCCCTTCTTGTATTGAGTGAATTTGAAGTGAACGCATTTAATCTGCCGTGACTTAGTACTATGTATATTTTAATTTCTGCAAGCGACAATATTTTATGTGGGTAATGTAGGCCTACTGTGCTTTCAAATATCTTCTCAACATCACTGTTGTTACATTTATACATGTTTTTAAATAACAATTTCTGAAAGCATTGTCTTTTTTTGTCAATACAAAGAATGAAACCTAGAATCTCCGACTAATCCTCAAATAGATGTGTTATCAAGAGTTCAGAAAAAATCATACGGAAGTCTTGATATATTTAGCAATAGCTTGTAGTCTAATAAGAAAACGTAGTATCCGTAAAACACGGTAAGTAATGTTTGATACGAGCTCGTACAATTCAAGTTCGCCTACCCCTATTTTGCCCTGGTGAAATCTATCTCAACATTCCGTCGTGCCGAAAGGAATTTTTTAACAACTTTTGTAAATTTTCAGGAAAGAAAATGCTTATGGCAAAAACAATCGAATCAAATTTTTCCCCTTTAAATATTGTTTGCTTGCTTTAAGATATTTAATACAGAATTATTCAACGTTTTAACAAACAAAAGAGTGAAATTAAAAAATAAATTTTAAATTATTTTATTAAACATATGTTTTGCTATGGGACAACGAATCGTGTATGTATATCATCATCATTCACTAAAGGCTAAGCCTTTTCGATTAACCACGTTGCTCTCATCACCGTTTCTTCAAGTCATTATATGAACCAATGCCCATCTCTTCTTTAACATTATTGATGATGGTTGCTTTCGGTCTACCTCTAGGTATTTTACCCAAAACCTTGCCCTCAAGTGTATTCGTTAAGAACCGGTCATGACGTATTACATGTCCTATCAGTTTCGCTCTTCTTCTTCGTATAATATATAGCATGGATCTCCTCTCACTCACTTCTGCTAACGCTTTTCATTTCTTTCCCTAACCACCCAGCATATTCTTGTTATTCTCTTCCAAATCCACATTTTCATTGCTTCCAGTCTTCTTCTTTCTGCTTTCCCATGCGTCCATGATTCACACCCATAAGTTAGAACACTCAAGACATAAGCTTTAGCGAATTGTTTCCTTATTTGCATACTCATACCATTATCAGTCAGTATATTCTTTTTATCCTGGATAGCTCGTTTTGCCAACTCTATTCTGCTTTTTACTTCTGTGGCACGTTTATTATCGCTAGTGACGGTGTTTCTCAAATAACAAAAACCGTTAACCTTCTCTACAACAGTACCGTCTAATTTAATATCAACCTTGGTTTGTACTACGATCATAATCTTTGTCTTCTTATTAATTTTTAGTTTAAGTGTTAGTACTTTAGATAGTGTTTCTAACATAATCTCCAATCCTCTTGCTGATTCCACCAGTAACGTAATATCATCTGCAAAGCGGATACAGTGTATGGATTTTCCATTAATTCTGAATCCTTTTGTTTTATCGACAAAAAAACCCTTATTATTTTCTATTTTTTTGTATAATGGATTAGGTTATTTTTCAGCGACAAAAGATTAATGAATTTATTGTAATGAAAACTAACTGCAATATAATACAATTTACAAAGCCTTATAAAACAATTTTAATTTTTTTTCTAGATAACACACGGTAACATTATAACCGGTCTAATGTTGAATGCGTACCGTATGAAAAAAGAACATAAGTCTCAATCTCAGTAGCCAATAGGCACACTAACAGAGGCACAGGTATATTTTAATACTTGCTTTAAACGATTTTAAGTGCTCACATTATTTTAGTGAATAGTTTCGGTTTATTTTTATTTTACATCATTTCTTGTGTGGCAGTTTATTATCCGGACACGTTTAATAAGTTATTGGGACGCGAAGGCGCCTATCGGGTCCACATATTAAAACGCTTTACCAGCAGTTATAAAAATGATTCAAACATAAAAGTTAAATTTATTTCGGGGGAATTTAGAAGTTTATTACAGTTAATGGACTTTCTATGAACAGAAACGGTCGTATTATAGTGTGCGAGAAGCAGTTAAAGCTGCATTCTTCAGGCCGCATCAGAAGCCGAATTCTCTCGACCTCGAATGGTCAAAAGGTCTTAGGGAATGGCGGAATCTTGTAGATTCACTTTTTTTAATTAACAAAAAGTAAATTTCTGATTGCCTGTAAAATTCCGAACAAGTAATTTTATTACGGTCTTGGCATTCGTCCGAATCATTTATGGTCTTTTATTACCTCCTCTTATTTCTATTTTAATGTTTATAAATGTCTTTTTTTCAAACAACCGTCAACGTCCTCCTTTGGGTAATAACATTTTATCGTTAATTTATACGACGTCGAATTAATACATTATTAACATTTTTCGATAATATAAAAATATACACTCGTTTAAGAATACAAAATCTTTAATATAAGAATGCTGAAACGGTAGCGATGTAGGGCGTACATAATCGAAAGAAGAGGCGATAAACTCGAATGAAATTTATAAACTTCTTTCTGTATTAAAATTATCTAACATTTGTTAGTTTCTTACTTTTCTTAATTTTTTTTTTAATAATTACTGAATTATATGGTAAAAGAAACACCGACGGTTTTGTTATTGACATCGACCGAAAGATATATTTGGTCTGAACTCTTGATTCGGTTATTTATTGACTTTATAAGAATTTTTGGGTTTACACCGTACAGAAAGGAGTGAAATGGAGTACAATGGATATACATAGGTTTCTGAGTTAACATAATTCTGAAGATGAAATAAGGGACAAAGAGCGGAAAACGATTAAAAAAATAATCCGTTATTTTTTAATTATCCTTTTTGTAAACTAATAATTATTAGAAAATTATTGGATTGTATCGACTTATAATTAAATATAAATGAAAATTAAAAAAAACATAATGAAAATACGGCTTAATAAACATATGAATAAAATAATGATTTAAATATCAAGAGTGTGGGGTTTATATGTACATAAATGTAAGAACAGTTTTATGTAGGAACACGGGTTAAATTACAAAGGAGAGAAAAATATCAACTATTCATCCTCCCTCAAAATCCTCTTACCTTGTTTTAATTTCCAATGAAAAAGAAAAATAATAATAATTTTAATGAAAACAGAGTTCTAGTTAAAATCTGACTAAACAAAATCCTTCAAAATTTTCAGATATTCTAATCTTTCAAACACGTTATTGTATTGTAATATCTCAGTTTAGTTATTTAGTACTCCTCCAAAACCGGAAGAATTTTTCATATCACCGGATTTCCTAATCTCCTAAATTTTTAAACAAAAATCCTTATTATGTCCATTATCCGTGTCTATTTTTTTGCAAAACCTATTTTCATGTTATTTGATTTTTATCTGAACAAGAAAAAGAATAACTCTATAATCATTAGCAAATTTAACGCTATTTTATTTTCAAATGTAATTAATTTACCGGCAGAAAGGAAAATGTTTTTTATTATCTTTATTTTAGTTTTCTACAGTAAAATGTAAGTTTCTGTGACTTAAAACAGGCGCACTCTATTTTTTCCGATGAGCATCAGCAATGTAAAAACGGTAAAAGAGCACGTCATTTTTACTCTGTTAGTATCCTCTGCATACTTTTACTAATCGATTTCATTTCATTAAACGGATTTTCAGAAGCTTTGTTTTTTAAAATACGATTAATTATGATTAATACTTTAATGGGTCTCTACATTTTCTTACTCGGTTTATCAACGCGAATGTATGTTCAAGTTTTTAAAAATAACCATTTACGACTGAATTAGCAACCAGTCAGAAAATATTTGATAACTGGAAAATTGTATTAAAAAAAAAACAGTCGAATTTGGTGAGAAAAATGAGAAACAACTGATTATTAAGCTATTAATAGCGGGTATATTTTTAAAGTTTTTGCGTGTTACAGAAGCATAAAATCGAGTAGAATTAAAAAGTCGGTAAATAAAAGAATATTCGTATTCGGTTTTCTTTAGTTTTATCTTGAAGAAAAATTTAGATTAACAGAAAAGTAATCGGGTTTTATAAGGTTAATATTTATTAAAGATTAAATTGTTAATATTATAATGAAGCATTATTAAGCTTCAAATTATTGAGAAATGTTATATCGCGGACTAACAAAAAGAGACCGGAAACCGGCCGCCAGTTCATCAAATTGCTCAAATATTCAATATACTCAATTGTCCGGTAAAACTTCATTCTACAATCTTGTATTCTCTGAAAACTTTTATTTGGATACCGTTTCGGAGAAAACTAAGAAAAAATAAAATATTTCTCCCAACTATTCCATAGCATTTTTAATAGTACACTTTAAATCACGTTAGACTAGATATCTACTTGATGAAAACTTATAGTTTTTTCTCTAAAATAATTCATTCTTAAAATTTTTTCTAATAAAATTAATATACAGGTCACAATTTACGAAAAAAATTAAAAACGGGTGGAAATATTACATTTTTATGGTGCGCTTTATTTAAATTTGGCTGGCGGCTATATGCTTGTCAAATAGCGTGCTCATCCGGTTTCACTGATGTATAGACATTTAAACAGCGTAATAAATAAAAATCTTAAATACGTTTGTCAATTATTTAATGCGTTTATGGCAATCGATAGAATCCAGAGTACGAAAAAGAAGAAATGTTGCACGAAAAAAATACATTATATATTTATTTATTTATTGTTAAATAGTAATTCCCAGACGGTGAAATAATTTATTAACGGATGCAAAGAAGAACGTATGACTTATCGAGTTTGTCCTTTGTAATTTATGTCGCCAGAGAACGGTTAAAACGGTTTTGAAGTGATCCGGTTTAGTCTACCCGTGACCCAAATTACTACTGTCTACCGGAAGATCGGGTTTTGAACCCTAAGAGAAAACGTTCAAAACTCGACCGAAGACCGACTAAAAGTATAGTCTTTTACAAAGAGCGAATCAGAGACTGCTTAATATCTATATAAAATCGAATTGAATTTCGCAGACCAAAATCGGACACAACCTTCTTGTGTGTTTATAAACTAGGTATTACAAACGTCATATTTTATCCTGCACACGTCAATTCGGTTTAATAAAAATTCTAAACGACTTTCGATTCACTCTCTCTTTTACAACATACGTAAACGTAAATAAAAGTATCTTCGAAAATTTTAAATTTATTGTTTCATTTAAATTTAAAAGTTTTAAATTTTTTGGGTTCTAATGAAATTTTTGGTAATAGTTAAAAATCTGATAGTGTGTAAAAATTAGCATAACTATCAAAAACAAAAATTCACAATCGTTTACATCCATTGAATAATATTAAAAAATCCAGATCAATTTTTAGAGAAACATGCTACATTTCTAGTAGTAACGAAAAATCAATACTGTTAAAACCACTGAACGCATAGCATATATTAATCATAATATAATAATATACTGGTACGCCGACATTTTTAGCTCTACCTTAACGTATTACAACAGATAATATCTATAAAAAAATAGATCATACCTAGTTTACAACTGTGGATTTTTATCATTTTCACCAGAACAAGGCAAACGTTTAGTATTATTCCACAGAAAGAAGAAACTGGAGCAGTAATTCTATTTCTGCGGAAGAAAATAAAAAACGATCAAAATTAGTATTACATGAAAAAATAAATGAATTTTTATAATTATGGACGTATCATTAAAAAATTATACACATCCAGATATGCAATCACAGTTACTTTTATTCGGATTTGAATATTATATCGTTGATAGCGGTGTTCTTTAGTGTTTGGTTTTCAATTGACTACACATCTCAGGTCTATCTGAAGCTGCACAAGACTGCACAACATTTACAATCATATCATCCTCTGAAGTAATACCTGTAGTTCTGGAGGCTAAACAGAAAAAGGAATATGTGCAATGACACCACTAATACCATTGACACACACGTTAATACAACCATCGTATATACATATGAGAACATAACAAACGATACGGTAGATCCAAAAATCTTCGGGCTACAAGGGAAAGGATAATCGAAATACGGAGTCGTTTATCGGGTTTAAAAAATCAAGACCTTATAAATAGTTAATGCTATTTTACCTATCCGGAATTTTTCTGGTAAAATAATAAAAATTTATTATCCATTGATATTTTTTTCTAACGCAGTCTTCTTTTTATATAAACAAAAATAAGAAATACAGGGGCTTTTGAAGTGTGGAGTTACAGAAGTACGTTTAAAGATTAGATGAGGTTGTAGAGTACGAAGAGAAGTTTGTGACAAATTCTTGTAAAAATGAAAAAAATAGTAAAATAATGATGATCTGGCGTGGTGGGCTGTGTATTAAGGCTTCCGAAAGTAGTGTATTTTATTGTAAAAAAGCCAAAGATTTCAATACATCAAACAGACGATTGAGGCCGTATGTTTTGACTAGGTTTATCCAAGAGAGTAAAACGTAGAAAGAAGTGGATAAGTGTAAACTAGTCAAACGTTTGAAGATAAAAAGATAAAAAAATTAATGCCGTTTTAAATCTATAATGGTTTTAATCCCTTGTCAGTTTTCTATATAATGTGACAAAGTGTGCAAATATGAAAAAAACTGCTTTCCTTTGAAGATTATTAATTTTTTTCCTGTAGTCATTGCTTAGTATTGGGTTATTATGGTACAATAATACGTAGTTTATTTGCACTCTGTTATTCAAAGTAGTTTCATTGGAAAAGTAAGAAAATCAGATGAACGCTTCAACAAAAAAAAACGTATACCGGACTCCAGAAAGTCTTAGCTCACCCTCGGTAGCAAACTCTTTTCATCATTTTTCTGCATTCCTTTATTATTTTGATCAAGACGCCGTTTTCTCGCCTTTGCGTTTTTTGCAAGCGTTATTAAATGTACCATCTTTTTATGCACACCCCCATTTTTTATGCATATATTCAATCTTTTAGTGAAAACTAAACTGCTGTATAAAAGGTACTAGTTAAATAAAGGGTTAGTAAGTTAACGGTATTTGTTAATTTTAATTCTGCAAAGATTTAAAAAAGTTTAGAACTGACAAAGAACTGTTTGATATTTTCTTGTGCGGATTTATTTTTCAAAATCGGTTTAAATTTTTAAAAAGCATTTATTATGCTAAATATTAAGCATCACTTCGAAATTCTCTAATGATAAGTGCTAGCCGTAGAAAGAGTAAAGTAATTGCATAGATTTGTGTATAATTTAGTGATTTCATATAAATTAAAAAATAACACCTTAGCTAAAGAGCGCCTCAAATGCTCTCAAAGTTTCTGTATCGTACTAAATTTTCATAAATAAATATTTCTTTTAAAATAAGCTTTTTAGTTAATAAAATAAGAAATTGAAAATGTATAGACTCAGAATAATAATAAACAGGTCGAGTGCTATTTTTAAAAATGTAGCTGTTCGGCTTTGTTTGTATGTTTACGTGTGTGCGCACATGCTTGCACGAATGTGAATGTTTGTAAAATAAAGAACAGAAAGATTCCGGTTTTAAACTGCGAGGAATCTTTAATTAATTATTATATGCTATCGCAATAGTTTATTCAGAGAGACCTGTACTTTTATTGGATATCACGAAAATATTTATCAGAGAAAGCTGTATTTAATTTTTACGTTAAAGTTTAATTACGGTATAACGGGATGTTAAAGTGTAGAAAAACTAATTTGAGAAAGGTGTTAAATTTTTATGAGGCTGTATTAAAGCCACTACACTCGCATTATAGCTTATATAGCCTACAGTAGGTCGATGAAGTTAAGCCCGGGCGATGCATTTATTGGTAAATTATCAGATGGAATAAAAGGGAAGAAAAAGGGTCGTGTAATGGATGTCTGAAGCTTTGTTTTTGCGGCAGCTTTTCTACGTCTTATGTTGTGTGTGGACTCAGTTGTCCAAATTGTTATGGATGGATTCGAGACATTAAGGCTCTGGTAACCCCCCCTAGGCGGAATCAATCAACATCTAATGAAAACCCACCTTCTGTACCGTGCAGGCCAAGAGTTTTATGGGCCCCTCTAATGCCTTGAGCTCGTCTTCGCCCACAGAAACACATTTGATAGCTTTCCCTTCCGCACGGCCCTGAATATCCACTACCCCTACTGACATCACTGTCATCGTTTCTCGGTGGATTATCCACGGAATTTGATTCTTCTTTTTGAACCTTTATACTACGAACTTTTCCTTCTTTTCTCTTCAGAATAAAGTGGACAATAGACTAACGAAAAATCTATTAAATCGTGAGGCGTTTTATGATAAGCTGGAAGAAAATTCATTAACATAATCTAGAAATTTAAAAGTAAAAAAAAAAAAATTTTGACTGTGGAATTAAATTTATTATTTTATTTGTTGTATATATATATATATATATATATATATATATACATATATAATATATACATGAAATCAAATGTATTATACATAATTTTTACATTCGCAGGTTTATTTATGCAAATGCATAGACTTTTCTATGGTTAGCTATGACCTTATAAATATTTTACTTATTTAAAATAATAATTAAATTAAAACCAAATATATTTCAAGCATTTTAAAATAATAATAATAATAATATTAAATTTATACTTCATACAATTTATTTCCAAAAGAAAATATAACTGATGTAGATTATATATTCATCACTAAGGTAAAGAAAACCTCAAATTGTTTACTTGTACTTTCGGAAAAGAAAATCAATATCTAATTAAAAGCAAACCTAACACATTATTGGTCTGTAAAATGAAATAGTTTTGATATATATATATATATATATATATATATATATAGTATATATATATATATATATATATATATATATATACTATATAAACGATCTTAAAAATTAACTTATCTGAGTTAGGTACGAAAAAAAGTTATATGCCCTAACATCCATTGAACGTCCTTGAAAATTTGGAAACAAAAAATAGACTTTGGATGAAGAATCCTGTTTGACACTATATTGAGTGTGTTAATGTGCGATTATGTTTCTGTTAATTCAGTTTAGACCAATTTCTGAAGAAAAAATTTAATGTTATTATGATCTGAAATTTCTCTAAGTGATATTTTTAAAATGGTAGTGAACAAGAGATATGATTTTTTTTTAATAACTCCGAGAAATTTGTCAGCCAGTACTAACAATATTTGTAAAATTCAGTTATTTCTAAAAATAGCAAACGTAATTATAAATTTATCTCAGAATGATGAGAAAAAATGTTCATAAAAATTAAGCTTTCAAATAAAAAAGAAATGTTAATAGCAGTATTAATAATAGTTCTTGTATTTGGTTAAAGTAAATTTAAATAAATTTTAAAGGATCTAATGAATTATGTTATGGATTATTATTTCTATTATACCTCTGAAAGATATTGTAAAACTGTAATATCAGAACTGAAGATTACAGTTCAGTTCTGACCAAGGTAGTACATTAGTTTTTTCTGCCACTTTTATTTTGATTTTATAATAAAAAATATATCACGGTTCCAAATTGCCGAAAGAGTTATTCTAACACATAGATTTTGTTATATATTTCTTTTATAAATCTCTTGAGTTAGTTCTTATCACTACAATTACACATATAATTAATTTATAATTTCTTTTTTCATGAAATTTACAATTTCGCATTTAGAAATCGACAAACAAATTATTAATATTGTATTGGATGAATACAGATTTTCTTTTCATTTTTACTGACGATTAATTAACTACGTAAGATTGAAATTTGTGAGTGGGTAGAATGAAAATTTTGTAGCAAATGAAAAAAATGTAATGACTAGTCGTGATTCGAACGGGAACCTTCGGGAAGAAAGATTGAGACACTACCCCTCTGCTACGGAGGTTTGATTTAAATTTTGGACTTAATTCTTTTTTTTCTGATTTAGTCAGTTAAATTTTTAATTAATTTTCAGGATCGTCGTCGCCATCGCCGTCGCCGGCGGCGCAGGCGGCGTGTGTGCGATGACGCCAATGTCAATGCTATAACGAACGCCATATTTGACTCGGCATCAAGATACATTCCCAGAACACCTGGTAAACTGAAGAAGCGACCCGTTCCGTGGTGGAACGATGAAATCAGTGAAGCTATAAAACGAAAGAAAAAAGCGTATAACGCTTTTAAGAATAAACGTCCAACATCAGAAAATCTGGTTGTTTTTAAAAAATATAGGGCGTATGCAAAAAGGCTTATGTAATTCCAAAATGCGATCTTGGCAGCAATACGTGTCATCCATTAACAAAAAAACACGACTGCATCAGACATTTGGAAGAAAGTGTAGGCGATTTGTGGGCGTACAAAATTTGCCCCCATAACAAGCCTTCAATATGAAAATGAAATTATTTAAACAAAATTGCAAAGTCACTAGCCGATCATTTCGAAGAAGCCAGCAAGACGGCTAACTACGATGAATATTTTAGAATACATAAAACAGAACTTGAAGGTCTACTAAATTTTACAACTGAAATAAATTATACATATAATGTTCCTTTCAAAACGGAAGAACTTGTGAAAGCGTTGGAGAAAGCCGGCAACACACCTGCAGAACCGGAGAAAATTCATTATGACATCATCATACAGCTGAATACCACTACAAAACGTAGATTGTTAGAATTCTATAAATAGATATGGCGGATTGGATTGTTCCCGCAGTAGTGGAAAAACCATATGTTATTCCAGTGCAAAACGAAGATAAAAATCTGACAGATCCTAATAGTTACCGTCCTATTTCTTTGACGTGCGCGCCATAGGAAAAATAATTGAAAAAATGTTAAATAATAGACTCGTTTGGATTTTAGAAAAAGAAAATCTCTTATCCTCATACCAAGCAGGTTTCCAGCACACAAATCAACTACTTATCAAATGATTAATTTAGTGAGCATAACATATAATAGCTTTATGTCAAGAATACATTGTGGCAGAGTCTTCTTTGACCTGCAGAAGGCATTCGATATGATCTGGCATCCTGGAATAATGCTTCAACTAGATCAGAGATTCCCAAACTTATTTTTCTCATAGACCACTTTCAAAATTTTGCTGGTTCCGGTGGACCCCCTACAGCTACATTTCTACCATATTTCCAGTCGACGGAAAATGTGAAGATTAGATCTAACTATGAAAATTTGCGTTACGGCTTAGTTCCACGAACTAACAGCTTCCGAACAAAAAGTGAGAATTGATTGGTTAATTTTTGATTGACTGTGCTGTGAGTGGATGTCAAAAAAGTAAAGTTGGCCGATCAAAAAAAATGCTTCCATCCAACTTTACATTTTTGACATCTACTCACAGCACAAGAAAGCAATCGATTCTCACTTATTTTATTTAGAAAACTTCCCATTAAGAGTGGTAAAAAGCAAAAGGAAAATAATATATTTTTTTGTGTTGCATTTATTCAAATATGTAATCATTACACTATTAATTATTATTGTTATCATATTGCAATGTAATATAATAAAATTGTCGTAATATAATTAAAATTAAACATTAATAACGTAATGTAACTTCTACAATGACAATCACAAAATAGTTACAATTTTAATGGGAGGGATGTACTTGCTGGATTGACAGCAAATTATCAATATATGGCTTCAGTTTTGTTAGGAATAAGATTGATACGCAAAGTCAAGCCAACATTTTAGTTCTTCACTATCGAAACCAGATGAATTTTCGTGGACCCCCACTTACGTATTGTGAACCCCCATTTTTTTGTCACGCCAACGTAGACCCCTGTCGAGTCTCCCGTGGACCCCTGGGGGTCCACCTGGACCACTTTGGGAATCAATGAACTAGATGAATCGTGGCAATCGGCCAGTATTACTCAGCAACTATATGATGAATGTACTTTTCAAGTACGTGTGAACGATGAATATTCAACAAAAAAAAATTGGAAAAACGCATACCACAAGGTTCGGCGTTGAGCGGCACCTACTTACCGATCGACAATGATAAACTGATATTAGCCATTCAAGCAAAAATCAGTAAAAGTGTCTATGTCAATGATCTGGCAATTGTATATTTCAGCAACACAACAACTATGGTGAAGTACAAATTACAACGTGCGATAAACGCTCTCAACGAAGTGACGAGGAATAATAGTTTCAATTTTTCTTCAGAGAAAACGTGCTGTGTAAACTTCTGTAGGAACAGAATCCCTCACCGAAGTCCTGTTTTGAACATCGATGACTATCCAATAGAATACAAGGATAATGTGAGATTTTTAGTTCTATTACTAGATAAATTCCTTAGATGAAGATTCCATATACAGGAGTTGAGTGATAGATGTTAAAAAGCCTTAAACATTATTAAATGTTTATCCAACATCAATTGGGGCTCAGATAAAGTAATAGAACTGAGACTGGTTCAAACGAAACTCGACTACGGATGTATTGTATATTTATCCGCTAGAAAATGGCATTCATTAGACGTAATACATAACAGCGGAATAAGATATGCCACAGGCGCTTTTCGTAGAAGTCCTGCGACTAGTCTAATATCAGAAGCCGGAATAATGCCACTGTATTATAGAAGAGAGATACTATTGCTATAATATATGGCAAATATATGGGCATTTCTTACCCAAATAAATAACAAAATATTCAACAATCAACCTTTGGCTGCATTATACGAATGTCGTGCTACCTATTGTAGACCAGCCAGAATACGTTATCACGAATTGATAAGAAAATATGAAATTGCTCTTCCGGAGAGATTAGAAATTTCTTCAAGAGAAACACCTCCATGGGTCTTAGCAGCAATAAATACAAGATTGGATCACTTCTGTAGAAAAATAAAAGAGAAACCAGCAGTCATCATCCAACAGGAATTATTATCATCCGTCAGTAGTTACGAAAAATACATTAAAATTTATACTGACGGTTCTAAAACCGAACACGGTGTTGGATGCTCCATATATGTAAATGGAGAAGCTCATTTTTGGAAACTGCCAAATATGGAAGTGTTTAACCGGCAGAACTTATTTCCATACAGCAAGCTCTTCGCTACTCAGAACATTTATGCGAAGAGAGATTGCTTATGTATTCCGATTCGTGGTGCACTTACTGCAATTCGGAACAATACACTACAAACGTCCTTACTGCAAACATCCTGTCCATTCTATACGTTTTAAATTGACGCGCAAAGCGATGTGTATTTGTATGGACTCCACGGTATGCTTGTATTGCAGGAAATGCTGGTATTTCGCAGACGAAGCTGCCAAAACGGCAACAGTCTGTGATAACTTGAATATGATTCCTGTACGAGTGGCCAATGTTAAAAATTTTCTAATAAAATAAGAAACAGGTGGAGTAATGAATGGAGAAGACTAAATACGAAACTAAACGCAGTTAAAATTTCTCTATATAAATGGAAGAGCGATGCGGCTGCGACCTGGTTTATAATCGGTAACACACGAATAAGAAATTCATATTTATTAACCGGTGAAGAAAGGCTAATGTACGATGTTCGTAATAAAGCACTTACAGTCAATCATCTAATGGAAGAATGTATTATAAATCATAAGACCTCAGAAAGAGGTTCGGTTTAACAAATAATATTGCTGTTGATTTTGAAAATGGAAAAGAAGAAAAAATAGTTGCTTATGTGTATCCCAGTTGACTATTCTATAAGTCAACTTATTGACAAGTCTATAAGCAAAGTGAAACTGTGTTAAGAAATCCCTAAGTGAAGTAGTTTAATTTTATGGAAAAAAAATTGGGTCTTGAAACGTGGCACGTATAGGGCGGGGAGATAGCCCTCTTGCCTAGGACGCCCGGGCACACCTGCACGCAAGATTGTGGGAGTCCGGGCGTATGCAATGACGTCATGAAAGACCAAAGAGGGTGGACTGAGGTCGTGGGGCTGCCCCCGTTGCCCCGGGGGTTCTTAGAAAAAGGAAAAACAAAGGTTCTATGCATATGGTCATATTTAATAATATTGGTATTGCGAAGTCATTCGTTTCTAATTTTTTTTATGTGTTTTATTTATTATTTCCTTTTAATATCAGAGCCCTTTACACCCTTTAAGTATTTACTGTGTCGTTAATATATGTGAGTGTTTAATATTCTGTGATATCAATTTTTTTGTTTTTAAATAAAATACAAGGGCCCTTTAACCCTTATACATGACGAAACTGGTGGTTTTTAAACCCCTTTTAAAGAATGTCACCAGGGCTAATAACCTTACAAGTTGATGCCCGTATAAAAAAAAAAAAATATTATTAGGTCTGTGCGTCCGGGGCGGTCATCGACATGGTAATTTTTTACCTTCACTAATGTCGGCAACGGGAAAATGATTTTGCTCATGAGCTTCCCTGTGGAGTACGGGATTGGCGGTCCCGAACTGTCCGAGCTGGTTGCAGTTATTCTACTCGGTTTCTTTGCAGCGGGAGCGGGAGGCATGACCGTGATATGTTTTTGCCGACACTGGGAACTACTCGGAGTGCGTACGGGGAGTGTACATACCTTTTTCCGTTTGTTGAACCGGTTTTTGGGCTAGCTCTGCCGAAATCTTGCACCGCTCAGTATGAGTCGGTCACTTCGGCCCTTGGCAGGGATTGTCGCATGGGTAAGGGTATCGAAGCCTTTACTGTTACGTGCAAGCCCTGAGATGTCGGTATATTGCAGTAGCTGACTCGCCGGCCCGAGTTAAATTAGTGAGAGGCGGCTGACTGCGGTAACCCACGCTTGATCAATGATCAGGGGATAGCGCCCAACAGTCTCTCCGCCATCACCTTTTCATGAAAACTTCAACTTCCACAATTTTAGTGGCAGTGAGAAACCATCGTGAACATAAAAACCCTTGTGTTGGAGAGCCTTTGTCTTCGGAAGCGAAGCGAATCAAGAGTATTCGTACATGTTACAATGATAGGATAGACGGATTGAACTAAGTTTTGACCAAAGAGAGAAGAAAGAAGATGTTTCCAAACTCAAAAGTTCTGTTCAACCAATGAAGCTTCAACCAGTCTGAAGAAGAGTGAAAATGAAATTAACACAGAGAAGACTCCAAAAGTGAAGCAGTACAGGCCTCCAAATAGAGATAATGCCCATTCAGGGATTCAAGAAACAAAACAACGCTATAATTATTGAAAAACACTAGTGTAATACAAACCACAACGGAGCCGCCAAAAGCAAGAGATCTTTAAATGAGAGGGAGAGTATTTCAGCCGCCCCACACACTTTAGCAGGGAGGGTAACGAGGTATGATTCTGATGCGACGCTCACCGAACCATATGCCCAAATCTCATCTGATAGCGGCAGTAACACATCTTCCGTAATTTAATGCGGATGATCAGAAGAATCAATATCCAAGGTCTTAGAGCCTTGGACTTGACATCGAGGCTGTTACATAAACGGAGAAAAGAAGAAAGAAAGAAGGCCACAAGAGCAAACGTAGGTGCTAGACACAAGAATACAGATTATTTTAACCTTTAACGAATTTAAAGAAAGGATTTTTAATTGTTGTATGACTTTGTACTTCTTTTGATGGATCTGACAACATTTCTTTAGAAATGAGTAAATATCTTTAAGTGGTAAGGGTTCTTTACACCCTTGTCATGTTGTGTTTCTTTTTGGGGTTTTGATATTCCTCGACAAGTATATTTTGGAATAATCAGTTGTGACAAGACTAGTCTTCTGACTAATTTTTTTTTTTTTATTAAGAAGTGCCAGTTCCTACTTTTTTTAATAAGAAGTGAAAAAAATATTTTCATTTTCTATTCTTTTTTTTTGTGAAAGGGACTAATAACCATAGTAGTCAATCCTCCTAAAACTAAAAAAAAAAAAAATAAAATATATATATATCAATATATATAGCTAGCTAATAACCTGGGCTCCTAACTTTTTGACCTGGAAATGTGATCATATTTTTGAACAGACTTCCATCTCCAGGTTATGATACGGACTGGATTTTTCGGCCAGTTGTAGATCATGTACGTTTAAAAACGATTTTGGAATTAGACTTATACCACGTTTAGAGCTGGCGATATGGCAGCCAGGATCAATGTGATTGCAGGTGTAACAAAGATCCGTCCGTTGTTCACGTGCCTCCCGCGATGGCAAGCATGCAGTAAGGTGCCCATGTGTGTCGGTGTGTGGGAGACCTAAAAGCCTTGGTGAGTAGGGGCAGAGATTGCGGATTCGCTCCCTGCCAGGACATATGAATGTTCCACCGAAATACGGTACCGGACCTGCAGGGATGGTAGCCCTGGAGTGGGGTCGACTAGCTTTGAACAGAAGGGATAAATCTTATATGTAGAATCTTGAAAAAGCAAACATGTTAGAAGGTTCACTTAGACGAAAAGGTAGACTTATACCAAAGGTAGACTTTGTTATAGAAACAGCCGACTCTTGTACCAAGTCTTACAGCTACGATTGAAAGAATCATAGATAGTAAGATGAAAGTTTCTCTCTCAGAAGAACTACGAGTAATAAGACCTACCAAGATAAAGAAACCAGAGGAAGTTGTACGAAAGAATATGGAAGAGACGTTTGAAAAGGCCAAAAATACTCTGTCGAGTAGTCGTAAGATGAAGAAAGGTGTGGCAAGAATTTCAGGAGGAATCCGAGCCTCGTGTGATGCAGATTCGACTCAAGATTAAGAAGGTCCTGGATAGAAAGACTGTTGAAAGGAATTTTATGGAGCCTCCGAAAACACAGAGGACTCCAAAAGAGAGGGCGAGCATCTCAGCCGCCCTAACAATATCAGCGAGAAGTTCATCCAGTCTAGAACTGGATGCAATTCTTTCAGCTCTACTAGAGCCGGGGTCATCCGGTACTAATTCTAGAGCATCCTCTCCAGTAATATCGATGGTTTCGGAAGAAGATTCTATTTCCGAGATCTCAGATCTCGGAGATCTAAGAGATCTTCAGTGGTAGAGGCCGTACAGAAGATCGAAAAAAAGAAAAAAAAAAGATGGCTTACGGGTAAATCTAGGCGATAAACAAAGAAGATAAGTTATAAATCAAGAATATTTTATACTTTTTTTTTGTGCGCTTTAGTAATTTTTAATTTTTCTAATATAATAATCGATGGATGAAGTCTTTACTTGATGAAAATCCATATTTATAAAAGAAAGTAAACAAATATGTAATTTGATTTTCATGAACTTATTTAAAAACCACAACAGATATTTCTGTATACAGTAGCTTCCTCAGGTGACCGTAACAGAAATGAAATGGTATATTTTCTTTTCCAATTTATTTATTTTTAAGCATATTTAAATTATTTCTAGTTCTTTTTATCACAATGGGAAAGTTTTTGTTCCTTTCTTAATTTTTTTTTGGGGGGGGGGAAAGACTATTGACCATAGCAATTGATGCCCGTAATCCCGAAGAAAAGAAAAAAAATTAATAATAATGCCCTGGACAAAACTCAACCCTTTGACCGTCAATTACATCTACGCACACGTCCGGGTGGGCAACGACACAGTACTGTCGTTGGAGGACTTATAAAAGACACAAGGAAGATTGCTACGGGACTGTTTGTTAAAACTATCAACGATCTACAATCGACACAGTTGCTTAAAGCCCAGAGAATTGGGGTCTTGGACATTGAAGTTGCACATCATGGTATGTTAGATACCTCAGGGAGTAGTCCTCTGAATAAACTGAACTGAAGAGGAAATTGTAGAGGAACTTCATGAACAAGGAGTTGTTGCGTGTTGACGTTTAAACACATGATGTGACGGAGTTCTACTCTCTTCGTTGCATGTCCTGACTTCTACCAAACCCAAGAGATTGTTGTGCAAAAAACAATGGAACCCCGAAAGCAAGGAAACCTTTAAATGAGAGGGCGAGCATTTCAGTCGCCACACACTTAACCCGGGTGGTGTATCGAGTGTATTTAACCGGGTGGTGTATCGAGTCTCGACTCTGACGCATTGCTCACCGCGCCATTTGATTCGGTATCATCTGATGCCTGCAGTAAAACAGCCTTCGTAATTTACTGCGAAGGATCAGACGAATCCATCTCCGATTCCTGATACCTTGGAATTGAACATGGAGGCCGCCAAGAAGATGAAATAAAGAAGAAGAAAAGGATGGTCTAAGGGTATACCTAGGCTATAGAAAATAAGAATGGAAGATAGTTTTATGAGCTTTTGACGAATTTAACGAAAGGTTGAGTTTTTTAATAATCGTGTGACTGCAGCTGTTTTAATAAATTTGACAACAATTCTTAAGAAATGGATTGTGTGTTTTAAGTAGCAAGAGCCCTACACACACCCTCGTTATCTTTTGTTCTTTTGGGGTTTTTAATGTACGGGGTTCTATGACAAGTCTCTATCTGGATGATCTTCTGACAAGACTAGTCTTATCACTAGTTTGCTTATATTTTTATCTGGGAGTGAATGAATTTTTTTTTTCTTTAGGGAAAGAGCTAATGATCACAGCAGTCGATGTCCGTAACCCCAGGGAAAAGTAATAATAACTGTGCAGTAGTTAACACATATAGCTGCAAGTTTTTAAAACACGTAAATTTACATTGAGCGAAAATAATTTTCTTTTTCACAGGTAATTAAACTTAAAAGAGTACAATTTCCTACGAAACTAAAATAGTTAAGTATTATTAAAAATATATAGCTGCTATTAATATAAATAAGCAATGATATTTTTCTGCGTTACCAATTTAAGATTATTTAAGCTAATAAAATATATATATATATATATATATATATATATTCATATATACTTATTTTATAGTATTTATTATGATAATTTTGCAACGTATGTATAGTCCGCTTGTAGTTATAAAAAAGTAATAATTTATTAATGTATTGTAGTTAAGCTACAATTTTTAATTTAATGAAAAATCGGTCTCGATAGAAAAACTAAAATAAAAATTAAGGGATAATTTAAAATATTAATAAACGGGAAAAACACATTTAAAAGTCGAGTATAAAATTCCTGTGATGTTGGTTCGTCTGTTCAACGACAGATAGCATCTGAGAGTTCATAGCCAGTATTGTATCAACTGTGAGGTAACCATCCGTTAAATGAAATATGTTTGCTTAAAAAATTATAAATATAAACATATGTTATTAAATTTATACTCTATAACAAATATATATTAAAATAAATCAGTATATAATAATAATTAACAAAACTTTCGTAAAGCTGAAGTATTTAACAAAAGGAATAAAACTAGAAATACATTTTTTTAAATATTAAAAAAAAATATGAATAAAAAAATTTCAGAGGAAAATATATGAGAAAAAAATATGTAATAAAAATATTATTAAACAATTTCAATTGCTGATATTAACCTAAATTAAATCTATAATTTAGATAATTTATAACGTAATAATTATGTAAAATATATATGTCAAAAATAAATATTGTAATACAAAAATGATGTTATAAAAAACACTCGCACTTTCAGTGACGATTATTTTTGAAATTTTACAGAGAGGATCATAAATACTTTTTCTTTAATCGGAACGGTTTCTTACATGTAAGAGAAGAAAATAAAATTACCATTTTCCTTTGTTAATCTGATGTTTTTTTAAAATAAATATTGATTCTATTAAATAAAATGTAATTCGAAGTTAAAACTGCGATTTGTATAACTTATAACTATTAAAACATAATTTATTAAGTATTCGAATGACGTGATTCCAAAAAGCTCAGTGGAAAAGAACTTATTTCATATTTTGAAACATCTACATTTTGAATTCGGATGTAGTCTTTTTATAACTTATAGTAGAGGAGCATTCACGAAGAAAAAGAATGGTAGATAAAGATTTGAATTAATCTTTTTAGAACGAATTTACTCTAACAAAGATGTACGATGTTTATTAACGTGTATCTCATTGAAACCATTACAGATAAGTGTAGACAAAAGAACTTTGAGATCTGTGTTATATACTCGTGTGTATATATATATATATATGTATATATATATATATATATATAATACAGAAAAACTACTATGTTGTAAATTTAAAGTCATTATGTACATAAAAAAGAGAACACATACTTTCCACAAAAAAAAAGCACACATTTATTAAAAACACAGTTAAATTTATTAAAAATACAACACACATTTATTAGGAATTCCTGACTACTAAAAACGAAAATACGCTAAAAAATGTATTCTATATTCCAAATCAACTCTTAATATTTTAAAAATAAAGTTATTTCTCAGTTTGTTTTTTCCTAATAAGGAGGTTTAAATATTTGTTTATCCGAATTTTTACTTGGAAGAAAACTTCCCGATTGCGTAATATTTCACAGCTTACTGGTTGTAATTATTAGAATGGCATTTAAGATGAAGCATTAACGACAAAGCAGAGCTTAAAAAATTGTTTGTTACTAGAATGAAAAAAACTATTAAATTCGATTATTCGGTAAGTTAAAGCGACCCTGTGTTTTCCATTAACCTACCATCATATCAAATACTGAAAAAAATTACATTCTTGAGAAAAGGAGCATAAAACAGTATATAATTTAATAATTATATGAACTATGGATTATTATTGTTACGCTTTCATCAAATGGGGTATTTGATCATTTAATTATACCTAAACGACAAAAGTACACCGTAAACTTGGGAATTCAATTTCAGTTAAAATAGTCATAATTTTATTTGCATTTTAACTCTGGTCTACAGAATAAGAAGTTCTATTACGACTAATGTTATGTCAGAAGATTAGCCGATTATTATTATCTTATTATTGTTGTTATCGATTATTAATAATTATTATTGTCTCGGTGCTTGAAAACATACCGGGCCAATTTTAAAGAAATTTTCAGCATGAATTTACCTAAACACGAGTTAAAATCTAAGCTACGTTGGATTTTAAATAATTACTGAAATCTCAACCCTCACAATATTTTTAAGAAAACTAATCGCGTCATAAATTTTTCCCCAAAAAATCATTAAACATCACCGCACATTTTCAACATTTTGGTAAGAAATTTCTTTCAACAGAGTCTTGTTAAACAGAAAAGCTTTTTTTATAATAATCCAGACTTTAAGTATGTATTTTACAGAAAAATAATAGTAAATCAGAGTAAAGATATAATAATCTGCATCGTCATCAAGCAATCAATCTGCAAAAAAATTTAATTATAAGTTTGTTGAACGCGTCAGACCGACAAAAAAAAAACATTAAGATTATGGAAAGATGAACAGGTTACAGAACGAATATACCCGCAATCATGCCGTAAAAAAATATTTATAAAAGCTTATTTATTCTTCTACACTCGCCGAATTACCTGTCACCGGTCCAGGGAACAGTTCTTATCCACTTCCTGGAGGAAAGCTTTTTACAATAAAGTAGTTTTTACAATTTTCATTTATTTCATTCTTGTTCACGAAACATTTTAAAAAATGCACTGCTAGTGAGTAAATTGAAATGAAATATTATCCCCAGATTTAAAACTCACATACGTTATTCTTATTTATTTATTTTTTAATTCAAATTGTATCCGGTGAAAACGTACCGCTATCAAATTTCTAATAATCTTTTTTTCTATATTGAGTAATGTTTACCTTTCTTAGCTTCATTCTTTTATTACTGCGAATACAATAAGTTCTTTGAGAGCAATAAGTTTAAACAACGGGTTATTCCGAAACGTGTCAACATATAATAAAAGAATGGAGCAAAGAAAGTTAAACGCTACTCAACTAAGAAATTATGCAGTACTTAGAAAAAAATATATTAATAATTATTATTCTAGTGAAAACAATTCTAATAGCCTTTATTAAGAGAAACTATTGAAATTATATTTTATTTAATTTTTTCGAAAAATTTTCATTTTATTTATTTAAAGACATTCTTTAATTTTAATCGTTAATCAGCAAGACATTTTTTCTTTAATTTTTATTAAAATAAATAAAAAACGGAATTACATTAAAAGTATGGAGATAAGTAAAAATATTTAATGCATCCATAAATAATAAATAACTAAAAATCTATTCTGTAGATTCTCCTAACCGACCCGTATATAAAACATGGATTTATAACGTAATTAAATCTCAAAAAGAAAGTCTAATCTTGTAATGATTAAAGAGATAAATTATATATAATTATTATTATGAATCCATATTTAGCCTATGGCTCGTTTTTGGTAATCAAAATTTACACATTTTTAATTTAATATATTACATAGTTATTATTGAAAATTAGGATGAAAATATCCAACAGCGTCATATTTCATGGTGGTCCAAAAAATCATATTTGATGGTGGAGCACCGAGTTACTCTTTCGAAATTTCAGAAGATCTGCTTGGAAGTGATAATTTCTTGGTGCAAATCGTAACTGACTACAAGAAAAATATACCCCATCTCCAAAAGATGGTCGCTTGATAAGGCAAATTGGACGAGCTTCACGGCTAGTACGATACTCCCTGAAATAACTGGAGTTATCGAAGTCGATATCGACGCTATAACTAATGCCATACTTGACTCGACATCAAGATAATATTCCTAAAACATACGGTAAACTCAAAAAGCAACCTGTTCCATGGTGGAACGATGAAATAACTGAAGTTATTAAAAGAAAGAAAAAAGCGTATAACGCCTTTAAGAAACGATCAACAATAGAAAATCTTATTGCCTTTAAAAAATACAGGGCGTATGCAAAAATAATTATGATAGATTCTAAAAAACGATTCTGACAGCCATTAACAGAGCGTGTAATCCATTAACAGAAACACTACTGCATCAGACGTTTGGAAAAAATGAAGGCTATTAGTGGGCGTAAAAACTTTACTCCCATAACTTGCTTTCAATTTGAGGATGAAGTTAGAGATACTCCAAAGGAAATTGCAGAGTTGCTAGCCAATCATTACGAAGAAGCCAGAAAACTGATGAATATTTCAGAAAGCAAAAAAAAGAACTTGAGGGTCTACTAAATTTCAGTACTGAAATAAATTATTCATATAATGTTCCTTTAAAAATGGAAGAACTTGTGAAATCGTTGGAGAAAGCCGGTAAGAGAGCTGCTGTTTCGGAGGAAATTCATTTTCACATCATCAGGCAGCTAAATACCACTGCAAAACGTAGATTGTTAGAACTGTATAATCAGATATGATGGAATAGAATGTACCTGCATCAGTGGAAAAAACATATATTGATCCACTGCCAAAGAAAGATAAAAATCTGAGAGATTCAAATGATTACCATCCTCCTATTTCTTTGACGTGCGCTATGGGAAAAATATTTGAAAAAAAAAGATAAATAATCGACTCGTTTGGATTTTTGAAAAAGAAAATTTCTTATCCTCATACCAATCAGGTTCAGGCAACTAATGACTGAATACCACTTAACTAATGATCAAATGATTAATTTATAGAACACAATATATAACAGCTTTATCACAAGTTAACACAAGAAAGTGTCCGAGTCTCCTTGGACTTACAGAAGGCATTCGATATGACCTGACGACATGGAATAATGCATTAATTACATGAATGGAGCATTCGTGATAATCGACCAGTATTACTCAGCAACTACATGAATGAATGTACTTTTCAAGTACGTGTTTACAATGAGTACTCATCACATAAAAAAATGGAAAATGGCATACCACAAGATCGCCGTTGAGTGGTACCTTGTTGACGATCGCCATCAGTAAACTGACTGATATTAGCCATTCCAGCACGGAAATCAGCAAAAATGTTTAAAAAAATTGATCTGGCGATTGTATATGCCAGCAATACTATAGCTATGATAAAGTACAAATTGCAAAGTGGGATAAACGCCGTCAACGAAATGGCGAGGAATAATGGTTTCAAACTTTCACCAGAGAAAACGTGCTGTGTTCACTTCTGTAGGAAGAGAATTCCTCACCAAAGTCCTGTTTTGAACATCGATGATATTCCAATACAATACAATGAAAATGTACGATTTTTAGTTCTATTATTACATAAGTAACTTACATAGGGATTATATATAGAAGACCGGAGTGTTAGATGCAAGAAAGCCATTAATATTATTAAATGTTTATCTATCATCAATTGGGGCTCAGATAAATAAATACTACTGAGGCTGTATAGAGCATTGTTCAATCAAAGCTCCACTATAGATGTATTTTTTGGTTTGCTTGGCATTTCTCTCACCACCACCCCATTCGTTCTCCCTGAACCATAACACAGAATTTATAAAGTATACGACCAAATTTCTGTGCCAAAAAACGGCTACTGAGCCTCGAAACAGTTTAGCGACCAGTGTCCTAAAAAGCTCCTAGAACTTACTTAACAACGTGAGTAGACTATGGGTGGTGCCATACACCACCGGCTATGTGTACCAACCACTCACATGTCATATATTTACTAAAATGACAAGGCGCACCCCGTCAACTGCTAAAGACATAAAAAACATCCATAAATTGAAATTTACTTCGTCTACACAGCAATTCGCGGCCACGCCTAGGTCGGTGAATGCCAGAAAGTACCTGTACACCATATTAAAGCACTTGGGGCATTAATTAGCTGGTGGTAAGCGGTAAATCTCTAGGTTAGCTTCCCACAGCAGGGCCAAAGAAGTCTTTCCCTTAACTAAACTACTGATGTCTGTTGAAAAAAAGCAACCGCTTCAAAGAACTCCCACACGGCCCGAAAATGAGGCTCTCGCCAATTTGACTCGCCGGTTGTGAGTGGTCAATTTTCCCCATGACCTCTAAATTCTAGAGTGGCCCAGTGTCTGGCCCCCCAATAACAGGTCAGTCAAACATCAGGTGTTCATTTGAATGGACTTCCCCGCAGACGCACAGCTCATCAGCTGCCAGGCGGAACCGAAAGAGATATTGGTTTAAATTAAGATTTTTGGTGAACACGTGGGCACGTGTTAAAAGTGAAATCGAGGCAAACCATCCCCCCAGATCCCGTATAAACGTACACAGGGATCTTCCCTTAGTCGTGGTGTCACATTCCAGCTGCCAAATAATAATAAACAACAAAACAATATGAAAAGTGGAAAAAAGAAGTAAAAAGGATTGGAAAAACGGCAAACTCCGAAATGATGTCTATAATATAAATGAGTCTATTTTGCAATAGAACATCAATGGGTGTTTGTCAGTCAAACAACCTTTAGCATCAATATTTCAACTGTTGCTTCAATGAAAGTATATCCCAATCCAAAGAGATGATTTTTTGATAAGGCAATCGGTCGAGCTTCACTCCCTCATTCAATGGAATAATTGAAACGATACTTATGCTCTAACTGATGCTATATTTGACTCAGCATCAAGATATATTCCCAAAACAATCGGGAAACCCAAGAAGCCACCCGTTCCGTGGTGTAATAATGAAATTACGGAAGCGATGAAAAGGGATAGAAAAGCATATAACGCTTTTAAAAAGTCAAACATCTGACTTTAAAAAAAGTGCGTATGCCAAAATACATAATAAAAAAAAACCGATCCTGGCGACAATACCTGTCATCCATTAGCAGAAATATGACTGTGGCAGACATTTAGAAGAAACTGAAGGCTATCAGTGGACGTACAAACTTCACACCTATAACTTGCAATCAATATGAAAACGATCTAACAGATTCACTAAACGAAATTGCTGAATTATTATCCACTCAATTCGAAGGAGCCAGTTCAACATAATTAGCCTGGCTAATAATGATAACTGTTTCAGGACTCAGAAAACAGAATTGAGGGTCATTCAGATTTTGGAAGGGGAAAATAAATCTTTCGTACAATGTACCTTTTAAAATAGAAGAACTTGTGTAAGCGTTGAAGAATAAGGGCAATACAGCCTCTAGTCCAGACAAAATAGAAAACGTTAAGACCAAAGAGTTAAACAACTCTGCAAAACTTAGATTACTCGAATTGTACAGTCAGATATGACGGAAGGAAATGTACCTGCGGAAATAGAAGAAGGCATATATTGTTACAATCCCAACAGTTACATCCTATTTCATTGATGTGTATTATTGGAAAATCTTCAAGTGAATAATTAACAATCATCTAGTTCGGATTTTAGAAAGGGAATATCTTTTATCCTTGCATCAAGCAGGATTTCGACAATACCACTCGACTTTAGATCAAATAATCAATTTAGAAAACATAATATGTAACAGTTTCGTCACAAAGAAACACTGTACTGCAGTATTCTTCGATCTGCAAAAGGCTTTTTTTTTATATGACTTGGCATCATGGAATATTGGTTCTACTGCATTCCTGGAAATTTACTAATTTTGCTTGGCAAATTATTTGAAAGAGCGTGTTGTTCAAATACCGGTTTATAATGGGTAAAGCGAATTCATAGTTTTGACCATTGATGATAATTACTCATCAATGGTCAAAACAAGACTACACAATGCTTATCAGTACGCTTTGTACTGATAAGCGTACATAATCAGTACAAAGATAATGTATGCTTTTCAGGCCTGTTATTAGATAGATACTGGGGGATTACACATACATGATTTGAGTGTTAAATGCAAGAAAGCCCTCAATATTAATACGTATTTATCTAGTATCAATTTGGACTCAAATAAAGGGATATTATGGAGATATAAACAATGGTTTAATCGAAGCTTGATTACGGATGTATTGCATATTCATACCCCAGAAAGTCGCATCTGAGAAATTTAGACGTCATATGCAACAATGGAATTAGGTATGCTACAGACGCTATCCATACAAGTCCAGTGACTAGTTAAAATGCCTGAAACTGGCATAATTACATTACGTCATTGAAGAGAGATCTTACTATTAAGATATTCAGCTAATATATGTTTTTCCTTCCCACATAAACAACAAGACTTTTAATAATAATTCATTTGCTGCTTTATATGAACACCGCACTACCAATTTCAGACCAGTCGGAATACGGTATCGCGGGTTAACAAAAAACACAAAATTTCTTTACTGACGCATTAGCAATTTCTACGAGAGAAGTATCACCACGGCTTTTACCGAATATTAGTAAAAGATTAGATCATTTTTTGGGAAAATAATAAAAAACCAGCAGTGGTCATCCAACAGGATTTTTCTTCAATTTTTACTACCTATGAAGGATGTATAACATTTTATACTGATGGTTCAAAAACTTAACACGGTGTTGGATACTTATGTACGTTAATGGTGAAAGTCTTTCTTTGGAGACTGTCAGATACGGCAGTGTTTACACGGTACAGCTTATATAGCAAGTTTTTCGCTTGACAGAATATTTGTGTGAAGAGAAAGAACTAATATGTTTTTACTCGTTAAGCGTGTGAACTGCTATTCGGAACCAAAACACTGAGAATGTTCTTGTCGCAAACATCCAATTCATTCTATACGTATTATACCGAACGAGACAGCGACGTGAATTTATGAACTCCAGGGCATGTCAGTATCCCAGGAAACGAAAGCGCAGATGAAGCTGCCTTAATGGTAACAGAAATTGAGTGCGCTATAATCCCTGTTCGAGTGACAGGCATCAAAAATTGTCTAACCAACGTTATTAAAAAAAACACTTGGAGCAATGAACGGAGAAGATAAACTTTGTTAAATGCAATAAAAATTACACCATATAAATGGAAGAACGATGCAAAACTGACTCGCCGAGAGCAAATAGCGTTGCATAGACTCAGAATCGATCACAAAGGAATAAAAATTCATATATGCTTATCGGCGAAGAAAAACCATGAGTGGTGTATGTGTAAAACGGTGTTATGCATCTACTTGAAGAGTGTACAGTGTACGAAAATCTCAGAAAGAGGGGTGGATTGAGAAATTTTATTGCTGCTGATGTGGAAAACGGTAAAGTAAAGACATAGTTACTTCATCTTCATGCTAGCGGATTACAAATCGGCTGCAGTAAGCCTTCAGCGAAATAAAAATTTGTGTTATATTTTTACTGCGAATCCCCTGTGTGAAGGCCCTTTAAATTTGGACATAGTTTATTTGATATTACCTAGTAATTTGTATATTTTATTTTAATGCATTTAATATATGTTTATTTTTTCGTGATTTACTTAAATATAAGGGCCCTATACATCCTTACATCTGAGATAATATTAGTGATATCTAGTTTATTTTAATCATTGTGAAGATGGCTAAAGACTTTAAAAGTTAATGCTTATACTTCTCAAAAAATTAGTATGTGTATATATATATATATATATATATTGTACATATATATGTATATATATATATATATATATATATATATACATATATATGTACAATAAATAGAACAAATAAATACTAAGCTGAGCAAACAAAAAAGGGAATACGGGTACGGGATATTATGATTAAGGAAATGTTGTAACTACTACGCTTCTAATTGAAGTCGGATGATTTAATGTAGCATAAAAAGTATGATGGGTTTCAGTTGATAATTATGTCAACTTATGATCGGTCTCACATGTTTTAAAAAGTAGTATTAGGAAAGGAAGAGCACATTGAAGAGAGAGGTATTTAAACAAAGGCTAGTCTTTGTAGATTCAATCTTATGCTTAGCGGTTATGATTATTGTTACAGTAGTCGGATTTGTAGCGGTATTATATTTAAGGGGTACTCCTGCCTTCCTTCCTTATCTATACTATACTTTAATGAACGCCCTCCAATAATCATTATAAAAGTCTTTCTTTCTATTCGATAGATGGGGTGAAAAAGTTTTCAACAGCTGTTCTAAACCATCATCATAACAACTGAGGCGACGGTTGTAAGGGAGTTATATAGTTACTGTAAGGCGACGAGAAACACGGACTTGTGTTTGTTAGCTGTTGCCTCTTCACCACCACCACCACATTGTACGAGCTACTCTTATCCAAATCGCATCCGTCGGTTGCTATCGACAAAAACACACCCCTACATACTCGACAAAATATCATTACTTACAACATACACGAATATCAACTTGTTCAACGTGTTAAAACATAATAATATAAAATAAGCGATTTGAGTGTAATTTTAATTAATACGTTTTCAATTCCTTAGAAGACATCAAATTAAACATATTATTTTAAAAATGTTTTCCCACAGTTAAGAAAACGATTTAGTCGACGTGTAAAATAATATATTCCAAAATGACATTACGTATCGGAAAATTTTCACACGATTAATAAATATTCATTCTGAAATACTGAAATGACAAAAAGCTAATAAAATTCCCCAGCATTTGAATAGAGCTTAAAATTTAACCCTGAAATATTTCTCTTCTTTAACTATTTATTCCCCAAAAGAAACAAAAAAGGGAATAATTTTTAATAGCTATAACAAGAACTTAAAATAACTCAATCGGAAATATTTCAGGTTATTGAAAATTATTCTCTACTTCAACAATGAAGAATATATATTAAACTCCACCTGCTAATACTCGTACCTGATTTAGAAAAAAAAAGATTGTATTGTTTCAAACCTATAGACGTAATATCAGAAAAAATCTAGAAATGCTAATTTAATGGTGGGGATTTAACGCGGGGGCGGGGAATTATTACCATCTGTTGGAAAACTGTGTCTACCGTGAACTTATAAGAAAAAGAACTGAAGTTGATAGGTGTCCGTGGTCAAAAGTTAAGACAAATTTTAGGAATGGTAGATGCTTTAGTAAAATTTATTTTAAAAATCTACCGTTCTTTTAAAATCTTTTACACCCTTTTAATATTTTAGCCGATGAGTCTTAAGATTTTAAAAAAGCCCATCTTCTTTGTATTATAACACCTTATCAACAGATTTTTAAAAAACTAGTATTAATTCTCCTAAAATGAAGCTAACGTACCAAAATTTTATGACTTTTGGTTCCAGCATTGAGAATTAACTTCACATTAGATATATATATATATAGAAATATTTATACATATGGAATAGACTCCCTGCATAAATCTGTAGTGAGATCCACTCACCTACCAAACCGATAAAACCAAGGATGGAGTAATTCTACAGAGATCCATCGGTCACCTTGTAAAAATTACAGAAATATCTGAAAAACAAGAAGTAAGGAGAATGATTTTTATTGAAAAATTAACCGGCTAATCATAGAAGAAAGACTAGTAAAACAAAACGGGACTCTATAGGATTCGGCTATACATTCTGTTTATAATACCACGGAAAATCAAGATGTCACTACCGAGGAATGGAAGGGCATACACTACTGACCTACGGTTTGGATATTGATTGGCTCAAACATATGTTAAAACCTGTCTAAGAAGTAAAGTTGTATTAAATTTTATTAACATAAGGATATGGTGTATCTGATCCGAAAATGAAGGGTAATATCGTCTAATTTTTAGTGTTTTCATTTTAAATCACAAACAGTACAGATACGTTCAATCGGAAGACGATATTAGTAGTTTAGGAAATAACGTATCACTGATATATAGATGCAGTTATTACTGCTGACCTAAGACGTGTGCGAAAATTGTTCTAAGCATTAAATCTTTTTAATTTCTTCTCATCGTAAGAATTCATATTATAATACGATATTTTGACTTTACAAAGCGACTTACAGGTTTCTTAATTTAATTTCAGTACGATTATTATTATTAATATTATCATTAGTTTTACTAATATTATTATTAAATTTCTTTATGTTCTATGTCGAGAAATGAATAATGAAGAATGAGATAAATAAATTGTGAGAAAAACGAAATGAAGCAGTGGGGTCTTCTGTTTTATCCGGGTTGTCCAAAAAACCTGACGGTCTACTAAACAGTTATGAATATAACACAAGGATTGTCTAAAATATACACAAACTTGAAAACACACAAAAATACTCACACAAACACACACGAAACAAAACGTTTCTCAAAGGATAGGAAAACAATGGTTTCTCTGTCGTCAAGATGTGCTCAGTTCTCCCTTACAACTTATATATATGTATATAAATATATACATATATATATATATATATATATATATATATATATATATAAAAACTGTACTATTCATTGAGAAGTCAAATGCATGTACTTCATGGCACAATTAACAGATAAATATAATAACACAAAACAACAACGCTCTTTTCTATTTGCGCCCTGGCGTGGTCCGACCCTCCTCTGAGTTTTATTCCTTTGTCCCTCTTACGTCTCTCATCTTCGTCTTTGCAGATAGCATCTCGTGCCAAATTGCTACAGACTAACGATTCGATTCACTTAAACCCAAACGGAATCACTGATGATAGAACTCTCTCCTTTCTCCTACCCCGTTTTGTTTCTTTTTCTATCTTATTTACTTTATCGTTCTCTCATACTCTTTATATCCGTTTTAATCAAACCATCTTTCACCATCAATGTTTGAGAGATATGAATGTTATTATTAAATATTTTTCAGTTATAATACTGCCTATTTACAAATATTATGTAGATGATGAGAAAGACTAGGATCTTGGCTAGCCATCAAATGCTTTTCAGATTATTATTAGTATTATTATTGCCATCGTTATTAGCATAATATACGAAAATAAATACCTAGAAATGCGATGATGAGGACGATATAAATATAATGAGAATTACGATTAACATTCTACTCTATTTGTTTTTTAAGATAATGTAACTCAACAAAAACGTTTAACTGTTCGTTCCCTTTGTTTCTATTTGGACGTGAGACGGATTTTCTCTCGCGGGAATTTCCTAAAACGCAATTTTTTTCTTCTCTCGACATCAATAACTCTAACCGACTGCAGAGGACTGACCTCGGTTTTTGATAATGTTGTTCAATTTAAGATTATAACATAATATTTTAACTGACATCATATTATGATGATAATCCAAAATTTACATCGCGCTTAAACATCGGTAGAAGGGAAACAACACTCGCTTATCGACAAAAAGATATGATGATATTTGCACGTTTATAAATAATGAAAGTTGCATCTCGGCCGCTCACATTCTAAATAACTAAAAATATGCTACCCTAACATATTTTTGGCTACGAACCGGTTCGTCCATGCAAGCGATATTGGAGATATTGCTCATCTTAAAGCGGTTAGGAAACAGATTAGTACGCGGGCGAATAATATATTTTTAAGCTTCATTGTAACTTTTAATCTAATACATGTAGTTGCTAAATTTTGCCGTTAAGGTAGTTTCGTATTATTCGAGTATACAGAATATCCTGTTTAATTTACATACGGTTATCGCAGTACATATATTGCGGGTACATGTATCCGGTTTGTATAAGACTATATGTAAATATTAATTCTCTTTGTTTCGTACGAAATTTCAGAAGTCTCCAGACAGCTGATGCGGTTTTCTTGACTCGGGATCTATTGGCGGTTTCATTCTTTGTAATTTTTACGTCTTTGGATCGCCAGGCTTTGTTGCTAAACATAAATCGATAGCAGAACGGTGACCGTTCGTATACACGAACCGTTAGCGTTATAACCAACCGGTTTGGTCGTTTCTATTGAATTCTCGCACGGGAAAGCTAGCCTTACCGTCTGCGATGTAGCTATTCGTTAATTCTGATTTTCTGAGCACGCTTTTACGTGTTTTTTGTAAACGCATTTGAAATTTACAGTCGTTAATACTTCTACATAGTTATCGGCTAAATATGGGTATATGAAATAGCCGATAGAGTGAAAGCACTGAATAATATATAGGACAAACTGGACACGAATTCATCGCAGAAACATGCTCTTACATCTGAGCACTATACATAATATCAGAATAGACGTCTGCAAATTCCACTTAGAAACGGTATATATATATATATATATATATATATGTTTAAGCACCTGAATATTTAAATGTAGTAATAACAAAAAAAGATCAGATACTACCAGCAGGTAATGTACAGCGCTATAATCTAATAAAAAAGGATATCGACAGCAAAGAAGACATGTTTAAAGGAAACTATCAGCATGGATTTACGGCATATGAATGTCCATCGGTTATTAATTGTTTAACATTAAAGTTAATCCGAATGCTAAATTGTGGATTTAGGTTTTATTTACGAACGGTGCGGTAGTGTAGCGTAAAAACGATTAGTCTGTGAACATTATATTTTCTATTTAGTCCAGTCTTTGAAGGTTTATACTTTTAGCCGGTTTAATTTCCTGGCGTCATATTCTAGAGCTATACTGCAAGAAGAAGAGTAGGTAATCGGTCAAAAGAGAGGGTATAGGTTTTTTCACGTATCTCGTCGTTTAATGATCCAGGGGAAAAACAAATTGGGGGATATGCATTGACTGGATCAATAGATTTTAATGAAATTTTCTACTGAGATTCATGTGTATAGGGTGATTTATCGGTAAAGGTTTATAGTCAATAATCAGCAAGAAGGTTAGATAGCTTTTTATGGGTCAATTTCCATAAACGTTTGCAAACTTAACTCCACTTTACATTAAGCACGTGCTCCTTACACATGCTCCTTTACATGGTTGCATGCTCATAACCATTTTTAATAAAAGTTTGCCCGAAAATTCCCCCTTCCCCAAAAATTGAAAAAAGGTACCTTTTATTTATGGCATACTTTTTATCTCATTTTTTTACATCTTACTAGTCATAGTAGTAATGCAAGTGATCCAAAAAATACTTGAAAGTAATATTTGCGGTGGGGATCCGATCAAAGTTTAATTTTAAAAAATGTTTTGGTTTATTTAAACTTTTATAGTAATATTAAAATAAAATTTCATCATAATTCACCCCCATCCTCCCAAAAAAAATCTCAGGTAAAATTTATTGTTTTTACATTTTTCAGTGATTTTTTTTTAAATTTCTTCCACTTAACAATGTAAATATAGAAAAATCAAACAATTTTCTTGGAAGTAGATTTTTGGAGGTGGTAAGAAAAACAATTTAAAAGAACTGATTTTTTGAATTTCCAAAACTTGTTTTGGTTTATTTAAACATATAATGATGATTTTACGATAAAGCTTCTTTATAAATTACCCCTACCCAAAAAAATTAATATTAGCTAATTTTTTCATGTACCTATTGAATTTAGATTTCTATGAATAGTTCTGTAGTTTAATAAAAAATAACTTCTTTAAAAATTGGTTTATTAACCGATTTAATAAAAAACCTTTATTAGTTGGTGGTATTGGTGATTGGTTTTTGGTGGTGGTAGAAACCTACAAAAAAAGGATAGTTACTTAATTAATTTATTATTTACTTGTTAACCAAACGATTAAATAATCTATTCGTCTTCAGGTTATTAAACTTATTATCTAACTCGTCTACACTATTACTCGAGTACACTATCATTTCACGGAGAGAAAGCAGCATTCTATCGGCTCCGAGAAACTACAACTGCATACAGTCATTCAATAAACTTTTGGAATATCGTCAACTTATCCGATTTAATTACTTTAAGGAGGGATTCAAATATAACTACCGTAGTAATCAGTTCTACCGGTTGAAAACATATAATGTTAGAGTAACTGAAATCATTCACTGATATTAATATTAAATTTTGTTACTAATTCAAGCAAATAAATAAAAGTAGTAGTAGCTACTACGAAAACGGTTCGCTTAAGTAACTGCTAGAGAGGTGTACAGATTACTACAGACTTGATAAATGTTTCACTATTGGCAGTTTTCCATGAAGGAAATTTAATTTTGTTTTATATATGCGACGCTGAAGACCTCTGTTTACGTTTACCTGAAATTCATTACTTCTGGAAATCGTTGTCTTTTTAACAGAAATTCGATTAAAAAAATGAATCCTTCAGTTAAACAGCCTAATGTAAATAATAATTCAGTGATAATTAAACTTCTACCATAGAATTCTGTTTTTACGATACGTTTAAGGAAACGTAATTAAATAATCGTATTAAATAATTTCCCTTCGTTAATAGGCGATCATAAACGTTAATGTGTTTGATTCCTCCAGATAGAATGAGGTTTTGTTAAATTTTTTGATTTCTATTCTCTTATATAACGAATAGAAGATTTTCACTTGTTTGCAAATGTGTAGCGCTTAAAATTATAATTTGACAATAAAAATGAGTTTCAGATGAGAATTTGTTAAAACTTACAACAAAAGAGACTGCGTTGTATATTTGACACCGAAGAAGATAAAATACTTTCAGAAAACGACTTACGGTAGATATCGCAAAGAAAAAAATAAGAAAACAAGAAACAGGAGGACAGTAGCGGAGAAAAAAGTAAAAGGCAAAGATGGAGTTCGAGATGGAACAATAAAAAATGTGTTCGAGTCGCAATAGGCTAAGAAAATGGGGATAGTCGGGACGGTATCAGTCTTGTAATGCGCTCGGGGGATCCAAGACGAGCAGTAAAGGCCCCACGAGGCCCCCCCTCTCAAAGATAGGAGCAGACACTCCGCTTTCTTTCATCAATATTGACAACTGTGTTACATCGAAGATTCTTCTCCTGGTACTACACATCATCCCAAGACACTAAAATCTCTCGGGTCTAACTTATAACCTATCATCTATCTCTTATTTTTACTTTATATTTTTAATAAAAGGTTGCGTATCGATATAATATCGTTGGGTGATAAAACATAGACCGTAAAGAAATCTCTTTTATGGACGCTTACTGAAAATTATTACTGACTGCAGGTAAATTACTAAAAAAAATTGCTTAAATGCAAAAAAATAAAACAAAAACAAACGGAGTGAAATACATTTTATCAGCAACATAAATAATGTAAAAAATAATTTTATAAATAATTTCTATTCTTGGTGTTTTTTGTCAACACGAAAAAGGACACTTTCCGACGTCACAGAAAATTTAAATCTGGTACACACTTTCTTCATGACTTAGACAGATTCTGAAATTCTTTAAAAAAAGTTTTTGTAAAAATCTGAAACTAATTATTTCCTTGGCTAAACAAGTTTCGTCAGTAGATAAGAGGTATATTATTACCTAACCGTATTACAAAATCAACTCTTTGCAAAAGTAAATCAATATAAAGAAATAAATGAACAAAAAAAATACAATAAAAATCTATTGCGCATTGGATACTGAAAAAGTATAATAGTCTACACACAAATCTCTCATAGTCATGCAGTTCACAAATAGGTAAAATATAGGCACCCACCAGTACAAAACCTGCCACTCCAATAGCCATTACTCCACTCTCCCTGTCTAAAAGCTGCCAACTGTGTCTGTGACTGACGTTTCGTATCACTTCGTCATCCTTTCTATCCGTACTCAAACCATTTCTGGTTGCGAAAATCAATTTGGCTCACTCGTAACAAGAATATTTACACGGAATTTCTTCGCAATCTCTCCCATCAGATCGTGGGAGAGGAACTCCTGTTAGCATGTGTTAACATTAGCTTAATCGTTACGAGGTTTGTTGCACGCTACGCCTCCCGTGCGGTGCTCTCCACTTCCACCATCTACACATTTAGTAGGCTTATTACAGCCACTAGCCTTATGCCACTAGCCTCTTAACCACCGCAATTGTAGCAGAGGTTACTTGTGTTTGGTCCGTTATACTCGACACTTCTTTGCCCCGATCCCCAGTATCTGAAGCAATGGCTTTCATATTCTCTGATATAGTTCCTACACAAGACCCATCCCATGCGTATACGTTCCTCAACAAGTATTCTTGCGGTCCGGAACGTCGCAATGACCGTGACATTTTGTGTCTCACCAAAGGCTGATTTGAAGGAAGTAATGCGAAAATCCTCAGTGTTCATTGGTAAAGTATGGGCAATGGAGCCCCTCACCTTTTGTTCATTGTGCCAGCGCCCACGTCTCTAATACGTACTACCACCCTTCTTCCACTTCGAGACTTGTAGTCTATCTGTAGATCTGCAGCCTTACTTCTTTAAAATGTAGTGAAGTTTTCAGCTTTCTGCCAGCCCTTGACGCGAATATGCAGTTTATCATTATTGCTTTTCCGTAGGGAGAAGAGATGACCTCTTCTCCCTACGGACTACAGGTCTTGCAAGTAGCATCTCACTCATTTCTTTAGATATCCTTAATCAGATTAACTGTCTGCTTGACATTTACTGGCCACCTGTGAGGGATCAGACCAAGTAATTCTTCATCAGACACGTTTATCAAAACGATTTTGTCTATATTATAATCCCTACGACCCTCCATTTGCAAAACCTGCGAAATTACACCTATCGGTGGTGAAAGCTCCATAAGTGCCTTAAGACCGCTATTGATTGCTACCAGGTCTTTCTCGTGCTGGACTATATATGTACCTGCGTTCCACTGACTAAACCTAACCACCTCACCAACCCCCCCCCCCCCTTTGAGCCGGACCCACAATTAAACATTACTCAGCCCCGTGAGGTGTTTTCGAGATCAGGGATCCAGAGTCCACGTGCATTATCATCGACGCGCCCATCCGCGCAAGCAGGGACAAACGACGGCTCCGCAGGAGGCTGTCTTTCACCCCCTCGCTTTCCGATCTTTACTTCAGCTCATCAGAGGGTGTTATTTTAGCTATATTGCTATTCACAGCAAAGATTAACCTACGGTCTCGTCTTGTATGTCGACAAGAAATGGAACTTAGAAAAGTTGAAGAATTAGGATGAGGAAATAACGGGAGAAAGAGTAACTAAGGCGATTAAAGAAAGCAAAAGGGAAACTGAGAACAGCGAGGAGACTTGAATGAGAGTAAAATATCCTGTAGAAAAAACAGGAGATGAAAAAGTAGACTATTATGAGGGAAATAGAGCCAAGAAAACACGAATAACACTAGAAATGCTAAAGAAAATGGAAATAATACGGTGGTATAAGAATAAAACAGAAGAAACTGAAAACAGAAATGGACGAAAAGGCTGGATGGATTGGTCCATGGAATCGGCCAAGTATAGTTTAAAAGTGGTTCTACTACACAACAGTAACAAATATGCTTCGATAACAATCGCTTATGGTATTTTTTTGTCTATCAGTGTAATAGTTACGATCCCTATAAAATAAGTTTTCAACTATTGGAAACTTAATACGGTTTGTAATATATCTTTCTACTTCAGTACATTTGTAGAAACTGGTTACTAAAAAGGAGAAAGTTTCCCTTGATGTAACATTAGTTTTTCAACAGTATTTACTATTTATAACTTCATCAGATTAAGTTTTTTCTTTAATTTATTCATTTACTTATTCTTAAGAAAATATCAATTTTATTTTTTTATTAAATTCTTTTTTCCCTTCAAATTTATTTGATAACTGGGAAAAAATATTATCATGTGATGTATACCAATTAATCGATTTTTTATAAAGTTGTTTTACTTGCTGTGCAATACGCAAATATTCTTATCTTTTACTATTAAATTTGTCTTCCTTCGAGTACGTCCATTTATACGAGTATTTCATATCAAATTTAATTACAGAATAGCAGTTAGGGAGACGAAGTATCGGTTAAGTAGGAAGAAAATCTGAAGTAAAATAAAAAGCAATTAATAAAATCTTGCACGGGTTCATTACTGATACCGACTAAAATTTTACTGCACGAGTATGGTCGATTACTGAAGTTTATCAAATAAGTTTTAATTGGATTCTTATAATTAATTATGATCGTAATTTACAGATATTTTCTAGTATATGATAAAACTAAATTAAGTACACAGAAACATGAGGAAAATTGTTTTAAGTTTATAAAACAGGGATGTACGGAGGCGGCATATTTGTGTGTACAGATGTGCGCGCACGTTTCAGGTATATATATATATATATATATATATATATATATATATGTGTGTGTGTGTGTGTGTATGGAGAAGAACGGCAGACTCTGGAGCAAATGTAGCGTACTGAATTCTCACGCAACTGTATTATTCCCCTTCTGTACCCAATTGGTAATAAAATTTGATATTATTTCCTTGCACAATGTCTCTAGAAAATATTGTCCAATTTCCTTTGCTTCATTCGTAAACTGAGTCACACGTTATAACGCTGTTGTAATGCAGGCTCTTCTTTGCGTTAGATAGAAAACTTTTCTTCCCGTGATGTTTCGGCTATCCTTTACTGAATTACGTTAAAAGCTCACTAGTTACAAAACGTATCAATCAGGCTGGGCTAAAGGTTAACGTTTAAATTATTTTCTCAGATGTTATCAAAATGCACCCAAAGAAACCGCATAATCTGATGCTATTAAAAATAATAAATCCTCTTGATTAAAAAGGTATTGCGTGCACCGGCTTTTATTTTCATAAAATGTTGTTACGCGGTAGAAACAATTTTCTAAAATTACCTAAATTTATTTTCATTTCGTTTTGACAACGAAAAAAATTATAAGTACATCTAATGTTTACGAGATCGCAATTATATATTCTCACAAATCTCTCTTTTATGAAACAATGACATTTTCTTCTTTTTTATTTTTTTCTCTTCAGTCATTTGACTGGTTTGATGCAGCTCTCCAAGATTCCCTATTTAGTGCTAGTCGTTTCATTTCGGTATACCCCCTAGATCCTACATCTCTAACAATTTGTTTTACATATTCCAAACGTGGCCTGCCTACACAATTTTTTCCTTCTAGATGTCCCTCCAATATTAAAGCGACTATTCCAGGATGCCTTAATATGTGGCCAATAAGTCTGTCTCTTTTTTTAGCTATATTTTTCCAAATGTTTCTTTTTTCATCTATTTGCCGTAATACCTCTTAATTTGTCATTTTATCCACCCATCTGATTTTTAACATTCTCCTGTAGCACCACATTTCAAAAGCTTCTAATCTTTTCTTCTCAGATACTCCGATCGTCCAAGTTTCACTTCCGCATAAGCGACGCTCCAAACATATACTTTCAAAAATATTTTCCTGACGTTTAAATTAATTTTTGATATACAAAAATTACATTTCTGACTGAACGCTCATTTCGCCTGTGTTATTCGGCATTTTATATCGCTCCTGCTTTGTCTATCTTTAGTAATTCTAATTCCCAAATAACAAAATTCTTCTACCTCCATAACCTTTTCTCCTCCTTTTTTCACGTTCAGTAGTCCATCTTTGTTATTTCTACTACATTTCATTACTTTCTTTTTGTTTTTGCTTATTTTCATGTGGTAGTTCTTACGTAGGACTTCATTCATGCCAGTCATTGTTTCTTCTCAATCCTTCTTACTCTCGGCTAGAATTGCTATATCATCAGCGTATAATCTTTATCTTTTCACCTTGTACTGTTCCTCCGAATCTAAATTGTTCTTTAACATCATTAAATGCTAGTTCCATGTAAAGATTAAAATGTAACGGGGATAGGGAACATCCTTGTCGGACTCCCTTTCTTATGACGGCTTCTTTCTTATATTCTTCAATTATTACTGTTGCTGTTTGGTTCCTATAAATGTTAACAATTTTTCTATCTCTGTATCTGAACCCTAATTTTTTTTAAATGCTGAACATTTTATTCCAATCTACGTTATTGAATGCCTTTTCTAGGTCTATAAATGCCAAGTATGCTGGTTTTTTTTCTTTAATCTTCCTTCTACTATTAATCTCCGGCCTAAAATTGCTTCCCTTGTCCCTATACATTTCCTGAAACCAAATTGGTCTTCTCCTAATACTTCTTCCTCTCTCCTCTCAATTCTTCTGTATAGAATTCTAATTAAGATTTTTGATGCATGACTATTTCTGTGAAATAACACTTTTAGTGAACATTAGAGAAGAACATTTTCTTCACTAATGATAAAATATTCTACCATTTTCCAATACGGTCGTAGCCTCAAACGAGGTTGTTTTAAAAACACCGGTGCATATAATTAAGGCCTTGCGCTAGACACTCCTTAAATTGTAAACAAGTGCTTTATTCATATCCAATCTCTGCGTCCAAACGGTCGCCGCGAAAGAGGTCATGCTTTCGATGATATCTTGGTATACCATGTACATTTGACGGCCAGACAACCCATAGTCGTTCCGAGCAATCCTCCTAAGTTTGTTCATCACAGAGACGGCGTCCGCCGCTACTTGCCTAATGTGTTTGTTAAACAGCAACTTCTCATCAAAAAAAATACGTAGGTACTTATTAACTCTAACTCGTCTGATTACGCAGCCTTTGATAAATTGTGTGCTGATAAATTGCGTGCACGCTTGAGAAGAATATACTTTATATTGGGCAAAGAAATCTTTCATTTTGCATGTCCATCCAGCCCTCCGCAGTTGACAAAGCCGCCTCCGCCCGGTCTTATAGCTGCGGTCGTAAATTACCACGAACTAACAGGAGAGAGTCATCGGCTACAGACTGGGCCAAGAACTCTTCTGGGAATGTCAATCCCAGAAATCCGTCAAATACCAGGTTCCACAGTAGGGAACCACGTACGGAACCTGCGGGATTCCCCTGGTAACAGACTTTTCCACAACTAGGCGCAAATCTCTATACAGAGCCGTACAATTAGACAAATAGTCCCGTACTACGGCCTGCAGGGCTACGGAAACATTGCGGTGTTCCAACTCATAGAGGACAGAGCTCGAATACAAGGAAATAAATGCTGCCTCTATGTCTATAATAATTTCCCAAACATATTTACAGTCGGAGCTTTCCACCTTCGCAAGAGCATTGAAGATGCAATCCTCGGTGCCAACCACTTTCATGAAGGTATATTGGCCTCGATTTGGAAGACAATTTATATCAATGCATTCCCAGAGCCGTTCCAAAACCAGCTATTCAAGCAACTTGCCAATTACAGGCAAGAGGCTGATGGGCCGATAACTGCCGGCCTGCCTCACTCGGATCCTTTCCTGGTTTTAAGAGCACCCTCACCAAAGCCACTTTCCAACAAGTCGGGAAGCATCAAAAGCTAAGGCATCCTGTGAACAGCTTGCCAAGCGGCTCTTTTATGACAGGTATCAGATGACAGGTGATATCCGGGTCAAGTTGGTCGATAGCCGGTACCTTTTTCAGTGGCATTCGAGAAACCACTCGGTCTATATATACGGCATCTACAACCCACACGCCAAGTAATGGTGTCTAACCCGCCTTGATGCAGACTTCTGTTTCACTCTCCGGAGCATCTGGAAACAAAGTATCCAGGAAGGCCCGTTAAGTCCATACAGATGTTAACGTGCGGTCCCGATCATCAAACCCGCACCGAACAGTGGACATCACGTGCAATGGCTTTGGCCGGTTACATGACTTCGCGAGCTGCCTGAAGTTGCGTTGCAACTCGTGCATGGGGTCTTGCCAAAACTTGAGTTTGGCTTCCTTGATGGCATGAACTTATTCACTACCGACCCGTCAGTAGACACTCAGGCTCTCAGGTAGAGGTTCCTTTCTTCTACGAACTGTGCGAGACCAGCGCCTCTGAGATCAGTGTGTGGTGAACCCCAGGCGGAAGACTTGCCGTTAGCGTTCAGAGCAACCAGCACTCTGGTGCCCGGGAGATTGTCCAGAATCCGCCCCAACTTCGTCAACAAGTCATCGATCCTCTATCCAAGCTGGAAGTATCCCGACATCAGCACAACATCGAGCGTATACCTCGTGACTCGGACGATGGTGAATTACTCGTCAGAAAACTGAAGCATCCAAAAGACATCCAATGAGACCGAGCGGACCACGACGGCAGAGAGTGGCCGTTCCCCACGAGAATGAATAACATCAACCTCGTGGAAGCCGACCACCCAATACACGACCGTGTACGTTTGTTGGACCAAGAAGACCTTCAAGGTCGTACTCCTCAAGAATCCTCATGTCTTCATTGGTGGCCGTCCGGGAATGATGCAGGTTTAACTGCCCCACAGAGAGTGGAAGGGGCTAATGACTATAGCAGTCGACGCTTATACAAAACTTAAAAAATAAAAATAAATAAAAAATAATAATAATAAAAATAATTTTATCATAAAAGTACGGTAATAAGCCGAAGATTGTAGTTTCAGCAAACAGTGCTGTTTTCAAACGGATATTTGTACATAAAACTATATCCCTTTCTTATCATTTCTTCTACAAAATTCTAATTGAATTTTTTCCCGGAAAAGTAATAAATATTTTTGAATACGTGCACAAATATAAGTTTCCTAATATGAAATAAATTAAATTAAATATATATTAAATATTATTTTTATATAAATTACAAATCAATCAGGATGATTTGATTTGTAATGTAAGGACATGGAAAATGTCGATGACTACAGAAAGAAATTTAATGTAGCTTACTAGTCAACGCTTATTACATATTATTATGACCTTGCTTTAAACTTCGATGCCACTTCAAGGCTAAATATCTCCAAAGCCGACTCGTATTATGTAATAAAATGATAATACTTTATTGTTACGTGTAATACTGTATTTCTGTGGACATTTTATAAATCTATAATAGTAAAAACTTGTTTGACTAAAAAACTCTCTCGGTAATTTGAGGTTAATTACCGATAAGAAGCTCGATAAAAACTAAGGCTTTTAACATGGAATATATTTAAATAAAAAAATTTAAACTGTTCGTGTTTATAAAAACAAAAATATACGTGAATCTTTTTATAATTCTTTGAAACACAATGAAAATTAATGAGAAACGAATCGAATTGTGCTTAAAATACATTTGGATATTTAAATCTGCCTTTCGTTTTTATTCGATCTTTTTTTATTGTTTGTTATGTATATTTCACTAACGGCATACATGTATAGGTGTTATAGGTCGAACGGTTGCAGGCATCATCTTTATCAGGAATATGATAATAACCTAACTCGCAGGAATGAAATAAGTAATTTCTATCCGATTTATAACGCTAAGTGGAAATGATCTGATCAAAACATAAATATTATCATTAAGCCAATCGTGGTTCAGTTAGTTTTAAACTGTTTAAATTAGGTAAAACACCGTATATAAGAGAACCGATAACATTTAATTAATTCATTTTATTTAACGTTTTTATAAAAATCTGAAATCTTCTGGAAGAAGTATGGAACCAGTAGTTGAGCAGTTCTATTATGTCTAAATTAAATTCTTTTATAGGATAATGTGTTCGTATAAACTCAATTCAACCCGTTAATGTAAGTCGTTACATTTTCAGAAAAAAATTTGTCTCTACACATACGATGTTTATGCTGTGTAAACGAGTAACTTTTAACATGCTACTGTAGTATATGTTGAATGTTAAAATTTATTTAAATACAGTATTACTGAAACACCAGATTTCAGTTACATCTCGATGTATTAATAGATTAATACATCTCGATTATAATAAAATAGTTGTAAAGAAAATAATTACATAATATTTTAGTTAAATAAGGTCTTTAAGCTAAATATTAGAGTTGGTAGATTTATCGAGTACGGTCGTGCTAGTTTTGCTCCTGCTTGTTAGTGCTTTTTTCGGATTGTTTTTATCGGTTTTACATACGGACTGTTACGTGTACATTGATGGTTGGATTACAACATATTTTATGAATTTGGTTAACGGATTGATTTTTTATATAGCTTTATTGTTTTACATAATAATAGGGGCTATTGTTGTTTGTTGTACTCCTTTGGAAGGCTTCTTGTTGTAAGCATAGAAATGATTTATTGAAGATCTAATAATTGATTTTCACATAAACAATAGAAGCTGTAGTTATCAGTGCTTGATAACATTGAAGAACTTTGTTTTGTGCTGGTAGCCTTGACTATTAACTACTGTTGTGTGTCTGCGTTAGTGTCGGAGGTAAATATTTATTTAAATATATTTTTATTTACTTCTGATAAACTTGTAGCTTCATATCTAAAGCTGTTATGTTAGTGTATTGAAATTTAATCGATTACAATTTATTCTTTGGTAGCTTTGCTCGTTAATCTATTGATTTCTGTAGTTAGTTGTACTTCTTTGTTGCAGAATGGCCCAAAAGAATCCTTATGAGGGGAAGTGCCACCGTACACAAGTAGGACCGCCCATTTCGGATGAAGAAATATGTAAATTATCCGAGAAAAGATGACCCGCTGATTTAATGCAGAAGGCTGAAACGTTGACATCTCTCCCAGTTGAAAGAAATTTATGTTACTTTAAGGATGTTGCAAGTGGTTTAGGTAGATCGGAACAATTTGGCTCAAAGACAGCAGGGATACGAACTACCCCCGCTGTCTCAGATAGTCGGGCAGTTATAGTTAAGGCACAGGTACGTACTTATGCGGATCTGTTGAGGACCGTGAAGTAGTCGGTACCGTTCAGCGAGATCAGTGAAATACTTTCCATGAGGAAAGGAACCAACGAAGATCTTCATGTTAGAGTCAAGGGAGCAACAGCTGCTGAAGGATTTCGAAACGTTTTGTGTTCGAATGTTGTTGGACACCGGGCAAACCTTAAATCAAGAGAAAGTCGCCGGACGGTGGTCAATATTAAGGATATTTCCGGAGACACAACCGAGAAAGAGATTATTGACACATTTCAGCAGGCTGTTGGAGAGAATGAGGATTTTAAATTGACTTCAGTTCGGTCCGCCTTTGGAGACACTATGGTAGCCACAGTTATCACTAGCTATCGGGTGGCTAAGAAGCTGATAGAACAGCGAATACGCATTGGTTGAATTCACTGTCACGTGAGCATTCGGGAGCCTGATGATTGCTGTTACCGTTGCTGGGAGACTGGCCACATAGCTGCATTCTGTAGGGGCCCAGATCGGTTGACGTGCTGCTACAGGTGTGATGGACAGGACCACTTTAGGGCAAATTGTCAGGAGCCTGCAAGATGTTCTGCTTGTGGAGGTGTTGGACACCGGGCTGGGTCCAAGGATTATAAGTAGGCTTCGTAATCCGAATAATGCAAGTTAACGCTAATAGGTGTTTCGTAGCACATGACCTCATCTGGTGTGTTGCGATTGAGCATGATGTGGATTTCCTGGCTGTTGCGGAGCCTAACAAAAGAAGGGTTGCCATGCACTCGTGGGTTGTTGAATGCTGCCATAACGAATGTTTCGGGCCGGTATGCTGTCTCCCGTGTATGAAGAGCTGATGGCTATGAATCGGTGGATTTTACCGATTGCACTTTTATATCTGGTTATGTTTCACCTAATTCCAGCGATGAACGATATCAAGCTTTTTTGTGATCTGGAGGATTGTACCCGACGTGCAGAAAAGCCATATTATCCGGTGATTTTAACTCGTAATGTCTGGATCTTGGGGGAATGATTTTCACCCCAACAGGATACATTCTGGCAGCATTGTTCTCAGCACTTGGGCTTATTTCCCATAATGATCGCTTTTTACCTACTTGCTGGTAAGGGGCGTGGATCTGTTGTGGACCTTACGGCGACCTCCGAACAAATAGCACCTAGGATTCGAGACTGGAAACTTCGTTTTGATGAAATCGCAAGTGACGAGAGAAGAGAGTAACTATTGGGGATGTTGACGTTAACACGTCGGAGTGCGCTAAATACCTCGGAGTGTGGATAGAGAAGAATCGGCTCTTCAATACACATCTGATGAGAACAACCAAGCGTGCCGAAAGTGTTGTTGCTAAGTTAGGTAAACTTATGGGAAGCTATAAAGAACCGTGAACGTCCAAGACACGACTTATCCTGCAGCTGGCTTTATCCATAATTTTATATGCAGCCCCTGCCTAGATGGATGCATTTACCAGTAAAAGCAACGTTGATAGGCTGTTCTCTATTCAACAGCGAATTGCCATTGAAATTATTGCAGCATACAGGACTGTTTCCCATAATACTGCTGAAGTGGTTTCGGGCATCCCTCCTGTTCTGCTGAGGGTTAAAATGTTGTACAGAGTGTATAATGGAATGCCTAAAGTTGAGGCTAGACAAATCCTTTTCAGATTGACAGGAAATCTGGAATGTTTCTCTTAAGGGTAAATGTACAAGACATAGCATATATACATTGATCTGTGGGTTCAGCATGGCTTTGGGGAGGTGGGATTCTAGCTCTTCAAGCTGCTAACCGGGCATGGGGAGTTTGAGGTGTACCTGGGCCGGTTTGGTAAACACGCTACCTCTGTTTGTAGATACTGCGAATCACAGGACACACCAGAGCACACCATATACCACTGTTGTACGTGGGATGGTGTTGGACAGGAGCTGGGTTTGACCTGGCTTACTCCAGAGAGGACCGTGGGTTATGCGCTTTCAAGTAGACAGGCCTGGGAAAATGTGGAGAAGCTAGCTTCTAGAATATTGAAGACAAAATCCCGTGACGGTTGGGACCTCGATCGTGTGTAACTGTGCGTGTGTTTAGTTAGGGAGGGCAGCCTCTATCTGGAGAGGACGGTTCGGCGAGCTGGGCCGTTCTTGATGAGGGATCGGGGACCCCTTATGGTAGTCTTTGAATAATGACAACAGGAAGCTGGATAGCCTCATATAGGATCACTGCTAAAAAAACTATACTGGAAGTGGGGTACTTTAATGGGTTGCTTACTAATATAATATAAAATAAAGAACCGACCGGTAGCCCGACCTGCCATGCCGGACATACTGCCGGTAGGTGGGAAGGGCTGTTAGAGTAGAAAGGACACCCTCTACGCTGTTCTGTGCTTAATTTCAGGTCCGGCGAAGGGAAGTAAGGAAAAAAACAAAATCAAAATACAACTGAGTAATAATAATGAAAGAGAAGATTCTGCGTTTTGAAAAGGATTTACTATTTTTGGATGGAATGAAGGTTTTGGAAGTTATAAAAACTTTAATAGCACTTTCAAAAAATTACGTAAAAAAGTTTTTTTACGTTTACTTTTAATTTTCGAAATGTTTTTTAAAGAATAACACTATATCGTTGCAATTTAGGAAACATAATGGACTTATTTATAAAACTGGAATGTCTAGTAATGCGATGAAAGGTTTAAAAGACCTTTCTTAACCCAGGCCTTCTTAATTCTACATACCTGTATTGGGGCTACACAGGTAAGATAAGGTACACAGGTTGCTTTGTACTGGAATGGCACTTTATATAGTTTCACATTAGCTTATAATTAAAATTAGATTAATAGTTTCTGTTTCAAAGCGTATTTTTTCACAGAGTTAAGGCCTTTCAGAAATTTACTACAGCAACTCTGTTTGTGTGTTAGTTCCTTGTTAGTGTATGCAGAGTTTTGCATTATGTTACGCCAGAAATATGTCAGAAAACATAACAGCTGAATTTTGACCAGAAAAATTGCTATTATATTGACATTATAAAATATAATTTACCAATACTACTTTTTTAAGTTATACGCTGAAGTGATGATTCACCAGTGTTATACTTATTATCGAAGACCCGTCACTTTCTAGTTGCTAGGAAACTACTCTTAGACTGCTCGTCCGTTGACAGAGACTAAGAGCTACTACAAGATCAAGCGACTACAGCCGAATTACGAGTATGCGAATTATGAGTATGATTCGTACGAGTATGAGAGACTGGGTTTTGGGTCATCCTTCATTGGCTAGTTCGTGCGACTACCAGTTGACATTTGTACAAATATTACACAGTATTTATACTATCAGTGTCTAGTTAATTTTTTTTTACTGGCTTTTCGAAGAAAAGTACGGGTGTTACGTATGGTGTGAGTAAGAGGTGAAAATGAATTTTTCTTTACGTTTTGAGATATGAGTACGACAATACAATTCACTTAAATTGTAGTCTCCTTATATATATATATATATATATATATATATATTTAAAAGGAAATTTATATATATTTATTTATTTATAGGCCTATGTATAAAACTTTGTGGCACGAAAATCTTCAAAACTAGCGGATCAATTTCATTGAAATTTATATATGCTGTAGAATTGTATCTTAAATTGTGAATGTGAAAATTTGATAAAGATTAGTTGAGTCGTTCTTGAGTTACGCTGAATTTAAGATCGGAATAATTTTAGCGGGGCAAATTAAAAGCGTGGATTGTTATGATGCTGCAAGTTGGAACGTGAAAACAAAATAAAATAACGAAAAGTAGGTCTTCTTGTACAGAACTGCGCAACACATTTTAAATTATTGTAGTTTTTTAAGGCGTTGAAAAAGTTGCTGGCCCCCCCTAATTTTTCGTTATATACGAGTGGCAAATTTCACTCAAGGGGATCTATCGCTTGTTGCCTGTTGTTGCTGGTTGTCGCACGTAGTCAGCCGCTCAAGGTCGCTTGCATTGGACGCGGTTCCGAAGTACTCTGCATTAGGAACAGAGGTTCTACTATGTACGTACTTTTCCGTCCTAGTAGCCGCTCTCAGTCTCTTCCATTGGACGAGCGGTCTTAGCAATGCATATTTTGTTGCTACCTTGCTCCTTCATGCGATATATTTTGATTACTGCACAGTGATCAAAATTATATAATTTAATCTAACATACGTAATATAAATATTACAAATATATAATGTAATTTAATCAAGATTACTTCACAGTAATTTTTAATTCTGTCGACTGTCTGAATGAAATAAAGAGAGATAGAGTCCAGCGCGAGGGGGTGAAGTTGAAAGCGAGAGAGAGAAAAAGAGGGCGTGCGACTATGAGTGAATCAGTTGTACGTCAGTGGTTGGAGGGATTGTATCGAGTCATTGGCGTTAAAAATGAACCGTTCTTTAGGGGGGTCTCGAACTGTCTTCTTCCTGCATAAGAAGGTCATGCACTAATCATCTGCGCCGCTTTGATTCTTTCCTCATCTCGTATGTTTTTCATTTTTTCACTCAAGTTTCTGAATTTTTTTTGCTTTCAGAATTACAGACCTCTTCTTTTTAATATTAACTCTATATTATTTTCGTTATCATTCGTAAGGAAATGATTCCGGTACAAGAACTTCATCACTGTTCGAAAAACTTTTTTTTTTAAATAAGGAATTTAATTTTCACGTGTTATGTTGTCTACTTGCCAAGCCACTTTATTTATCTTATACAATACCACAAAATTCGATAATTGTATGGCGACTTAAGAAATAAGAAATTAAAAAATTAATAATATTTAAATAGTTCTCATTTTCTATTCCGTTGTTTTGATTTTCATTACATATACTGAACGTAAAATTAAGAAACTAATTATATAAACATAAGTATTATTTTTTCCGATTAAAACTTTATCAGCAATATAAGCTAGTCCAACGATTTAATACAATAAGGTAATAATTTAAACTTTATTAATTTATCGATAGATACTCTTTTTAAAGGTCATGTATCCAGTAATTAAGCTTAACGAAGCTTGTTTTAATAACAATTATTATTTTGGCGATATGTATATATATATATATTAAAAAATATTATAGCCATATTTTGTTATTTTTTGAAAGATGTGTTTATCTTCGGGAATTTCGAGACAGGAAGAAGGATATATAATACTGAAGAAGTGCAAGTAGACTTGATAGATGGTTAAGATAGGGAAGAGGATCGGGTCGGGTACAACAGATGGGGTAGAGATTTCCACTCTAACTTCCTTGTTAAAACAAGCTCGGGTCATTTGACTCAATCGGGACCATAATACGTGGGTGTAGTAAGCGGCAGAAAAAAGGCAGTGGTATATGGTGGACAATTTGACTGCCTTATACTTCCTTATGCTTCGTTTCACAAAGCAACAAAAGTCCTTCTTTTTTTCTTTTTACATTCCCTCCTATTTTATCATCTGCTCCTCCTCTTTGCCTTTTTCAAGTAATCATTATTCATCTAAAGATATCATTACATCAATGTTTTTCACTTTCCAATCGTAACTATTCATCCTACAATTTTAAGTTATTTTCTTTTCTAATAAAACTAAAAAAAATTGTATGTAATTTTTCTGTTTATAATCAGAATTCCTCTTTTCTCGAATAACAGTTCTCATACGTAAACGGGAGAACCCCCGGGAAAAAATTCTGAAAAATGTTAGCTATAGAAATCGTTTCCTATTTTATTTTCATTCATATATGAAACTAATTTTTGTCTAAAATGCTTCATGAATGAACAGATCACATAAAACAGACTCTCTAGGAAAGGTTAAGCCCGGAGGAGAAAATTTATAAAATTCTTACAATGTTAGTTCAAAATTTAAGTTTCTTTGAAACATTTCCTTGAAACTATTCACTAAAATACATCTTGATTGTGTAAATATAGATACTGTTTCTATCCAGAGGAGGTATCATTTATAGGAGTACAATTTATATTATAAAGGAAATATCTCGCAAAAAATAATGTAAACCGTACAGGTATTTTTTAAATTCATACAAGCGTCGAATTTATACAAAATAGATTCTTCTAAAGTGGACGTAGGCCCATCTGAGAACATTTTAAAGTTAAAACACCTTGAATTTTAGTCAAAATCAAAAAAATATGGTGGTCTACAACCTTTGCTCAGAATATCTGTGAGAGGGAGTCATATATAATTTTCAATAATTTGAGTGTGATATCATGTCTATTCCTGCTGTTCAACAAATGAAGTATAGAAAATTCATCTGATAAATTTTAAATTGAACTGTACGTGATGAGCAGACAAATACATTGACGCAAATCAGGAGCTAGTCTGTTTCGGTTTAAACAATATAATAACTAATATTGAACGGACCTAATTAGTTTTAATCGTAGATTAATAGCATGAAAGTTTCTTTAACTAAAGCTTATTCAGTAATTAATTAAAAATCAATTGTGTTTTTGTAAAGTAAGTAATAAATAATTTCCTGCATTTGAGTAACACATTTGGATATGTATATATATATATATTAAAAAATACGATATATTTGTGGTATGTATTGTAGGCCTATACGACATACATCAATTTTCATGTTGAGTACTGAAAATCAGACTTGAAGGTATTTTATATTCAAATTTCCTCCTCGCTCACTGTTAGGAGGAAATTTCCTTATGAAATTTTTTCTTGTCCCATCATTCAAAAATCTTTCTTTCTTCTAGCGATAGTCCTCATATAATTTAATTTATTTATTAGTCAATAATACGGTTCAAAATATAATTTCGTTTTAAGATAAACTATTTATTACCCACAGATACAAGTTCGTGCAATTTTGACATGGGCTAGGTTATGTAGATTTACGCTCGGTTAATAAAACACAAAGTTATGAAATATGGTTTTTTCAAATACGTAAATTTTTCTTTGTAAAGATTAAAGAACTTCTCTTTTGTCATCCCGTGTGCGTGCGTGCGTGCGTGTGTGTGTGTGTGTGTGTGTGTGTGTGTGTGTGTGTGTGTGTGTGTGTGTGTGTGTGTGTGTGTGTGCGCGCGCGCGCGCATCTGGATGCTGGGTGTCTACTGTTTCATTAATTAATTTATTATATTTTAATTAATTGTATACTGTATTTAGAAAAGTAATAACTGATGAAGATAAATGCATGATGTTAGCCGTAACGGCAACCTAGAATTGACTTTATTCATTTAGATGAGTAATGTAGATCGAGAGATCGACAATACGACAATAGAGGACCCTGTCTTCTCCCCCTACCATAGTCACTAATAACAGCCTATTTCCGCTTTCAATCAATTGCATGTTATCAATTGCTTCACAGGGTGGTTACGATGTTACGATATAGATAAACTTTATTGGTTGGATATAGTGTTTCAACAGCTATCTTCATTGCACAACCGATCTGGAGGATATAATACAAAAATTGAAAAATAAAAATGTTAATTAACCGGAATATAATTTAGTAACTTAAATATATATATTGTTAATGAAATCGCGTATGTGTAAACACACAAACGCGATTTCATATTATCTATCGATTTCTGTATTTTATATATATATATATATATAAGAGAGAGAGAGAGAAAGAGAGAGAGAGAGAGTGAGAGAGTGTGAGACAACCTATATACATATATATATATATATATATATATATTATACATTTCCTATTTACCTACATTCTTTAGGTTTTCAGTCATAAATTTAAAAAAAAAATGCTTTTTATAGAACAAGATATTGTAAATCGTGTAAATCTCAACACTAAAATATAACTAACGGTGAAATCCTTGAATATAGTGATAAAAAATAAATTGAAATAAATTTTAAAATGTTTCATCAACTTTTTAAAATTAAAATTTAATCTGAATTAATATTAATCCAAATTCTACTTTTTTGTATAATTAAATAAGAAAAAGTAATAATACAGAAGTAAAGATTTGAAATAGATGTAAATTTCGAGGAGATAAATGTAGATAAAACGACTACGTGTGGATATTTAAGCAAAAACTAAAAAAAAAATAAAAAAATACGTTATAAGAAAAGAATAATTCGTGAAACTCAATCGTTTAGAAGGAATTCCAGTTTGTACATAATTAAGAATAAAACCAAATTTTAATAAACGTAACAGAAAAAGGGATAATAATAAAGATTATGGTAGTATATCAAAATACAAAAAGAAAAAGAATGTAAATCAGATCGCAAAAATAAAAGGAGGGATGAATTATGAAATATAAGTATATTAACCAAACAAAGTTTCGTAAAGAAAATATTGTTAATGAAATCGCGTTTGTGTGTGTGTGTGTGTGTGTATATATATATATATATATACATAAGAATTAGTAAATACACTTGCCAAGATTTAAATTTGACACCAGAATACAGAAAATAAGAAAACCAAAAAGGGAAAGAACAAACTACGTATAGTATAAGCAGCGATTGATTTGTGACAGAAATTTTAAAGGCAAGTTAGTTGTAAACTAAGATATTTTTCCAAATTTGGTAAGAGATGGGTGTGTAGTTGTTAAACAAATTGTTAGCGAAGTAAAAATCTAAATTATATATATATATTAATATATATATATATTATATTATATTATATTATATTATATTATATTATATATATATATTAATATAAAACAAAATAATTATAAATATACCCGTACCCAGGTTTGTAAATTTGATTAAGTGTTACCCTTTTGCATTTTGTTAAGAAAATCACCGTAGAAAATTGAACATAAAACAGTGTGTGTTATTTCCATAATATCTGTAAATACGTCTACATTGAAAATATTTAATTAAGAACATACAAATTATAACAGGTATTTAGTTACTGCTGTCAGTGTTCCGAGATTCCGTCATCCGTAGAATTACAGTTACCTTCGTAATCACTTAACCACAAATAATCATCTTCACTTCCATAGAGAGTGTTCGAAATATAACATTTCTTGAACGATTTTTTTTTGTGCTCGTACGACAATATCGGGTCGACATTTTTCGTAGATGTTTTCTTTTAAGAATTACATACAGGGTAATTTTTTTTTTGTCCGAAATTATTATCGCATCAAACGACCGACGTGGTTTTTCATAACCGGCAGTTAGTATCCGAACACTCTTAGCATTTACACTTTCAGTGTTTGTTGTCGATGATATTTCGAAAGTCAGCGGTGTCCGGTTCGCATTCCCGATTCGATCTAGGAAATAATTGTTCCTTTTTCGTTAATTTATGACATATCTTTGAAACTTAGTCAATTTATCTTCATCTGCTTCTGATAGCCGCTTTGCTACTGTCGTCCTCCTTCGAATAGAGAAACTATAGCGGCAAAAGAAATCGGGGTACCTGGTTTAAACTAGCTTTAAATTCATCGTTGCCGATATTTAATTCACCGGTGATATTCAGGGCTTTCATCGGACAAATCTTTGTAGAAATCGCGTATCCAAACAGACAATTCGTATGCGCTGTAACCTTTTCTTCTATTTCGCTTTTTTCCGCTGAAATGCTCTCTGTACTTTTACTGCTACGAAAAATTCGTTTCTTCTTTCGCCACTTACGAATGCTGGAGTCTGCTGTATCAAATTTTCTGCCTGTAGCACGATTTCCACGCCCTTTACGTAAGCAATAATACGTATCTTTTCGGCAACAGTGAATGAACGCAGTTTCTTTTTTCATTCATTCTGTAGTTCTGTTGAAGACAAAATTTTAACCTACTGAACGATCGTTGTCACAATGAAAACTGATCGAAAAATGACTACAAAGTGATGGATAAAAATGTTTTCGTTTGAAATGAGAGCAGCCTATGAGTGAGAAAAATGCAAAGGACAGCTTCCGACAAGTCTGCCTTGACGTCGTAGATAAGAGTAAAATTTTCTAATACCGGTAATTACTCACAGCCTAGTTTTTGTTTTATCTAAAACATTTTATTTCATTGGATTTTGGATTTAATATATGTAATCGTCTGATATATTAATAATCATGGTTATAAAACTTTAAAATCTATATGCGACACGCAGACTGTTTTTGCAGCCGTCATTTCGGACAAAATGGTGCGCGTGGTACGTGAGTGTAACAGTTTACATCTTTTTTTTGTAAAGAAAAAAGATAAAAAATAGGTAAAGATATATCAATTGCATAATAAATATGCTGATCTAAAATGATCATAACAAATCAGAAATTAATAAAATAATACATCAAATAGTCAAATAAACAATAATACAAGTCGTATCATGAACGATACTGCCAAATAAAAATAAAATAATTAAATAGAATTCTTATGTTAAAAATACACTACAGCCAGACGAATTAATGAGTACGAAGAAAGTACGTTAAAGAAGTAATTATCAAGATCGTGACAGATATGTTTATCTAAAGATAAATAGATATCTAAAATCCAAAAAAGTAAAACATAATGTTTATCTTTGTGCTTTGTTTTCTCTTAATCGGTTTCCACAGAGAAAATAGCACTTTTGTGCGAGTTGTTATTGAAATAATCAAGGATAAACTCGGATACTATAAACTGAAAGAGAACAAAACTATAATCAAAATTTTCTTTCTTTCTTGCAGAAAATTATGTTTTATAAATTTTCAACTTACGTCGATTAAAAATCCATGTTTTCAAACAATTTTTTTTGTTTTCCAAAGGTAATTTAAAAAAATGATGTTTCTCAAGAAAGACATATAATTTCTTTACAAGTAAAGTTTCGTGTTAATTTTTTCTTAATTATAGTAAAATTTCTCTTCTGTGATAAATAATAAATGAATTAGTGTGCACACAGAAATCAGCAGTATAAAAAAGCTAATTAAAAGTCGTTAGAGAAAACGACCTGCTAAACAAAATGTCACGAGTAGTTATTGAAAGCAACCAACACAATGAATAAATGTTTATAAATAATAAGATACTTTTATTAGATTTTAAAAACATTAAAATAAATTAAAAATATTAAATATTTAGTCGTCGTTCGCTAAAGTTTATTGTTAATGCAATAGCAATAACAATATTACAAGGAGAAGGTATCAGAAAAAAAACTATTTTGATGTATTTCTCTACGTATTTCCTTTATTACAAAATTTTTTATCTCCACCGTTGCACGCTTACTACCTACACGTATGGTTAAATAGTGACGCAAAAGGATTGTAGTGAAATCAGTTTTGCAGGAAATTAACCGTATAAATGTTGACAATTATGCTCGTACTACGAGAAACCGTTTTAATAATTTAATTATCAGGAATTACACAAGTTTAACGCATTTCTCCATTGTTTTTCTATTATTTTAATTTAAAAGTGAACGTGTGTTACAACCTCAATTATCTGCTAATATTTATTCTAATTTCCAGTTTCTAAAATTTTTAATCTGTATAATATTTCCTTCTGACATTGTAGTGAACGTTCAATAATACGTATGCGGCCGCAAACCTATTCGTTTTAAAAAAAAAGTATAAAAATTCCCTTTTAAAATTTCTACCTTCGTCAAATTATCATAAGAAATGTACATTTCGGAATCTACATAAACTCATTTAATTTTCATTGTTTGCTGTAATATATATTTAAAAAAATTTTGAATTTCTTTATTATTCCTCTTCCCAGATAATTAAACTATCAAAAATATTGAGTAGCTTCTTTTCAATCCCTATATTGAATCTATGACGCATACTTTCTCTTCTTATTGAAGATATTTTTCATTTTATGAGGATTTTTTAACAGTAAACAGTATGTAAATTAGACTATGTTTAGTCATATACCTTTATAAATACTGCAGCTTAGTATTATCGTTACAATATAGAGGGACTGAAATAAGGGGGTGCCCGTGAACTTTTATGAATTGCCTTGAGAGCAGGGTAAGTGATAATGTCGTTAGATGTCTTTTTTTCCATAAATGCGATCTATACTAACGGATTTCTTTATTCTATTATTGGACTGAACGGAATGGCTTTATAAATAACAAATTTAATTAACTACCTTTTGAATGAATTTACACTTGTACAGTTTTTATCTGTTTCCAAATTAGTTGTTAGTTTTTATTTCCGTAAAAAATATTTTTAAAAAATCGGGATTTTTAAAATTATGCTTTTTAATGGGAATATTTGTTTCTCTCATTCCGCGTCTTATTGTCATAGGAAATTTTAATTTGCTAAAAAAAAGAAACGAAGAAACAGAGTACAACAAAGAGTTAAACAAATTGATGAAAATCTGCCTAAAAGATGCTATCACTTTATAATAAATAGAGATGCAATGCCACTTTTCTGAATTTTAAAAGTTATTTGTAAATGAAAACAAGATGAGGTCCCTCGCATAAAATAAATCCACATCTACTGTAACATAATGAGAACGTAATAAACTACAATATTTAATTACTGTTCACCCTAATAACTTTTTAACTCTTTTTATGTTTGTATTCCCATGAAAAACATTTGTCGACGTTTACCCTTAACAATTTTAATTTTTCATTCGGTTGCTGATTTTTATGTCCAGTTTTATTTAATAGATTTGGAATTTGATTCGTTTACGATACTGTTAACATCCTGTCCAAGACGATAGTAGGTGGTAGTTGGGAGAAAGAAAATATCGGTTACCGACATGTCTTATCGATCTACCGATGTGGAAAATTCACTTAGATTATTTTTTCCAATGACGCATATAATAATTAATTCATTTGTATTTTTCGAAAAAAAATATACATAGACTATTACCGAAATTTTTTGTCACTATTTTATACACCAATAATAAATGGTTATTAACATATCAATATATAATGAGGATATGTAAAAATTATCCGAAGTATAAGGTACGTCTTATCGATGTTTTAAGAAGCCTCTCTCTCGATCCGTTGATCCGAAAAATATAATTTAATGAGACCTTTACGTCATACTCCACTAGATGGTATATCGATTCTGGGTTTCCCAAAACTCACAGTGTCCGTATTTTACAGTCAGATATCCCATTCAGGTCCTTTACATACCTCGTTTAACTCACGTAAATCAGCTATCATCTTGTTAGTATTCTTTTAAGTAGGGACGACTTCAGACGCCTTTCGGCGAATGAAAGTGGGACTGATGTCATAGGCTTGGCAAGGCAAGTGCCGGGCTTGGCAAGGATGTACTGCGTTTATCGAAATCAAGTACGTTTTTTTCCGACAACTTTTTATTTTTTTTGGGTTCAAAGTTTTTTAGTTTTATTTTAAACCGTTATAGTTTTAAATCGAAAGGTGTTCAGAAAAACTAAAAGCTGGTTAATTACAAATCTGCCAGAGGTAACTGAAAACTGTAACTCGTGAAATTCATTATCATAGAACTTTAAGCGTCTAAAATTTTAACGCAGATTTTTCTTAATGATTTCTTAACATATGTTTTGACATATATTGTGGACTTTCCGTTCAGTTAAAAATACATTTTTTTTCAAATCAGCGCTCGAAGTAAAAGAGCATGAGTTATATTGTTTCTCCGTGCAGTGTCGTGGAACATTATTCAGTTAACATGGGTTTTTTTGTACTTATTATTTTTTATAATTGTACATTTTATAACCATTTTTATTGTGTTATTGTGTGAAATATTATCTTAACGATTTTTTTATTATTTACAACTTGAATTTGCGAGAATCAAAAGTTTAAATGAGTTATATTCTACAGAGGCTACGTAATTAAAATCACTGTTGTAATCCGCACTTTCTTGTGTAATAAGCTTCGTCTTTATTACATATTCCGTAATTTATAATTACGTAATAAACTGCATCTTTCATTATTTCATTTTTATATTGATGCTACCTTTCTATACTGTTAATGATTAGTCTTACAATGATAATGTCTTATTAATGGCAATAAAACCGGTCTTACACTGTAATAATTATTACGTTTCACAACATATTTGAATAATCTTGTTAAAGGAGACGTTTTGTAGTTAAACCTCCCACAAAAGTTTAAATAGCGTCTTAGGTTCTATTACTTAGGTCTTCTATCTAGTAATTTTTACTATAGATTCGTTTAAAAAAAAAAAAAAAAACTATGACAATGTTTACTATACACATACTTTATACTATATATTTTTATTTACTATTATTTCGTCCGTCCACGGGAAATATTTTTTTATTAAATTACAACTAAAAGACCGAGATAAAAATCTAATTAGAGTAAATTTTCTTTTTTTTTAATAAATCAGAGTAAACAAATTAAATTTACATGGGGAATTTACAAAACAAAACGAAAAAACAACATAATTTTAAAAAAATGAACGTGTGGAGTGTTTTAGTCCAGATACAGTTGATATGAGTAGCATGTAATATATATTACAATACGGTTTATAGGAAGTGTTGCATAGCTCGAAGCAAAGCCGACTCGACTAAAATAAAGAACAATTACGTATTATGTGTGTGTGTGTGTGTGTGTGTGTGTGTATATATATATATATTAATATAAATGTATGTATTGTGTGCGTGTGTGTATGTATCTACCTATGTGTATATAAGCTAACCTGTATGTGTCAAAGCCTGGCATTCAAAGGGAAATGTCTGAGGGATACATGAATGTTACCCATGGGCATTCTACATGTAACATAAAAGAGTTGGCGACAAACTTTTTTCCTAAATTTATTTCAAATATGAGAATTTAAAACACATTACATTATGTGTCTTTTTAATACCCAGAAGGCATTTATTGGACCCGTAGTTTGTTTTTTGAGGTGGTAGACTGTAAAATTTTGTGCAATGTTTTACGTTGCTACCTTTCTCAAGGGATGACTTTAAAAAAAACACACACAGATATATATATATATATATGAATTATGGTAACGAATAACATAAATAAGACCTTTTGTAAAAAAATATTTTCTCTATGCTTGAATAAAATTACAATAAAATTAAACAAGTCTTTATTATAATACTTTTTAATTATTATTATTTATTATCCATGTAAGTTACATGATAATTTAACCATAAAAGAGGGAAATTTATAATAAATTAAAACTCATATAATTAATTTAAATGTAACTAAACTGAAAAAGAATGTCTAAATATTTTATATCTAATTTTTAACAACACAAGTAATTTTATTAATAACCCATTCTATTTCTGAGGCCGTTTGAAAAAAAAGATTTCTTTGCAAGGGGACAAGGGACATTGCCATTCCGTAAAATGGTGATCTACGTTGAAAGGGGTCTAAATAACACACGCACGGGCGCATACATCATCCTTTTTGCCATATTCGATTAATTATCTTTTATAACATAATAAATTACCGATTTTTATTTGGGCGTGATTCTTAAAAACGTTCACTTATCTTTGTGTATGTCAACTGTAAACCCAAGATTAATCTGAAATAGAAATAAACTTAATTTTTCGATCGATTTATGATAGCAAAAATAATAATAATAGGATTTTGAGCCGGGTAAATCGTATAACTTCACAATCTGATTGTTCCGCAACATCTGGAATATTTCAGGGAATTGCAAGCTGGAAATTGAAGGGCTTGATTTAAAGCAAAAAGCCAACAGCTGACACCTATTTTTCTAATCAGGTTTCCGTTTTTCACCGAAATTAAGAGCTCTGGGTTCCATTTCACGGCATACTGTAGGAATATTTCTAGGCAATGAATGCTTAAAAATATATTTAAAACAATAAAATTAATTAATCTTACTTACTAATATCTATTACATCCCTCTTTTTCTGTATATATATGTATATGTGTGCGTGTGTGTGAGCGTACTTTTTTATTATTTATTTTGTAGATGAATTGTTTCTAACGTCCGTGCGAAGTTCGGAATAAAATCTATTTATAAAGGGAAAATAAGGTAATATAGGCTAGGTATGAGTGTAGCGTTATTAAAGTTCTAAGGAATAATTCAGCGAATAAGATTAAATTTTACTTAGGCATCCAAAAATCTCCCTCTACGTATCTTTATGTTTCAGTTAAAAAAAATATTAATACCTATTATTAGCATTAATTGAGAATACAAAAAATGATATTCTTATACTATGAAGAAATATTAAAAATTTGTCGGCGGAAAATATTAAATTAACAAACCTCCCTAAAGAAAACTTTATACCGACACAAATGCGTTTCTCGTGCAATTATTCCCAATCCTTGATAAAATAAAAGCTATTAGCGGAACGATGTATTTATATGTGTGTATATATATATATATATTTTAGAGAAAAAAGAAAATATAAATAAAAAAGGACGCCTAAGTACACGTTGAAAGAAGAGCAGAAGGATTCAAGGGGGCTGGTTAGTAAAAGGGGTAGAAAAAAGTACAACTTGTTTTAGTATAATCGGCTTAAACGGGGGGGGATAGCAGAACAGAAAATATTTTGTCTCAAAAACAAAACCACAAAAATAAAATAAGCTTTGATATATACGATTGTTCACCGTGGTGTGCTGTAAAGTAGATTCTGCATCGTCCCGGAAAAAAGTATTAGAATAAATAGGTAGCTGTACCGAGTCCTTATGAAAAGACCAACGTTTTCGTAGCAACAGAAGCAGCAGCAATAACAGTCGCTATAGAAGCAGGACAAGCAGAAACGGAAGTGTGGTGTATACATAAGGCATGGGTTTTATCCGATTAAAAAGATTAACGATAGGCGAAAATTTTCCTACAAGCCATCATTATTATAATCAGCGTTATCAACATCATCATCCGACTACTTCAATCAAAAACGAATTAAAAAAAAAAAATAATTATTATAAAATATACGTTAATAATCCTTCAATCTTCTCAAAGCAGTCGTACTTAATTTGTACCTGGATGGCGTACATTCAAAGAATTAAAACCAATTGTAAAAATAACCAACCAAACAACGTAATTTTTTCAGCCTACCATACTTTCTTTCTTTTATTAAATATATATATATATAGTAGTATAATTCGTCAAATACAAGATTTTAAACAGAAAATGTTACAAAAGAAAAAAAGTTATATATTTAAAAATGAACTAGTAAGCGTATTATAGTTTTCAACTAAATAATTTCTTTTCAGATTTCAGATGAAAAAAAAGCTCAAAATATGTACGTAGAATGTTTAAAAAACCTTCATATGTTTAGAAACTTGTTATTTTGAAACGTTGTTTAATCAAAGATATATAGACTAGAAGTACACTTTAAAATGAAACAGAAAAAGAAATATTAAGCTTATAATAATGTTGTTGAATTTCGCTGCAAAATAATCTCAAAGTAAAGCGATTGGTAATCACTACAAATCTACCTACCGATTTCTCAAACACGGTTATCGCTAATATATTAATAAATTATTAAAAAGTTCAAATCCACCTTACCAGCAATTAATTTTGGCTTCTCGAGATCTTTCAGTTCTTAGACCACCGTCAGAATATTAAACTATAATTATAAAATAAAGTTAAAAAATAAAAATATTAAGCGGTCATGACTCATTGCTAGTTATCAACATAGTTTATTGCAAATAAATTATACAATAAAAAAAAAATACAACTAACAATGTAACATTATAACCAGATAAAAAGGAAAAAATATATATAAAACATGAATACACCCCTTTTAGTCTAGGAATTGAAAATTTGTATAAAATAATTAACATAACACCAGCATATACTGCAAATAATAAATTAATCAAATATATTAATAATAATTGTAATAAGATATCATATAATAATGATGCTCATCTTGATAAACAAGGGGTATATATATTTTAGGTTGTGAATATTTTAACATGATATATATTGGTATGACCAATCGTAAATTCTCTATACGTGCAAAAGATCGCTTGAATAGTATAAAAAACAACAAACCAGAAAATTCTAACTTTGCTAAACATATATTAGATAATGGTCATACATACAACCCGAATACAATTATGAAAATTTTAGACATATCTTATAATTGCTATAAACATCTATTGAAAGAAATATCACATTTCCAGTAAACATAAAGATCTAATGAATGAGCAAAAAAGTTTTGAAGATGATAAATTGTTTAAACACGCTCCAAATATAGATATAAAGAGATAGAAATTCAAATAAAATGTTCTTACAACGTGTTCCCGTTGATTTTATTTTATTTCACCAGATTACACTGTAAATTTCAATCACTACGCTGATAACTAGCAATCAGTCATGACTGCTTAATATTTTAATTCTTTAACTCTATTTTATAATAATATTTTAATCTCTTGACGATGGTCTAAAATTTGAAAAATTATGAAGTCAAAATTAATTAATTGCTAGTAAGGTGAATTTGAACTTTTTAATAAATCTTACTATCTTACTTATTTTTTTATACAGAAAAATAAAATGGAATAAGTACTTTACATTTGTTAAACCTGATTCTGTACTAAGATTCGTTATCTTTCTATATAAAACATAGTTAAAAGATTCAGGTGAAAAGTTTTAAAACGATTCGGAAAGAAAAACAAAATAGATACTCGTAATAAGTTAATTATCTTCATCTTTACAGTGAACGTGAAGAACTATTTCCATCTTTATTTGCATCTAAAGTTTTACAAATAAACCGCCGCACAAAAATCTACTAAGTTAATGATCCATCGATCGGCTCTCAAGCGACATGATTTTTGTTAATTTTAAAATACATTTAAAAACCGAAAATATTTATAATGATAGTAGCTATCGTGCTGAATTCTACGTATTTCCATTTTAATATTATTTCTCGTCATCTTAGTATCGCGATTAAAAATAACAGTGAAATATAATATCAGAGAGTTTCCCCTGCGATCTCGAGCCTGAATGATGTATTTTGTAAAGGTAATATCTTCTAAGTCTTATTAGTCGCTATTAATTAACTTTAATCGATCGTTATTTTTTTTCTATTTTGTAACTCTCTATTTATCATTTAGAGTTTTAAAATGTTTTGAGATACAAAATACACTGAAGCAGACGTTCGACGACACCTTCATAGAACCTGAAATCTTCGATAACTTAAATAAATAACAATATTTCTAAACATCGATACTGTTATGTTTCATTCCCAGATTCCATAAAATATAATTTTATAGTTCAATATTTATACCGCCAAAAATTTGGAGATATAGTTAACAACGGAATCGTTCACTAAACCGCGATTGAGGATCAAATATAAACTGTTGTATACTATGCTTTTTCAGACGAAAATATTTTTCAAAAACATTAATATTTTCCACAATTTTTCAGCTTTTATCAATTTTTTATATTTATACAGGAGACAGAATAGTCAGCAAGGATGATCGTTCGATTGAACTTTTGCACTTTTGTATTTATTTATTTAATATTACACTTAAATTATAAAAAAAAAAATCAGCATTGATAATTTATTGATTTACCTGATAATATATAAAAATGATTTAAAATCGTTTATATGAGGTTACTGATATTTCCGTAAAAACCATATTCGCCGAATGTGTTCTACTAACCTCGTTAATCACTTTAATGCACTTTAATCACCTTATTACGTAAAAATTACATTTTTACAAAAAGTCTGATTCCAAGCGTCCAATTAGGGGACCGTTCCATTCGTATATCATGGATTTATAAATTTCATTATAGAATAGAATTACAAAATTAAGTACGTATTAAAATAAAATTAATAAATAAGAGCAATTAAAAAAATGTATACAAGTTGATAGACGATCATTTCCATCTAAAAATAACGATTCGTGTGTTTATAGACAAAGTAAGTATAAAATTAATTATGATAAAATAGTAGTTGTGAAGATCATAATTTATTAAACATAGTTTTGAAGAGGCTAAACTTTTTAAATGCCTGAACCCTTAAACGGCCATGTAAATCGACATAATTGTCGATTCAGTCAAAGTAAATATATGGGCAGGTACTGTCGGTGGACGATTGATAGGGTCTATATTTATTGATAGAAATTTAAACGCAGTGTAATACGAGGCTTGCTTCTCGAACATAATCATTCCAAACATTCAAAACTTTTGGTTTCAACAAGGCGGTGCTCCGCATCATTTCGGTCTTCAGGTACGTGAAATTTTAAATTAATTTTTTTCTGGAATATGGATTGGCCGAAGGGGTCAAATAAAATGGGCAGCGAGATCACCCGACCTGCATCATCGGATTTTTTTTTATAGGGTGCTTAAAAGGTATTGCTTATAATAAGCCCTAAGATTACAAAACTACATTCGAGAATCGGTACAAAATATCACTAGGGAATCACACAATACAATATCATTCTTTCACAACCGAGTAGCACACTGTTAAACAATAGAAGGAAACCATTTCGAACATTTATTAAAATAAAATGCAATTAAGCAAACGTTATGCTTAATAAATAATTCTTTTAAATAAATTTATTCGATAATATCCGATAAATAATTTTTTTATAAATTTATCTATTTGCGATAACGATTCCTTAAATTATCAACACCATTTAAAATTTTTGAGTTTTTTGAGATTTTGAGAACACCTAAGCCACTGCCCAAGAAGGGGTTGAAATTTTATATTTCGTTAAAAGGACCGATATCTTATCCTGAAAGTTACAGTATTCTATCTGGAACGGTTTTAACGTTTTTGAGGGGTTTTCGTACTTTTAACTCTATCTGAATAATAATTTATTTCAAATTAAATTTGCTTCAAAACGAAAATAGCTGGTATTTTGTTTCTTTTGTTATGTTTTAATATAAAATTAATAGTTTGATTCAATATTTATCAGCGTTAAAATTAATATTTATTAAACTAATAACAAAGTGTTGCATTTTGACTGCTGATCGGCCGGTAAACTTACCTCATACTACTTATACACAATCGATAATATTTCCTTAATTATTTTTGATCGTATGGTTTATCAACCCCTGCCTTTCTCCAAACGTTTTATCGCGATCCTGTTACATCTTTACTTATAAGTTGAGATACAAAGTTTGTTTACTTATTCACTTACCGGTCCATAGAATCTGTATCTCGGATTCATTTATTTCAAATTAAATCTTAAATACCGAAAATTAGAAATATATATTCTATTCCTTGTTTCATTTTCACCAGGTTTCATATAAGAAATAATCAATCGGTATCGATTATTTTCGCAAATTTAAAAAAGAATTAAAAATGATGGTATGAAATTAAAAAAAAAAAAGTGTCAAAAATAAATTTCTTTCGATCTGCTTTATTATTCAAATCCGTCCAACCAAAAATATTTCCTCAATTCTTATTTGCCGCCAGCATTTTATCAAAATTTATCATTTAAAACTCTCACCTTACCGCTTTAAAATTAGTTATAAGCTCATGAGCGCATTCATACTCTTTGAACTCAAAAAAATAAAAAGCGCATGTTGTTCAGTACATAACAGAAAGAGAAAATTCACTAAAAAATACAAAACAATGTACATCTTCACAATTTAAAATCTTGTATCAAATAAAAACTTACAGAAACATCGTGTAGGTCTCTAATGAATCGCAGAGGAAACAAAAATCTTTAATTCTCTTTCTTTAAGGAGAAAATGAAAACGAGAAAAGTTAAAACCCTGTTTACAAAAATTAATAAATGAAATCTAAATACTTTTGAAGTACTTCAAATATAGTATTTCTACCTGAGTACTCTAAACGAGACTACGTAGTATTAGTCAATAGTTATTTTCACTGGTAAAAAGAGAATAAATATATATATATATATATTAAAAAATGTTAACTTCATAATCAGTTAGATTAAATTGAACTTAAAGAACTACGGAAAAAATCTATAATATATCACTTAAAAGTTAACAACAATAAAAATATATTTTCGCTTATGAAAAAAGAGATTAGCTTAGTCGGCTATTTAAAAGTGGAAATAAATTAAATGAATAATAAAGACGACGTGAATACAATTTAAAACCGTAGAAGAAACGGAATATCATAAATGTTATTCCACTCATGTTGAAATCGTTCTTTAATATTTCATTTATTCACCATTGATGGTTCATAAATCAAAAAACTGCGGTTTTAGCACGGCATAACAACCACAACGCTATGTGTTGGATCTTCATTATAATTACAATATGTATGGACGACTAGCTGCCATCATTGTCATAATTATTATTATTCTTATTACTAATAAAAAAAAATAATAATAATGATAATACAAGTTACGTTAAACGAGTGAAAGGTAGTTTTAAATAGAATTGGTTCCGTTATTTTGTATAGTAAGTGGTAGACACAAAATTAAAACCGGATCTAGTAAAAAGCATTTAAAATATTTGATATTGTCAATGGCGTGGTTAGTGTCAATAGAAATAAAATTTTTCATGAATTTCAATATAAAAAGAGAAAAAAGTGGATACACTAAAGAAACGATACGGATGACCACCTGTCTGGCCGATCCACAATTCTAGAACGACCATTTCACAATCAAAACTTTTGTACACACCGTTATACCACCGATCTCACTCAGATTCGAGGATGTATTGAATTTATTGATGTACTGTACTTTTTCGTCTATTTAAGTAGGGGACAACGATTACAATAAGTATAAATTGTAAAATATTATAAATATATTTTCGATAATGTTAAATAATAAAAAAATGAACTCGATTAAGAATGTAAAATAAAAACTGTAACAACAATATAGCGATTATAAAAAAGTAAGAAACAACTTAAGCAAACGGTTACTGACATCGTGAATCTAGGAACTCGCATAAAATCGACCGATCGAAAGAGAGGTGTGATCTCATTTTACTCAGACTGTTGCTTTTATCGTTAAGCTTTACAAGTGATTATCACGACGGGAGTTTACAGCGATCACGAACGGCCAAATTATTTTATTTCAGTTACAGTTAAGCGACTTAGCAGTCGATTATATATCTCCAAAAATGATCTCATCATTTTAAGACAAGAAATACAATTTTTTTTTAAAGTAATTAAAAGTTTACCCTAACGATGAGATTCTTATCTGTTTTAAAATACTTTCGGTCACCCTGTTCATTTAGAGGAGTGTTTCTATCGATTCTAAACATTCTACGACAACGGACCGTTCCCTTTGCCCAGTGTTTGAAAGGACAAAGGAAATAAAGTGAAATATATTACCGCGGTTATTCAATTAACGATCGATTTTTTATTTAATTAAAATATTCATTATGAGTGAATTAAAATTTATTGTAACGTATTATTATTTTTAAAGATCTTTTTATAAAGAAATCATGCGGCTCAAAAGTGACGTAAATTATAACCAGTCGTTCCATCTACCAGATAAAAATTAAATATACATTACTTGGAAAATAGTAGTAGAAAAACTGGAGGACGTGTAGTCACAAAAAAGACAAATCCGTGTATATTTTTTTCAAAACCCAAGGTAAATCTCTGGTCGGGAGTAGAACCGGACACAAGCCTAACGTACTGAATTTTTTTTTTATTTTTGGAGGGGTGGAACGGACGTGAACTGTTTTAATACGTACTAGTCCTCTCTTGTACCTTTAACATGTTTGTATATTTTTTACGGGCCAGATTTTTTTAACATCGGTGAGCTGATATGAAAAGTCATAAGGCATGTCCCGTTTAATCCCGGACACTGTGGAATAATTTAACAGTCTACCGTGGAAACAAACGTGAGCCATACACCGGGACTCTAGGGACTGAAGATGGGTTAATTAATAGACTACACGGAATGACTGACGAGTGCTCGATCTACCTTCCCTCCTCCTGTTTTTTATCTGGTATCAACATCTCATAGGTAGTTATAATGTTATCAGAAAACAAAAAATGGAAAGTAAAGTTGAAATATAACATCGTAAAATCAGTCTCGACCACCAGAAAAAAGATATAAAAAATGTTTAAACGATTTAGCAATTTTAAAGGAATTAAAACCAGTAAAACTTTGTTTTTTCCACGCAATAAGAAAATTTAAACCGTAGAAGTTTATTTTAAACTAATAGAATATAATAACTTACTTTTTTTTACAGCTAATTTTTTTCTTTTAGTTTTTAAGAGCAGACTGAATTCGCAATTGATTCTTGATTTTCTTTTATATCAATCACCTAATTATGTATCCTCTGCAAATCGGAAAAGTAACAAAATTAAGTAAAATATTTCTGTTTTATTTTTTACAGAAATATAGTTAATCATAAGTGATACATACTTTGTAGAAAGTATATCTGTTTCAAAACTGAGTTAATTCAACTGTACGTTAATTATATAACCTCTAACAACTTTCAATCGTTTTATTGCGTCTTTAAGATAATAAAGGTAGAGTGAAAAATTAAACAAATATCTCTTTTTAACTAGAAATTTTGAACTTTCCCGGAATTTTTACAACGATTATAATTTAACTTTTCTGCGCGTAATAAAATTGAAAGTTTTTTTGTTTGGGTCAATGTATTTATCATTTATGAAATAATTATAAAAATTATCAAGATTTATTTATTACGCTACAACAGTCATTGAAATGCAATCCCTTACTCAGGCACATGATATCTGGGAATATATATAAAATCTAGTTTTAAAATACTTAAATGATAGAGTTTTGGTCTAGTTGAACGATTTTTGAACTGAAAATTAAACCGTATTTTAAAATAAAAATTATCGGTTTTCCAACATTATAAACGCACCATTTTGAGGAAAATAGTAAGAAAATTCACGGTCGAAGAGTTGAAAGGGTTAAAAATTGGAAAAATGTTCAAAACTCTTTTACTTAAGGATAACTGTACCTTTCCAGGGTTTATTAAAACAAAATGACGATTGTGTAATCTTTTAAAAATACTTTAAAACGATTAAGAACCGACTACATTTTTGCAGTTACTTGTCCAGTTTCTCGCCGACTCTACGGAGATTGTAGAAAAAAGTATTCTCTTTTACTAATTTCTCATGGGTTTGTAGAAATTACTTATAGGTTGTTAAGATAAACATCTAGGTTTCTAGATTTTGATTAGAACGTTAAACGTTTTACCAGCCACGTTAAAACCGTTACTCAAAATTTTGGAAACTATTTTTTTAAAAGGATGTAAACTTACATTCAATCGGAAGTTATTTGAATGAACTTGATTATTTTTATAAAAATTAGTTTTCGTTTTAAGAAAAAGTCGTACCAAAATATACGACAGTTTAGCGCTTGACGACTAGCGGAGTGAAAATTATATTCGAAACTAAAAAAAAGGATCTCGATTTTCATGACTAATTTTTTTCAAAAGCTGGACGAACACGTACGAATATTTACCATACGGTGTTATTAGTTTTAAAAAGTAGGTTAAAGTATAATTTCAAAAAATTAAGTTTTACTGATTTTTTTCATAAGGCGATGTAATTAAGAAGGGGAGAAATTAGTACAAACAAAACTGGATATTTTTTCACCTATGATTAAAGGATATTCTATCAAAATTTAATTAAATTGATTTTAATTTAACGTAAGTAATTTGGAGATTAACAAATAAACAGAGCCTTGAAATGACAGCCGGTCCAGCAGAAAGGTGAACCTCGTATCGTTCGAATAAGTAAAAGCAATTTATTTAAAGGTTTGTAATTTTATGACAAGAGGCTTAAGCTATTTTTCAAGAGATAAACTGATACATGATCGGCGTCAAAACAATTGAAAATCTTGACGTCGCGTATAAAATACGGTAAATGATAATTATTTGATGAAAAAATATTCACATACTTTTGAAGATATATGGGTACTTACGTATTAACGCCACCGCAGCTACAGCTTTATTTGAAAACAATGTACTCAATAGGATTTCGGTGGAAAATGAACAGTTTCTTTATTAATTTTAATAAATGGTTATTTATATTTATTTATTTTATAAATATAATTTAACCAAACTTAACCTACGCTCGCTAACCTTGACTGATTAACACCGTAATTTTTTGAATATTTATTTAATAAATTCAGTAATTATTGCAATTATTTATTATTTAAATAATCAAAACACTCCTGTTAGTTAGTCAAGGTTAGCGAGCGTAGGTTAAGTTTGGTTAAATTATATTTATAAAATAAATAAATATTTTAAATAACCATTTATTAAAATTAATAGACTGTTTTGAATCTATGTTAAACTCTATATCGGCCCATTTTCCACCGAAATCCGATTAACTACTTTGTTTTTAAATAAAGCTGTAGCTGCGGTAGCGTTAATACGTAAGTACCGATATATGAATTCAATGATATATTAAAATTGAGACATTAGAATAATTTTCTCCTTCTGTCATTACATTTGAGTACATCGAGATAGGTGGTAAAATTTAATCAAACACCTTAAAAAAACACCAAATTACATTAGAAAACATAATTCTATTCAGCCTATAACTGTAATAAACTGCCTAAAACTATAATCACTATAATGAACATTAAAAATGGCGTAGATGTAATACTAAACTGAGTCCTTTTATACTGTTTATTTTTGTAGCGTAAACTTTACATAATCCATTACCGTAATATATTGCGGTAGAAAAGGAACGAATTTCCTTTTTACTAGTACATTCAGTAATAATATTTAAAACTTCTCTGTATTATGAAATTGCGTAAATTAACAGAAAATAAAATAAATCTAACCCTTATTTTTTTCAAAACATGAAGGTTTGAATGTGTAGGACGACTGGAATAAGAAGATAGCCGAAGTTAATGTTTTTGGAAGTAAGAGAGGATATATTTGCAAAATTCTAAGGTGAATTTCTAGAAATATGATTATTTTTATGAGGAATAAAAACATAATTTTGGACACATTTAGTACCTGATAGCAGTATTCACAATTTGAGAAAACCCCCTTAATTACAAAATTATTGGTAGGAGGATTTCTTAATAGCACGATATCCGATTATAAACGACATATAACAAACAGATTAAAAAATAATTCAAATCGAATTAAAATTTCTTCTGCACGAGTTCTATATGTGCAGGTACTCCGTAGAGCAGCGTTTCTCAACCATTCAGTATTTGCGACCAAACACAATAATTTTCGTCGCGTCCCCCTATCATAGTATAAGAATGTATTTAAGTACAATAATAATGTATTTTGACGCTAAAGCTACACTATTACCTAAATTACAAACCTTAAAAATTACCAAGAATAAGTAAATTTGTTTATATGTGGGAACACCGATCCGCTGCATTGACAAAACCGGAATCGATGACTCTCTATTACTCTCTGTCTCGATTTGTTTCGAACATTCTGAAACGTCTTTGCAAACGTGTATAAATGCTGCGCACCTCGTTCAATCCCAGCCAGTCTCAGTCGAGTCGATCCTTCTATCGCTATCGATTTTATCGTTGTCGTGCATGTGTAAGTTGTAATTTATGTGTAAATTGCAATTCACCGTATTAAATATTCACGGCAGTAAATTTATATAGAATCACGGATAAATATTTAAGTGGGCGTAAGCGAGCATTAGATGATAGTGAAGCATCAACAAGTGCACAGACGGGAGTGGTTCCAAAAATAAAAGCAAGAAAATATTCTCAAGAATATTTAAATTTTGGGTTTACTAGTACTGAAGTAAATGAAGAGGAAATACCACTGTGTGTCATTTGCTAAAAAATTGTGGCAGCAGGTAGCATGAAACCTAATAAACTTAAACGACATTTGGAAACGCTTCATAGTGAGCACGTTAACAAACCCCGAGAAATTTTCGAATTAAAATCAAAATTACCTATACGAAAAGCAAATGTCATTCTTAAAAAAAAAAAAATGTCTGTTAATGAAAAAGCTTTACTTACCTCTTACAAAATTTCATATAAAGTAGCCAGCTGTGAAAAGCCTCACACCATTGGTGAAGAGTTTATTTAGCCAGCTGAAATTGAGATTGTAGAAACTATGTTTGGAGATAATTTTGGCAAACAATTGCTGTCTATACCTTTATCAAATGATACTGTTACCCGTCGAATTGGTGATATAGATGAAGATGTACTGTATCAGCTTTTTGGGAAGTTGCGTGAGAAATTTTTTTCAATACAGCTTGATGGGGCAGTAGAGATGTTCATTTCATTGCCTGTGTTCGATTTTGCGATGGTATATCACCAGTAGTAGAACTACTTTTCTACAAACCGATAGAACTCAAAGCAACACTAGTCGTATTATTTGCTGTCTTAAATGATTTTATAAACGAGGCAAACAAAGAGTGGAAAAATTGCGTCGGAATGTGCACCGACGGTGCACGTTCAATGTCTGGAATATACCAAAGTATACAAGCACTTGTGAAACAAAAAATTCCACAGTGTGTCTGGACAAAATGCATGATCCACTGAGAAGCTCTGGCTTCCAAAGAAGTGAGTCCTGGTCTGATTATTGTGCTAAAAACAGTTGTAACCGTAGCAAATTATATAAAAATGAGACCGCTAAAATCAATAATTTTTTCGGCACTTTGTAAAGACATGGATGCAGTACATTCAGCGTTACTATTTTATTACGAAGCAAGCTGGCTATCAAGTGGAAAATTTTTGCAACGTGTTTATGAAATGAGAAATGAAATCGCTATTTTTCTAGAACAGGAAAACCGACCGGAAGCCGGAGACCGGAAGGAAGATGTTTCGAGATGGTTTATTTGTGATGGAACTGAGCGAATTTTTCGACATATTAAAGAAACTTGAATTTTTAACTAAAAGAAGCAAATACACGTATGTTGGATACAAGTAATAAAGTTTATATGCTTATTATAGAAAATTGTAATTTCGGAGGAGAATTACCCAGTAAAGCAAAAAACCTAGAAATGTTTCCAAATGTGGATGAATGTGTAAATCATTTAGTCATGCTAGCAAAGAATTTTAAAAAGTATTTCTTGCTGACGACAACATGGTAGCAAGAAATATGGTAGTAACACATATTAATATAGCCTAAGACACTCCCGGTAACGTAAGGATTCCAACACGAAGTCACACATATAAATTGCTGTGAAAAATCAAACGAACAAACATACATACATACATACACCCTAAATATACTAAAATATCTTTTGGGTAGTCGTGTGATAAAAAATTGGTAAAGAAATAGTCTACCTATGGAAATATATGTAAAGTGTGATCACTCATCGTAAGGTATACCTCCAGATGTAAAAACATACCCGTAAATACAGTGTTTCAAACGTTTTTAAAAACGCCCTTTTTCAAATTATCTAGCCGGCCAAAATCAATTTTTCAGTTTTTAGAAATAGAAATTTGTTTAAAAAATGGTTTAAAATCAAAATAGAGTAAACTATTATCTTTATTTATTATTATATTTTATTAAAAATAGAATAATTGTGGTATACAGCCTACTCTGGTGAAGAGGAAGAATATTTTATGTTGACTGTTTCGCTTAACATCACCCGATTTCAAAATATTATCATGGCTGGTGTTGCAATCCTTTGATAATTAATTCCTATTCTTAATTTTCAAAACAAATTTTAATAAGTGTATTAAACTTCTTAATAATATTATTCTAAAATCATAGCTAACATGCAAGAATAATTTTATCAATTAATTGATTCCTTTCTGATATCAAGTAATATTCAATAAGAAAAACGTACAATGAATTCGAAATTGAAATCGGTACGTGAAATAAATAAATAACCTTGAAGTACTGGTACTCCAGTACTCCAAGGTTAATTCAGATTTTAAAATCATTTTAATATGATGAACTATTTAGGAGTCGAAACGGGGTTTCAACGACAAGCGTTATCATCAAAAATGAAAGCTTAAAGCATTAAAAGGATCCCCGTTCTGCATTAAGTAGTCCTTCTGGCTTAGGGAAAAATGTAACTGATTATCGTACAAATATATTTAATGACTTTACATATTCAAGAATATGTGTAAATGACATACGATAAACTTAGGCTAAATTATATACCATAAATAAAAACCTACCTGAAAAGTTTACCACTCTAATTTTAAATACTGTATTGAAATCGGGTCAGAACTTTTTAATTATATCGCTTCCAAACAGGCAGTTAAACTAAATTAAAATTGATAGAATTTTTTGTTGTTTTGTAGCTGGAATTTAAAAAAAAAATCAGGTATAACTAAATTGATATTTATTTTTTTTTAAGGTAAGGTGTTACTTCGCTGCTACATCCCGATCGCATGAGTTTACTAGTGGGAGTAGAATCGAAATGCGATAGTCAGCGTATAGCGATAGCGATGTGATATAATGTATATGACACATTTTGTCTAGTCCAAATAAACGGATGATACGAGTGTTGTTCGATACGATAAACCTTAATACACTTAAAATTGTAACCTAAACGTTTTGCGTTATTTAAACGTACGGTTAGTCGCATTAAGAAAAATAGATTAATGATATTTTATAGTAAAAATATTATTAGATGTATTATTTTGTATTCATAGATAGTTAGCATTCTCTCATTAAACGAGACCACGGCTTATCGGTTAATTAAAAATATTAGGTATTTAATATTTCTTTAGTTTTTTAAGAGCAAATATTTAAGCAGCAAAATAATTTGGGTCAAATAATTTTAATTTGTAAATTATACTTTTCAATGCGACTACATTTAAATCGACAAAGTTCCATGACTAATATAAGTATAATTATGAAAGTAATTACCGGTAAATATATAGAGATAAGACGATAATAATTATCTTTAATAAAAATTAGTATGCAAGTCCAACATTGTCTGTGAAGGCGTTCCAATATATATTGAAATAATTGGAAGGTATCCATCTTGGGACATGACATGAAAATGTCAACCGAATTTCCAATCCATCTCGAGAGCGGTGTCAACGTCGAGGCAATGAAGGAAGCGTGCTATGCATATTCATAAAGGCAGTGGCACGTTGGGAGACTCTAATATCAAAGAGGCACAGGCAATATCATATCTACTATGTATGAGTACAGTCAGGAAAGAAAACAAATTTCTCCCTAATCCCTTTATGAATTTACTCTCTCTTGCTCTGCTGTCAATTCAAATAAACTGTAAAAGACAAAGTATTATATCTTCTTCGCTCATTTTATTTATACCCCGCGGGTAAAACCCTGGATCTATTTCACGAAAAAAAAAACGATCGCATTACCGATGTAATCGTTTTACATAATAGTCTAATATAACATAACCGGTATATTTTATTTACACGAAAAATGTTCAAGTCTTATTGAAAAATTATTACTTTTAAACTCTAATCGATTTACAACTAGTTTTAAATTATTTATTATAAATATTAAACTATTTATTAATATAATGTTAAATATTACGTTTACTTAGTTTTTAAAAATTATTGCGTTCAGAAATAAATACGCACTTAAATTTACATTAAAATTACATGTAAAAATGTTGCGGATACAAATTTGCCCATCTTTCACCGATATAACTGTTCTATGAAATGATAATATTAAAATATACCTTATATTTACGGCGTTATATACTTCATTTTATTTAATCTTCATATTTACATATAATTTTCTTGTTGAATAAAAAATAATTTATAAAAAGATTTCATAATAAATGATTGCATTATTAATTTAAACGGACTGTAGATTTATATAAGGCAAATAAAAATCAATTAAAACCATTTTAAACGTTATAATCTGACTTTAATAATATTTCAAAATTTACCTTCCATCTTTGGGATAAGATTGGAAACTATTTACTTCAACCTTATAATGATTTTTGTAAATAAAACTAAAGTTTTATAAATACGTTTCATTTATAAAAAGTAAATAAATAAATAAAATAAAAATTTCTATCACCTATTACGACATATTTTAGGTATTGAAACTGCTCCCGATGATTATTACTTAAGAGAAAAATAATCTTAAACATTTTTAGGTTAGAAAAATCAATAATAAAAGTAGTTTGGAATACTTTAATTTTAGGGGTATGAATTAACCCATAATTTGATAGTGAAAAACTGTATATCACCTGACCACTCAAATGACCGATGAAAAAAAATTGCTTCGATATAGATGGTAGCAAGTTTAAGGTCTTCAGGTAACTTACGGAAATTTTAATCTATAGGTATGATTCATGACTGTAACGAGAAAAAGTTGTTTTACCTTTATCTGGAATCAGGAACTAATTCCAGCCAAAATGTGTTAAAAAATTGGAAATAGGATCTTACCGATTCGAATACGGGTCAATCTAATTGAAGTGACCCAAAGGTGGTTGCTTGACCAATTGCAAAAAAATTGAAACTTACCCACTTCTTTCCTACATGTCTCAAGACCTTAAAACTATTTTTTTTTACATTTTTTATTTAACCAGTTTACCTGCGGCGGCCGTTTTTGTTACGATGGGCATACCTATTTTTGTGATTATAAGGGTTTACGGAAAAAATCGTAACTAAAAAACCTTTGGTCTTGGAAGGACGAAACAAAATGAAATTAATTTATATTTTTTCAACCTAAAAGATTGGTCTACTCTCTTCTTTCTATGAGAAAATTATCAAAAAATTTGAACATGATAAACGGTGAAATTTCACTTTTGGTAATTTTTTTCAAGAGGCAGGGATGGCATCTATAGTTTGAATTATTTTTTTATATGTAGGTATATGTTTGTAGTTTTACCATAAATAATATTAATGGCGACATACCCCTAAATCTTTAAGAATTTTTGAAAACTAATTTTGGTACTTATGTATTAACGCCACCGCAGCTACAGCTTTATTTAAAAACAAAGTAGTCAATCGGATTTCGGTGGAAAATGGGCCGATATAGAGTTTAACATAGATTCAAAACAGTCTCTTTATTAATTTTAATAAATGGTTATTTAAAATATTTATTTATTTTATAAATTTAATTTAACCAAACTTAACCTACGCTCTACCTAATTAACAGGAGTGTTTTGATTGTTTAAATAATAAATAATTGCAATAATTACTGAATTTATTAAATAAATACTCCAAAATTTACGGTGTTAATTGGTCAAGGTTAGCGAGCGAAGCGAGCGTAGGTTAAGTTTGGTTAAATTATATTTATAAAATAAATAAAACCATTTATTATAATTAATAAAAAGACTGTTCATTTTCCACCGAAATGCGATTGACTACTTTGTTTTTTAAATAAAGCTGTTGCTGTGGTGGCGTTAATACGTAAGTACCCAAATTTTTTTTTAAATTCAAATTTTGGCTTCAAATAAATTTCTGATGGGACTGATGATAAAAATCTAAAATTTGCACAACTTGTAGGGTTTTTGTCCATGTTTATGGCAAATAAAAATTTTCTTGTGTATTCTACCAAAAAAATACGTTATAACCTCTCAAAAATCATGAAAAACCTCTTTAAAATGATACAATTTTGACTCAGAAATAAGTGCTCCAAGGGGGTTTCTTGTCTTCTTGGTACTTTAATTCTTTTATTCTTATTACCATAATTGAAATAAACTTGTTTTAACCATTCATCTGCAGTGTACACGTTATAACAGGCGCTTGAAGTCATTTCCAATTGTCAGGAATATTCATGTTGCAACCTGCTAATTGATGTTTGGTGCATCATTTAGCTTTGTAGTTAGACCGCCTCAGGTAAATTGCTTAAATAAAAAAATAAAAATAATAATTTTAAGGTTCTGAAACATGTAGGAAACAAGTGGGTAAGTTTCAATTTTTCTGAAATTGGTCAAGCAACCACCCTTGGGTCACTTCAAATGGATTGACCCGTATGTAAAATGCGATGACAAAGTTGTCATATCGACTTATTTAATCGTAACAATCAAGCTTGTATTGACCCAAAATAAGATATACATAACAAATATGGTGAATTACTAACAGAACCGGTTAGGATAACAATAATAATTTATGGGTTATATATTACTAATTTTTTAAGTAACAGATATTCAGGTATCCTAAAACAGAAAAAAGTACCTGTGGTTTATGATTACAGTTACTGATGGCAAGAATAAATTTTTAAGCGTATGAAGGGAAAAAGCGTGCGCGCGCATTTGTGTGTGGTATGTGTTTATATATATATATGAATCATTCAGCACAGGTAAGAAAGAATTTTAAATATTTTACTTTTAATCAATTGATGCTAGTTACTAAGTCGGTGGATGTGATAAAGCCTTAAGCAGAATTTCAAAGTTTAAGAGTTTAAAATCACTTTAGCGGTATTTCTTATATTATTCAAACATAACTTTTAATTACGCATGCATGTGTTGGTATTACATAATTATTAATATTTTGTTCAAAATGAAGTGCTTGGTATCTGATTAAAACATGGTATCATCTGTATATAAACTTTATTCAAGATAATATTATTGCTTATTTAAAATTTTCCAAAATTATTTACATTAAATTATTAAGAAAAAATATTTGGATTACTGTATAACTAAATAGTTTAGAAAAATAAAAATCTCCGAAAATAAAAGGAAAAATTAAAGTTAAATTTTAAGTTACATGAGATATAACAGTCGATTTCACTTCTCACTAGAAACGAAATACATACAGAAGCTAACGTAAATTATGAATGTTGCGAATGTTGTAAATATTAAAATTCTTCAAAACCTCATCTTTCCCGTTGAATACAGAATAAAAATTGACGTGCTGGCGAGTCATCAAATATTTTAAAGATTCTAAACCTTTTCAAAGGCATTTGAATCCAGAAACTTTAATTTGAAACGCAAGTTTTTGCTACCTATATATTTTTGATTTCAGCCGCCGGCCACGACTATAGAAAACGAGGTATTAATAAACACTTAATAAACAAAATCAAAAGAAAATTTGGACGAGACTACCAGGGTAATGTGATTTTGTCAGCAGCTGATCAACCCCTTTAATTCGATTCTAAATAAATTAAAATAAAAAATTATCATACAATTTGGTCATTTTTAGTTACATATCTATATATATATATATTTATATATATATATATATATTCGTATTTTTAAATAAAGCAAAAACGTTTAAAGAATTCCAAAAATCGGGTTTTAAAAATATTTTCTGTTTCCCTAACCTTCAAAAAACATTTTGTTTTTTCTGCGTTTACTATGATATATGGAAGAAACTAAAAAAATTCCATTAAATAATGTAAAACCAATGCAAAGTTACTTAAGATTTATTTTTTGGGGATACGGGTTATTATTATGAATTTTATTGTAATATTATTATTAAAAGTTTAAATAAAACAAAAAAAGAAATTTAATTCAAAAACTTAAAATTTTAAGTTAACTTAAAATTTTTAATTCAAAATTTTAATTCAAGTTTTTATTTTAAAAACTTTATCGGCTACTCCATCATCAATATTGGCCCAAAAATTTTTTTTTGGGGTCACTTCCACTACTACTATGCTTAGGAAGACATAAAAAAATTCAATCAAAAATATGTAATAAATAAATAGGGAGCTTTTTCGATTTTTGGAAAGGGGGAATTTTTGTACAAATTAAAAAAAGAAATGGTAAGATGAGCATGCATATGTAAAGTGGGGATATGCTTGTAAAACTTTGTGAAAACTGACCCTCAAAATACTATTTACCCCCATCCCTGGAGGTATTAACCCTAAAATCTTACCAAAAATCGCCCCATATACATGAATTACAGAAAAAAATTTCATCAGTATCGGTTTATCCAGTTAAAAGTTATTAAGCTTCAAACACGCCAAAACTCGTATGTACGTAAGTACGAACATTACTACCCATCTTTTTTTTTAGTCCATGTGTAATAAAACGTTGAGAAATGCGAAAAAGCCCATACCTCATTTTTTGCCTGATTACTATTTTTTCCTTCTAGAGCACAGCTCTAGAGATATACTGCTAGGAAAATAAAAAGACCGTGGTAAGACTTTCATCAAAATGCAATTATACAGTACAAGATTACAAAATGGAAAGTGCTTATTGTGTTCATTAAAACATAAAAACGGTTATTTTGTGACGGAAAAGTGATTCAATAATGCGTAGATAATAAATAAATAAAATTGATAATCAATAAAATAAGAATGTTAATGGCGTTAATAGCTAAATATTTAAATTTGTTTAATTGCACCTTTCGTTTAAAATCAGTTTATTTAAAAATTAGTAGTTACAAACTCATAAACGGAATAATACGTATAGTTCGTAGAAAATGTTTCAATTTAATTTAAAGAAACTATTCATACCTTTTAGGTACTTCCCTTATTTATTAAGAAAAAGAAATTGAACCATAATTAGATTATTTCTTGTAGTCTGTGTTAAGCTGTGTAATCATAAAACAGTCAGTTACGTTGTTTGATTTTCTTCAAATCGATATAATTTTTTAAAATTTTTTAATAATAACTAACTTCATTTTTTTTTGGCAAATGTTGTACGATCGTAAATATAAACGCATGGAAATATCAGAATTAGTAATTTGTTACTTCGGAATCATATTTATCGGCACCAAACAAAAATCTGAAAGCCTATTGTTTTTATCCGATACTCGTTTGACATTTTTAAAGCTTTTTCAAGATGTGATATTCTATTTTAGAAAAGGTTACAAGTAGCCGTAATAAATATTTAAAACGATTCCAAACTTTTCAAAATATTACGATACTTTAAATGGAAGCGAAACAGTGTGGTTTGATCCGCTTGCAAACGAAAAAAGTTCGGTTATACCCCATAGGTTTATTATCTAACAAGACGTTCAAGAGTTTTTTTTTTACCGGGTGCAACAAAAATACTATTACTAACATTAATATGAATATTACCCGCGCTGTTAGTGATCATATCGCATTCCTGAGGACCACACTGCAGTAGTTTTATCTACATTTAAGTTGCAAAGTTACAATAATCACACAAGCAAACAAAATCTGCGAAAAGAATTTCTATTTAAAGTAACGTTACACGGATTGTGATAAGTTGGTGAGTTGAATACCTGACAAATTCACGGTTTCATAATGTCTGGAATGTCTAGGAAAATAGTAACCTGAAATTGAATTGTTGATAAACGCCAATAGCCAAAGCTACGTTAATGAAACCGGTATCTGTAGATCACCGACGGTAAAAACACAGAGAACATTTCTGTTTGCCTTTTTGGATGGAGTAATGAACATTTCAGTCGATGTTATTTAAAATACAAATACGATCGTTTACAGCAAAATCAAATTATAACGTTAAAATACCATTTATGATTAATTACAAGAGTTTTCTAATAGTCAGAAAGTTTTCAAAAAGATCAGTTAAATAAATCTATTTTACACACCAGAAAAATTTGCTATTAAACAGTATGTCGAATGTTTATTAGAATAATTCGTAAATCCATAACAATTATAATAAAAACTTACGATAAACCGAAGTTTTATAATTTCACAATAAAAGTTAAATTTTACCAGCTTTTTTGTAACATGTCCACTAAACACAATGAATAAATTAAATATATATAAAATAGATTCCTTTTGCAATTGTAAACAGAAGTTTTTAAAATTAATTTCTAAATAAATAAACGGTGTAATTTTATACTGTAGTAAGAGGGAGTCATACGACATAATACTCAATACCTGTAATAGTCACTTATTTAAGATGTACATTAGTCCAGTTATAGGTTATAATTATGTATCGCATTTTATACCTACTTATATATATACATTTATACGGTAAACGAACTTAACAAAGCTAATTAAAATAAATTTTATAAGTTTTGTAATACTTCATATTACTTAAGAGAAGAAGTTGAGAAATAATTATAACTTACATTTATTAGATGAGCAAACAGGTTAATGCACGAACACAACGCAGACAGAACGCGCAGTTACTAGTAAACAACCTGTCCACCACTAGCCGAATGATACCTTTTTGTAAATCGTCAATGATCGGTAATGATCGGAGCATGCAACACATTACTGCAACGTACATTAGCACAACATTCATCAACATATAGGTGTAGCGATAGACTAGATGTATCGCATTTTATATAGTTACATCATTCTTATCTTTACTTTATTAAAGTTAAATATTAAAACAACGTTCCGAAAAAAATAATTAGTAATTAATTTAATTTATTAAACTAGTAATTTTTTATTAGTAATTCCGTTACTTATACTTAATAATTTCATTAATAATTTAGATTTATTTATGACTTTTACCTAGTACATCCGAAAAATTGCATCGAAGATATATATAAATAGATGAAAACAAAATGGAAAAGGAAATGCAATTCCGTACAGGAGTTTTAGTGGGGTTAAGGGATTTCCATATCGGTAGAACGGATTAAGGAAGAACAGTGAGAGTTCTTGTATCGAGGCATTGATTGCGTACAAGATAAGATCGGGTTGAGGGTGCTGGTTACGAGAAACATGTGGAGGGTGTGTGTGTTGTGTATGTTTGTAGTGTAGTATTTGTATTTGTAGTCTGCCTGACGCTACAATTGGAAGCGACTCGCCGTCCTGCCTTCGGGACTATGCTTCGTTCCACAGAAACTCGTATTATATAGGACATGTTTGTTTCCTATTTTATCAGACCGCTGCCATCTTCGATCGTTTATTTCATTTGGCTTTTTAGTTAGTGTGTGTATGTAGAGGGGGAAGTAGCATTACGTTTCCTCTGTTCCTTGTTTTACTCTTAATCTTGATAACTCCATTTCATCTCGCCGGCTTTTATAGACATTGGCGGCCGGGGAAAAAGAGACGTTAAGAGTTTTTATTGGTTTTATAGCGACGAATCCTGTGGTTCTGTTTCTTTTTTTTCAGGAATTGTTTTGTATCCGATTTCTTTGTCTCTTGATCCAATCTCTGCTTTGGATGGCTTCTTAAAGTAAAAGTAAACACGGTTATAAAACGTAACCGCCTCGATTAAATTAAAATATCTCAGTATCGAATCTTTTTATTAGTTTTTCGTTCCACGTGTTAAACAGTTCTTGTAATTCAACGCGGTCATTTTTTTCTTAAAATTTTGTACGTGAAATCTTAGAGTTAAAATTAAATTACAAACATGTATAGCCTACTGATACTTAATATTTAATAGTTTATTACGAAGGACAAGCATTTATGAAAATCATTAGCCGATATCTAGAGTAATTATTTCAAGTATAAGCTATTTCAACTTCAAAATAATTACAAGATTAAGCATTAAAAAAGAATATATTGTAAACGGATTATTAAAGTTATATTTACGATTTTCTATCATAGATTTTTGTACGTTAGTCTGATTTTCCTAGCTTATTCTGTAATTAATTTTAGGGAGATTCGGTAGTTTTTTTGACACCTTTTTTGATGTCCATTTTGATACCTATCTACTATAGGTTTAAGGTTCTGTAGTAGCACGTGATGTAAATGAAGGATTATCGATCGAATTATTTATTAAACCCAATATAACTTCTGCATTCGGATTGAAACTAAGATCATAGCACAGTAAAAGTCGATGACTTAGTACTTTACTTATTGTGACTTAGTATTAATAACTTTTTAAAACATCTTTTCCCCGATTATAGTTAATTTCAAATTATTATTTTTTTTTTTTTAAATGGTTATAACTATTTCAACAGTAGTTGTTTTTTAAAAAAAATTGTTTAATACATATTGCCTTATTTGTATTTCTAATTATTCGTCTTTTCATATTAATAAAAAGAATACTGTTTAAACATAATTAAAAAATAAATATAAAACTAATAAAATTTACTGTGAGGTAATTTTCGTTTGAATACATCGCTAGCCCATGAACGACACAAAGCAGGCTCATAAAATCTCATAGATAAAAGTATGTACGCACTACGTACGACATAAAAAGATCTTGACTTATCCGAAATGTATGACAAGTTCGAAATTTGTTTGGATGTGACCCTGTTTTCTAACGAAGTGAACATTTTTAAAATGCAAACGATTCGATCCTGATATGACGTCAAATGCACGTTGACATTCTCCAAATATCAGCTTCCTTATTAGAGGAACCTCAATTTCATAACGGTGATTGTTTTTGTTTTAACAGAAACAGTAAAAATTCAAAATGATTGTCAGAATCTGACAGTAGTGTACATGAATCTCAAGAAAATATTTTTCTTTTTCTGAGAAGAAAGTGAAATTTGGAAAGGAAATATTTTTATATTTAGCCTTCGGGTAGCGAAAACGATGGTCCTAATGTAACAATTTATACGTGTGTACGATACTTTCAAATAATACTTCTTCGATGCTAAAAAATTAAAACTGCAAGAAGGAACTCCTTTTCCAAATTTTATTAGAATTTACACAATCTAAAATATGTATGGCTGCCGCAAGTAATAAAAATTTCCATTTACATACCTTTTGGAATAGCGGTTTGCTTGGCATTTCTCCCACCACCACCCCATTCGGTCGCCCTAAAGCATAACACCGAATGTCTGTGCTACAAACGGCAACTGAGCCTCGAACAGTTTAGCGACCAGTATCCTAAATAGCTCCTAGAGATTACCTAACAACGTAAGCGGACTAAGCGTTGTGCCATACACCATCGGATTACGTGTCTCCACCGCTCACTTGTCATATATTTACTAAAACGGGTAGGCGCACCCCGTCAAATACTAAAACTTTTTAAGACAACCATAATAAAATTTATTTCATCTAGGCAGCAATTCACTGCCACGCCTAGGTCGCTGAATGCCAGCAAGTACCTGTTCACCACTTTATAGCGCTTGGAGCAATAATAATTGGCTGCTGGTCAGCCATACTCAGGGTTAGCTTCCCACGACAATGCAGTAAGAATCTTTCCCTTAAGCAAACTACGGTTGCCGGTTGAGCAAAGCAACCGCATCTAGGAATTCCCACACGGTCCGACAATGCGGGTTTCGCCACATTTTCTCACCGCTTGTGAGTGGACAATTTTCCTCTTGACCTCTAAGTTCCAGGGTGGCCCGGTATCTGACGCCCCCCCCCCCAACCCAAGCAGGGCAGTCAAACATCGGATGTTCATTTGTTCATTTGACTGGTCCTCTCCGCAGAGGCACAGCTCATCAACTGTCAGGCCGGAACCAAAACAGATATTGGTTCAAGTTGGCGTGGTTGCTGAGCATGCGGGCACCCGTTTTACATACCTTTGCTAAATGTCTACCTCTTTCTGAGGTTATAATTTCTCTAAAGTGAGGAAAGAAATGTTTCATATAGTCTTGTATTAATTTTATAGGCAACTGATCATTTTGCAACGAGTTGAGGAAATGTAAACGGAATATTTGACAAACTTCAAAAAATTATTCTACGTATCTAACTGAAGAAAACACGTAAAAAAGAATAAAAATTCAACATTTATAATTGGTGAATTTACTTTAAAGATGCTTCGTTTTCCTTCCGAGTGTTTGTATGTCTTTGAAAAATTATTAATTAGTTCTCATCTTGGTAAGAAATTAAATTAAATATTTTTACAGAATTTGCACGCGAATTTTAGATAATGCAACAATTAACTTTCTAATATTCAAAACGTTTCCCAAAGTGTGTCATGTCTCAAAATATGAAAAAAATATTATAAAGTAATTCCTTTTTCTCGATTAATTCTCCGTATAAGCCTAAAGCTTGTGTGTGGGAGTATGAAATGGAGATTTTTTTTAGCGTATGAAAAATGTCATACCCAATCGGGATTTGAACCAGTAATCTCCGGACAAAAAGCCGAGATGCTGCCACTCCGCCATGGAGATCGGCAATTTATTTTTTCTCAACAGGTAAATAAATTTGATGTTTTTCACTATCTATCTCGGTCTGTATTATACCTGAGATATATTTAAATGTCTGAGGTAAAAATGTACAGATCGGAAATTATTTTTACGTGTATTTCTGTTTAATAGACAGCCATTTCATATGCTGAACAGAGTAGAGATTTCCTTTAGTGAGTCTGGCACGGGACACTTAATATTTTTGAGAATGAATGTGACATTTCTGAAAATAATAGCATCATAGATTACCTAAAAATGTTGAATATTAACATCAACAAAGAAAAAAATAGGCAAAAAATGTTTTACTGTGTGTGCGCACGCGCGCGCGTGTGTGTGTGCATGCACGATGATGTATGTGCCAGTATATGATATAACATTAGGAATCTAAATCGGAAAACAGTTTTACTGTTAAAGGTTTCCAAACGGAAAAAGGATTCAATGCATTTTCATGTACCTTCAAACTCAATTTTAAGGATTTTTTCCTCTCTTATATACGAAGAATAATTTGGACTATAATATGATCTCAATTATAGAGGGTTTTAAATTTGAAGCCCACTACTTACTAATGATGATCTATTTACGAGATTCATCGAGGAATAAACTACCAATATTGAACTTTTGAACGAAAAACACCTTAATAACGGTAAAAAACAAGATGAAATGCGAAGAAAATAACGTATCAAAAGTGTCAACATACAAAACCAGTAAAAAATATTTATGATTTGTTGGTTTGTTTACAGATTTCACAGTTATTTACGTGGTGGACAAATCTCAGGTGTGTTTGAAAATATGTCATGCAGTATATAATTTGAGGAAGACAGGAAAACTATTTTTATTACGCTGTATGGAGTAGGCTGGAATTAATCATATGATTAAACGAGTAAAATGAGTAAATAGAGGATTTTTTAAATTGTTGTTAATAAGAGATTAAAGTAATACAACGGAGTAACCATGAAATAAACAAAACACAAAATTTGTAAAATATCTACTTATTGTACTCTATCTCCTTCTAACTTTGATAGATTTACTTATGGACACATACACACACACACACACACATATATATATATATATATATATATACATATATAGTAACGGACGTGGAAGGATCCAAAGACGTCCGTACGGGTTGTGAAATGATCTCAAGTATCATTAAAGATATAGGTAAATAAAATATAATATTTCAAAAAATTGTTTCTTCCTAAAATAAAAATTTAGAATTCCCTTAAAATTCTTTTGTGAAGGTCATCAAAGTAAAAAAGATATTATTTTACTTTCTTAATTCAATTAAAACCAAACGTTTTTTTACTCTACTAAGCACATACGCATTGTGCACTCGTATATTTTGAATTTAATTACGCGCTAAATAGTGACGGTAAAAAATCAAAGGGGGTTGTATTTTATTTCTCATACCTGTCTCTTTTAAACTAACCGATTTCATTTCATAATTGATTTTTTATTTTTTATTTTTTTTTTTTTGTCTTCAGTCATTTGACTGGTTTGATGCAGCTCTCCAAGATTCCCTATCTAGTGCTAGTCGTTTCATTTCAGTATACCCTCTACATCCTACATCCCCAACAATTTGTTTTGCATACTCCAAACGTGGCCTGCCTACACAATTTTTCCCTTCTACCTGTCCTTCCAATATTAAAGCGACTATTCCAGGATGCCTTAGTATGTGGCCTATAAGTCTGTCTCTTCTTTTAACTATATTTTTCCAAATGCTTCTTTCTTCATCTATTTTCCGCAATACCTCTTCATTTGTCACTTTATCCACCCATCTGATTTTTAACATTCTCCTATAGCACCACATTTCAAAAGCTTCTACTCTTTTCTTCTCAGATACTCCGATTGTCCAAGTTTCACTTCCATATAAAGCGACACTCCAAACATACACTTTCAAAAATCTTTTCCTGACATTTAAATTAATTTTTGATGTAAACAAATTATATTTCTTACTGAAGGCTCGTTTAGCTTGTGCTATTCGGCATTTTATATCGCTCCTGCTTCGTCCATCTTTAGTAATTTTACTTCCCAAATAACAAAATTCTTCTACCTCCATAATCTTTTCTCCTCCTATTTTCACATTCAGCGGTCCATCTTTGTTATTTCTACTACATTTCATTACTTTTGTTTTGTTCTTGTTTATTTTCATGCGATAGTTCTTGCGTAGGACTTCATCTATGCCGTTCATTGTTTCTTCTAAATCCTTTTTACTCTCGGCTAGAATTACTATATCATCAGCAAATCGTAGCATCTTTATCTTTTCACCTTGTACTGTTACTCCGAATCTAAATTGTTCTTTAACATCATTAACTGCTAGTTCCATGTAAAGATTAAAAAGTAACGGAGATAGGGAACATCCTTGTCGGACTCCCTTTCTTATTAGGGCTTCTTTCTTATGTTCTTCAATTGTTATTGTTGCTGTTTGGTTCCTGTACATGTTAGCAATTGTTCTTCTATCTCTGTATTTGAACCCTAATTTTTTTAAAATGCTGAACATTTTATTCCAGTCTACGTTATCGAAAGCCTTTTCTAGGTCTATAAACGCCAAGTATGTTGGTTTGTTTTTCTTTAATCTTCCTTCTACTATTAATCTGAGGCCTAAAATTGCTTCCCTTGTCCCTATACTTTTCCTGAAACCAAATTGGTCTTCTCCTAACACTTCTTCCACTCTCCTCTCTGATTTTTTATAAACAAAATAATACCAAAATAAGAATCTGAATGTAAACTAAAGAAAAATAAAACTAATCAACTTTTTGAAAAAAACATTTCAGTGATGAATGTAAATCGCATTAAGAATTTTTGAGAAATAAAATATAACTGTCCTCGAAATTTATTATTATTATTATTATTATTATGAAGCTATTTATAAAGCTTTTGACTCATCGGCAAAAACGTAAAATTACTGTAAAAAACAAATTAAAAAATCCGCTGTTTTTAGATAAAGGTTCTCAGTGCAAATTGTTTAAGCGCAAGTAAAAATGATTTAGAAAATAATCCAGTCCAGGTTGTGTGAAACGCAGTGTAAAGTAACTTGCACGAATTTAACTGTAATGTTGCTGGTGGTCTTAAAGAAAATATTTATCAGCTTCTTCAAGGCATTGTTAAATAACTTGATTATTTTAGTCTTTATATTATATTAATGATTCCGTTATTGATCAAATAAAATCACAGCTAACCTTTATGCAGAACAGTTTTATGCGATCGTTGAGAATATTACGAATGAGTACAGCACAAAACACTGCAGGTTACATAAGCGGTATGATACAACGAAGAAGAAATATGTGAATTTTTAGATTTTTTATAATGGTTAGGTTTACATAAAAAACCAACAATTCAAAATTACTGCTCTCGTAATATTTTATAAAAAATTGAAATAAGCGGAGAAATGCCACGTAACTGTTTCGAGTTAGTTTTAATCGACGTGCATTTTCTGACAATGAAGCATCCGTAGAAAATAACAAGCTAAGTAAAATTAAAACAATTATTGATTTACTGAATGTGAAATTTCAAATTTATACCGCTGAAGAAAAAAACATGTGCAGATGAATTCATGATTCCGTTCAAGGAAACGTTAGGTTTTCGCCAATTTATACTTGGCAAACGTAATAAATATGACAAAACAAATTTTTTCTTAAACGGGGATATGCCTATATTTAAATTAATACGCCTAAATTGTTGCCTATATAATTATAATAATCATGTAGTTTATATTTTTTTATAAATATATACAGTCAATATAAATATATATAGGCAATTAAATACCTTGGCAAATTACAAAATGGCGGCCGTGTTTATTTTTCAATCCGTTATATTTCCGTAAATATTAGTTTTATAAAAATTTTAAGCCCTTTATTTTGAACAAAATGACATTTAATTTTATAAAATCGGTTAACAAATAGCCGAGTTATGGCAGAAAATTGATGTAATTTTGTGTATGTTTTCATGTTCTCCACTTTACGTTCAATTCGATTAAACATTAATTGATTTTATTTATTGTTAATTCCAGTATTGTAAATTAGTATCAAATTAAGTAATAATTTTCTCTCAATAAGATTTAATATTAAACTGTAATATAACAATTGATATTAATTTTTCACTTTTGAATAATTTTACACAGCCACTATTACTGTTGATCATGTTAACAATGTAAAATCACAAGCTTCTTTCAACAGGAATGGTGTTCAAACCTATCACAACCAGCGTATCTGGAGCGACAAAAATCCTCATGCTAGCTTCCAAAGTAGCAATCAACAAAGGTTTTTTCCTGAACATATGGACAGACATTTTTAATAACTATATTTTGGATTCTGTCATTCTACCAAATCGTTTAAACGGAGGAAATTATCTTGTCCATTTCACGGAAAATCTTCCACATTTTTTGGAAGACCTACCTCTACTATAAAGAGGAAATATGCAGTTTCACCACGATGAGCTCCAGCACATTTCAGTCAGATGGTATCCGATTTCCTGCATGAAACTTATCATGAAAAATGGTTAGGCTGCGGAGGCCAGTGCCCTGGCCTGCCTGATCACCTGACCTAAACCCTCTTGACTTCTACCAGTGGAGCCATTTGAAACATATTGTTTATTCAACTCGACACTGTGGATCAACTAAACAAAGGATCCAAAATGAATTTCAGAAATTACGAATGCTCCCAGAATTTTTGTACGGTTAAGACAATCTCTCAGAAAAAGACTGGAGACTTGTGTAATTTCTATGCGGACACTTTGAACATCTCTTGTAACTTTTTAACAATTGTTAACTGTTTAAGTACACCTAATGTTATACAATAATTAAAGTAAGATTATCACAGGTAGTTGTTTTATTTTTTTTAATTATTAGGTCTATTATTGTGAAAAACTTATTATATAATTTGATACTAATTTACAATAATATAATTAACAATAAATAAAAACAATTAATATTTAATCGAATTGAACGTAAAGTGTAGGACATGAAAATAGACACTAAATTACATCAATTTTCTGCCAAACTCGGCTAATTGTTAACGATTTAAAAAAAATAAAATGTCATTTTGTTCAAAATAAAGGACTTAATATTTCAGCAAGTAACATAGATTTTGATAAAACTAATATTTACGGAGATATAACGGATTGAAAAATAAATATGGCCGCCATTTTGTAATTTGCCAAGGTATTTAATTCCTGATTTTTTGCTAATTTTAAAACTTTATTACCAAGACTCTTACCAGATATTAATGTGTAGAGTATATTCGAACTTGAAATATAACATTTTATATAAAAATAACAAAGCGGCGGACAGGAGGAGAACGAAGGAGAAATCGCCATTTTTTCCTAAGGATACATTTTGTTTAACTTTACAAGTAGAATCCGAATAAGTATAGCCAGCCCACCATTTTAGAAACACTGTATAAAGAGGAAGAGGGTTTTGTTATTTCGGGATAAAAAAAACTACCCAATCAATCGCGTCCAAATTTTTATCCATGTATCTTGGCATAACTGAGAAGGATTTTAGATATATTTTTTAAAGAATATATATTTATTTACGTAGTAGTGATTTGCTGGTTGAAGCACAAACTTCAATGAAGTCAATTAATGAAATGTGAAATGTGAAAGTCTATTACTGTGTGAGCTGGTTTTGAGCAGAATGATTGTGAATATCTAAAAACCAATTTCTAGATTTTTGAAATTCGATCTAGAAAGGGAACGAAGAAAAATAAATAAAAAAATTTGAACAACGATTTAAAATTTTTCCAGTCCGAACTATAGTAAACGAGATATTCAGTAGATTTGGGCTTGAAAATACTCTTCAGATAAATATTTAAAAAAAGGTTTTGTGTTATCTTAATTTTCATTTTTTTAAGTGATGCGAAGGCAGTGTGGCTCAACCAAAACAGCCACTTCCACCGTTACTGAATGTGTGACTGGCTGGATCTGCCTCCGGTTTCTTGACTAAAACCATAAAATAAAAAGATTGACCGCTACGGGAAACGCAAGTAACCATACAGCACGGGTGAAGCTGCGACGGGGAGCCATTAGTTGATGAAAACTAAAAATCAGAGAGCAAATCTGCATTTCGAATATTAAATAATCATTCAGACTTATAAGGAATTATTACAAATATTTTATAAAATACTCGTAAAATAACAGTTGCGCTAATAACGGAACTTTTAGCAATCGGTTGTTACGAACCCTTTAGCGTGCAATGTGCTCTTTATATTTATGGAGTTTTCTATTTCGTAATTTATTTTTGTTCGTTTTCAATATTTGACATTGCCGTGTACTTGGCCTAGTTTATGAGATAAATGGGAGTAAGGAATAGGAAATACGAAAAAATCTTGTTCTAATATAATTAATATTTCCTTTTCTCTTTTTCGTTTAGTTTTTTCTTACAGTGTATTTTAATTTACATTTATATGGCCTACCTTTATTAGATTTTATAAAATAGAAAGAAACAGAATAAAGTAAGTATATATATATATATATATATATATATATATATATTTATTTATTTTATGTTTTGTTAATTTGTAGTTATTTTTATTTCAATTGCTGTTTAATATGATAAATTTCTGGGTAAGCGTTTTTCTTTATTTGTAAGTGTACCCTATTATTATGTCTATATTTTAGATTTATTCTTTTAAAAAATATTTATTTTTGCTAATTCAGTTACAACATTTCATGATTTTTTGACACATGAAATGAGAGTTTATATTTGGATTTATCCTTTTGTAAACGGTTTTTAAATATTCTTTTTCTTTTACCCATAAAGTTAATATTTTGTACGTTTTCGTAATATGTAAACAAAGCTTTTATATTACATAGGTTTTTTTATATACATCGATACACGAGTGAAAAAAATTGTTTTACTATTTGGTATACAGTAAATGTTATTTATTCCCCGTTTGAAAAATAAGTAAAAAAATAATTTTAATTATATTTATGTTTCATATACATATGTTTATGTTTGTGTGTGTGTGTGTGTGTGTGTAGGTTTATGACATGAAGACGGTGATATTATCAGTATCGGTATAATGTATAATCATTTTTATAACACGGTTGTAATATCTACCTTATGATTAGATAATACAATGTAGACAGTTGTTTTGGAGTCGGGTTGATCCTGAATTGGGGGTGCGGTAGGAAGGGGATCGGAATAGATGTGCAAGACGATGATCTAATGAAAAGTAATAACTCATCGCTGTCTATAAAGCGGGAGCTGAGCGGCATCGGAAGGAGTGATGGTCGGGTAGAGAACTGCCAGTTGATGAGGGGGAGAGTGGTCGGAATATATATATATATATATATATATACTGTAGAACGTTAGAACAGAGAGGTCCGCGCGTTTTTATTTATCTAATTAGATTCCATCTATCATGCTAACGTCAGTAACCAGTGACGCTCGATCGATCTTATTCTATGCTCGCGCTATGTAGACCGACCCCCCTCATCGTCTACCTCCACAGTGGTCTGTTACTTTCCACTGAACTACTGCTACTGAACATTATTTCTATTACTGTTAGGTTTGCTATTATTACTACAACTTCTATTACTATTACCAAAACTCCCCGTTGCTATACCCATTACTTTCTTTCTCATACCATGTCCTGCTTCACATTAGAAAAAAGTAGAACGTTTTCCAAAAGTAGTCTAAGTTAGAATCAATGATTCCTGAACACAATGTATTTAATTTATCGTAGGTTATCTAAAATAAAATTTTCACGTGAAAAATACGAAGCTTATTTTTTTTAATCTAAAAGCTAATTTAAAAAAAAAAATTGAATAAAGCTATTCAAATTACGTCGATAAAATATTTAATTGTTGTAAGGAATAATTCCTATAAACCATTTAAACACCCTATAAATTTTAGGTATACTATTCTCTGCAATTCAAATCCATTTAACGTGGAGTTGTTGCTATAATAACACACGATCAAAATAAACCGTTATCATGATCTATGTAAGAAAGTAATTGTTATAAAACCGAAGATTCAAACAACGATCCTAGATCGATAAAGATAATTTTTTTCTGAACAGGCCTGCAAAGGGCCACAAAAATATCAATTTAGTTCTTTTTGTTCTGATTTTCCCTCTTTCTCTTCCAGAATTTTTTCATTCTTTCGCTGTACTGTGTTTTTCGTTCTTCTGTACAGCACATTCCCTCTCTTTTATGTTTGCATTCACAAAAACCTCTATTCTATTCTATAAAAATGATTTTATTTTATTTATTAAGATATTAATATAAGATAATAAGAAATTATTCCTATAAAGCCTATCTCTTAATAATTTAAACATTAGAATTAAATTTAAAAAAAAAGTAGTTCATCGTATTCTGACTGAAAAATTTAAATTTGTTTATTCTTGTAGGTTATAGAATACAGAATAGAAATACCTATTTTTAGAACTAAAGAAAATTTTCAGAAAACTGTGAAATAGATACACTACTACGGATTTAAATCATGTTATATGTACTGGAGTTTCAGAAAAGTAGATTTTCATTTTGATGAAAATCTAAAACCCGTCTTTTCAAATTAACTAATAAGAAAGCTTTCGTTTTCAAGGTCTAATACTAGTCCTAATAGTAGACCTCTTGCCTAATATTAGTTATCCATAAAAACTGTATAATGTGGTAAACTATCTGCAAACGATTAAAAAACAGCTAATTTCTTTAAAATGCGGAGTTTTAAAATTGGATTTCTGAAAAATTTATTATACGATTTTTTAAACATTGTTAAATATATATTAATGTGTAGGACAGGTAGAAGAGGTGACAAGTTTAAACTTAGGTAAATATTTAAATTTTTAATCCATAAATCAGTACATAAAAACAAAATACTATAAAATAATTCAGCTCATTTCTTAAAATAAATAAATAAAAAGTATAGTACTTAATCACTGTAAAAGCGTTTTTATGATTTTTATAAAAATAAATTGCGCTCTCCTTCATGTTAAACAGAGCAGGTTTAAGATATGTTTTAAAGAACTGAAAGCATTGTATACAAAATTTTAAAAATAATAACAAAAAAAAAAACTAAACCTATCATTTTTCACCATAATATATTTTCGAATTTAGCGCTTAGATTACAAGTATTCACTAGCGGGATCTTCAAATCTTTATATTTACAGAAGGGTCTTCACTAAAATAACCATAAACCAAGCCATAACCATGGTGTATACTAGAGCGTAACATCATACAACAATGACAGTGACGACACTCCTCCTTTCTGCAACTCAGTCTCATATTATTGTGGAGGGGGAGGAAAACGTTCCTTAATATTATATTTTTGTATTATGTGTAATTTAAAAAATGACAGATACATTTTGTATCGTACTGTATCAACATCCTCAGCAGGAATGCAGTTGGCGTTCAACAAAATCTAACGATATTAGTTGAACAAGTGATCAAGAGGTACTGGAAAAATACGGATAGTGAGAAACGGGCGATGTAGCCTTAAAGCAATCAAAGAACGAGGTCGCCGACTCTGACTACAGAAATGTGCCGGGGTCAACTCCAGGCGGTGAGCATCTGTCCTATCTTAAATTCCTCCAAGATGTTACGACATCTTTATCCAGGACGGTAAAAGCACGTTACCTATCGACGATTCTGTGTTATCCGGGTGGAATACATATAGAAATAATTTTTGTCCCCTACAATTTACAGAGCCATTCAAGAATAGGATGAGGCTTCCTTACAGAAAACCCTCGTTTGTACTAGAATTGGGATATCGATGAAGAAAAACTAAGAAATCGGAAATATTTACGATGCGAATCGAAAATATAGAAGAAATATACACACGGTTAAAATCCAGTTAAGTTCTTGTAAATTTTCACAGGGATTTGAATTCCGAGACCATCGATTCCAACCGTCATATCAGTTTACTGTAAAGGTCGGAAATCAACAAAAAGCATTCTTTGAGAGAGGTAGGGTAGGCCAAGACCTGTTTCGCCTACCTTACTGGCGTTCCGGTTGGATGACAACACTATTAGGAATTTTTACTTTTTGAGGGTAAATCTTTGTAAAACGATTTATTTGCGGGTGTTTAGTAAGTATGTAAAACTAGCCGCAAATTTATATTTTATAAGACCAGGAATTTAGGAGATAATATAACTAATATGCGGTTAAACCTTTTCTTATAACTTTCGGGCTCGTTACGTCAGATTCTAATACATAGATCTTTTTAAGTACTTTCTGAGAATAATCTATGCTGAACTTCAAATAATATACTTATTTATGCTGAACAAATAATATATTTATTTATTTATAATCTTTACTCAGAAGTTATTTGTTATAACAGAATTATGTAATGTATAGAGATATAAGTTATTTAAATAAATATGTATAAATTTATATTTTTAAGTAATTTTTTAAACTACTGTATCCGATTTGTTTATGCTCTTAAAATTATTGTGGAGTAAGATTACGTTCACTCTTTTACTTTAGTCCGTTCTTTTTCTGTCTGCCTGTATCTCTGTCTCTTTCTTTCTTTACCACTAATTTTGTCCTTCTCTATCACTCTCACTGCCAACCAATCAAACGAGCTGAAGGTTCCGCTAGTAGTAAATGGTGCTGGTCAATTGCTTAATGGAAACTAATCGAAGTTAATTAATCTTTTGAAAGTAATAAAAGGGAAGTCCGGAGACCGACTACGGTAACCGGGCTGCTAGCTACTATGAGAGGGTAAAAAAGGAAGAGGGAGGCGGTTAGGGACTAGCCAAATGATTGTTAAAATAGTATGTTAAGCTACTGATAACAGTTTATTTTGTCTTGGAACAGTCAGTAAATTAATCTATTCTATTGCTGATTAGGATTTATTAAACTTATAACAATACTGCATTATGAATTTAACAATAAAATAATATACAATCAAATATCTTTTAACTGAGGCACCGTAATATGTCACTTAAATATTATTAATAATGAAATTTAAAAAAAAAATTGCTTCTATGATTTATTACATAGTGAAAAATTAAAAATAATAAAAACGATTGCTAACTATACAGAATTAATAATCCCCGATATCGAAAATATTGTTGTTGTTGATCAGTAAAATTTTAAAATTATTTAAAAATTTCTGACATTTCATCGATTTGCATTACCAGCATTCGTTTGCGAAGAAGAATATTACAAATTAAATAACTTATTGGCGGATTGCATTTATAAGCAGGATGAAAGAATAATATCAAAGGACGGTTGGCATAGTAAAACACATTCTACCGTATCTATAAGTCTCATTAGTTACCGTACAATAAATTTATCCGCTCCAATTATTTTAGTTTCCAATATTATAAAAATAATATAGTGGGGATAGGTGATTTTAAGAGAAGTCCATCATTCAATTTTGTAATTATCTTGATGTTGTTATTTGGTAAGAAGGTTTGATGATTAATGTTAGGTGTTAATTAATGATTGGTTGCTCGGTAAATGAAGGTCTACCATTATATACTTTCTGTGTGTTGAAAACAAATATCGGCAATATTAATTTAAATCGGTTCGTTACAGTATCGTTATTCATATATTTCGGTTTCAGGTTTGTACATTCATTTAAAGAATTTCTTCACTTACAAAGTGATATCTACTACCGTTATAACTTGGCACACACACACACACACACACACACACACACACACACACACACACACCCGCACACAACACGCACGCGCACGCGCCCGCGTAAACCCAGAGAGAAGGGGGTGAGTCAGAAAGAGAGAGAGGGGTTTGAGAGAGGGTCTCTCTCTCTCTCTCTCTCTCTCAAACAGTTGATATGATTTTTTTTTGTAACATCATGAAAGCATATTGCATAAATATAATAATATTTTAGGGAAATTGCACAAAACATATAGTGACTTTACAACATTATTACTTTTTGTCGAGTGAAAACATTTCTCTTTTATAAAAGTGTTATGAAATAATACTTAATTATTAATAATACGTGAAAAAAGTATTGCATTGTAAATTTAGTAAATAATAATAAATCATTTAAAAATAAAATAAATAAATAAATCCTACTCTACTAAAAGGAATTTGTATATGAGTTTGTCTGTGTGTGTGTGTCTGTCCCGTTTGACTTAGAGGCACCGGAATGCACCGATCACTAGCAGAAAATCCAGATTGTTAGTACATGTCTCGTCGTGGTCAGGTGTATACTTGTTATATTATAAATTTATTACTTGTCCTTGTTATTATTTATACTTGCAATATATATTTATTTCTTTAATCGAAATATATGCTAAATATATATTAATAATATGCTTTTTTATTTATGTGATTGTTCTTTTTTATAAATTAATGAACTATAACTAAAAAGTAGGCACCGGAATGTACCGATCATTAGCGAAAAATCCCGATTCGTTAGTACATGTCTCAGGATGGTCAGATGTATACTTATTAAGTAATAAATAAGACCGGTCAAGTATAGTCAAAGTACCGTGTGTTTTCGATTGAAAATAAATCAATTACCGAAGTGGGTTACTTGGCCGATTCCTTTCTTTTTCTATAGGGATCCTATTTTAATACGAGATATATTGATTTATCCTACAACGAATTCTACAAGATGAATTCAGTAAGATACGAAACACTATTAAGATACTACAAAAAAATATTTTTTTTTTTACATTTTGTTCATCACTTCTCTTTCGTTGATATTTAATATATAAATGGTTTGTAAAAAACATTAGCTTAACATAAATATGTTTGGGCATGGAGTTGTATGTAGAAAATAATGTCATATATTGAAATATAATAGAAATTTCATGTAGTAGGAAAATGATCGAACGAAAATTTAAGCTCGACAGAATTCTTTCATCTCATTTTTTGCATAGAGTTGAAGATAGAATTGTCCATAGAGTTCTACGTAGATGAAGTCATACGTGCTCCTAAAAAAATTTTTTTTTTAAAGAAGAATGATCACTAACTACATATATAAAAAAGGAGTTGATTTCTTTGAAATGCAATATTAAGGACCCCATAGGTATACAAAAAGATCTAATTTTCAAAATATTATTTATTTATTACAAGGGTGGTTTTTCTTTTGTAGTTTCGATTATCCGGTTGTCCGGTTATCCGGACAATATCTTATTCCGAAATTCAGTTATATCAACGAGACGGTAGGACAAATCTTAAAAATTCAAACGGCTTATTTTTTACCATATTGAGTGCTAAGTTTTGCATAAAAAAGATGTACGCAGAATCATCCAGTTATTCGGTTATCCGTAATTTTTAATCCGTAATCTCCGGAACGGTACGACCAATTTTAAAAGTTCAAACGGCGTATTTGATAGCAGTACAAGGGCTAATGTTAAAATTATGAAATAGAGATAAGAAATCGAAATGAATAATTAAAGTACTGGAAAAACAAATAGTCAAAATCTTTTAATTACAGTAATTTTTCGTAATACGCAGCTAATGTGGAGCGTGCAAAAATTAATCGTGTCTTGAAAAAATATTCAAGACTATAAAAAACATGCACATTTGGCTGTACCTCATGGGTTGTATGGAAAACAGTTACAATTATTTTGTAAAATTTTAGTGAATTTTATAACTAATGTTAAAGTTATGTACTTTTACAAGATTACAATAAATAAATCGGTTTTCAAAAACTGAATCTTTTTTTGCACCAAAGAGCAGAGCAAAGCGATACTTGGCTGAGCAGCTAGTAATCTAATAAATCGGTTCAGTTGAATATCAGAAACAGGCCTCATACAAAATTTCACATTTTAAATATATCTAATATTCATCAAAATATACATTACTAGTAAGATTCATAGTATAAATTATTTGTAAATAACCGACCGGTTCGGTTTTGCACTGAGATTATCAGCCAAACGTTTAATCTTCTAACTGATAATAAACCTGCCCGGATTAGTGCTCAGTACTTTAATCGTTAAAATTCGATTAAAGGAACCGCGTCGATTTGAGTTCAAATAAATTTATAAAATAACATTTTACCACCTTAACGTGATATAATCTTCTGACCATATATCTGCTTTCGGGTCATAATTATCAATACTTTCTAGTTTGCCGATCCGGTACAGCAATTAGCTGCAGGTAACTCGCCAAGAATAAACAACAGATGTAACCGGCCAAGAACAACAAATACTCTACTAAAAAGTTCAGATTAAAAAACCCGCACTTCCATTTTTAAGATGTATCAAGAAAAACAAATTCTTCAGAAGCAAGCCTATTTCTGACTTGCACGCATGCGCACTTGTTCCGGATTACTGTTTGTATATTAGACAGGCGTGTCTAATACAATGGTATTCTGCAAGTCGAGCTGTTTTTAAAATTGTAGAATACGATGAAAATCGATGATTCGATATATACACAGCAGACAGACAAATCATCTTCACCTTGTGTAGCGGTTTTTCTATTATTCTGGATCTTCTAACAGTATGAAAAAAAAACAATTTCAAGTTTAAACGTTCCAAGATTTCACTAAAGTAAAGGTAACAGATTCCTTTTTATTTCCTATATAATAGACAAGTGTTTATAGCATTTAAGCCTTTATAAATATACGAGTGGAATTTACCTTTCGGTAACAGTAAAATAAAAAAAATAAAAAGAAAAGTTTTTTGCATTGAGAATTTTACAAAGTTTTGTATGATGAATTCCTTAACAACGAGATCCGATGTGATAAGAAGACTGAACAGTATGCGATATGTGAAGATATTTATGATAAATATTTAAACATATTTTGTAAAACTATACCGAAATATTTTTAGTCTAAATAAGTAAACTAAACAGCAACAAAAACTCTTTGTAACGTTAGAAAATTCTACGCGGTGTCACGGAAAGGGAAGACAAAGGCTACAAAGTACCTTCCCTCTATGTTAGCTAGATAGGACGACGGTGAGCTTGTTTCTTTACCTCAAAGCCGGCATGTTAAAATAGTTTTCAAGCTCGCATAACGACGTAATCTCATGTACTTCCATAGATAACTACTCGAAATACGCTTCACAAGATCTGTGTAATATACTATGCTTGTATACGCTTCTTTTCTATTATTATTTTATTATATTTATTTAATTAACATGTTTCTTTAAAAAACATATAAAACCGACATATATTTTTACTATGCGAGTGTTTTATATAAATGAAGAAAGTAATTATTTGAAAAATAAAAAAGAATACAATTAATAAGTTACTTTCAGTCTTTATTATAACTAACACACTGTCGGCTGGTAGATAATAGGGAATAGATAACGCTTTGTATGCCTACAATTTCTTTACTATTTTTAACTGTCGCAGGATAAGCTGCGGCGGTTTCGTACCGATTGTTTTAGACGTCTTCCATAAATTAATTATTCTCTGAGAATAGAGTCGGGATTGTTATCCTCCGTTAATTATTAATTCCTCTGAAACTACATGCTGACATCCGATTAATGCTACTGCAACTAATTTCTTTTTCAATGAGAAATTAATTTATAGCTTTCAAAAGTATAAAAATCTGATTATGACTCGAACTCAGAACCTTCAATCCAAACGAAAGGAAGAGACGCAACCGTTCCGCTTTCTTTACGGGCTGACGAAGCGTTAAAGAATAATAACGTTTACGAATATATCTCAGAATAAATATTTTAGTTTGTTTAATTGTCGTTTATAGAATTAAAGACTAGATAAAACAGAAAAATCCTAAGATTTTTAATTTTTATGACGATCTCCGACGATATTTCTGTAAATGAACGTTTATAATTTTCAATTTTTAAAAAATACTTACAATACAATACAATACTGTACAATAAAATAAAAAATATAAATATAATTTTTTTTTACTTCATATTTAAAGTGTAACTTTAGTTCTGTTTCTCATCAAAGATTTTAACATTTCAATCATCTAACTTACATTATTTCTGTATGCAGATGTTCGTTTAATTTTTACTCTATATTAATAAGAAAAAAACATTAATGACCTCGCCAATTTCCGTTTGTAGATGTGTAACTGTCTACATCGTTTTGAGTTTTCAGAGTCAAATATTTTTATACCGGGATTCTGTTATCCCGGATAACTGGAAGGTGGGAAGGATTAACTGGATTTTGGCTCATTGGATTTATTTCGTAATGGTTTAGCACGTACTGTCAATGTGAAAATCTCTCATAAATCTAGTATTAATTTTACAGTTCTAACAAAAGGTTTTACGTGCCGACAAATTGAGTTTTTTACGGTAAAGTATCGGTTTATGACAAAACGATTGCAATTTTTTTTCTTTTATAAATTTCTAGTCTGATCGGTATCATATTTGAGGAGAATTAAATACCTTTAGTGATCTGTGATAACTGAAGCTATTTGACCTTTAGCTGTCGGTATCTCAAAAATTAAACATCGACTACCCGAGTCAGCGACTCAAAAATTGTCGACTCTACTTATCCACACGGCTAAATATTGAGTGCAGCGTTGTTCAGAAGACTATGAAAACAAGTTTATTAATCATGATTCAGACGGAGTGAATTTTTACTCTGTTTTCCCCATCCTTTTATTTATAACACGGTATAATATATTGAACGTGATTCAGCAGTTATAAAACCATCAGCTGTGACAGGCAGTTTAAGCCTACGAAGAAAAAAATTTAAAGTATTGCTCCCGTCCCGAATAAAGATATCCCAGATCTCTTGAGAAATTATTTGCTAGATTGATGTCAATCGCCGTCGGGATGGAGCTTTGAAGACCTCTTTCTCTTGTTTCACGGTCCTGCGGTTAGATAGCCCCTTCTCACTATCCACTGCTTTCTTCATTCTGATAATTTCCTCCTCGGTTTTGTTCTATTCATCTACCAAGGGTAAATGCCCTCTTGATCTGTGCTAAGAGGCGTCGTAGATGTCTGTGTAGTTTATTAAGAATGGCTCTATTTGCGGATCGATCAGGTGACTGTGTGAAGAAGTAAATCTGGGGCGGAGATACGCAATAGCTAAAGCCGGGTATAATAATCCCCAGAAAAATCTAGTAATACGAATAATATTTTCATATATAAAACAATGCGATTTATATATTTTCTATAAATTTATTTGGAGATACTCAACATATTTTAAGTGAATTTTGTTTTCGATAATGTTGTGTAGGATGGATTTAAAAGGAAAAAATTACAAGGAAAAAAAATAAACTTCAAGATGTTTATAAAACTATTACAAAAAACATTTTCTGAAAGTCCTTTACTATTTTGTTAGATACTCATAGAATTTGCTAAACCATTTCTTGAGAAGAAGTTTTTAACCATTTCTTGAGAAGTGACATTTTAGGTAAATAAAATATTTTTTTTCCTTTTTTTCATTATTCTTTCCTCAAAATAACCAATATATTTTTTAAAATTTATGATTACATCTTTTTAGAATAATTAAATTAAGAAATTAAAGGATTACGAGAAGAAAAAAAAACATATTTATCGATCATTGAGTTTTTTTTTTGTAAAGAGGGTATATTACGGACTATACAAAATGGGAGTACCGGGAGAAAATAAAAGAAAAGAAATGAAGTTATGGAAGCGAGAGGGGAACACGTAAAGAGTTCTACCGTTCTCAGTTCTCAAGTTGGGCGCAAAGCATGCAATTTTCTAATTTGTCAAAACAAAAGAAAGATAGAAGGGGGTCCTGTGACAAGTTGGGCGATCAGAAGATAGAATAGGGGCTTACCACGACCATCGATTGCCTCTACTGACAGGATCACGAACATATGTAACGGAGCTCCTATTAGTTCTGATTAAAGATATGTGATAGTAAAAATCATGATATGATCTTATACGGGCGCGCGCGCACGCGCACACACATACACACACAAAACCCCGTGCAACACGCTTCTCCCTAGTACTTCCTTACATGTTCTTACATGTTTTCCCTTTCTCGATTAGTCTTTTAAGTTAATTAGCAACAATATATATATATATATATATATATATATATATATATATATATATATATATATATATAATTATATACATATATATATCTATAAATAAACCACCAATATTATATGAAATACAATAATAATATTTTCCATTATTTATTTAATCAACGGATTAAAAATTAAATGAAAATTTATAAAAATTGAACTTATATTTTTAATTATTAAAATATCACAAGATCCAAACAACATAGAATTTCGGGTTTCTACACTCCTTCACTAGTTGAATCGTTAAACGATTCCTGATCTGTATCTTCTCGTACATCTAATTCCTTTTGTTATGCACATGTTTTGATATATATATAATTTTTTTTTTGGGTTGAATTAAAACTCATCATCTCATCAACATAAGGTCTGTTCAATCAATATTTATAAAATAGTAGCCGATAACATGAAGCGAATAAGCTTTTCGGCTGAAAAAATTATGTTTTTAAATTATTAAAAAAAAAAAAAATGATTTCCATTGTATTTGTTTATAATCAAGTGAGACAATTGTTCATAAAATTACGACAAAAATTCCTGTTTTTTTTTTTTGTTTTTTTTAAAATCAAATCATATTATTGAATACCGTTTTGGGTCTAATAAGAGATCAAGTTCAACATAAAGGTGTTTTAAATTTATTTAAAAATGTAATTAAAATAAATTAGAAAATTTGATCGCCTGCAATACAACTGGATATATAGCTTTTTATGTACAAAAAAAATCCATTAATAAATAAAAAATACCAGAACGAGACCTAAAGAGATTTAATTATTTATCATTGCCGTAATTAATAGATTATTCTAACTTTTAAGCAATTTTAAAAACTAAGGATTTTTTTCATATACATCTCGTATGTTCTTAAGTAGTTATCAAGATGAACTTCTTAGTATTTTTGTTTAAAAATAAAGTTCCTACTGAAATACTATTTGGAAAATTGAAGAAAAACTCAACAAGGACGAAAAACTGCTGCTATCGGTCAAAAAAACCAAGAGTTCGAGCGTGGTCAATGAGAAGAGGATAGGTGTTTTCTACTCGTTTCGCATTGAAATAAAAGCAAATTAGGTTTAAACGTAGACCCAAGACATTTTGCTTTAATTTTTATTTGAAGATGGATTTAAGTAATGAAATTAAATGGCATACGTAATTGAGGAATAAAAAAAAGACCGACCTAAACATTTTATGGTTTTTACGGAAGCATTCAACGTAGTGAAGTATTCAACCTGATATTCTACAGCACACTCTCAGTGTTCAATCTGGTGCTCTCCAGCCGTATTGACTTATTCATCGCATTAGAGATAAGAGAGTTCAGTTTATGATTAATACCAATGAAATGCGTTTATGTTTATATCGGTAAAATGTTTTACCGCTTTAAATTAAAAAAAAAGAAGACTTTCCGCACCGTTCAAGATTTTAGCTATTCCATTAGATTCACATCGGTTTCGTACGGTGCAAAAATATTCACATATCGATCTCGAAATAATTTGACGTTGTGGCTCCAAAGAAATCAAAATAAAATTAACTGTTTAAGTTACGTAAAACGCATGTACTACATTTTTAGAAAAAATTAATTCCAAAACATTATGACGCTCTATAATCTGGTGACAATTGTTATTTAAAATACGAGTATGAATATATTTAACATAAACGCATATTTGTTAAACGTGAAGGATATCTATCAACACCTGATTAATTGGAACAAATTGGATACTATTTTTTGCCGGTTGCAGCTGCCCGTGTTTGATAGGGTTTTAGAAGTGGCAATTGAACAGACTGCTGCTGTTTATTGCATCGCAATGATGCAGCGCTTCGCTCTAATGCTCGATGAGTGTACGTGTTTGCGAGTGAGTGTGTGAATGTTCGCGCGCTACAGCAGTTATGGATTGTGGCAGTCCGGACGAACAGTAGTGATAACAAATTGCTCCTGCAATATGCCGCCGTTCCCCCCTTGTACCCTCCACTCGACGTGTCCAACGATTCCACACTATATTTACACCCGGTCTATCTCGCTTTTGTTTATTAGTAACGATTTGGTCAATGCGTTTAAGGGTGGTAATTGGAACCCAATTCCGCGAGTCAATTGAATTCAATAACCTGGGCCCCCGCAATACGCCCCTCGCACGCTTAAAAAGCACCCTTTTCTGCTTTAATTTATTGAATAGTTATTCTAAAATACCGATGAAAATATCGTTTATTTTTATGAATATAACTTGTACATTTTTAGGCTTATCTGATAACAAACACAAACGATTGTAAATATTAAATAAAACTTGATGGAACTAGGAATTAAAAATGTAGCGTAAAATTATTATGAAATGAAATGCATTTAACGATTACGATACAAATTTTTAATTTATAAAAATGTCACTTCTACAATCCACGATTTGTTGGTGATTTTTAGATTACAATAACGTCCTCGAAACATACAACATTTTACTGTCGTTTATGGCAAACAACAACCGAAAAAATATTTTCGGCTAAAATAATATATCTTATCGAACAGTATCTTTATTAATATTTATGCCATTTTCTATATGGAGGCAGTTAAACGATCACTTAATATAGAAATTAAACTCATTTTTTAGATCAAATAGAAACAAAATTAAATGAATCTAACTAGTCGAGTATTAAATAAAAATTATTATTATTTTCATTTCCTTTGTAGACCGTATTGTAAACTAATGCGGCCAGAAGAATGATATGATTAATATTTCTCAATTAGTTATATTATAATCCGCTAAGATAAGAATAGTATAGATATTTTAAATATTGGCCTTGCTTGAATTGTCATCAGTAGTTTTACATTCTGTTCTTCAAAAGTTTATTTCATATAAAACCTTTTTTTGCAGTTTGTCCTTACGAACGTAACGATAGTTGCCGTAAAAAAAATCGATAAGTTAATGGTCATTTCTGTTAGTGGAGATACTCCTTCGAAATTTGAAAAAGGAATAGACTTCTTCAAGAATAACAAGCCCCTCCTACGGCAATCTTAGTATGAAAATCTCTTTAACATTTTCTTTTTCACTGAACCGAATAAACTGTTGTACATAACCGTGTTACAGATAATACAAAGTAGTAAATTAATATACACCTTTCTATGAAGAAACATTGCATTTCAAATACTGCTTTCACTCAATGGAAGCTTATATTGTAACGTATTTTAAACTGATAATAAGTCATTGTTGTGAAAAATTTTCGAAGGATTTAATATTACGTCTAAATATAAAATAATTCACCGAACAATAAACATACTAACTCTTGTCTTCAGTCACACGATCAGTTTTTGAGATATTTCAATAATAATAATTTTATGAAAATTCCTGGAAGATTGTAAAATTATAGATAGATGTTTAACATTCTTTATAACAATAAATACAATTTTATCAATATCGGCCAAACCGTTTTGACAGAAATTTTGAATTTTAAGTTGTAATTAAAATTATTAAAATAATTATTATTAAGGTAATTTTAACATAATTAACATAAACGACTCGCTTTCAAGTTAACAGAGTTTATTCTTCCAAAGGATTTCTGAAGTTTATCAGCACTACTATCTCTCGTTTTTCGACAGCACTGTTGTTAACTGGTCTCATTTTTATAATGTTAATAGAATCCCAAATTATATAATGTACTTTACGATCGAATAATATATGTTCGATCTATTTGATATTAGTACGATTAGTATGTTGATTTAGTAGTATATTATAATTTGTTTTGTATTTTGACAGTTAAAAAACAACTAACGAAGTAACAATATTCTGCAGCAAACGATAGAATACAAAGTGCCAAACGTAGCAACTAAGGATTATACAAATTAAACTGCCATGATTTCACTAAATATTTTACGAAAAAAATTAAATTACCTTTTTTTTATTTATTTAAAAATAAAACATAGAAATATTGTACAGAAAATCATAAATTCTTTTAAAAATTCCGTTTTTGAATCAACCTAAACGTCAGTTTCAGAAAAAGTTTTTTCTACATTTGTAAAAAGTAAAAATGTATTCCGTTGGTATAAAAATAAAAATAAAATTTATATATTATTAAAAAATATAAATGTTGAACTACGAGTGGTGCCTCGTGCGGTAGATTACTAGTATCTGTATTTTGTTTAGGTTAAATATAAATGCTTAATATCAAAGATTTATATTCATTTTGTGATGATTTACGACATGTAAAATACGCTGTTTGGAATAACAACGTAGGCCAATTTTTGTATCGAATTTTTATTTTTGTAAACTTTTGTCTGCGTTTGTATAGATTTTGAATGCATTATACTTTATTTAAATTTATATAGCGTATTTAGAAAAAAGATAAACGAATGAAAAAACGTTTTAATATTTTAGGTAAAAAGGTGTTTGCCTGCAAGGTTTTTCACTAAGACGGGAAAAAATAATGCCTCCTAACGGAGCGAGAAGCAACGGTCGATGCGAGTTGCTAGAAACGATAAGTACCACCACTAATGGCATTTCCTCAGATATATACTTTTTTTATGATAGCCGACGACTTTATTACTGATAAATCGAGTCAACATTTTTACAGGCCAAACGATCGCACAAAGTTACAAGAGCTTAGTGATCTCCTATTGGAGAAATAAAAACAACTCAAGAGTGAAAATTGGAGGAGAAGCCTAGGGGAAACCAGAACATAACAATAAATGGAACATTAAAAATAACGATGATTCCATCTTGAAAAATTACTAGTAGCCCATTTTCTGATTTATAAGATATTACAATGAACATTCTATAACAATAAAATATTTATTGCTAGCATACACACGCACACTACAACAACAACAACAACAAAAACAATACACAGACACAAAAACCACATCACACACACACATACACAAAACCAGCTTTCCACGAAAAGAAATTTCGTATACATTTATTTTTTGTGGTAAACGAACTAACTAAAAATGTCGTAAAACAAATTATAATTTTAACAAAAAAAAATATATATATATTTCTACTTTTTTAGCTATTCATTATTCATAATTTCGCTTTCTGGCTACTTATCTTCCACATAAATATTACAGAATCTTTATATATATATATATATATATATATATATATATATATATATATATATATATATGAGTTTGCATATTGCACAAATGACTGAAAAGCCACCATACCTCTGATAGCGGTGCAATAAATATAAATATATTTCAGTTGGGTAAGGAAGTTTACTTGCCATTAAAAGATCATTATTAAATTATTTTTTTAGTAATTCACAGATGGTTACACAGGCAGATTAAAAGATGTAGCCTACCGAAACTGCTACCAAAAGCGTTAGTAGCCTTGAGGAGTAGTTTACAGTAAGTGTACATGGATTAATAAAAAGCAACACACGATAAAACAAGAAATGCATTCTGGGGTCGTTTTAGTAAGTTTACAATCAACATTAAAAACAACAGTTTGCCGAAAAGTGGATATTGGAATTAAATAGTATCATAAATACGATGTGCAGTGTATAAAATAAAATTTTACATGTTTACTGCTGTTACCGATTTCATCGAAAACTCGGAAATAAAATTAATCATACAAAAATAAAGTAAATAAATGTATAGTTAGGCCGATGTAAAAAGCCATATACATGGAATAATGGCTCAAGTAGTTCATGTTGTGGTTTCTCATCGTCTTGAAATATTTAAATACATCAAATTTGTTTAAATATTCAAAACGTGTTTTTGATCTTTTTCACTTAATACGGATTACTATAATTAGTTTATATGCTGATGATGATGTAACGTCACAAAGTTTTCTACAGTTGCATTATGTAACTGATAGAGAACCGATCAGGTCTCGGTGTACGAAAAACACAGTTGGTCGTGACGCAGTGCCAGGAGTATAATGTACATTTATTTTAACTCGCCTAACTTTATACGGGCTCATTTTTAATAGAGCCGATAATAATAACTTCTTTAACCTACCATTAAGTACGCAGTGATTTTTCTGGTCTATCAATACATCTTTGATACTTAATCTGACTATTCTTCAGAAATTTTGACACATTAAAAAATCAAACCGAAAAATAGATAAAAAATAAAAATTGGACTTTAATAAATTATTGAAATTAACAGCCAGAAAAATTCTGTGTAGTGTGTGTGTGTGTGTCTGTATACATATATATATATATATATATATATATATATATATAAGTATGTCAGCTTGTGTGCATAGGTAAAACACATCAGTGGAAGGGGTTACTGAAGGGTAAACAGGAATTTGTAACATACTCGAGAGTATGCAATATATACTTATAATAAATATACATATAGATGTATAAAAAAAAACACTGTTTTGACCGATGAATTTAATGTTCATCGAACGAGATGTTGCATCATTGCATCATAGATATTGAATTACTAACCGACCCCGACAGTCAGTCGAATTGATTTGATTCTCCCTACTGTTTCCCAGCGATCAACATCTGGCAAAGTTTCTGGTCGGTTTGAAAGAGTAATTAAATTAAAAACAGAGAGATCGGTTCATATACTGAACTCCTGGATTGTAAATGTAATTTTAATTTTACATTTCTTATATGCATAGCTATTTTTAAAACAAATAAAAAGCTGATTTTTATTTTACACTTTTTATTTTGATTAATATCAATCTAAAATGCAGTTATTTCCTATGAAAAAAATATTGCCTAATTATAACAGTAATAAGTGAGTTTTCAACGTTAATTATGTTTCTTCTTGGGCATTATTATTATTATTATTATTATTAATAATAATGCCCCGCATAAATCTAACCCCACGTCCATGCATAACATCTACGCACACGTCGGGGGTGGGTAACGATATTGTACTTTGGTACTTTCACTTACGTCAGCCAACGGGGAAATGGTCTTGCTCAGGAAGAACCTGTGGAGTACGGATTTGGCGGTTCCGAGCTATCTGAGCTAGCTGCAGTTGTGCTTCTCAGTTTTGCTGTTTACAGCAGAGGCAGGAAGCCTGACTGTTATCTGTTTTGACGATGTTGGCTGGAGTGCGGACGAGGAATGCTTATCCCTCTTCTCAGTTTGGAGCCGGTTTGAGGGTGGGCTGCTCTGAGCTTGCTCTGCCGAAGTCCTGCGCCGTCTAGCGTATGTCAATCACTTCGGCTCTTGGGAGGGATTGTCCTATGGGTAAGGGTATCGGAACCCTTACTGCTATGTGCGATCCCTGGGATGTCGGTATCGTGGATCAGGCAGTACCTGACTCCCCGGCCGTGGTTAAATTTGTGAGAGACGGGTGACTGGGGTAAGCCAGCCAGGATCTACAATCCGGAGCACGCTCAGCCGTGTTTTCGCCCGCACGTTAGGACATATTGACTGGCGAAAAATGTTTTTATGGAACAATTTACTTCCACATTATCTGTGGCAGAGAGACCACGCAAAACCCCTCGTTTTGGCTTCAGAACCGAAGCGAAGGAAGAGCTTCGACGTTAGTGACAAGAAAACGTCGGATCGAATTAAGTTTCGGCCAAAGAGTCAGTCAGTTATACCGAAGTATTTGATTGTATGAAGAACAGAAATAAATTTCCTAATAGTCAATCCATTCATGATGTCGCTTGGAATCACAGAAGCCGCCGGAGGACCAAACAAGAAAGTTAGAAAAACAGCTATTGGCTGTTCGTCAAAACAGTCAAGGATTTACAGTATTCGCGGCTTCTTAAAACTAAGAAGATCGGCGTAATGGAAGTTGAGGTTTTACCTCATGGCACTTTGAACACATCTAAGAGATTAGTCGTGTGCAGAGTCTTATTAAACTGCACTGAAGAGGAAGTAGTAGAAGGACTTTTCGAACAGGGTGTTGTAGCGTGTAGGCGAAGCAATAGTCAACGCAACGGAGAAGTTGTACTCTCCGCGTTGTAAGTCCTAACCTTTAACAAACCAAAGAGTCCGGAAAAGATAAAGGCTAGTTTCCACAGACTTGAAGTGCAACCGTTCATTCCGAATCCACTCAGGTGCTTCGGATGTCAACGGTTTGGCCACACAGCAGTAGGCTGAACAAGGCAACAGGTTTGCTCTTGTGGATGCTCACTGCACCTAGATGAATCATGCAAGGATCCACCCGTCTGTGTGAATTGTCATGGGCATCATTTGGTATGATCGCGGAATTGCCCAGTATACAAAGAAGAAGTAGCTATCCAGAACGTCAATACTATAGCAAAAGACAACTACTTCGTAGCAAACAAGATAGTTCATTACAGAATGCCTAAGTCAACGTCATATGCTCAGGTAGCAGCTGTTCCTGCAACTTCAAACAAGCCAAAAGACGTTATATCTGAGCTAGCACTAGTCCTAGCAAATACGGTCAAAAGGATTCTCAACGAGAAGTTTAGAATGCGGCCAGTCAAAGAAAGTAGTTGTACACAGGCATCAGAATTTCAATACGTATGTAAAGGAAAGATTACTCAACAAAAGCAAGAACCCAAGGACAGTAATACATTAAAAGAAAATTAAAAAAGCCGTCGACCAGTAACACAAATCAATAGAGTAAGGGAAAAACAAAAGAGCGTCAACCTGATTTGATACAAGTTGAGGTCCAGATAGAGAACTCCCCCACTCAGGGAATTCAGAAAAACAATGAAACAGTGACTGATCGTAATGAAACAGATGTTAAAGTAGTTAAGGAGGCTCCAAAAGAATAGAGACCTCCAAAAGAGAAGGCGAGCATTTTAGCCGCCCCAAAAATATCCTTGAGAAGTGCATCAAGCATGGACTTTGATGTAATACTCCCCGCTCAATCTAGGTCCGAATCTTTAGATGCCGGCTGCAAAACATCCTACCCACCACTATCGGTGGTTTCAGAGGGGGATGATCGGATGGAAGAAGATAGTGTCTCCGGGGCCTCAGACCCTATCCTCAGAGTAAGAGGTTAAACAGAGAATGGAGAAGAAATATAAAAAAGGTTGGCCTAAGGGAAAACCTAGGCGGTAAATCTCAATTTCAACAACAGTCTTTGTAAATGAGTCGATCCTGCAATTGAACATCAATACATATTTTTATAATTTGAGTGAGTTATAGCTATTAATGAGAGAATTAAATCCTTTATGTGTTTGCTTACAAGAGTCGCGATTAAGGAATACCGATATTTTGAGGCTAAAAGGGTACAACATAGTTAGGCTTGATCAAGCACCTAAACAAAGATCAACAGAAGGAGTTTCCATCATCTCAGCAAATCGTTGTACCTTCGAAGAAGTTCATCTATGTACTGAATTACAAGCGGTAGCTATACGCATATACCGCCCAGTCAACATGACTTTATACAATGTGTATCTGCCTAAACTAAATTGGGGAGAAGAGGATTTACATTACCTAATAGAACAATTGCCTCCCTCAGTCATCTTTGTTGGGGATTTCAATGCTCAGGATCCTCTTAGGGGTTCCAGTCAGTTGTACCATGCGGGAAGATTAGTTGAAGGTTTTCTGTCAAATTTAAATCTCTCATTATTAAATACTGGTAAAGGAACCTTCTTCAATGCCAGGGATGGTTCTTCATCCTGCATTGATTTAACTTTTGCTAGCGTCGCCATAACGCTTAAATTAGATTGGAAAGTAAATGAAGATTTACATGGAAGTGATCACTTTCCAAATGTGGTGTCATTAAATCCACCCGTTAAATTGTATCTAACTCAAAAGAGGTGGGTTTTTGGCAAAGCTGACTGGATTAGGTTCACTAGAGATGTCCATTTTCAAAATCTAACTGGAGATATCAGCAGCGATGTTGAACATGTGACAAATGTCATCGCTAGTACAGCATCAAAGCACATATCTCAAACTTCAGAGATGAAACAACGTCCACCTGTTCCTTGGTGGTCGGATGCTGCACGTGAAGCTATTAAAAAGAAGAAAAGTTTTTTAACATTTTTAAAAAAGCTCTACGCAAAATATTTAATAAAATTAAAAATATGCAGGGCTAGCGCCAAAAGAATTATTTCAACTGAAAAACGAACCACCTTAAAAAAATAGTCAACTAGTCAAAAGTCGCTTATTCACCAACTTCTTAAGTCTAGCCAGGTCCTCTTTCGAACATAATCTCCTATTCTCAGCCACCACCCTATAAGACCCACCGTCCCCAATCTCAAATCAAACAAAGAAAGGGTCATTCAACGACTCCTCTTCAGTGAGCACCTCCAACGTCCACGACTCCTCTGCCAACCTCGGCGAGACAAGCGTGACATCTACAAACGAGCATCCATTTACACTCACTAGTGTAGGCTCTGTCCCATTGTTGAGCACCACCGAAATCAACTGGGCTATATAATCCTCCACAATCAGTTCTCTATGGTCCGAGACATTTCCTTCCCATGTCACGTTCTTTGCGTTAAGATCACCACTCATAACTACATCCTTTCGAAGAGGTTGAATCACACCGCCCAGTTCTTCCAAGCATTCTTCATAATCATCCAGACCAGAGTTCGGCGAAATATAAACATAAATAAATACAACGTCTGGAAGCTCAACACGTACGAATCCATATCTCTCACCGATGGTTAGGATCGCCATATTGCTCCCATAATCCGCCGCATTCCTCAGCCCATCTATTGTTTAGCCGTCTTCCTCCAACTTCCTCAGATTAGGCTCAGACACCTGAATTCTTCTCCCGACAGCTAACGCCGTCGCTGACAATGGTGACATCGCAACTGTGGCTCTCTTCCTACCACCAAAGGCCGAATGTAAGGAAGTCACCCTCATATCCTCCATTTTTCCATTGTCGCTAATGGATGGAGTTTAGAAGCTCCACTTCTGGCACTTCCTCCTCAACAATAATGAAGCCTTTTCTACGGAACCCACTTGTGATACTCACACCCACTAGTTTACTCGATATTTTCTTCTGAACCTCTACACCTTCTTATTTGTTGGCCTTCACTTTCCTATGCAAAGACTCACCACACCTCTTCTAATTGACAGTATGTCCCCAATTTCCTCCTTGGCCATACCATTTTTGACTTTTTTGATTTTTTAATTCCCAACACACAGCCGCCACTCGCTGTAACAGAGTTTAATTGTAGGAATAGGTAATATATACTTAGCTAATCTATTCTTGAACATTGCCAAATTCTCAGCATCCAAGATAAAAGTTTCAAATAGAAGAAAAACTTCGTATATTCGTAGAAACATTATAAGCTCTAAATTATTCATTAAAATTTTTAATCCACATACACTGTACGCTACGATATTCACAAATTCATGTAACTTCGACTCACCATTTGTAATTATCCTTTGACTTGGTTGATGATGCTGAACCAGTTATTTGACAAAAAAGTCAGCCAACACTACTTCTTTTAAGATCTTACCTATTTCTTTCCTTTTTCCGTTTGTTAATTCATCGCATCGTCGAAAATTACCATTAACCAACAATCCATCTCGACGCAAACTCGAATCTTGACCATCGTAGCGCAGAGTTTTCTTAATTTCTAACAAATTCTTTCTTTTCTTCCGTGTCTACAAGTCATAGTACTCATTAACGTAGATTCTGCTTTCTTTCAATTTGAAACTATGGCACCAGATCTTGGTCTTACTAATGCCTAAAACAAAGGAAATTAACACTAGACTCGCCTCCCTCTCCGCTGAGTCAAGCCGTCTCACGTAATTGAGATACGTATCACGCACTTTTTCCGACATAATATTGTTAAATATATCAATCAATTTATCCTGTAGATTCTTGAAATTCTCCTGTTCTAACTGCATAAAAAATTAAATTATTTTGTCGCTGAACAATACTAATACTGCCTGTTGACGTTTAACAATTTTCTTAAAATCCTCCTTTTCTATGGCTAGTTCTTCAATTTTTTTTATTTTGTTCCTGAAGTAAATTTCCTTCCTAATAATATCTTCCACTTCTGATTTTATTTTACTTTTCAGCTTGTCAAGCAGAACCGTTAGTGTAATCGTATATATAGCCATGTTTTTTTTTTCTCTCAGCTCCCCTGGGCCGGACCGACTTGGTATTACGCCACCCAGGGGAGTGACTTTAAACTCAAATAGGCCTCCCACCTACCGGCTATATACCGGTCGGCCTACCGGTTAGCTCTTTTTGAGAGTATTGCCCTTTTGGACACCACGCCAAACCTAGTGTGTCGTGACGTAGTGCCGGGTCTTTTGGTATTCAGTGTGCTATTACCTGACTGTTACCCATGGAGTCCTTGGTGGCTCATCAGTGCCAACACACCGCAGCATGTTGGACCTCACCAGCAAGGCTGTCCACCCAGTCCTATTCTAGCCAACACCTTGTCTTCTCTCATCGGAGTATTTCTGTAGTACGACTTGTCTAACAAAACTAGCAATATTATTCCAGTTTAACTCGCTTCTTAGCATGCATTCAATTGTTGTCTCTGGAGTTATACCTGTGAGTGCCTTACTATGTCTATGTGTGTCCCACCTATTGCACTCAAAAAAGGTGTGCTCAGCATCATCTATCTCGTTGCAGTAGTTGCAAACTGGCTCTTCTCTCTTGCCTATTTTGTGCAGGTAGTTATTGAAGGAACCATGTCCTGTAAAACACTGCGATAGGTGATGATCAACCTCACCAAATCTTCTCGACAACCATGGTTTGATGTTGAGGATGAGGGTTCTCGTCCATCGACCCTCATCTTCCTGCGACCATCTTTCCTGCCAGATATTATAAACACCATCCCTGACTTCTTGTTCTGGCTTGCCTTGTGCCCTCTCCACCCTCTTTTTTGCGATTAGGTCAATAGGAGGTGCACCCGATAACACGCACAGGGCGGCATAGGACACAGTCCTGTATGTGGACACGACACTTAAGGGCACACGCCTGTGCGTCTTCGCTAGTCTCTCGTTGTTGCGCCTGATGGCGATAGAGCGCCACCAGGCCGGAGCATACATAAGCGAAGACACGGCGGTGGTCGCCAGTTAGCGGCGCTTTGAGGTCCTAGGGGCATTCTGCGATGACATAATGATGTTTAAACTTTGTATCATCCTTTCTGCCTTGTTGCATACACTATGTGCTCAGTGTATCTCCGTTTTTCTGGAGGATGACTCCTAAGTACTTGATGTTATTAGCTTCTTCTATAGCATGACCGTTGATAGAAATATTAAACGGTTCTAGCACTTTCCTACACTTAAAGGCAATACACCGGCATTTTTCCGTAGACAGTTGCAGACCCCTGGACCTCAACCACTCCTGTATAGTGTCGATGGCCGCATACACCCTCTCCCGCACCTCCAAGACCGTCCTTCCCTCTACGAGGACTGCAAGGTCATCTGCATAAGCCAGGCTCTGGACGCCGACAGGAAACTCCTTCTGAAGGAGTTTATCTATAATCACCAGCCACAAAAACGGCCCCAGAACAGAGCCCTGCGGAACTCCACCGTGCATTTGAAAATGTACTGTTTCCTCCTGTGCTTCCACCAGACATCCTCTGTTGGACAAGTAACATTCAATTTGTCTACGTAGGTACGGGCTGAGGACCCTAGCCGCAATTGCGTCATTAATGTGACCCAACCAATAGCTCTGAACGCGTATTTTATGTCTAGTGACAGCATCAGTGGAATTCTCCTGGTTCACCAAGTGCCTCTCTTCACCTCGTCGTCCCATCCCGAAATTCGGCAGATAGCCTGCACGGTGGATCGCCTCCGCATAAACCCGTACTTGTTAGGGCTGATTCCGGCTACCTCTTCTAGTTCTTTGATGATGCGGCCAGCCAGCATCTTTTCTATTAGCTTCCCCATCATGTTAAGGAGGCTCAGGGGTCTATAGGTTATATCTTCCTCCGAAGAGGTACCGTTAGGTAGGAATACCACAATCAACTTAACGAAAAGAATAAGAAATATTGCCTACCAGAAATAAAGCTTATAAGATAAGATGGCTAATTCTTCAATACAAGCCAAATAACTATTAATTATTTCCTGCAGCAGCGCTGTATTTATTTTCTAAACTGATACGATCAATATTAACAATCAATATGCACAATGCTACTACCGAACCCATATATTCTTTTATATATATATATATATATATATATATATATATCGATGATTGCTGCAGTTTAAATAAACTAGTGTAATACTTAGTTGTCTTTCTGATACTATATTGGCAGTATGAGGTTCCAAGGTCAGTCCTACCAAAATTTAAACATCTAAGTAGTAGTTTTAACCGAATGTAAAGAACAGCCCTACCTCTCTGTCACGATTCCTATGCTTTTACCAGCTTTAAACTAAAATAAAATAATTGCATGTACCTCTATTTCTCCAATTTAATTGTATATTATGTCCAATACCAAAAAATTAGTTAAAATATAACAATAACTTTCAGAATTTTCGAAAAATCACGGATCACATTTAACCAACGCTATCACTTATGTTCAGTTCTACCAATCTCTCTTTTTGGGTATTATTCTTTCAGTAAATTTCATGATTAGACCGAAGAGATTTTACTGAGCAGAAATGTTATCAAAGGTTTAACTTATTGTTAATGTTCTTACTCACATTAAAAAAAGAAATTTTATTAACAGTTATTTGATACAAAATCCAATCAAATTTAAGCTTGGCGGCCAAGCTTATTATTGTAAGATATAATAAGAAAGGAAAGGAAAGAACCTAACCTAACAGCAAAAGACCATAAAAAGCACGATCCGATACAAAAAGAAGCGACACAAGTACCCAATTTACTCTCCATGCCCTTCAACATATACTCATATAAAGAAAAAAATAATCGAGTGGTAAACCGGTAAATAAAAAGCATGAAAGAAAATTAGCGATAAGAAAAAGGCAATAATAATTTAATATTTATGTAATAAAATACCATGCGCTTAGATTGGAAAAATTTCCTCAGTAAATTACAAGGGATATGAGAAGTAAGGTAAGGAATGGATACATTTATTTATTGCTCTGCAGTATCTGTTCCTTTTTTTTGTGGGTATGATGCGTGTAAGCAGGTAAAATACACGATTCAGAATCACTTTCTCTGAAAACAGACTAAAAGTTTTCATTTATATAGTAAAATATCTTCTGCATTTCGGTGGATATGACATGATGGTGTACCGTAGTGTATTCAGCCGAGTTAAGAAGGCTCTGAGGAAACCTCCTCAGTTCTCGCTTTTTTTTAAGCTCGGGATAGGATCTCGTTGTTCTGGGCAATGGATATGTAATTTTCTGGTGCTACTTATGACTCAGTCGCCTGCAACACACAGGTTTACACGAGGTAGGTACAAAAAACAATCTATACGACCGAGAAGAGTTTCAAAGTAGAAAAGCAATTTGCAAATGCAATAATAAACTTAGTTATTAGAAAGAGATACTTTTAAAAAAAATCTGATTTTAGTGTGATCCTCTGTAGTGGGAAAATAAGACGATAAGCACGCTATAAGAAAAATTAAAAATGAATTACGAGGAAATACGTAGCGGTTTTAATAATAATAACAGACTTATACGATAATAAGTTTAATGAATAACTCGATCGTTTCTTTCCTTCAAATTTTTGTATAATCTTTTATAACGGTAATCGTGTTCTAAACCGATGGAGTGCCTATGTAACTATACAAAATTTAGGCGTGTGATCGTGGCGCAGAGAAGCACCTGTCATTCAAAGGAGGTGTGAAATCCCCTTTGTCCGTCAAATCGCACACCGACCGAGCTAATTGGGTTTGGTCTATGGGGTTTGGTCGCGCGGGGGCGGCGAGGGGAGACAATATCATTGGCCCGATACAAGAGCAAACAGCCCCCTTCTCCAGTGTTTGCACGGTACACACTAATAATCGCCTATCAATTAGGAACAGATGTCCCGTACGCTTGCATAGCCGGTGTTCATTTTAACACTCTCATCTTTGTGCGATACGTATATACACAGATAAATGTTAAATACGTATCTATACATACGTTTAGTACACACGATAGACGATAATTCCTATCCTAACGTTGTATCCTAAATACCGACTTTTATCTACATAATAATTAAAGAAATGACATAATTATCCCCGGAATTATATATAACTAGTATAGTAAAAATATCTTTACCGATCTAATGCAGTTTTTCAATTACACCTATATTTAACTAATCACTTACAAAAAATTAAAAGCCTGATATTACAAGATAAAAAAGTATTAATCGGCAGCGATTTAGATCAGAGACTAATCTAGTTTCTAATTAACTATATGTAGGTAAAACTAAAAAAAAACAAAAGACGAGAGATCATTAAATAAGCACAAAAGTAGAGAAATCGGCATGACCAAACATCAATTAGAAACTTAGCGAAAAAAATTACTAGACTAAAATTTCCAAACAGTAATTTTTTTTAGAGGCTGAAAAATTCTACACGTAGGAGCTTGATTGAATAAAACTTTATCTTGTCCTATTAAAAAAAAGGGGTGTTCGAAGAGAATGTGGTGGCCGGTTCTGTTGGACGAGTTAAGCTGTAGGTGTACAGACAATATTTACAACAAACCTTTTGGTTTCGGTTTGGACTGTCCATCCTCAGCTCGTGTTTAATTTTTGGATTTCAATTTTTATTTTATAATTGAGTGTGTTTTTACACTGCTTCGTAACTGTTGTTTTAATTTTTTTAATGTATTATACATTTATATTTTTAATTTTTCTACTAATTTCTTCATAATTACTGATGATTATTATTCCACAGAAATAAGCATCCAAGTATATTTTTACTTTACGTTACGGTTGTGGCGTACAATAAACTTTATTTTGGATTACAAAATTATTAAACGATTCAGTTTCAAGTCGGATAATAATATATACACGTAATTTTTTTTAAAGTAAGATATAGCAGTGATTATTAATGGTAAAAATTAATAGATCCTTATAACCGATGTCGTTACAAGCGGATTAAAGTGTATTTATGACAGTCTAAGAAAAAAACTGCAATAGAATCAATGATTTTTCTAAATTAAATGCGATTATGTTAACAGTCGCATTAATGGTCTGATATTAACAAAAAATTATTAAATAATTGAAAATAGATTATACAGATTATTTTTATTATTAATTAAAGAGTCGTGCTGTAATAGACAGAGAGTGTTATTATATATATTATATAAAGGGTGTGCGTATTTTATTGGGGGTTAGATAAATGTACGATGACGCGTGGGGGTAAGAGGATGAGGGAAATGATACCCCCCGATGACCGGTGTGGCCACTGCTGGAGTCAATATTCATCCACTCATAAGATTCATCAATAGAAGGGTCGGAAGCAAAACATAGAGAACGGGATTTAAACTCGTAAATATGTCAGAAGCATTAGACTCGGCCGAGTGTCAAACGGTGTGCCGGACACTTCAAAACGTAATATTTATTCAAGCGGCAGTGACATTTTATAGAGAGCAACCCGACACACAGATACACATATATACACTGTATTATTTATACACACATGTGTAGATCGGTGCAGCAGTCCTCTCGTAGGGCCAACATCAAGGCCTAGAATGTTCTACTGTAATACCGACCGGTGTGTTAATAGTTGCGGTGATTGCGGCGGAAGTGGTACAGTCGGTGATTCAAATTTCTACTTAAATTTAATGTTTATATCACCAGATGATAATGATGATTATGATGACATAGTGGTGTGACCATCATGCAAAACGATACGAGTCGTTTCATACGACCATTCTGAATCCTTTTCATTAGTTAAAAATATTTGAAACCTTTTATTTCTTTTATCCGTCGATGATTATTCGATTCTACCCGAACGAAATTGTTAATGTATTTTATATTAGTTCTATAACAATAAAAAAACGAGTGTTTTCTACAACAGTCTATTGAAAACTGACCGATTGGATTCATTTAACAATTTCTAAACTTTTACGAATTTACAATTTTCATTTTGTTTAATTTAAACATAAAACAACAAATCTTTCGTAAAAATAAATAAATACTGTTGACAATGATTTTCAAAGTAAACATTTTGTTCCTTACTATTTTACAGCCGAATATTTTAGGCCGATAGCTCATGAAAGCAAAATTTTCGTGCGTTTTCCATTCTCTATCGATGGCTGGGCCAATAATAGAATAGATTTCTACATCTTTTTCTCAATCGGCATTCCAGCTGGAATGAATGAACGAGACTGAACGTGCATTTTTTGTAACCGAATCCTAGAATAGACATACCCACGAAGAGAAAAAATACATTTTTAAATAATTCAATTAATATAACTTACAGTATATTATTATGGTATCGGGTGAATTCAAGTACACCTTTTTTTAGAATTTCAGTCTCTTAGGCAAATACAGTGGAAATGTAATCATATTACTTAATACAGTGATTTTTTAATTATTATTTTGTATTAAATTACTTTTTTACGTCAACTAAATTATAACCATCGTGAATTTTGTAGATATTTTCTATTGTTTAATTGTACAGATATAGCAACACGAATCGATTTAAAAAAATAATTGCTATAACATTTACATGCGATGAAGGGTAGCTTCATTAAAGGGCTGAGTTAGGGATGAAGCCTATCATAGTAATCATTATAACAATCCAGAATAAAATTAAATTTGCTATTATATCGGCTGAAACTATAAAAGAGTTTACAGGAGTATTGGAAGGTGTAGAATTACTGCTGGGGGACAAATCGAGTTTGAAAGTAAAGAAGAGTAACACGTCAATGAAATGTGACAAAGTAGGAAAACGAACAGTTAAATATTTGGATATCAGGAAAAAGTAATATTCCACAAAGTAAAATGAGAATAAAAGAATTGATGCCTTTGAAATATATTGTTACTGATTGATGTTGATACAGGCTGGTCAATAAATTTCAAAATAAAGCCGAATAGAAAAGAAACGTTTACCTCAGAATCTTCAAAATAGAAATAATTCAACGAGTAATACTAATAAAGAATGAAGTCGATTTCAAAAGTAAGTAGCAAAGATAAAAATAGCAAAATGAGATGACTATTATAATAAACGAGATAGAGATTTTAAAAGTAGGAGATATGCTGAAACTAAGTAACAGAACGGAATAGAAAAATACCGATCGGGTTGAAAGACTGTTTCCAAAATTATGCGTCCAATAACAGTATAAAATTTGAATTTTTATTAATAGGAAAAGAATAATATTTCTCTCGTAAGGTAAATAAAGGGTTATAACAAAATTATTTTGCTATAATTTTTTCCCAAATAATCTACCGTAAAAGGTACCGGATAAGTTTTACGATATTAATTTTATTTCTAAGATACAGCAGAAATAGTGAAAATAATTTCGCCGTTTTTATATATTATTAAATCTGCGCTGAATATATCACTAAAAAAATAATATGTAGTGATTAACTACATATTAATCATGATTAATGTAGCTGATTAAGCGATCAACTTAAAACCGAACCGAGCCGGCTCGAATTACAGTTATGTGAGCGTCACCTTCAACACTGCTACTACTAGTATTATTTGTGTATGTTTCTACTTTTGTCTATGACCGAATGCTAGTTTCCAAGCAAAGAGCAGCATACACGATTCGATTTAAAAATGATATCTAACGGATTCGACTTCAAACTCAAAACGAAATAGGCAAAGTTGATATTCAAACAAGAATTTCTGCGGTCCCAAAAAATTTATACGTATGTTGTCACAACAAAGAGTACACCTCTTTGTTTTTGTCTGGTTTTTGTCTTTGTTTGGGTGTAAACACACATCATTTCGAAAGATTCTTTATGATATAAGTTTGAAACCGTACTGTGTTAAAACTGTTCTACAACTAAACAGAACAGACGAACCAAAGTGTCGTAATTATTGCAACCGGCTTCTCAAAAACATTGTCGATGGACAGAAACCCGATGCTGTATTTCATGTCGGACGAGGCAGTTTTACTTATCTAGGCATGGTAATTCATACAATTTCAGGAATTGAATGGCTGAAAATTCCCACTGAATGTTTGAGCATCCACTTCACGATGAGAAAATCGGTATATGGTGTGCTGTTTTCGGTTATAGCGAAAATATATATAATATATCCCTACAGAGGGATCAATATATTTTAATCGGACTGGCAATACAGAAGTGTAGCTTAAAAATATAGTTTTTTATTTAAAAAAAAAAATGATATAACTTTTGCTAACCTAAATATAGATTATAGATCTATTATTTTAGATTTATATTATTATAGATCTATTTAATTTAGATTTCAATTGTTATGTTTTCATTTCGAGATCTTATATTTTCAAAAAGATATATTTTGAAAGACTTTAGCAACAGTACATAGGTTGATATTAGTCTACGATTGCTAAAATTATGTAGAACACCCTTTTGTGGAACAAGAGAAACCAATACTAGCATCCAATACTCCGGAAATACACCAATTTTTAAACTATAATAATTATGTATCCACAAAGCTACTGGTAATATTATTATAGACAATTCTTTGATGACAAGCGGGTACATATCATCATACCCAGTAACAGTACTAGATCTAAGCAAAATTATACTTTTTAAAACATCACTGATTTTGACCAGTGGAACAATTACATCCCCTAGTGACAAATAAATTTTTTGATAAACAGATTAAAAGTATTCTCCAAATGCTTTACATATCTTTTGGCATCGGTAAATTATTTTACAGCTCTGTATGGAATGCAACCAAATCGCTTCTTTTAAGAAATTTTTCACATATTTAAAAAAATTTTTCGGCTCAGTGTGTAATTCATCTTCAATATTATCCTCACTTCTCTGAATATTCCTCCTGAAGCAGAAACTTCACTTTCCATTGTACCATCGAAAAAGCTGAGTGTACTAATCCTCATATTACTATAACCTTTTTTTTTTTTTTTTTTTTTTTCCCCTACTCTCCCCGACCGGATATCCAATTAAGTATACTCAGTCGGGGAGAGTGTCCTTTTACTCTCAAAGGAGGCGTCCCCCACCCGCCGGCTATACGTCCGGCACGGCAGGTTGGCCTCCCCGGTCTCGGATCTTTTGTTTTACATTGCCTGCCTCTAATCCCCCGCTTTAGAGCCAAGGTCCAGCTATGCCGTCCCCCAGCGCCTCAGCAGGGAACCGGGACTCGGTCTTTACGCCTTTGGCCTCTAATCGGCAGCGCCGACCCCACAAAGAGCCTAGGCTCCCCCAGGGACGACCCCGCCGACCGGGACTTGGTCTTTTATTTTAACCCAAACTCAAACTCCCCTGGAGTTCACCCCCTTCTCAGGTACCCGCACACCAAGGCGTACAGGCCCTCCATGGAGTGACTGTCCGCCCTACCCTACTGTTTATACTCCCATTCTTCTGTCTTCATCCTCTTTGGCCCGCAGGACCTCCTCGGCGAACCTGCGGAACCATTCCCAGTTCTCATTGTTATACCCCAACCAGTTTATGAGATTTTCTGGTGTAAGACCATTAATTACTATTTGACCTCTGTTAACGGCCCATCTTGGACATATGAACAACGTATGTTCGGCATCGTCGTTCTCTGGACAATAGATGCACTGCGGGGTGGCTCTCTTCCCGATCCTATACAGATACTGACCGAAAGAGCCGTGCCCCGTCAGTAATTGTGTCATGTAAAAATTGACATCTCCGAGTCTATTGTTATTCCAGGTTTTAATATTAGGGATTAGGCGTCTGGTCCATTCTCCCACTCTGGACCCTGTCCACTCTTCTTGCCATTCTTGTTCTATAATCCCTTCCATCTCTTCTTTCGACATACCGCTGTGTCTGAGGGTTCTGGCTTTTATCTGAAGGTCTATGGGTAGGACCCCGGTCAGTACGCACAGCGCGTAATACGATACCGTACAGTAACTAGCAGCTACACGCAGCAATGCCAGTCTATGGACACTTCTCAACTTCTTTTTATTTCGCTGTATGTTCATTGCCGCCCCCCATATGGGAGCCGCATACAGTACCGTCGAAGTGATAGCCGCGGTTATCAATCTTCGAATAACCATTTTAGGTGTGCCGTGGTTTTGAAATAATCCTCTTAATCCCTTTACAGCAGGAGTAACTCTCCCACAAATCATATCAATATGCTTGCTGAACCTTAAACTTTTGTCCAGAAGTACCCCCAAGTATTTTGTTTCTTTTACTTCATCAATTCTCTGTCCTCTGATATTTAGATTCACACTTCTTAATGGTCTTCTACCCGAGAGGACCAGGCAACAGGATTTATTAGGAGCTATTTCTAATTTGTATCCTCCATCCATTCATCTATTGTTCTAAGCGCTTGGTTTGCCTTGTTCTCCAGTTCATTAATATCTCTGTCTTCTACTAATATTGCGATATCATCCGCGTATCCTACTATCGATACCCCTTCGGGGTAGTTCATATTACTATAACCTAGAACACAAATATTATACTCTTACAGTAGAGTATACTAATATCCAATCAGATAAAATAGTTAGCACAAGGGGTTCATGGGGGGGGGGGATATTTATCAACAAATCATTCGTTAGTTACAACAAAAACTTTTACTTTGGTAGGGATAAAGAAAAAAAATACACTTTCCGCTTTATGGTAAACATTTATTAAAATGGCTTAAATTTAAATCATTAATTCAATAAAGATTAAAGTTGCCTTTTTTCCACAGCAATGCAATGCATTAGGATGCTTAGGACTTGACTTTTTGTTTTCAGGTCATCCTGTCACCGCTTCATTTTTCAACTAGTCTACCCAAACTGGGAGCCAGCTTCGAGTCTCGAGAGTTCCTACGCTTCAGTACTGTCGCAACCTGTGCAAACGCGAACGGACGACGGCTTCACGCAGAGCTGTCTCTTACCCCCTTGCTTCCCTTTGTTTGGCTCTGAAGACCCTTCACTACATAGCTCGCCATTGTAACGATATTGGCCTCGATTCTTAGCATGACTTCAATCACATTCTCCGGGCTACTCATCCCAGAGGACGCCAACATTCTCCCCGCTGCGCCACGCATCTCAGCACTGGAACTCAACGTGCTCAAGCGTGTCGGGCTCCCCACAATACGGATAATACTGATCCTCAGCCCTCCTCCGCCATGAAGAGAGGTCTTGAAGTCCCCTTGCCCCTCAGAAATAGCTTGAACCAGAAGCTGGTGTCACCAAACCCCCTTCAAGCAAACGGCACATCAATCGGTGCATCCACCTACCCTTTGTGGATGCATCTCACCTGTTCTGCCAATCACACATCATGGCAGCGTGAGCATCTTCCCTAGATTCGCCTTGATATACAAGGGTGCGTCCCTCGCCAGCTGATGTAACGGTGGTATCCGGCTACAATAATGACCGCCTAAGTCGACACAGAAGTGTATGTCAAGGTGACCTTCCGAGCCATATGCCTCTGTATTCCTTCTAGGATTTGCCTACTGCACCCACCTCCAGAGCCCTGCCAACACCGGAACCCCGTACAACAGGACGGAGTTAACGACATGGGCATATAACTTACGTCAGGATGTCCGAGGGACTCCCACGTTGGCGAGGAGCCTACTTACTTTTAATCGTTTGTCCGGCCTTTTCATCAATCTCTCTTACATGGGGAATGAACCCTCTTCTGCAATCCAACCAGATTCTAAATTACTGGGCAGTATCTCACATCTGGACCAGTTCACCTCCCATGCCAGTCGGTATGGACGCGATCACTCGCCTCGTCGTCATACAGATGAATTGCGACTTCTCCTGAGATAGACGCATTCCCTTATCACGAATCCAGTCCGCAACTACAGCAATCGCCGTATTTGCTGCCTCAGCCACTCCCTCTTCGGATCTTGCCGCCACTACGAGAGCAAAATCGTCAGCATAGGCTACCGTTGTCACTCCCCTCTGGATAGTGCAGCTTCAGAACCCCATTATACACCATGTTCAGAGCAGGTGATTCAGGACAGAGCCCTGCGGCACCCCGCATATGGAACGAAACCACAATTCCGCATTTCTCATCCTGTAGATGAGGTTCCTCTTGTCTAAATAGTTCTGCACCAATTTTTGCAAGTAGAGTTTAATGCCCCACTCCCCCAGCGCCTGGAAAATGGATTTCCAGCAAAGGGGGTTAAATGAATTTCATATATCTTGGAGGACCACCACTGGCATCAGTCTGGCCCTTCAGATGTCCACCGCAGCACAACCCACTATCATGACAGCCTCGCTGGTAGCATCAATCGTGTACCTCCTAGCTCTAAATTTATACTTACCGCTTTTTTTTCTTTTTTCCTAGTATTTCTTCTTTGAGTCTGCTCTCATCCGAACCAAAAACTTTCACATATTATTGATGAGAAATCAATAATATGTGGGGTCTGAGAGACAATGCATGCCTCTCAGCACCCGGTTTCTTTATTAGGACGAGCCTAGCTAGCTTCCATTAATCAGAAATGCATCCCCGGATAAGTATTTCATTCAGCATCCTTAGGGTCTCCATCGGCGCCACCACCACTAAGATGCGGACAATTTCCACTGGAATCTCATCCGGACCCGGGCTCTTGTGTTGCTTCATCCTCCTACCGGCCCGAATGAGCTCCTTGGATCGAAAAGTTGGAACCTCCGCTGCTTCAATCTGTTCTCTTGGGAGATCATTCCGGTACAGGAATAATGCCCTCTCCGAATTTACGGGTAAGGGTCGACAAAACCTCTGCCCCACAGATTATCGTCGATTTCACAGTAGAGTTTATCCCAGCACTTATTCTTCGCCGTTTTGATCGTAGCTTTGAAGGCTGTTCTAAACGCAGCATTCTCTGCACCGTTATGCTAAATCTGCGTGGGGTGATCTCTTTGATTTGCTTTCTAGTGAGCTCTTTTTTGATCCAAGAAAACTGATGCAGTGGCCCGATTTCATCACTCCTCCTGTACACGTGCCTCCGCCTTTGTCTTGGGTTCATAACTCCAGAGGAGCTGCACTCATCTTTCAGTATATCTATGTATTTCTCAGCTGAAACCCTCTTTACTGGCCTTCGTTTAATTTTAATAAAACTGACTCACCCTAACCTAGAAAATGCCAATTTGACCGGCGGTTCGATCCTCTGCTGTACCTCAAAGAAAAATCTTATCAGTTGACGGTCCGATAAGCTCTCTTTCTGCAGCACCTCTCAGTCATGGTAGTTGTTAACATCATCTTCAGTGACAAACACCAGGTCTAGCACTGACCGTGACTCCCCGCGCACGTAAATATCAACTTTACCGTTGATACGTTTTAACTCAACTGCACTCTCTCATACTCAGATGGAGGCCCCTTAGTGTAGTTATACCTCTAGCGAAATCGGGAGACTTAACATTAAATTCTCACGCGATCAGCACTCTTTTACCTATTTTTCCATACACCTTGTGGTTTAACTCGTCGAAGTTCTGTGTGCCTGTGTTGGGCGAGTAGTACCAACTATACACTACTACCCCGCTCTAACCAACAAGGTCGGCCCACGCAAAAATGTGTCCTGCGCCAGTATCCACCACAGACACTCCACCCAGCAAATACCAATAGCCGCTTTACCAGTCAAGTCTGCCATCCAGTGAGCTCCAACTACCATCGCCGCATTCAGCTCAGCCACAAATGTGAGATCTATGTCTTCTCTCTGCGCCACTTCACAACAGAGGTCCACAGCCTGTCGGCTCTTGTTCCAATTGAGTAGCAAAAATTCTATTTGCGAGTACACATGCATTTGTCCTTTAGCACTACGCCGAACATTACGCAGAAGATGCCGGATGCTCACATTGCGCCCTCCAGTGTCTTACCACAGTTAAAAAACAGTTTTGTCCTGTCCGTTCCCTTTAAGTTGGCGGCCACGTGGCCTGTCCGCCATCTATAGCACTTATCCGGAGACTCACGCACGTATGTACGGCACCTATCCAATTTTAATACGGCTCTCCGTAAGCGTAATAGCTGCTCGATGGTTCTTAACTACAATATCGTTCTTTCTTTCGTCGTAAGCAGGGCTACCTAATGTTATTTTAAATTCTTCTGCCTCGCCCACCACGTGCGCAATCGCATGTGTATTTCTTCTTCAGAGGTCTCCTTTTCAATATCTCGGATGTGTACTTTAGTCCTACGGCACCTTCTCGTCCTGTAATCTACGTGGAGGTCCGCAGCCTTATTGCGCAGGGTCATCTTAAACTCTTCCACCCCCTGTATGCCTTTTATTCTGATACAGAGCACTTCCCTTGCTCTCCTTCATAGAGAAAGGACTTCACCCGCCTCTTCCTTTCTCACAATCTCTTTAATCTACCGGAGAAGGTCGACATACGTCTTATCAGCCGCCTTTACCATTAGTGTCCGAATTTCGTCCATCGACGGCATGCAACTTCCTACCCCAGGTGCTTTGGTTCCCTGATTCTTAGCGGTCGGAGGTGAAACAAAACATCTGACAGAATCCTCCCGTTCTCTGCTGACGTAAACCATCTTCTTCACTGATTGCCTTATTCTGCCTTTGGGTATCACCGATGTCAATCTCTGTGGTTCCTTAATCACTGTTCTGATACCGTTACTATAGCAACCAGGGATTTGTATTCTCTTTCCGCCGCAGCGAAGTGTATAGTATAACTTTTCCTGCTAGTCAGAGAAGTACCTCTTCCCATGATCGTAGTGTCATTCTTGGTGTCATCTCGAGGTTTAATTTCAATTTTACGGAGTAGCTCAGTCACAATGCCCGTCTCCGATACTGATCGCCTCTCAGGCTGCCAACCAGCCATTAAAAGCACTCATCATTACTGCTGGACCGTTACATTTTCCAGTTTTTCAGTATAATTGGGCAAATAATCAGGGTGGTTTTCTGGACAGAAGTAATGATTACTTTCTCTTCAGTTGCATTGTGCACCATCGGAGTGCCCCCACCGGTTGCACCAAGGAAGTAAAGTAAAATCGGTGCAATCAAATAAGAAAACTGCATCATTGTTATGATACAGCAATATTTTATCTGTTTAGTTCCTTTCTACAAAGCCTATTTGTTATAACTAACTCAGGTCGTAGTGTTCATTTCGTAGCCTGTGTGAGATGTATTAATTAATTAAAATTCCAGGTTGTTATACTTGCACTCGGTTCAGTTGTTCGACTAAGATAAATAATTAAACCTTATCAATTAATGTATAATTTAAATAAATTACGAAATGGACCACGATATAACCGTATACCACGTTTAGTTTGCAGTTTTTTAATAACACAAAATTTTATTGGATATTTCGATTTTTCGATAACCACAAAATTCCCTACATTAGGGTACAACAAAGAAAGTTTATTCAACTTTAAAAGTGGCGGTTTTATACGTTTTTGATTTAAATGATGACGGAGGGTGGGGTCAGACTGCGCCGCAAACTTTGGAAAAGCGATAACGCGGGTTCACAAAGGAAAATCTAATTATCGTTGGCATCGATTGTTATTGCAGCTACTTTTATAAACCTGTATAGGGTAGCGTGCTGGTGGTACTGGAAAATATTTTATAAAATCGTACCGTATTCATTTTAATATACGTTTCAAAAAACTTGCCGATATAATTAATTCGAAAAACAGAGTTCTTGCTATTATTATTAGTTGAAAATATGTGATTTTAGTCCACCAAGTCTTTTACGGGAAATAACACCGTATTGATTTCTCACTTCTACTTAAAAATATACGCTCAAGTATACAAGCGCGTAAAAGTTTGCATCAAAATGAAACAAAACTATGCCCGTTGAAAGTTTTTCTAGAAACGAAGGATTGGAACCTGCGTTTGCTTTTTTCATTTTATAAACTTCACTGAAATATCGCTACCTTACAATATTTCTTGCTGAAATATTGTTACCCAACAATATTTCTGTACTGTCTTATAAAATAATGCAAAAGAACATACTAAACAGTTATTATGTGTCGAACAAATATCTTGACGATACGCCAAGTAAATTTATCGGACGAATAAAAGATTGAAATAACTGAGGATCAAAAAAAGACCACATTACATAGAAATAAAATCAAATTAAATTACGTATGATTTCACAATATTAGAAGTGTTCATTTCCACGAATAACATACAAGGATTATTTTCTATATCCTATAGGTGACGCTGAATACCTCGATTAAAAATATATGATTTAGAAAACCTAAAATTAATATTATTTAATATTTACAGACCCCTTTAATCCATTTCCGATGTGAAATATCCAGTCATCAGAAAAGATCACGTACAACGTGCACACGAATCGTATTAATGGTTATTATATAGACTCAATTACGTCCATCTATCGACAGAATATTGAAGGTGTCAGAAACGCGAGTTTTGAACGCGGATAAAGAATCGACAACTCGTGGATGACGGGAACACAAAGTTCAACCGATAGTCTAAATTCGCAATGTAAACATCTACTTACGTAGCCTAAAGAATGGAATTAAATGCAGAAGATTTAAACGGAAAAATTGTAGCCTAGGATTTGCGAATCCAAGGTAAGAAGATGCAAAACATTATTTTGAAATAAACAGATCTCTTAAAGAAATCTAAGTTAAATATTAAAACCGATACACAAATACCTCCTCCTTTGTGTCTTTGCTCTCGGGGTTCTATCAGCTAGGTAGGTTAATATTAATTTTATTATATGATATAAATAACTAAAATAAAATATACTTTATTTAAATTATTACTGACCCTTAACCGACTAAAAAACTTCATAATTAATATAAAAATATTTTCATATTTTTGTGCGATGTTTTGAAGTTAACTTTGTTTTGTAAAGTTTATCGACCTATTTATTGATTTTGATAGCTATTAGTAGAACAAAACGGCCTTAAAATTTAGGAATATTTTAATTTTTTTTTTCTTTAGAATTTCCAACAGATTTACTCAAATTTTCACACAAAATGCTTTGAGTATCAGAGTGATGTCTAATTATTTCATTTTATTCTAAAACCTCGATACTACGAATCGATAAAAAAATTCATAAAAATAATAAGAATAAAAATAGCTATTATATTCCAAATATTTATATACAGAACAATTATTCGTTATTCTGGTAAATAACTTAAATAGGACTATTAGAGGATGTTCCTGGACAAAAGAAAAATAAAATCATTGTAATTTATACGGTGAGTAGTTTCTGAAACCTACATAAAAAAATTATTCTTGTCGAATTGTGAATATCCTTTTTATGAATTCAGTCCGTAAAAATAATTCGAAAAAATAAACGAACGGTGCGCTCGATTTACGGCTCTAATGATATTCTAGTAGCGTTCAGTCGATATGCAACAGTTGCTACACTCGATTTACATTCGCTGATCGCAAACTCGGAAATCATATGGCGTTCCTCTTCAATGTCTCATTATAATATTTAAGTTATTTGCTGTTTTAGTAGATGTTTTGATATAATTTTGCAATAATCGACTGTAACGTAGAAAGTATTTCGTAATCGGTTTTTAATATTTTACCGTTCGCGGTTGTAGAAAAAATTTACTTAACCAAATCAATTAGGAGCAGATAGAAATTGCAGCTAACGGATGAGTAAATATGTAGTTTAAGAAAAATAATATCGGTGGCGTTCGTAGAAATCAAAAATTCTTTAATAACGAATACGATTTAACGGTTTTCTATTTAACATTATATTCGAGCAAAGTTTATCGTGTATTTATTTTATACTAATAAATTGATGTAACGATTGCCGGATGCTGTTGTAGTTTTGTGTTCTCCAGCTCTTTATGACAGTTCCTGCCTAAAAGAGACAGTTTGGATGGAGAGCAAGATATATATGATTTTTAACGATATATCATACCACGAAACAGTAGTATAAAATTATTTAAACGCAGTTCTGCTACTGTTTGTATCAACTGGGAAACTGTTAATTATGCAGAAATGATCGTGTCAGTATATGTTCATAAAATTGATGTATGATGGCGTACTCGTTTAAAAGGGGCATCTAATAAAAAGCCACTCAAAAAATGAAACCGGGCACTCGTTCGTACAGTAAACCGAGCGAATGGAATTGACATACGACATGTACCCGTCTGTTTAAAAGCGATGTCGGTATAAAATCACAAAAAAAATTGCATGCATATATTCTCCTCGCAACACTTCATTAACACTTTTATTACTTAGTTATAGCTTAATTTAACAATTAAACTATTTGACGTGATTAATGCGATGAAACGATATATTTTCTCAACGTACAGTAATTTCAAAATATTCTGCTGAACTTTGAATAACTACTGTTATTCCGCTAAAACAAATTTTAAATGAGAAATTTGTCGGTAATAAATAACAATCTTAGTTTTTCAAAACTAGCCCGTAAGAAGAGGTTTTTAGGGTATATTTGAAAATAGGGTATATTTACAGTCATAACGTGGAGTAAGATTGAAAAATTAGCGAAAAAGAAAATGTTTCTTTAGTTTTTTCAGTTTTAAAGTTTGGTATTCTTGTAGAATTTATACCAACTTATTTCTTACGACATCCCTTTTAAACAGATGCATAGATATCGTATGTCGATCCCAATCGCTCAGTTTACTGTAAAAACGAGGGCCCGGTTTTAATTTTTATTGGCTTTTTATAAGATGTACGTTTTAAAGAAATTTCAGAAAAAAATGAAGTTACAGAGTGAAAGAATAAAAATAAATTAAATTAGAATTTTCTAATACT